>NC_141687.1:1758329068-1758959857 GCF_964263255.1 Lissotriton vulgaris
TCCTTTAGACATGCTAATGCTTGATATGAAAGAGCCACAGTCTGTTTCTCTACACACTTACTTTCATTCACACCAGAATAACAAGATAACTTTGACATAACTGCGACAAAAGCTGATGATGCAGATTTCTTTGTACATCTGTCAATGAATTCCAGATGTATGCCACAAACAAATCAGTATTATGAAAACCTAGATGAAATGTGCAGAAGAACTTGTAGATAAAATGGGGTTCTGTGGGGGATGATGAGGGTGAGTAAAAGAGAAGCTGATTATAACAGCAAGCCAAGATGTACCTTTCAGTATCATTTCTACCACTCTAACTTTAATTCTGAGGATCGCATATAAAGGAGAGGAGAGAGGCAGACATAGTACCAATACATCAGTGGTGTTCAAAACTGTGAAATTGCCTCATGCTGTACCTTTGAAGCCATACAATTGCATCCCCTGATAAGAAAAGCAATTGGGCAGATTGTATTTAATCATAGGAGAGCATTTCACTGTTGGGTGCCAGAACAAGGTAACAATTATTTCCTCTCAATATACCTGCTTAGAGTAGCTCATAGATTTCCTTAAAAGGAGCACTAGGGACAGTAGTTCTCATGTATACCAGAGAGGTATGCAATTAGAGAGCAAAATCTAACACCTGTACACAGGTTCTGCAATTGTGTCTTTCACCTAACCCTGTCACTTTCTACTCTGACTTAATCAAGTTGGA
Source organism: Lissotriton vulgaris (assembly GCF_964263255.1). Lineage (NCBI taxonomy): Eukaryota > Metazoa > Chordata > Amphibia > Caudata > Salamandridae > Lissotriton > Lissotriton vulgaris. The sequence continues at coordinate 1,758,329,784 of NC_141687.1, forward strand.
GATACTGAAAAAAGTCCCATTTGCACTGCCCCATCTGCTTAGTAGAGTTCCAGTTAGAACATGCTTCCTTTCTTAGTTCTTATTGTTTAGACAGACATTTTAATGTTGCATATGGGTACTATTTTGATGTGTAGAAGACCCTGCATAACAACTAGTTGATGTATAAGGTACATAAAGTATAAAGTGCTGGATGACTTGAAAGCATTACTCATAAGTCATGTCTGTGCGCCAAAGTCAGCCACTCGGGCTACTGCACCACACCTCTCCCTCCCAGCTTTCCTCACCTCTCCTACCCTGAGAGCTTGGTGGTCCAAACTGCTATTTCTCATGGCGCGTTCCCTTCCGCACCCCCGGATAGGAAATCCAAAATTCTGGATAGCTTTCTGAAGAATTGTTTTTCTTCTACCAACCTAGCATTGCAGTCGGTAAACACTGCATGCCTCTTGGGCCATTAATCACATTTCCTGTGGGAGATAGTTGCGCAAGTGATGCCACAAGTCCCGTAGGAGACCTGGCTGTCCTCTACGAAGCTGTTGCAGATGGGAGAGATGCCGCAAAGTTTATTATACTCTGTGGTCTTGGTACAACAGACTCACTGAGCAGATTGATTTATCGACTGTGGTTATTAGGCGCCACACCTGGTTGAGAACGTCTGGTTTCTCTAAAGTTGTCCAAGCCAAGCCTGATGGACAGGCCCATTGATGGCTCTCGTCTCTTTGGAGATATGGGGGACGCGGCTCTAGAGCGCTTCAAGGAGTCGCGGGTTACTTCCAGGTACTTGGGCCTCTCTATGTCATCCGGTTCTGCATCCACATTTCCCTCCTTTCATGGCTACAGAAAGGGCTTCCAGCTGTGCTAGCTCTATCCTAGCCAGAGGACCATATAAGTTCTGTAGCCTCTGCGTGGCCATGAGGGCAGCTTTCCCCAACACCGTTGGTTGGGCAGCCAGAAGTCAGGTCAGACCACAAACCCCCTTCCATCCTCAACCACCAAGCCAAATCCTTCCTGATCATGGGCGTCCAGTTGCTGGCAGGATATGCCATCAACTCAAGACATCACCTCAGACAGGTGGGTTTTACAGATAGTCAGAAGGGGCTACTCCCTCCCCTTGGAGACTGCCTCCCCCTCCATACCCCCTAAATATGATTGGCTGACGGAGGATCACCTTGCTTTACTACGAGAGGAAGTCAAGACTCTGTTGGCCAAGGGAGCCATAGAGAGGGTTCCAGTGCCAGAAGTAGGCTATGGTTGTTATTCCTGCTACTTCCTGGTCCCCAAGGAGGACCTTTTTCTTATCCTCTACCTCAGAGCCCTCAACTACTTCCTCAAAAAAGAAAAGTTCAAGATGCTTACTCTGGCTCAGGTTCTTTCTGGCACAAATCACTAGAGATGAGGACAGGGAGCCTAAAGAGGTCCAGTAACTTGGGTCCCAAGAACAAGCATGTAGTACTCAAGAGGATAGCTGTTCCTAAAGAGGTATCGAAATACAGGTAGAAAATACAAAAAGGTATGGGGGAGGGGAGGCTTCCTTTTTAGTAAGTGATACTCTCACACACCTGCGAAGGTGTCATGCTTCATCATTCGGCGTTTTTGCTCCTCGTGGGAACGGAACTTCAATACCCCACAGCCTCACGAGAGGTCTCTTTGACAGAGATTTTTTAAAGTAAAAACACTGTTAGAGTTTGTGCAAGTGTGTGAAGCAGGTAAAACTGGGTGTTAAAAATACCATGAAGGTACCTTAAGCGTGAAATTTATACCAGGGTCCCCCTGGTAAGGTTAAAAGCAATAGCTAAACTGTTACTTCCCAGCAATGAGGAAACACAGTTTAGTCGCGAGTAGTGTGGGTCGGATCGATATGTTTCACGCCCTATTGGTCAAGGAGGGATCCATGGCATTTCATCAGGACCAAGTGGTAGACAAATGAGTATCTGTCTCTACCCTGATTAAGGAATGGGAGAGTCGCGGTGCAGGTGTCAATAGATTACCAACCTGTACACTCATAAAAGTGAGAGTGGTAAAATAGGTGAAGGAAAAACCTTTGTGGTCAATAACCTAAAAAAAAGGGAGAAAAAATAGGGTAAGAATAGAGTAGAGCCAGAGGACAGAACTTGCCAGGCCCTAAAATGGCCATGCCTTAGGCAAACTCCCGGTGCCGCTCTCGCAGAATCCTGCAGAATCTCCTACTATCGCTGCTGACTGACATCACATATGTCAGACGGGGAGCACTAAAGACTTGGAGCCCAAAATGATGCCAACTCCGGTCCCTGACTGCTGCTCCTAGGCCCCGCGTTGCCCGTGTGGTGATCTGCGCGGACGACCTGATGGTGTGCAGCCCTCCCTGCTGGGGTCCGTGATGACTGTTGTTGCTGGCGGTCGGCACAGCGTCGGTGATCTGGCTGTGCAGTGGCAGTGAGAGCTGCGTGGGGCTCCAGCGATCTGTCCCGCGGACCCGGTGGGTGTATGCTCGCGAAGGAGCACGGATGCTGAGGAGGAGTGGGTGCCGGTGGAATATCGCTTGGCGTAGCGGGGTGCCTGGCAGGTAGAGGATCAGCACTAACGATACCGGTGCAGGCCGGGAAACATCCATTACAGCGCAGTCATTACAACACACTACCTTCACAATGTGGCCGTTACAACGCAACTGCCTTTACATCGCATGCCGTTAAAACGCAGCCATTACAATGCATGTCACTACAACGCATGCCATTACAATGCTTTATAAGGTAAGTAAAGGGATTTTTTTAAGTTTTAGGGTGGATATGGGTTTTGGGGTACATGTGAATAGTATTTTTACCCCTACGCTATTCAACACTTTCCCTACTGTTGCACTCACTGGAGTGGGAATAGTAATTTGTACCCCTACACTAACCAACAATTACCCCACTGTTGCACTCACTGGAGTGGGAATACTACATTTTACCCCTACAGTATCCAACACTTACCCTACTATTGCCCTAAAAGTAATATGCATTGTGATGGTATGTGTTGTAATGGTATACATTGTAAATGTAGTTTCTAAAAATGTGTTGTGATGTCATGCGATGTAAAATCATGCGTTGTAATGGATGCTGCGATGTAAAAACTGTGTTATAAAAGCATGCATTGTAAATGTTTGCGTGGTAATGTCATACCTTCGTGCAGGCCAGGTTCTACTACAGCCAATGATGCTGCTGCCCCTCGAAAGACAAAATACAGATGAAAGTTTGTTGGGGCCTTGCAGTTCGAGCCTGGTGACTGAGACCTTACCTTCGGGGCCAGAGCATGCTCAGCTCTCAGCAGACACTCAGCATACACTCGCGCTGTGAGCAGCAACCACTGCGGACAACCTGGAACACCTAGACATATAATACGCTTTGCGACTGGAGCATGGAAATAGAGCTGCAATACAGCTTTGGTTGAGTTCTGGAGCCAGGGTCTGCGCTGAGTGAGGATCTCAGACTCTGCACAGTAGTGTAACTGAGTACACTATCTGGTACTGTGTAGGGCTGCCAATACCCACATAAACTTGCCAGGATGGAGAATTCAAACAGGAATCAACCAAAGCTAAATTTTGACCAATGTAAGTCCTCAAGAGCTTGTGAAGAAAGCACAAACTCACAAGAGTTGGATGATGTAGCAACAGGGGTGGAGTTTGGAGACAACATAAAAGAAATGCTGGTAACCAAGCAACAAGGTCTATCCACAATAGACTGTAAGATTGATCTCTCTCCTAGACCGTATGTCAGAAAGAATTGACACATATTCAGAGACATTAGACATGGTCAAAAGGCGCGATAAATGGGAAGAAAGGTGGTCCAAGAAAGGGACTGTCAGGCGGAGCACGATTGTGATGTCCCCGGAGGGAGGGCCACTGCGGGTGGAGGCATACCCTTTGCGAGAAATAGCGAATGGGAGTTATGTACATGTGCCCTGGAGTAGGGGAGATTTGGCTGCATTTAAAATTTGTTTCCAAAGTTAAGAGAAAACCCCGTAGAGTGGTACAAACAGGTAGAGAGGTTTGTGAAAATCTCTAAAGTACTGTGGATCGATTTGAACACCTTATTTGATATTGTGGTGCCAGGTGACTTGTGGACGGCATGCAAGGTTAGTGTCGAATGGCCCACAGCAGAGCCAGAAAGAAATGCTCATACTATGGACCGTCAGAAAGAGTAATGGAAAAATATGAAAGGGTGATGACATGGCTGAAAGAGAAGGTGCCACCGCAGGATATTGATTGGGTGAAAATAGACCGAACTAGACAGGAACCCAAAGAGACAGTCCATGAATTTTATGAGCGATTGCTGAAAACGTTCAAACAATACAGTGGATTAGATGTAATGGATCCCAAAGACATAGGACAGTTTGTATCGAAATTCGTTTTGGGATTGAGACCTGATATTTGTTTGATGATTCAGCAACATTTAATTTGTTGGCAAAACAAACCATTGGATGAAATTTTGAGATATGCAAGGTACTGCAGTGATGAAATAGATTCCAAAGCAAAGAAACTTAAAGAGAAATTGATGATGGTCCAGACGCAGTCGGCTGGAAAGGGTGGACAGCAGCAACAGGGAACAGGGACAATGGGAAGGAGATCGAATAATCAGAATAGGGACAACAAGGAAAATCCGAGACCTTCCTTGAAAAGGACGACAAAGTGTCACCAGTGTCACCAGGTGGGACATTGGAAACGCGAGTGTCCCTATAATCCTGAAAACGGAGAACTGGAAGTAGAGGAGGAAGAAGTTCAGACCATTCCAGTAAGAGGGGTGACAGCACCTAAGGGTAAGGTGGTCAAAGGGGGTACATTGGCTCCTCGAGCCCAGTTCCCTCAACCACCAAAGATTGCGACAGGGGGAAAGGTTTATAGACAAATGCCTCTTTTAGTAGGAGGAGAAGAGTGTTACTACGTTGATCCACTAACTGGACGGCGAGTGAATAGAGAGGAGGACTGTACCCTCGGGGCAGTTCTAGAGGTGGATCAAAGGGGACCGTTTGTTGAGGCTGAGGTGGCAGGGCGTCCTACGACATTCTTGGTAGATACTGGGGCTACCCGATCAACTTTGAGATCAGCAGTGGTTCCGGACCTGCCAATGTCGGGGGAGACCATTCAAGTGGTAGGAGTCGCAAATAGGAGAATGACTAACCCTTTGACAGAACCAGTGCTAGTGAGAATAGGAAAATACAGCGATGAACATCAGTTTGTAGTATGTGATTCTAGTCCTGTGTGTCTGCTAGGAAGAGACTTATTGTGTAAACTAAATTGCACAATATATTGCACGCCTCAGGGAGTAGAGGTACAGACTAACGACGATGATGCCACCTTCAAAGTTGCAAATTCAAAAGTATGCGTAGAACTGTATCCTACCCTGACAGTAGAAGAGCTCCCGTGGGATTTAAGGCATACTGTGTCATCTGAAGTTTGGGACTTCACTGGAGAAGAGATATGATTGATTAAAGGAGTGGAACCAGTGAAAATCATGATAAAACCAAATGTTGAATATCCAAGAACGCCTCAATATAAATTGACCCCGGAGACGATTGCAGGAATAAAGCCCGTGATCGACTCCATGATTAAGCAGGGAATACTGAAAGAAATCGTGGGTAGTCCATGTAACTCCCCGATTATGGGTTTGCAGAAACCTAGTGGGAAATTCAGAATAGTGCAGGATCTCCGAAAGATTAATAACATAGTTGTTTCATGTTGTCCAGTGGTACCGAATCCATCAGTGATACTGTTTCAGATACCATTCCAAGCTGAGTGGTTCACAGTGATAGACCTTTTCCAGGCCTTCTTTTCAATCCCATTAGATGAGGAGAGCCAGTTTCTTTTCACATTTAAGCTGGAAAATCGCGTATTAACATGGTGTCGTATCCCACAGGGGTATACAGAAAGCCCATCGATTTTTAACCAGCTGCTGAAGAAAAATCTTGAAAGTCTAGTACTGCCACAGAACTCGGTTCTAGTTCAGTACATAGACGACCTACTTGTTGCGTCAGAAACAGAGGAAGCTTGTAAGATAGACACCATCACCTTGCTGAACCATTTAGCTGAAAATGGACACAAGGTGTCTCCGAGCAAATTACAGTACTGTCTGACAGAAGTACAGTACTTGGGTCACCGAATTGAGAAAGGAAAACGGAAGGTGTCACCAGACAGGATAGAGGCGATCATGAAAATGAATTCGCCCATGACACAAAGAGAGGTCAGGATGTTCCTAGGAATGGTTGGCTATTGCCGACAGTGGATAGCTAACTTTTCCCTGAAAGCAAAACCCTTACAAAAACTGACGCACAAGGAGGTGAGTGATCCGGTACCATGGGACAAGGATTGTTTGATGTAATTCCTACAGCTGAGAGAGGACTTGTGCCGTGCTCCAGCTTTGGGGATGCCAGATTACGAAAAACCATTTCTACTTTACTGTTGCGAGAGAGAAGGTTGTGCTTTGTCAGTCCTAGCACAAATTCATGAAAATGCCCGTAGACCAGTTGCATATTTCTCGCCTACTTTAGACCCTGTAGCCGCAGCGTTGCCCGGATGTATCAAATCCGTTGCTGCAACGGGTGTCAGCATTGAGAGGTGTGAGAGTATCGTAATGGGACATCAATTAGTGGTGTATGTACCTCATTCTGTAGAACTGTTGATGACCAGGACCAAGACACAGCACTTGACCAATAATAGGCTCACCCGCTCCGAGCAAGTTATTCTTGCCGCAGAGAACGTGACCCTTAAGAGGTGCTCTGGTTTGAATCCTGCCACTTTGATGCCACTCCCTAATGATATAGAAGATGAGGAATGTGAAGATCACGATTGCCTTGATGTGACTGAACTATGTACCAAACCAAGACCAGATATTGTGGATGAGCCGTTGACCGACCCTGATGAAATTTTCTTTGTTGATGGCTCATGTGTAAGAGACAATACTGGTCAGTTGAGAGCAGCTTATGCTGTTTGCACCATTACTGGAGTTGTGGAAGCCGCTTGCCTGGAAGGAGTACACTCCGCACAGGTAGCTGAAATCATTGCATTGACACGTGCCTGTTTAGCAGGTAGCAAAATTCGAGTCACCATTTACACAAACAGCCAATATGGTTTCGGTGTAGTTCACGACTACGGGCAATTGTGGTCTCAGAGAGGTTACATGACCTCCTCAGGTTCACCTATTCGAAATGGGGAGTTCGTGCAACTGTTGTTGGAAGCATTGCAAGGTCCGGCAGCAATTGCCGTTGTTAAATGCGTAGCACATACGAAAAATACGGATTTTGTGTCCCAAGGCAACAGGTACGCCGATGAGGTTGCACGCTACTGCGCGGAGCAAGGATACTCTTTCACGGAAGTGGAAGTGGGTGGGACACAGGAAAAGACAGAATTAAACATGATGCTAGAAACTGTTGATACTTGGGATGATTTAAAAGGCATGCAAGAGAACGCATCAGATTTTGAGAAAAAGACATGGGAAACTGCAGGGTGTATAAAAAGTGAAATGGATTTGTGGATTTCAGCAGATGGAAGGGCAGTATTACCAAACGAATTAGTGAGCCCAATGGCACGTCAGATACACGGTCCAGTACATTTAGGAAGAGATGCCATGTTGCGGGTATTTAGGCAGACTTGCTATAACCCCAAATTTAGAGTAGCCGCAGAAGCAGTGTGCCAGAGGTGTGTAACATGTCAGCAATTGAACGTAGGGAAAAAGACACCAGTTACATTGAGTCACATTGGGAGGTCTGGTGGGCCTTTCAACAGAATGCAACTAGACTTTATTGAAATGCCAAAATGCAACCGTCTTAGGTATGTTTTGGTGGTTGTGTGTATATTTTCCAGGTGGGTCGAAGCATACCCTACACGCAGGTGTGACACACTCACAGTAGCAAAGTTGTTGCTTAGAGAGTTAATACCACGCTTCGGGGTGCCGACCTCTTTGGAATCAGATAGAGGGACACATTTCAACAGTGAAGTTGTGAAGATGCTTTGCTCTGCATTAAATATTGATCAGAAATTGCACTGTAGCTATCGACCAGAGGCTTCGGGAATTGTTGAGCAGATTAACGGGACGATAAAATCCCGAATGGCCAAAGTGTGTTCATCGACATCCTTAAGCTGGCCTGATGCCCTGCCATTGGTACTCATGAGTATACGTAGTACACCAGACAGGAGAACAGGTCTCTCCCCACACGAGGTTCTAATGGGGAGGGCAATGAGACTTCCATCTGTCCCAACTGCAGCTTTGTTGAATATCACAGATGATCTGATCCTGGATTATTGCAAGGGACTTTCTGATGTCATTCATTCTGTGTCTCTTCAGGTGCAGGCGGCTGAAATTCCATCTTCCAGAGACCTATGCCACGACCTGTGCCCTGGTGATTGGGTGCTGGTAAAGAAGCATGTCCGGAAGAACTGCCTAGATGTGCGCTGTAGAGGACCCTATCAGATAATCCTGACAACGAATACTGCTGTCAAATGCGGAGGGCTGCCAAACTGGATACCCGCCTCCCATACTCGAAGAGTTCCAGCACCCCTAGCAGAAACAGCTCCTCTCACAGAGGAAAATCCAACTGTGGACGAAGAATCAATAGAGGGGACCAGTCAAGCTGTGGGGGTGTCGGAGGAAGCTGGGAGCACAACAGATCAAGCGGAAGAAAGACAGGACGACAGTGAAACTGACGTTGCCACAGAAGGAGAAAGTTGCTGTGAATACGACTCAGACACTGATCAAGCCACAAGTGACCAAGAATTGAGTGTGAGAACAAGAAATAGGAGAACAAGGCGTGGAGAAGCTAGTTGGCCTGAAAGGAAGAAGAGGCCGAGCTTGAAGCCAACTCCCGGAAGAACCCTTGCTCCTATATCCGAAGACTCAGATCTGGACGAAGGTGCACAGAATCAGGAACAGGAGGGTCCAAGAAGATCAAGGAGGGTGCGCGTGCCCTGCTGAAGATACGCCACTCCTGAGTGGACCTACCTTGCAGCAGATGTCGTGTGCACGGAGATCCGGGAGGGTGAGGGAAGTGACAGTGACCAGTACTGACCCAATCATAACGTTGGAAGTGGCGTTGTTGGTACCTGGAGTTGAAGCCGAAGGGTTGCTGACACTCACTGTCCCCAATCCTCCATATCTGAGCAGAATAAGAGAACTGGTTTTAAACAGAGTAGAATTTCCAACTTTTGGTTCAATGGTATCAACACTCGAGGAGTTCATTCTTCGCTTAGAACTTTTAGAGTATGTGATTAGAGCTGCTGGAACCCGCATGATCGTAGACACCTAAAAAGACTTTGTAAATGAACAAGATTGAGAAGATAACCTAGCGCCAAGTGGAAGAAGAAGAAATTTAGGGACTCTTCCATTTAGTGGACGGAGAAGGGCTAGGGTTGTCTGTTGCTATAATTCAAAGGACTGATTTCTCAAGAAGGATTGTCAGCTTCCAGGTGTGGTTCGAAAAGACCGAGTAAACAAAGAAAGCATCGTTGAAGGAGCAAAGAAAGAGACTTTGTGTCGTAACAGGAAATTGGAACTACACTGTCTTGAGATCATGGAGGCCGGCAACCCAAACCGTAAAGCAAAATGCATAGTAGGCACACTTTTAGTGGGAGTAATTTTTCTTATAGCTTTAGTAGTTACTGTATCATATATAGTGGGACATCAAAATGAAGCAAAGGCAACAAATGAAGCAAAGGTTGTAGTAACCTTGAAACCTAATACTGCTGGTAAAAAGGAGGACAATACAGAGAAAGATAAAGTTTTACTAGCAGCAGAAGCTCGTAGGTTGCACGTAGATGAATCACAAGGGAATTTCAAATCAAATGCCTATGCTAAATTACTGTATGAATACATTGATGCCATGGATGCAAAGGACTGCTACGTCTGCATGCAATTGCCAGCCTCTGTAGAAGAAGGTAGTAAGTTTCAATGGGGTACACCCTAAGAAACCTCTGACCTGGGTCAGTGAAGTTAGTTACAGTAACAATAGTCAGAGTCTATCGATTCAATTGAAACAATAAATGTAAGACAAACAATTAATCAGGTGTAGAACAAAATGATATTGTATGCCAAGGAGTGCTTATGTTATTTAATCATCAGTTCAGCACAGTATTTCACAAGTACCTGGTTCAATTCAACAGGTATCTAGATATAAGGAGTATCATTGTAACCAAACAAAAAGAAATACAATTATTCAATTACGTCATTGAATCATATACGTATCATTGGAAATTCATTCCATAAATATACACCATTTACAAGCTTCATGTAAGGAAACAAAACAAAACGTTGTACATCAATTATTTACATGAATATCGCGCTCTAAGTGATAGGAAATAGGAAAACAGTTGGGTAGGATAGGTGTGATGGGGAACATGTGAGGACTGGGTAAAGGTGGTTGTGACTAGGAGCAATCACAGTGGACTAAAATAAACCCTTTACAGTCTGTCTTTAGATCTGTAGTTCCAATATGCACATATACATAGGAGATGTGTCACTCTGTTGATTAATCCTATGTTTGAACATAGTAAAGGGTTTATTTTATTCCACTGTGATTGCTCCTAGTCACAACCACCTTTACCCAGTCCTCACATGTTCCCCATCACACCTATCCTACCCAACTGTTTTCCTATTTCCTATCACTTAGAGCGCGATATTCATGTAAATAATTGATGTACAACGTTTTGTTTTGTTTCCTTACATGAAGCTTGTAAATGGTGTATATTTATGGAATGAATTTCCAATGATACATATATGATTCAATGACGTAATTGAATAATTGTATTTCTTTTTGTTTGGATACAATGATACTCCTTATATCTAGATACCTGTTGAATTGAACCAGGTACTTGTGAAATACTGTGCTGAACTGATGATTAAATAACATAAGCACTCCTTGGCATACAATATCATTTTGTTCTACACCTGATTAATTGTTTGTCTTACATTTATTGTTTCAATTGAATCGATAGACTCTGACCATTGTTTCTGTAGACGAAGGTATCAGGTATCATCATCTTCCATTGACTTATGGAATTACATGTAGCTTGTTGCTCAGTATATTTTATGGACGCGATAGCTTTGAGTATTATTTTTCAGATTTTGATGCTGTTTTACCAGAGGTCCCGGCCTACAAACATATGAATAAATGGGACTACTACAAGAGTGAGGATCGATTAAGGAAATTTTTCATTCCTTGGAATACGTTAGATACTTCATATGCTCGAAGAAATAATTTGACTTGCAAAGTGTCAGAAATTGAGAAAAAGTTTATAGGGCAGGTAGATGATCGATACAGAAGGAAGAAGATCCTAAAGGCATTCGGGCCAATGGAAAACAGATTGGACCGAGGAGGAAAAGTCACACAAAAGGAAGGGTAGTAATGGTCCAATAGCTTTAGATCGAACGCAAAAGGGGAAGCTATGTATACACAGGGGTAAAACCTACTATGAGAATGTGTTCGTGGGAGAAGTAAGTTGTGAACATGCCTTTCAATTAGAATATTATACAAAGGATTTCTTGAAAGGAATGCAGGTAATTCCGAATGTATATTTTGTATGTGGAAGAAATGCATACGTGAAACTACCGGATAATTGGTATGGATCATGTTATTTAGCAATTGTCTTCCCCAAAATATATCATGCTAAAGATCTAGAATCATAGAATCATAGAGCGAAGAACTCAAGCCAGAGGGAGAAGGGATATAAGCAATGACGAGGTTGTTGGAGACGTATTTGGTGCCATGTTCCCCCTTTTGGGACTAATACTGAATGATGTCAAGATTAGGAGATTGGCAACAGTTGTAGATAGATTATCTGCCAGCACTGCTAGATCATTAATGCTGGTAGAGGGAGAGATGCAATCGATAAGAGCAATGGTTCTCCAGAACCGACTTGCTTTAGACGTTCTGTTAGCCAAAGAGGGCGGAGTCTGTAAGGCTTTGAAGGTCTAGGAATGTTGCACTTACATTCCAGACAATTCAAAACCTCTTGAGAAATATATACGGAACATTACTGAAATTCACCAGGAAATTGAGGATCTGACAAAGGTGAATGTGTGGGAAAAAGTGGGTCATGGAATGGGTAAAGTTGGAGGTTGGTTTGCCAACCTAGGGAAGAGTTTCATTTGGTACATATTGAAACCTATCATCATAATAGTGATTTGCGTAATCACATTGTGGGGATTAGTGAGGCTGTATTAATGGTATAGGTCAAATAGGTTGCAAAGATCCATGAGAGAGCAGGCGCAGAGGTTAGCTGCGATGCAGGACAACCAGTAAAGGAGTCTGAGGGCTCTAGAAATGATAAAGCGAGGGGGTGTTGCAACGAGTTCTGTTTGATTCAATTCGTTCCTTTAGAGATGGTGTTGTGATGGTGATGACCTCTAAAGGTCATCAAAGGGGGGAACTGAGAGAGCGCAATTTGAGTAAAATGTAGAAGTGCACCATATTTACAAGCACGTTGTACGAGTTTAGTTAAATGAACACATTAGAGTGTCAAATTTATATAGTGCACATACATATGAGTGTTTAACTAATACAGAATGCATATATATCCGAGTGAAAAGCTAATGTAGAAATGTTTAGAAGATGTTAGAATGTTATTAATTTCATGTTATGTGACTGTTGCAGAGGAGAATGTAATGCTGTTAAACGTAGAAACGTGTAGGCCTCATGGCTATACATTGAAAAGAAAACATGCCTTTACAGTTCACATAAGATGGATTACTGCTGTTATAATCCAAAGCATTATTGATCATAGACTGCAAATATATGTTTTTTAGAAGTGTTCCTATAACCAGAGTGTGTAATAAGTTAGATTACTGTTTTAGGCTAAGAAATAAAGGTTCATAGGGTGCACAGGCCTGTTTCATGTAATTCTAGTAGGCCTGGAGAGATAAGGTCGTTTCTTTTGATCTGCATGTGCTCGTTAGAATCAGGTCGTGTTAAGCATAAATTGTGAACCAAGCTCGAAGTGTTACGACTTAGGAGATAAGTTGGAGGCCGGAATTTGGGGCCCACTCCATGGGTGTCTGTATGCAGGTGCGAGGGGGTTCCAATCAAGAGAGTGATGAATAGAGCTCTGTTCGGGGAGACAGGCACAGGCCTGGAGGAGGCTTCAGGAATTTCCTGGGGGGTACCGTCTTGCCGAGAAGAGCCTGAGAAGCAAGGTCAACGCTAACAAGGAGCCCAGATGAGTATCAGCATGGAAAAAGCCAGAACCGACACCACGTGAGAGGTGTACGTGAGGGGCGTCTCTGAGGGGCGTTTCAACTGCAATTGTGATTTTGTATTAGGGACAGCACCCTTGGGTGTAGTTAGAGCAGATGGCCTGAGGAACCTTAGAGAGCGGACGGGTAGGCAGAGAGGGCATGACTGCGATGCACAGACTTACAACAGAGGCTAAGGGAAAGTGAGTGATCTTCTTTGGAAGTCACCACGGCTGACACCTTTTTAGGTTAAGATTCTGCTAAGTAGGGATGTCACTTAGTCTAGTGTAGGGACAGTCTAATCTGAATTTTTCTCCTTTTGTAAATGACGCTCAAGTTACAACTTGTGTCTATTCTTGCAAACCTGCTGATCTTTGAATTAGTCTTGGTGATATTCTTCTGTCGCCTAAGAGCATTTAGAGAATTCATGTTTGTATTGATGCCAGTATATCTTTTGAACCTTATATTGAGATGTTTGTATCTCCAGTTATCTTTGGCTTTATAATAAAAGCTTAAAACTTCTTTGTGGTAAGTGGCTCTTCAGAGTTGCGTAAAGTTTGAACTGATTAACCTAGTAGTAGATTGCTTTTTACTCTATGACAGGTAACAAAGGTTCAGTCGACCAGAGTTGGGATCTAGATCTATAGCAATCAGATAAGAGATCAAAAATCCCGCCTTATCAGATGTATGTCGTTACTACGCATGCTTTTACACCGCATGCCTTTACCACACAACTTTTACAACGCAAGTCGTTACAACGACTTGCGGTGGGGGGCGCTGGATAGTGAATAGTTTAATTTACTATTCCAACTCCAGTCCCCGTGGTAGTAGGGAAGGTTTTGGATACTAAATTAAACCATTCCCTATCATACAGCGCCCCCCAGCGCAAGTCGTTGTAACGACTTGTGTTGTAAAAGTGGCGTGGTGAAGGTAGTGCGGGGTAAAAGTTGCGTTGTAAACGCTGTTCCCAAAGTAAATCTATATCTACAAAGACACAACATAGATGTGGCCATAATGCAGGAGACACACATTGCCCCAAACTGGTTTATTGTCTCAGCGTAGGATGAAAGGAGACTGCCTTGCAGCCGGGTTTACATCACAAGCACATGGCGCCTTGGTGTGGGCCAGTCAAGGCTCAGTCATCAAAGTCACAGAAGTACATCTTGATAACGAGGGTAGTTATGTGATTGCTCACTGTAGCTAGGGACACCCTGAGGCACAACATATATGCACCTACTGCCCTAATTACAACAACCTGCAATTCTACCACATGCTGCACAACCAAATAATGAAGTATAGCCACATACCCCAATTATGGGGGGGGAGACTTAAACTGTGTCCTATCCGCCGGAATGGACAGATCTAGAGGCCCGCCATGGAAACCAGTGGTAGCAGCCTGTGCTATCTCAGCAATAGCTGAAACCAGAGGGATGGTAGATGCCTGGTGACATACCAACTCCGATGCAGAAAGTACATGCACTACTCTTCCGTACATGATATCCATACACGCATAGACTATTGGCTGATATCCCGCTGCCTCGTGCCATACATGGACCATTTCGAACACTTGCCCAGAACCTATTCTGACCACTCCCCTGTGCAACTCACTCTGAAGGGTAAAGATATGCAACCAAAAGCTTTTACATGGTGCTTCCCGCAATACTCACTCCTCGTTGCAGTTTTTTGCGAATACCTTGTGCAGACTATCGATGAATGGGAAGCAGCGTTTACATTGCATGTGGTACAACGCATGTGATTACAACCCGGTTGTTACAACGACCTCGTTGTTATGACGCTAACCATTATAATGTTTCTATGACTTGCTGTAGGAGGCGCTCTAAACTAAGGAATAGTATAATTTACTATTCCAACACCTTCCCTAATGTAGTGCATGCTGGAGTTGGAATAGTAAATAATACTATACCTAAGTCCAGCGCGACCCCTACAGCAAGTCGTAGAAATGACTTGCGATTTAATGGTATACGTTGTAACAACGCGGTCGTTGTAACGTCAGCATTTTAATCTCATGCATTTTACCGCATTCGATGTAACCGCATATTCTTGATGAACATTTCAATACTAGCATGGGCAGTGTCCCCAAAATAGCTATGCTTTGGGAAGCCTTCAAAGTGTACTTTCGTGTTATTACAATCTCAAAGCATGCAGGAGTATTGCGATCTATCTGAAATCAGCTACAGAAACTGGAAGGGGAACTGAAAGTGCTGAGGCAGGCATCAGTTGAGAGGTCCAACCTGCAGCTCTTCGCGCATATTAAAACTACACTGGAAGAATATAACGAATTAGCCCATAATAGGCTCACACATCTAGGGAAATATGCTACGGCTAGAATATGTGGGGAGAGAGATAGACCGAGTGCTACACTAGCAGTCTTGACCCGACCAAATAGACCAGAGAATGATGTGCTAATGGTACACGGCGATGCAGAAGAGCCTATACGAGGAGCAGCACAGGTTGTACATATGTTCTGCACATACTATACCAAGCTATACTCATCACGACCTACACAAACAGACAAATCTACCATTGATTATTCATACCGCATAACTATGAAGTGGTTAACTAATGCCCTTAGGGAAAATAGCAACACTTTGCCCAACAAATAAAATAGCTGCACTCAAAGAAACGCCCAACGAGAAGGCACCTGGAATGGATAGCCTCACTGTGGCTTTCTAAAACACATAGCAGGAAAAGCTTATCCCCATAGGGTGAATCTCTTTGGAGAAATGGCCCGCAATATGTGTTTTAGAAAGCCACAGTGAGGCCTTTCATGCTAGCGGTGCTGTGACAGGTGGGCGTAGGGAACTGTCTTGCTTTTGCCTTTCTTCCATCTGTCTTTTCTATATATGCCTCTCAGATAATACAGATCCCACACGATGGCTCAACACTCGGTGAAGCAAAAGACTTTACAAACAACACCTCTAGAAATGGGTTTTATTTGACAAAATGCAAGGACTCTCTCTTTTAGAATAAGGCTTGGGGTTTTATTTTACACAATGCTGTCTAACAGAAAGGCTTTCCCAGATGCCAAATGCAGATCATTTTCTAATATATACATATATATAAATATATGTTTATATGCAAGCAATAGCAGTTAAATGCATGAATAATACTGATGAATAAACAAGCAGCAAATAATATGACATAACACTGAAGAAAATATAGTATGCTGGACGACCTGCAAGATAGCAGAAAGATATATATACATCAAATGTTTACTTTGGATGTATACCTCGGCTCACTTACACATCACAAAGAAAATTCCTCAAATGATCAAAGCTACTGGCCAAACATCACAATGGCAATAATCAAAGCTCAAGCACCTCAAATGACCACAGCCACTGACACCACGCATCACAATGGCACTAGTCAAAACTCAATACCTCACTTGGTGCAAACACTCCATCTTAGCCCACTCCTGACTGGGAGAATGAAACAGTTGTGGTCAAGAGCTCAGCAACCAGGGTTCCACGCTCCGAAGTAGACATGTCCGTCCCTCTTCGGATTCCAAACTTCAGGTTTCTAATTCAACAACCCTCAGCTTTATAATCCCAAAAGTTACACTGGAAGGTTTGAGAGTTTTCCCTCCGCGCCAGGAACGCTCCTGAAACTGGCCAGCTTTCAGGCAAGCATTCAATGGCAGGAAGGAGTTCTCACGTTCCCTTGCTTATTCCAGCCTTTATCTTAACGAAGCTCACGAAAGTACATTAAACAATCTCACACAAAAACAAAAAGACCTTGAATGTGATTAACTCAAACAACTTGCAAGCGCTGCAACGCAATTTTGAATACGAACACAAAACTGTTTGCTAAGATCAAGCACGGCGTAGTCAGAATTCAGGATGACATGAGCCTATGTCAAAGCCAGTAATAAGAACTTCATAATTCTCATCAATGTACAACACAGTGCACAATTGTGCACAACTGCTTATAGATTCACATACTTCATCTCTCAATGCTCTATAGCATCACATCTCTCAATGTGCAACACTGACCACATCTGTGCATCACTGCTCTCTACACTGTACTTCAAGACCAAAAAGTACATTCCACACCTCTTTCTCCCTCTCATGCTTTCAAATGCACATCCCACACATTCTGTTCTTGGCAAAGCTGTTCTAGTCCGTGACAGTTCCCACTTAAAGACTGCAAGATTACAATAAAGAAATGTTTAAAGAAACAGGCATATACTGGACATTGTACATTCAAGCTAGGATAAAATAACACATCAAAGTCAGTTAAAATAATGGTAGTCAAAGGTCATCACAGGGTGTTACACCACAAGAGTGCCTCTAGCACTACAGGGACATCTTTATAAAACAAATCCACGTTTTTTACTCGAATGCCACAGCGCGAGTATACATGAATGGAAAGATTTCTGCATCGTTATCAATTACACAGGGTACACTGCAAGGATGCCCACTCTCGTTGCTTCTATATTCTCTGGTCACACTGACCCTGAGGTGATAATACGTGAAAACTATGAGAGAGCAATACAACATTTAACAGATGCAATAGAGAAATGGATATGACTGCCCCTCTCATTGATGGACCGTATAGCTCTTATAAAAATGATTGTCCTTCCAAGATTCCTATTTCAGTTTGTCAGTATACCGATTTTATTATCAAAAGCAATGTTTCTCATTTTGCGCACCCTATTGACTCGCTTGGCCTGGGCCGGGAAGCAACCACGTGTAGGATGGTCCACACTAACTCTCCCCTACACCATGGCTGGACTAGATGCACCAGACTTTGAAACATACTATAGAGCAGCACAAATCATGCATGCATACTATTGGATTCACAGGTTGCCGGACCTCCCTCACTTGTACCTGGAGGGAGAGGATGCTGACCCTTTTCCCGTTTCCACAATACATTGTAAGTACAGCTCGGCATAAATTTCACACACTTGACCCTATAGGCACCATGCGATCCCTATTTGAAAAAGCAGCAGATGTAATGTAGATCCCATTACTATATTCGCCAACTTTGCAAATAGAGTGGTGTGCATGGTTCCCTTTGAGCGCAGATACAGCAATAACACAGACATTGCACAGGCTGGAAAACCTGCACGTGAACGCATTTCCCTCACTCTAGTTTTCAGAATGAGTAACACCCAGCAATGCGAAAGCCCCATATTGCACCTCAAGCATGTTATTTGAAAGCCCCAGTAGATATTTTCCAGGGGCTCTACTCTATTCTTACCCTATTTTTTCTCCCCTCACTTACATGTTCGATTGTTTTAGGTTTTTGACCACAATGGTTATTCCCTTCATCTATTTTACCACTCTCACTTTTATGAGGGTACAGGTTGGCAATTTATTGATACGTACACCACAACTCTCCCATTCCTTAATCTGGGTAAGGACAGATATTAATTTTTGTACCCGGTCCTGAATAAATGCCATGAATCCCTCCTGGACCAATACATTGTGTTTCCTCATTGCTGGGAAGTAACAGTTTAGCTATTGCTTTTAACTTTACAAGGGGGGGGGGGGGGCAGGAATACATTTCATCCTTAGGGTACCTCTGTGGTATTTTTAACTCACAGTTTCACCTCCTCCACACACTTGTACTCACCCTCACTGCTTTTTTACTTTGAAAGATCTCTGCCAAAGAGCCCTCTTGTGGGCCCTATGGGGTATTGCAGTTCCCTCTCCACAAGGGGCAAAAACGCCCCATGATGAAACATGACACCTTCACAAGTATGTGAGGTCATCACTTCCTAAAATGGAAGCCACCCCCCCCCCCACTAATTTTTGTATTTTCCTACCTGTATTTCGTTACCTCTTTAGGAACAACTACATTCTTGTGTACTTCAGGTTCTATCTGCCCTGGACACAGGAGACTGGATGGTAGTGATGGACTTGCAACAGGGTTCAGGGTGCAAGCAAGGTTCAGGGTGTCCCCTAAATACTAGATTTAGGGGCGTTATAGGTAGGTAAAGGGCAGGGACCAATGGGTCCTTTCCCTGGGGTGGGTGCTCCCCCTATTGTGCCACCTTCCTGGGGGAGGGTGGTAGGAGCCTGTCCCTGGTTGGTTGGGTCCCCCATCCTCAAGATGGCGGGGTCTCAGAGTTGTGCTTCACCTCGCCTCCCCCACCTGAGGGGTGGAGTTGGCAGAGGTAGGCACACCTCTTTCCCTCACTTGTTTTTCCTGCCTGCTCTCCCATCCAAAGAGGGGGGTAGAACCAGTGGGGACCAGTTGCTGAAAGCAGCAAATGGTCTGGGGAGGCTCACAAAGGTGGCATGCCTTTGAAGCTTCCCCTTCGTTAACCCTGCCCATCCTGGGGTTGGAGGCTTGGCACCTCGGATGCAGGATGTGCATTGTTTCAGGCCCCGAGAGCATCAAACTCTTGACCCAGGGGGGCCAGAAACATGTCTGCTGGTGGCAGCCTAAGCAGCCACTCAGTCCAGTCACTAGAAGTTGGTCGAGTTTCAGGGGGCATCTCTAAGATGCCCTCTGTTGTGCATTTTACATTACATTCCACACTGGCATCAGTGTGGGTTAAATGTGCTGAGAAGTTTGATACCAAACTTCTCAGTTTTCAGTGTAGCCATTATGGTGCTGTGGAGTTCGTAATGACAAACTCCAAGCACCATATACTGTTAATGGTGGCACTGTACTTACAATGCCCAGGAATGGACGTGGGCACTGTAGGGGTACAGGGCTCTTGCACCTGTACAGGGCTCTTGCACCTGTACCCTCACAACTGGCATAGTGCACCCAGCTAGAGGGGTGCCTGATCTATGCCGAGCAGTGGTTTGTAGGCATGGCATATAGGGATGTGTGCCATGTTCACTCTTCACTTTGTTCTGCACCAGGACACGCAGCCTGCAAAGGCAGTGTGTGAGTGTAAGGGTACAGGACCTCTAAGGGTGGCACAATAAGTGCTGCAGCCCTTAGAGGCCATGTCTGGTTACAGTGCAATGGGTACCTGTGGTACCATTTACCAGGAGCTGACCTGTGGCCAGAGATGCCCATTGGGTTTAGGCTTCAATGCAATTTTAGGGAAGGAACATAGGCCCTGGGTACCTGATTAGCAGGAGCCCAGGACACACTCAGTCAAAGAACATTAGCAATTCAGCAAAAAGTGGGGGCATACCAATGCAAGAAAGAGGGCACTTTCTCACAATGTTACTTTGTTCTTACCTGTTCTCCAATTATCGTTCCCCAATATTACTCCTTTATAAAAGTGCAAGTGCCTTATGATAGTTTTCCATTGCTTTGGTGTTTGCTTTAACAAATTTTACACCCCAGCAAATGAGAGGAGCCACCAAGCCCCGTAATTACGGCTTGCCTGCAAGATCGAATTTTTATATTTCTAAAAATTCCTTTAAGTATTTTTTTCTTTTCTTTCAAGAACTTCGGGCAAACACAGAAGATGTGTACCAAGGTTTCTTCATTATATTTACTCAGTGAACATTCTTGGTTTGGCGACTGGTCCTTCCAGGTTGGGATTTAAGGCAGTGTTCGGTTGTCTTTAAAAGCTGCTTCTGTTGGTGCTTTCATTGATGGTGTTGGTATAGTACTTTGTTTAACTGATGTGGGGATCTGTCTGCGCGTAACAGAGAGGAACGTCAGTTTTGTGAGATCATCTGCAGTTTTTTTCTTCCACTTTCTTTCCTTCGCACATGGATTGTTTATTGTCAGCGAGGCGTTTACATTACCCGGTACTTGAATGCTTTGGCTTACACTTTCGTGCTTGGATTAGGTTGTGAGTGTTCTCATAGTTTTCTAAAAAAGTGTTGCAGTTGTTTAGAAGGGTGTTGGCATCAGATGTCAAGTGGACACGGTGAGAGAGTAGTTCAAGAATTAGGTTGCCTATGGAGAAGTCTTTGAAAGATCTGTAGGTTTGGCCTTCTTTTTTGTGTTGACCTGGGTTTCTTAGTAGAATCGTGAGCAGTGAGATAGGGATAGCAAAGTGTTGGGTCAGTCCAGTGGTATGGGTGGTTGGCATTTGATTGTTGGTGATGTTGAGAAGACAAGGTCATGGATGTAACCTTTGGAGTGTGTTGGTTGTGTGTAATGCTCTACCATGTTAAGTGTGGCATCGAGGTTAAATAGTTTATATCTTTTTTTAACTTGAGTTGTCTGAGACGTTGAAGTCACCCAAGAGGGTGGCGTTGGCAGGTAAGGATAGATGAGTGGTAGGGAGATCTGAGAATTCATCAATGAAATCCTTGTTCTGACCATGAGGCCTGTAGATGAGATGGAAGATGCGGTCTGAGTTGCAGACAGTGGGAAGAATCATTTCAGCAGCTCCATGAAGTTAAGTGTTACCTGCTTGCCTAGGGGGCAGGGCCAAGAGGACATATGGATTGCAATGAGGACTCCTCCCTTCTTATGTGTGAGGTCCACAAGATGGATGCTGTAGCATGTGGAAAGAGGGACATCTTGAATGTGTTAGTATAAGGGGGTGAACCATATTTTAGTAATAAAGAGACATCAAGCTTGTGATAAGTGATGAGGTCTGTGATGTCTGGTGCATGGAGTATTGCACAATGAGCTTTAATGAGCATGATTTGGATTTTGAGTTTTGTAGTGTGAGGGTGTGTGGTAGTTAGTGGGATGTGTAGAAGGTTTGGTCAATTGGTTGTGTGAATGGAATATCAGTGTTTGGGTCATTTAGGTTTGGGTGTGATTGTGGGGATTGGCAGTATGGTGTAATGGGTGAGCTACATGCTGTTGTCTTATTTTGGAGTGGAGCAGGGTTTCTGACTCAAAGGTCTTCCTGACCGTAACAAGCCCAATCAAACAATATCCTAATCACTGTCTGCTCTTGGTAGGGGCTCCTAGAGCAATGGGATGCCACGTAGGGTTGATTGAAGTAGTAAAAAGGCAGGAAGTGATGTCACTTCCTGTGCATGGGATGATTGCTTCTAGTTTCCTGAGTCAGTGATTTGTGTGTTGCAATGGCTATTATTGCCCATTCCTAAAATGTGAAGCTCTTATGAAGATTAATGCTTGCATTTATTCTTGAAGCAACGGCTTCTAGCCACATCCACTTACGTTTGGTACTTGCCACAAATTCAACATTTATGAGGTTCACTGGTTCCAATTTTTTTAAATTGCTCCCACATTTGTCTTTCTCATTTTCCAACATGTTGGGATCTCGGTCATATTGTGGTAGGTCTGAACCACCCAGTTAAAGCTATTAAAAACCAAAGCTTTGCTCAGTTAATATGATCGTACTCTGATCTCTGTTTTGCATCCACCGTTCAAACTGGGTGCCATATTTTGCTGTCTTCTGCCACACAGCTCAGATTAGAATCTGCTTTGCTTTTCAATTGTATGAATGATTTCCTCAATTTTTGTGCTCGTATAATAGGGCTTCTTTGTGTGTTTTGTTGTACCTCCCCATATTTCTGATCTTGTTAGATTGTTACAATTCCGACTTTAGAGCATGTACCATCTGTTGCAGAAAATTCACAGTAGCTCTCCCTCGTAAGGCATGTTTAAATTTTGAGTCAACTACAGTCTGATGAACTACTGTTTTTCTGTGCTAAGATTGCAGCAATGCCTGTTATGAGTAAACTAAATTGAAATGTGGGATAAAGCTACAGGTTCTTTAATGCATTACTTTTTTTCTAATGAATAGGATGTTGGCACATTGTCACGCACAATTTAGCGACACTTTTTGGTGATATTCTGAAGTTTCATACTTCAGTCCTCTGCTTTCTGTTAGACGATCAGGTAGAAGTCCCCAGGACACGACATAGCTTGCTACCTACCAGCTTTTTAGGTCTCGCCTGAGCAGCGCATGCACTGCTCTGGCGAAACTTTTAGTTAGTGGCCTTCAAAAAGCCAACCACAGCTTTTTGTGAGGCATAGAGAGTGCGGTTACACACACAAGCGCGCGCGACATGCTCCGCCTCTCTATCGTACTTGCTCGCACTTCAACACCCCTCCCCCACCACAGAGCGCGTCTTGGGGCCGCACGTCTTTTTCAGGTAGGAACGGATCAGTGTCTTCATTGCGTGCCCTTTTTACCGCCCTATTGTGTGATTGTGTCTGTTGTTCCTCGCTTCTGTGACCCGTCCTTCTCCCTCACTTCAGTGCGCTGCCCCCCTACTTCACTTATCAGCTGGCTCACCACCTCACTTCTGTCTGCCGCTTTCCTGCCTTGCTTGTCAGCCACCCCACTTCTACGTTTCTGTCAGCTGCCCCCTAATAGCCTCTCAATCTGCTTCTGCTGATGTACTGTCTAGTGCTGGCTTCCCGGGTTATTGCTGCTTTTTTTATTTGTTGTTTTTTATGGAGATGCACAGTAATCTGCCATAAACCGCAGCATATATCCATCACCGTTTAGGTATAGGCAGCCATATTAAAGATTCTACAAATATCGTGGAAACAAAGTGGTCTTTCTAACTTGTTTATCAATGCATCCTAGCTATGTGTACCACATAGTTCGAATACACAGTCTTTCTTCAGTGTTTGTTGACAAAGGTGCAAGCTGATACAGAAGAATGCAATACTTCTTTGTAGCCATCTCAAATGAAGCTGGTATCTACTGTAAAACTTACTCACCTGTGTGGTAACAAAAGTGCAAATAAGCTTTTACAAATTGAATACTTCTTGTTTTATTATTTTGCTGTGTGTGGACGGCTCTTCTTGAATATGCCCCTAGTTCTTCCTATCTTTCATCCTTCTCCCCCCGTACTAAACTGCATCTTCACCCCTGCGCTTTGTTTCTTTGTTCTTTCACCTTCACCTTCTTAATTCCCTCGTCCTTATCTTTTTCCTTCTTTCTCTTTCCCCATTATTTTCTCATTCCTTTTATTCCTTTTCTCTTTGCCCCCTTTCTCTGTCCTTCCCTAGGTTCTTTCCCTGTTTGTCCACCTTCCTTCTTTCCCCCTCCCTCGGTCTGCTCCGCCCTACCTCCCCTCTTCCGTCCATCCTTCCTACCTTCCATGTTTCCTTCTGCCCTACCTTTTTTACATCCCTCCCTTTCCTTCTCACGTCCCCTATCGTTCCTTCCCTCATTCTATTTGTCCCTCCATAGTATCCCCTGTCCACCTCCATCCTTTGCCCCAGGATCCCAGACTTTCCATTCTTTCTCCTTTCCCTGCTCCCCTGCTTTCCACCTTTCTTTCCTGCCTCTCTTCCATTATTCCATCCTTCACTCTTTCCTTTCTTCTGTCTGTCCTTTCTTCCATCTGTCTTTTCTATATTCCCTCTTCCTTTTTCCCTCACCTGCCTTCCTTCTTACCTCACCCACAATCCTTCCCTTATTCCTTCTTCCTTCCCTCCTGTCACCCGTTCTTTCTTCCGTCCCATCTTTTTTAGTGAGCCTTTCCTTACACTTGCGAGATTTTGTCCTGCCTTCCGGTTTCACAATTTTGTTTTGTTCACACCAAAGCCGTCCTTCACCTCAAAGGCCTCGAACCCCAGGGTCTGGACACAGTATTTTAACTCTGTAGGTAGAGTGCTGACACCGGGTGTGTTTGCTACCGTTCAGGCTGTAAGCACAGATTGGTTCTTTGTTTCTTCTCTAGGACTCAGCGTTGCTTGTTGTATGTAGATGTGTACTTGAAGCAATGCTTAATTTGTAAAAATAAACAAGCATTGGCATAGCCAATAGGTCTCACCTTTGGGACCTTATAAGTGTTTTGCCATGCAACAGTTGCTGTTGTTGTACCAAGGATATTGTGCTGCATAACTAAATACTTATGAGGTCCCAAAAGCGAGGCCAATTGGCTATGCCAATGCTTGTTTTATTGTTTTTGCTATCCTTCAGTTCCTTTTACCCCTGAGTCTATAGGGTTTCCTCCAAATCCCTCAAACAGCCTTTTCTCTCCATTACTATCATTGCAAGGACAAGTGAAAACGTAATATTGGGATGATTCCATATCCGACTTGGTACCAATACCATGCTTGGCCCTTTTGTCACAAACAGAGGAAGATCTCTAAGTTCAGAAGCATCAACCCATATTCTTTTATTCCTTCTTGACACCCAAATAAAAGATGAGAGCAGTGATCCTCGACATCGTTACCACATCCACTTCTTGTTGTTGAGTCAGCTGGCCTTCCTAAAGTTTCTCACAAAATATTGCATTGCGCCCTGCTGCAAATATAGGGCCTTATTTATGAAGGCCTTGCGCCACCGGTGCGTGTCTTTTTCCCATTTTAAAAGTCACGTAAAAGTGGCGCAAGTCCTTCATAAATAAGGCCCATAATGTTTAGATGATATGTTGTGGTTAACACACTGTTGTAGAGAGACCTACTCTGCAGAGTAGTAGGCAGACTCTGAATTATAATTTTTCATAACAATACAAGAATGACCATTTATTTATAAAAATCGAATTTTAATTGCTCATCCTAAAGGCAAGAGTACCACCACCGTATGTATTCTTCTCATGACCTTGAATATTCGAACAAAATGTATTAACACCTAGTAGCAACTATTTGGAAGTTCAAATAATACACCCATTCAGTAAAACACAAGTCACTTCCACAACCCTAGCAGTACTTTTAGTAGAATGCTGATTGCTCTCTTTTCTGTTATTTTAAAAGGGATCTGGGTACAACATTATCCAAACTCAGTGTACTATGGATGGCTCGGTGTGGGCTTGTGGATTTAGATGGGATGTCATCCTTCTCATCACTGAAGGTAGGTGAACTTACAGCATGTCACAGTAATGTGACAGTATGTAGCAAGTGAGCCGCAAATTTGTCTTGTGCCCTGATCAAACATGTATGTGCATTACTGGCAATCAATTCAAATGCAAAATTAGAAAATATTCTTTTCATAGTTCTTTTTTATACGTAGTTTCTCCAACAGCTCTTGCAGAGAACTCCTATAAATATAGGTGATTATATTATTGAAACATTGTTTTCCAGCCACACTGCACCATTGATTATTAATGTTACGCGCACTGCCTCCACACATAACAGTTTCTCTATCCTTGCCTTCCTTTTGCTTCTCAGAATCACAGCTTCTGAAAAATTCATCTCTAGATAGAAGAATATAATGTGTGTTTATTTGTTCTTGCAAAGCCCTTGGGGCATATTATCAAGACATGCAATAAAATTATCGCCGCTTTAGCGGCAGAAAACTGCCGCTAAAACAGCGATAATGGGCTTGATAATATGCTCTATGGAATTCCAATTGAAGCCCATGTTAGATGTCCTTCACATTTAACATGGGCTTCAATTGGAATTCCATAGAGCATATTATCAAGCCCATTATCGCCGTTGTAGCAGTAGTTTTTTGCCGCTAAAGCAGTGATAATTTTATCGCCTGTCTTGATAATATGCCCCCAAATGTTTATCAACAGCACATTAAGAGCACTTAGGATAACAATGCTAAGCATTGCCAAAAACATAAAAGCAGACAACCAAATTAAGCAAGCCAAAAACATAAAATCAGGCAACAACTTCTTTCTTACTATAACCAATAAACATAAAAACACACGTTTTTTTTGCCGTTTCTTTATTGCAGTGCAGTTAAGATTGGATAGGAAAAAGGATGCAGCCATAAATGAACATTCTTCATAGACTTTAATAAATTTGATAAATAATAATTACAAATCTCATCTTTCCAGACTTTGGGAATTATTATGGTTACTCAAATTGGACTTTTGCTGGAAGTAATGGCAAGATATGCTGTTTTGTAATAGCTTGCCAGTAAAACAACCTTTTGTGTGAAACATCAAAACAGGTAGAAACTTCTCAGCAAAACCCACTGCCATTAACTATTCTAAAAAAAATGTAGTAACGTACCCATTAGGCTTTTTTAATCTTGTCACTAGAAACCTTATTTTCCTAAATAAATAACTCCCTTTAAACAAAATAATCTGAAACATTACAGCAATAAAATACAAAGCCACCCAAGTGCAATTCTTTAAGCTATGGGGAAGAATGTAGTCCTATGTTGGGGCATTTAAGTCTCCTCATCATTCCATATCAGAATGGTAGACATGAGACTGTTTTAATATAAGCCTTTTTCAAAAAGTTTAAACTTCTAAAATATAAGAAAAACTCCTCTACAGAATATGGCAACATGCATATTTTGAAATAATGAAAAATGTGGTTGGAAAACGCGTAGGATCCTAGTGACCTGATGTATGAATATGATAATTACCAATTCCTAAATAGCAACAAATACCAAATCTAAATTAGGAATTTCAAAATATGATTTATGTACCTTCAACTTTGGCAGATAGTTATTTGTGTGTGTCTGTATCAGCTTAAGTGATTACCTCACCCTTTTCAGGAAGTACCTTTACTTGCAGCAGCACAACAGAAAGATAATTTTCCATCACAGGAGGAATTTCAGCCAGGAATCCCAAGAGGATGTTGGCAGGAAGAGAAAGTATAGATTTATTGTCCAAGAGTTGGAAGTTCTTGTAGAGGATGTGTCTCTGAATATGAGAAGCTGTTGGGAAATCTTTCATGTCTGTTCCCGAGGCAACAAAAGACAAAATAGAACCAGGATACAGCAAAGGATAAATGCTGTAGATGCCACCAGAAGGTCTTTGGAAAAAAATCTGGAAGCAATGGAACGGCCCGTTTCCCTCACCAAGGAGAAGGTGCATCAAGAAGACAGGAGGCAGCAACTACAGGTGGGCAATGAGGAACAGAGCCATCATCTACCCCTTTGGAAGACTTAATAGAAGCAGCCTTTCAGCCTGAATCCTTCTCCGGAGTATCCAATATTGGTACATCTGCCCCTGTATCTGATGCTTCAGATTAGTACATTACAATGTACCAATGGCACTATATATTATTAATAAATACGTTTAACATAATAACTTTTACAAATTAAATATATCTACTGCTGTCATAATAGTAGGATATTTATTTAGCAAGTAGTCACAATTTGTATTAAAAGTCCACATTCATTGTTGTTAATTCATTTCAGGTTTTTCATAGTGACATTATGGGTAATGTAGGCCATATGCATAACACCAAGGCGTACAGTGTTGTTATATTTACCTTATGAGCTTGATGGGCAATCTAAAATATATTTTACATGCTATTTATATTATTTATGTGTAGCTCTTACAATAAACAAAAATGTTCAAATTAGCATACTTTCGAAAAAAATAAACATTATAACCCTAAATATTATAACAATATTTTCACTATGGTTTAAGCTCAACCTACAGTGTGCAGGACCAGGAAATCTAATATAGGTATACAACAGTACAGGGACCTTTTGACATATGTTCGACTACAAAGCTCGCCAGTACCCTAAGGAACTGGTGTGAACTACTGATCATAAGCCGAGAAAACATCTTGGATCAATTTGTATGTATGAGTATGGCATGAGAATGAATGAGCAGAATATGCTTTGAAATTGTGTAGGAGTTAGGAATTCGAAGATATGTTGGTCTGGTCCTGAGGAAAACTACTAGGAAGTTTCTGGCATTATATGTGGCTGAAACTTGTAAACCGGTGATGCTGCAGTGATCGGGACTTAGCAGCATCGCTTTTGTTTTTAATCTTGCCAAACAGACCTCTGTCAAAGACATTGTCTAGGAATACAGAGCTGGCAATTTTCAACCGAGATCCCCACTTCTTGATACATGCTTCCTTGAATCTCAAGGTAGAAGCTCACCCTGATATACAAAGTATTTGGGAACTCAATGATGAAGCATGCCAATTGTAACCTTGGTGGCTGAGAGTGCCTTTAAGGAATACCCCAGTCTGGCTAGACTGGGAAGTCTTCATTATAAAGCAAAATGATTGACTCTTTTTTGATACTTACATGAAGGAAATATGGATCACTGACAGAATATAGTGTCAAAAATTTCGTTTGCTAAAATATTGTCTAAAAATAGATACAAATATTGTTTTTTAAGTAAATATTGACTTATAAGTAAATTATGTTCAACATGTCACTCTTTAAATATAAAATAGTTGAAACCTAAAAATCTAAAGTGTATTTACTTAAATTATATATACATATATTTATAATTGAATATATATATATATCATTTTAAAATAATTTGACAATAAATTAACAGTTTTTCTAATATTAATTTGTTCAGCAGTAATAGTACAATACATTCTAAATTAACTCATCTATATCTATATACCAGCAAAATTACTTACCTTAAATAAAATATGAAATGTAACATATTTAAAAAAATCTTATACTGTCCACTAAATAAAAAAGTATTATTTTACGTATGTTAATGATATTTTTTTTAGGAACCATCTCTTTATTGTTGATTTTGTGTTACAAAGACAACAAATAAAGCCATGGTGCCTTGAACACAGCAAGGCCACAGTATTCCAGTACATTACGTTATCAGAAGCCACCAAAGATAATGAAAACAGTTGCATTCTTCATGTATAGTAGTAGGACGGCCAGAGATTATTGGCATAGAAGGGGAGTACTGGTGCATCATAGTTAGAAACACCCCCTTGTACTAATGATATTTTATCTTACATTTCTTTATAAATAGTATTATGAATAAAAAAAATTAAAACAAGATACCTAAAATATTTATTTAGTATAGAAAGAAAGTAAAAATAATTCTCTACAAATTACACACATTTCTAAAACAAATAATGAGAACAATACAAGCACTATAATAACTATTAAAAACCGATTTTAATCAAAAATAGTGAAAGTGTTGGAATTCGTAGGGGTTACGTTTACTATTCCCACTACAGTCTAAGCAACAGTGGAGAAAGTGTTGGATTTCGTTACATTTCCTATTCACACTCCAGTCAAAGTAAAAGTAGGGAAGGTGTTGGACTTTGCATGTGTTAAATTTAATATTCCCAGTCCGGTCTAAGCAACAGAAGGGAAGGTGTTGGACTTCGAAGGGGTTAGATTTACTATTCCCACTTGTATATAAGTAACAGTAGGAAAGGCATTGGATTTTGGATGGGTGAGATTTAATATTCCC
This sequence comes from Lissotriton vulgaris, assembly GCF_964263255.1. Classification (NCBI taxonomy): domain Eukaryota; kingdom Metazoa; phylum Chordata; class Amphibia; order Caudata; family Salamandridae; genus Lissotriton; species Lissotriton vulgaris. The sequence continues at coordinate 1,758,359,833 of NC_141687.1, forward strand.
ACTCTAGTCTAAGCAACAAGAGAGAAAGTGTTGGATTTCAGGGGGGGGTCGCGGGGGGCAATAGATTTACTATTCCCATTCCAGCCTAAGCAGTATTAGGTATTAGGAAAAACGATAGACTTCGGATGAGTTAAATGTTATATTCCCAGTCTTCCCTCAGCAATAGTAAGGAAGGTGTTGGGCTTTGAAGGGGTTAAATTTGCTATTCCCACTTGTACAGTTACAATAGGGAAGACTTTGGATTTCAGAGGGATGAAATTTACTATTCCAGCTCCAGTCTAAGCAACAGTAGGCAAAGTGTTGGATAATTGAAGGGGTTGGATTTACTCTTCCCACTCTATCATGGGGGAGGGGCGTGGAAGGGGGTGTTGGTCCGCAATAGCATAGTACAACATGTTCCATAGTCCTCCCTGATGCTTATCAACAATAAGTTTTTACAATATTTCTGTATCTCAGTATTTTTAACTCAATAAATTGTCCAAATACCAAATACATATCCACATAAACAAACTCACGACTGCAGTGCTCAGATATCAACAGAGACAGATGAACAATCGCCTCCAAACAGTTGGAAGTTCTTTTGAAAGGTTGGCCACTTCAACTATGTGTTGGAGAGCCGCAAACATGCAGGTGGAGCTAGTCCATCACAGTGGTGATGTAGCAGGGACCTTTCTCAAATAACAAATGCTTTAGAGAAAATGCAAAGTGCTAATGCAGGAATTAGGGCATCAAGGTAGGTTGGGGAACCTAAGGACAATTAAGTTCGAGCAGTGTTTCTGTTGGTGACCCTGTTGCATCATGGTGCTCTAGAAACTAGAGCAGCGAAAGACAAGGTAGGATCATACAGTGTTCAACAGAAAGACCAGCTACTGGGTGACAAAAGTGCAAATATAAATACAGATAATTTGAATATTTTCTTAAAGTAAAACCATTTATTTTTATTTTTTGGGAAACAAAAATATTTTTCCAAATCCGTATTAATGTATTCAAATTTAAACTGTTCATCTTCAAATGAGTCTGTGAATAAACAAAAAACATGTTTTCTGATCTATATGTTTTGTTTGCTCTTTCTTTGTGATTATGTATGCGATGTGTACCTTAAAAGTCGCTGTTATTGACATCACCCCTATGCACATGTCCCTCTGCAGCTCTTGCACTATTTTGTCCTTGGTGGTAATTAAGGGGAGTTTTTCAACAACTGCTTCATCAGATTTCTCACTTGCAGGGCTAACTGAATTTCTATTTTGGCTGGCTACATTACGTAACTTTACACAGGTGGCTATGATTTTACAGCACACTGCTAGCTCATTATTATTATTATTCTGAGTTTTGTATAGCGCCTGGTTACCGATAGGCATCCCAGCGCTTCCAGAACATAACACTGCTAAAAAATGAAGAGATTAAATGGAAAACAAGAAAGTTTTTAAAAGTTTACGGAAGCGAAGCAGACTAGCTTCCGATCGAAGTTGTAGGGGCAGTGAGTTCCACAGGGAGGCCACATTTATTGAGAACCTTCTGCCACCAGTTCTAGCCTTTTTCACCCTGCCAACCTGGAGGAGATGTTGATTGTCAGAGCGGAGGGAACGAGAGGCCTTGTAAGGCTGGACCATCTCCTCAAGAATAGGAGGGCCTACCCCGTGCAGAACTTTGTGGGCAATCCAAAGGGACTTGAATTTCACCCTGTCCCTCACAGGGAGCCAGTGCAGTGCCCTCAACGCCGGGCGGGCAGATTGACGCCTGGGGAGACCCGTCAAAAGCCTGGCAGCCGCGTTCTGCACTTGCTGCAGTTTATTCAGGGTGGATTCGGGCGCGCCCAGGAATAGCGCATTGCTGAAATCCAGCCGCGAGATGATAAGTCCCTGGATGAGAAGCCTTCGAGTCGCCACTGGGAGCAGAGGCAGAATCTTCTGGGCTGAGCGGAGCAGGCCAAAGCACACGCCAGCGGTCTTTTTGGCATGGGTTTTAAACGATAGGTCCTGCTCCAGCCACACCCCCAGGCTCTTGATCTCCTGCTTGGGGGGGGGTACCGATCCCAGACAGTCTGGCCAGCTGCTGGGGGACAGCGATGGAGAAGAGTTCCCCAGCAGCATCAACTCCGTCTTGGAGCCATTTAACTTTAGGGCTGAGCTGCACATCCACGTGTAGATCTTCTCAAGACACGCGTGCAGCCTGTCGGGATGGTGCGCCGACTGGGAGAGGCCTACCACCAGCTGCATATCATCAGCATAACTGATGATTTTAATACCCAGCGGCAGTACCACACTCTCCAGGGGGGCCATGTAAACGTTGAATAAGGTAGGGCTCAATGAAGAGCCCTGTGGCACACCGCACTGGAGAGGAGTTGAAGATGATTTTTCATGGCCTTCACACACCTCAAATGTACGGCCTTCCAAGAAGGAAGCGAACCATTTGAGGGCCAGACCCGTGACCCCCACCCCCAACAGCCGTTGGAGAAGCACCTGATGGTCCACGGTGTCGAAAGCAGCACTGAGGTCCAGGAGGATCACTGCCACTGATCCCCCCGAATCCAGCATGCTCCTTGCATTCTCCACGACCGCCAGCAGGGCGGTGTCAGTCCCCTGGCCGGGACGAAAACCCGTTTGGGAATCGCCCAGGAGGGAATTGGCTTCCACAAAGTCCGAGAGGCGGCTATTCACCAGCTTCTCGGCCACCTTACTAATACCCGGCAGCAAGGAAATAGGTCGAAAGTTGGCAAGGTCGGCGGGATCGAGATTAGGCTTTTTCAAAAGGGCCTTAACCACTGCCCCTTTCCAACTTGGGGTAACTACCCCTTGGGCGAGGGACAGATTTATCAAGTCCGTCACAGGGCCGCCAATTGTAGAAGACACCTGTTTGAGATTTTTGATCAGTGCTGGGTCTTTCGGGGAGCCACTCTTCATAGACCTCAGAACCGCCAGGACTTCCTCCATCATGACCGGACCTAGAGAGGCCAGCTCCACCGATTGCGTCTTAAGTTGAGAGCTGGAATTATCATCCGAAGAGGTGACCTCACCTAGCCGGGGAAGGGAAGCCAGTATGTTATCAATTTTGTTTTTGAAAAAAGAGGCCAGTTCTGTGCATTTTTTGCGAGGGTCCTCGTGAAGAACCTGAGGTACGGGGGCATGCAGTAGCTCCTGCTCTAGGGTACCCTCACTTTTGTGCAGACATCAGGATATGCCTTTCAGTGAGTCTGTTCTATAATGCCCCCTAGTCGTTTATGAGCAGCAATGTACCTGCTTTGTCGAGGTGTTCGGGATTAAAGTATTGAGTTATTATCCACAGTTATAAGCATCTGCATTGTCACCTCACATTTATCAAACTTATTTTAGAAATATTAAAGACCTAAAACTTAACACAAAGGTTATATTAAAATAGCATTAACCTAGCAACCATTCATCTCCAAGCTCTCTTCTTGCTAGTCGCTCCTATATTGTACAGTGTCTAAAGATCTAAGAGCCATGAGTGCTCCCTGAGTATCGAACAACTAGGTCAGTGATCAAACATGTGGCGTAGCAGAACACTTGTATATTTAATGAACGGTGACACTATTTTGATATATGTAATCTGTTTCAGTGGGTAAACATAATAGAACATGTGTACCGTGTAGACATCCAATCCCTTCTGGAAAATGAGCTAAATCAAAGAAATGGATTTTTGTAGCCTCTTGGAAATGCTATTTGAGAACTAATTCCGGCCAACATTCCATCAAGAACAATTATATAAACCCTGAATTAGACACTCTGGTATATCACTCCTACAACTACAACTATGTTTTTTTATTTTATTTATTTATTTGAGTTTTATATAGCGCTGGCTAGACCCGGAGGCATCAGAGCGCTTTACATAAGGATCCACAAACTTACAGAATTACATCAGTTACAAGTTACATAATTTACAAGAAAACATTTCGAGCGTCAGAAGACAAAATAAATGGAGCTTAGAAGGGTAAAGGGGTGGGGTAAAGATGTAGAAGGGAGAAAGGATGGAGATAGGTTGGATGGAGAGAGGAAGGTGAGTGTGCCCAAAGTCCAGCTGGGTAGGTGACGGCCGAGGGGGAAGTCCACAGCTCATCTCCTCTGTGGCTAGATCTCAATGAGAAAACAATTAGAGAGCAAAGAGGAGGGATAAATGGAGTGTAAAGGAGAAAGTGGGTGGAGTTAAGGGTTTAGGAAGGAGAGTACGATATATATAAACATATTGTGCCGCCATTATGAAAAATTGCAATGCATTTTGGGCCTCCTTTTCTACTTTTTCACCTACTATTTTCTATTGAAGCCTTCTTGTATGCAGTATACAGTTTAAGGCATAAAGACACAAATAGAAGTTTCCACAGTGTAGCACCAGGTTGCTTAATCTATTTGATAATCCTGTATAAAGGAATGTCTTTCTTTACAGTAGCATGATTTAAGTATATTAGTGCTAGTGTTAATAGCAAAGTTGCCCTTTGTTTATTTTACTGTTCCTGGCTTCTGCTTTGTGATATATATCCACACTCCAATGATGTACCCATAGATAAACACACCCCTTCTTTAATTGACATCTTGTTGCCAAAACCAATAGCAGCAGATCGTATGCTCCTGAGCCCACTCCTGGACTATTTTTGCCAAGAGGCAGAAATATTTATCTGGGGGCGGGCTCACGGTTCCACTGCCAGTCCCAGCCTAGATGGTAGTCATGAGCTTGTATCCAATGGGATGCCTTAAGACAGTCCCATGGTAATGGGACCATTTTCTTCCTTTCTGATGAGCAGCGAGCAACAGGCTGCCACAACCCTTTCTATCTTTACCGTGATATATTGTCTAAATGGCCATCTGACAAAATAGGTATTAAATCTTCTTGTCCCGCTGGGAATCCACTTGTGCGACGGTCATTCAGGCGATATAAATTCCACACCTCGGTAAGAATATATGTCTTGATGTAGAAGCTGGATTTGATTTATGGTGTAAGAGGCTAGAAAAACCTTGCTCAGCAAATAGGTATATGCTCTATTGTCAGCGTGAGGACTATAGAACACGATAAAGGTGAAGGTCTACCCTTTCTAATATCACCCTTATGAAAACAGTTTTTATTGTCATGGTCAAGGTAGGGCTCCCTCTATAGATTCTACCCAGCCCCAATTAACAACAGTGGGCTTGGATGTGGGAAAGCGCTTGTACTCCCGTGGTTCTTCTACCTGCTTACTATCCCTTACCAGGCTCTTTGCTACTACCTCTGATCCTTTCACACCTGCCTCTTTGCTCCTCCTTGGCATCTGTACATAACCCATTGCCCACAGCCCGGTTTTGTGCTCCGCATGGGCTTCTGTTAATGGGCATGGCTGTGGAACTCAGCCTATTACTAGGTTCACTCGGGGAACAGTGCCCTACGCAGCCAGGTATAGACTGGGATCCTTTCTTTTGTTATGTTAGGTTTCAGAAATATAGTGCAGAAAGGAAGAGTAGATTTGCTTTAGCAATTTAACTCTTTATGGGCCAGATGTACGACCAAGAAAATTGCACATTGCAAATTACGACTCTTTTGCAAGGCGCAATTTCCGAAGTTAAACAGTGTATTTCACTCTGTGTGCGATTCCCAATGGAGTTGCAAATGTCAAGGCTTATTAATATTAATGAGTCTCTCGCAATTTGCGAGCCCATTGGGAAGGACCGCCCTCCCAGGGATGGTGGCCTGCTGGACTCAGCAGACCACCATGTCTGGAACTGCTTTTTAATAAAGCAGCTTTTTTTCCCCTTAAATGTAGCCAGTTTTCCTTCAATGAAAATGGGCTGCATTTAAAAGAAGACAAATGAAACTTTTCAGTTTCATTTTTTTAAGGGCAGGCAGTGGTCTCTGTGACCACTGTCTGCTCATAAAAAATATTTTCCAACATACTCACAAAGGGGAAGGGGTCAATTGGGACCCCTTCCCCTTTGTGAGTCGTTTACCACCTACTTGAAGTAGGTGGTAAAGTAGGTGGTAAAAAGTAGGACGCCCCTTCCTAATAGCGAGAATCGCAAATGCTATTACCCTTTTTTGCGGCTGCAAACAGGATATTCTCTCGTTTGCGTAAAAAAGGGTCGTACATCTGGCCCTATAACTTATAAATGAGTATGGCTTACAAAAAAATGAAATCCTCAACATTGGGCCAGTATTCAACTTTAGGTAGGCATATCTAAACTATAACAGAAAAATAATACTACTGTGCTAAAAAAGTCAGCACTGAATACTGTGTAAAGCAAGACTGGGGACTAACCACATGTATAAGACAGAAATCTGCTTTCTGTGCCTGCTGGTCGATATAGGATCAGCAGCAGTACTGCACTCCATGGCCAAGCAGAGTGGGTTACTATCCTGCCGAGTTCGAGATCGTCTGGTTTGGACCCACTTTTGCTCCTCAGTTTTAGTCTCAGCAGTAACTTCTTGACTGCGGATCTCACAAGCCTCTTACCATGTTGTGTGAGACCTCTTGCTCTCTCTTCCCAGATCACCAGCCACAGTCCCAGTCTGCAGACCAGAAATCAGACTCCATTCTCTTTCTGCAACTGCCTTCTTGTTAGGTCAACCTCTGCCCCACTTCCTGATCCTACTGAAGCACTCACCCTTCTCCACCATGCTGTATGTGTAGCTCATCCACTTTTCCTCCCCGTAATGTGGAGCTACAAACCACTGCCCCATCTCGGGCCATCACTATCAATGGTGCAGTTAGGCTAGGGCTCACCATTCTGAGGTCCCCACTGTATTCCTATTATAGCTGTTTTTCTACCCCCTAACATGTATTCAGTGGAGGGGGTTCTTTGCTTTTATTAGGGTCCATGTCAACCATGGTGCAAGAAGGCTCACCCACTTCTTCAGTGAGAGCAATCTCTGCACAACTCCTTATCTCCCAGCTCCTTGCAGGCATCTCCCATTCCATCTAATGACCTCTCTCTGTTTTCTTCCTCCACAACCCCTGGTCCAGAAAGTAGGCTCTGTCATTGGGATAGTGGGTTTACTTGTAGCTGGGTCTATGGGATTATGTTTCAGCTACACCAAGTGTGTGTGTTAGTACTTGGAAGTGACAGTTTAAAGCAAAAGTAAACACTTTCTTTTTTTTTTTTTTTTTTTTTTTTTGAAAACCTTTATTTATCAGAGACATGGTACACAGCGTCTGCCTACAACCACTGCGGGCCGGCCGCTATGACAATAAATAGCCTTCCAAGGTACCTTGCGTTGCAAATAGAGGACAAAAATAACAAAACTACGATAGACTGGCAAGGAGCCACAGGCAAAGGATAGAGAGGGTTTCATTTTGTAATTTTGACGAATCGTCCTAAAGTCAGATCGGGTAACAGAAAGGGCGGACCAAGTAAAAGGATATACACGAGTTAAACATCATTATCAAGATACTGGCGTAAATCAGCACAATAAGGATAAACAAGCAACGAAGTACATATCACCCCAGTTAGCGCCCGCCCAATCAATTTATCACATCAGGAGTCACAATCTAGCTTGTATACGGTATAGTAGGATATAAGAGGGATCTTTCTATGACAACGATAAAAGGATCCTACGACATGCAAAAAGGCACTTATTACTTGGGAAAATTCGCAGCAGAAAATGCGCCCTCGAACAGTAATATAAGAGGGAAGGAAAAGCAGGATGTGTAATCATTCAGTAACTATGCATTAAAATCGATGTCATGGTCGTGAATCAATAACCTTGCAATAGTGACACAGACGCAAAGCGCGAAAATCCGTCCCGGAAAGGACTAAACCCAACCCCCATCTGACCCGAGATACATAGGAAGAAGAAAGGAAACAAGAGAAAAACAAGAAGTAAAGGCCATAGAAACAAAAAAAGAGAAAACGAAAATCAAGCCCCAACCCCCCCACCCTGCACGTCGAAGAGGCTACGGCCCCCCCCCCCCCTACTAACGTGCCTGTCGCCCCAAGAGTACCCACATAAGGGAAAAGACGGGGGAAAGTCAACACAAGCAGACTCCCGCCCCACCCCATTTGCACAAAACAGCTCAGGCTCGATCACCAACAGACCAGCGGGTCGACAAGCAATGGCGGCGTCGTAGTATAGTTCAGCAAAGCGTCCACATCATAATGAGTGACCGGGGATCAGTCCTGCGATGCGTAAAGGAAGAGTTCACCCCTGTCCCAACTTGACCCTTCCGTCAATACGTAGCCACTGAAAGTTTGCAATGGGGCACCGCCCCGGACGAACAAGGCGGCCAGGCGGGTAGACCAAGAGCAATTCCGTGAGCAGTCCCAGAAGCAAGGGACTGAAAAGTGATCTCCTTAAGACATGTAGGCACCGGAACAGGGCTCCGAGCAAATCCCTCAGGTTGCGACCCGGTAGCAGCAACACAAGATGGCCGGGTGGTGAAACAGGCCCATGAAGGGAATCCGCACTTTTTGCAGCACTAGGCCCCGAAGTCACATTCACGCGGCCGGTTAAGTGGGATCTGTGACCAACATCATCCAGGGCCCTCCATGGCACCACCAGTAGACACGTAGCAGGCACATCTAATGGCGGCAAAGAACCGCCCACGACACTACTTCTCACGGGATCGCCGGAGCCTTCTTCTAACGGCTGGGTGATAATAGCGTCTAGGCGCCGTGCAAGGTCCCCGGCCCCATCCAACCAGGTAAAGCGCAGGGAGCTCAGAGCAGCAATGAGGTCGCGAGCCGTAGGTTCCATGGTACTTAGCCAATATAAACTCACTCGCTCTCAGGATATTTTCTACCTCGGCCAGTGTCAGTGGCCCCCACCGAACCGCCCAGCCAAAAAGTGAGTATGAAATTCACCAGAGCGGGGGCTGGCGCCACCTCCAGCTGCTACGATCGATCCGCCATTACACTTTGCCAATACACAGTTCACTCAGTCACAGGATGCCCCATAAGAAGCGCGGGCAGCATTAGCGTTATGTGGCACAGAGTCTAAATAGCAGGGGCAGACCCACCAACTTTGCGCAAGAGCGCCGACCCCATACCTCCGAGGTCTGAAAACGATGCACCGGTCTGCCCCAGGTCAGCCAGCGCCAGCAACGTTGCTCCCGTTCCAAAATGGCGATATCAGCCCGTCCAGTAGATCCACACGCAGCACAGAGAACAAAGGAACAGTCTTACTAAGCGGTGGATCAGATCTCCAGCGTGTGCGTCCGTGTCTGTGGCGGCGCCAAATCCCCACATCCGTCCGGGATGGCGCAGTATCTCTCCCGCAGCTCAGAGATATGGGCTTCGTGGCCCGCAAAGCCGCGACCTCAAGTGGCATCCGCGGCCGGCACCAACATCCGGTCCCTCGGCCAGCAGTCGGACGCCGCCACGGCATCCAGCGAAAAAGGGTGAATGGAAGGGTCGCCGGTCACGGCCAAGCTCCGGAGTTGCCGCCCGCTGATCCTCGCACCTTCCGACGCCGTGTGAGCACTGCCCAAGCCTGTGCGTCCCGGGGAAGAGCAGGATATTCAAAGGATAAATGCCGTGGCGAGCGGAGCTCGCGGACTAAGCGGCCATCTCGCTCCGCGCTCGGCCACGCCCCCAAGTAGACACTTTCTACTACAATTTACATATCAGAAACTCAAGACCATCTAAAAAAAAATTCACCCCATATACATTTTTACCTTCAAAAAAGTACTTACGCATTGTTGCAAAGCTCTCCTTTTGTGTGTCAATTTCAGTCAAACAAAATAATAGAAATCTAGAATCTTGTCTATGGTGACTGAGCTAATTGATTAAAGAAGTAGGTGGGACCAGTGGATTTCTTTGTAGGGCAAGTAGATTTTTATAGCATTTCGTCACCTTGCCAAGTAGATACAAAAAATCCACATCCCTATTATTAGTTGCTAATGACCTCTGGTGATCGCGCCTTTCCAATGATACCATATACTGCTACTTTGTTGTTGTTTGTGAAGCCTGTTAAGTCCACAGTCCTTTCAGGGAACCTACTAAGCCATAATTATGTAACTTGAAGCTCAAGTTACATATGCAGTAGAGCATATCCAACATCCATGGGAACATTTATCGCTTTATCCCCCTGAATGTTGGGCCTCAATAAATCCCCCAAAGGGTATTTTTTAAGGATAAAAATAACCAGCAAACTGTTTTAAGAAAGTGCAAGAAGAGGAACTCAGCACCTTATAACAAATTAATGTAGAGCTCCTATAGCTCTAGGAAAAACTTGAAACGATATTATGATTTATACCCGAGTGAAATACATCTGTATGCTATTTTTGTAACTTCTGGAAAGGAGACTTTGTTACGCCTGACTTAATATTTAAGGGGTTGTTGACCTTTACCCATCATCAGATAATTTGGTTACCCTTCTATTATTTTGCATTCAATAGAGCTAACAACTGAATTTCATTACCATATTTGGATTATTCTCGTGATTTGTAATTAGAACTTTAGGTGTCGGTTCCTGACTGAAACCTGTTTATTTACTCTCGTTTAGCCAATGTTTCTGCTCACAACTGCTTGTGATTTATCATTTAAACAGTGCATGACACAAGGTAATAGATATACACCTACTTCGTACACCTTCATCCTACACTTTCAAATGCGTTCTGTTTGCCTGATTTAGGAACTGTACCTGGCTTATAACAATCTGTCTGACTTGAGCCAAGTAAGCATGTTGGATCATCTGGAGATCTTGGATCTGGAAGGGAACAACATTGATGATATCACTCAGATTCAATACCTTGGATTGTGCAGCAAGCTGAGCACACTTACGATTGAGGGGAACCAGATATGCCTGAAGCCTCATCCAGAGTCTCCCACGGTAAGCCCCTTTTTTCACAAAATGTTAACACCTTTTTGCAAAAATAGGATTGAATAATTTATTTATTTAATTTATTTATAGAGCGCACTGTCACCTTGCAGGCATCCCGTCAGTGCATTCTAGTAATTTTGGCATCCAGTGATCCCCATTTTAGTTTTGGCATTCACAGTCTACACAGCAATGATTATCCTTGTTATCAAATTAATTTTTCATGGTTTTTGCTAGTTTCTTCTGCTTGAAAAAGTGCAATGCTTTGTCTTACTTGAAGGTAGTTTTTTTAAACCAAATCTTTGGAACTGCTTTCTCCCTATGGACAAATTCCTGAATGTTGCAAACAAAGCAGGACATTAGCTTTTGATGGAATTGGAGAACCTCCCAAAATCGGCTCTTAGGTTTCCCCATTACTAACCCCTCATTTATAGGTGGGGGACCTGCAGGGATTCCCATGGCTCTGCCATTAAAACCTCTCTGCTGGCTGCAGCTTCGGTGAGTTGGACGCAGTACGGACTGGCCGCACTGGGCATTGGGTGTTTCCCTGGTAAGCTGGAACGGTGTAGGTCAGTTTTTTCCCCAGTTTTGTTCCCATTTTTGTTACTGGGGGCTGGTTTATTGCTGATCTGGGGGGCACTGTTTTTAGCAAATTGTTAAGGTTTTATCCAGCAGTTTTCAGGCAACAATAAAAATGTCAAGATAACTCTGGTGATTAATGGTCCTGTTGTAGAGCTGAAAAGAATGTGTACCATGTGTATCACATAACTGTATTTTATGCGCATAGCTTAGTGGGTTACTGCTTATGCTTACTGACAGTTCATGAATTGCAATCGTAATGTAACACCGTGAATTATGAACTTCCATGAAAGAGCTTCATGCAGATTTCATGATACATGTTAGAATGTTGTGTTTTCCCAGTCTTTCATTATCCTAATGCTGCTAAAAGGGTTTGTTTAGGTAGAAATACATTATTATTAGTATAAACAATGATAACCACTGAGTTATGTTTTGATTCCCTAGTTTGTTTTTCTCTAGACCAAACTCTCTTAGAAAATGACTACCAGTGTGGATGACATTTGAATCCTGCAACTTATAGTCACCTTTGTCTTATGTAACATTTTCCATACACTGATTTACACACGTATGATTCATTGTCTCTGTTGTGTGTGTGATGTAAAGTGCTCTGACACTCTACACTGGATTGAGAGGCACTATAAAACAAAACAGAATGAGAGGCACTATAAAACAAAACAAATAAATACATGTGAGAGGAGGGCTACGAAGAGACGAGGGACATTGTTGGCAAGTGGTAGTGAGGAAGTCTGTGGAGGAGGAGGGTTGGACATCCAAAAATATTGTTCCAAAAAGCACTGAAGCTGGCCATGCTGTGCCGCTTATTGGGGTGGTGGGTGCTAGCATCCCTTGCAGTGGTCTTTCATTGTGTTTTCAGCTTCTTCCCTGTGCTTAACAGTGAATGTGGACACTTAGGTTTTATTTAAATTCATGTGTCATGCTTGATATCCTATTTTTTGTGTTCTTCGTAAGAATGTCTGTGGTTATGACCGGTTATCCTGCTGCCCTGTAAGGTCACAATTTACTATGCTTTAAAAGCTAATAAAATTGAATGTATAAGGAAAAATGTGTTGTAGAATGCACAATTTTTGACATTTTTGGTCCCCACATTTTCTTTGGAGGGGGGAGACTGCCCCGCCAGATCCCTCTAGTGGTCAGGCTCGATCACGTGCTCACTTGCTACGCATAGTACTGGGACTGGTCTGACAAAATATGCCTGGGCTGCTTTGGGTTCGCAGTCCTTCCCTGGTTGTAGAACCCACCTTATAAACCTATGACTTTCGTAAATCATTCATAAAACAGAAGACATTTTATATATGCTGCAGTATACTGTAAACCTAAAGTCAAGTAAATCAACATAATGTTAAACTATGTTTAATTTATGAATTCTTTTTGTCACTAGGATAATAAAGCAAAGAAATCAGACATAATTTGAAACACCTGCATCATAAAATTCTATTGCATGGGCCACCGTTGTAACCCGATTCCAAATTGTGTCTTCAAGTAAAGGTTCCTTGAATCTTGCAATGCAGGGCCAGATACTTTTTAAGTGAATCAATGTTTCTCCACCAAAATTACTAAGGGCCTGCCTATGAGTTTGGTGGTGTGGTAGCAGACCGCCACACCCCTGCCCTACTTCCACACCGCCAAACCTCACCATTGGCTGCCTGCCAGATTATGAGTTACCTCTTGGTCTGGCGGCCGGTCCGTTGGCATTCCAACGGCAGTGCCTATTTAAAAGGCACTGCAATGGGAGCGCCAAAGCTCGTTCCTTCATGCTACACAGTCCATAGAAATAACAACAAGCATTAGGAATGCATTAGGGCTCGGGTTTGTTTGAGTTAGAGATAATGGCATTGTAAATGGCAATGTGTTTTAGGCATGTGTTTTAGAGTGGGAGCATGTGGTGTGTGTTGGAGATATGTGTGTTGGATTGGAATGTTATCAATGGTGGCATGCTGCACTTTAACGCATTATCTTTAAAAGGTAAAGTCCAGCATAGTGCGATAGGTACAATATTAATTGGTGGATGCGTTATCAATTGGTGTGTGCATTGATGGGTGGTCGATGTGTATGCCTGTAGGAATTGTGCAGTGATGGCTGTTGGTGTGTGTGTTTGGTGGAAGCGTGTAGTGGTGGCTTGAGGTGTGTATGACTGGTGGTAGCGTGCAGTAAGAGCTGTTACTGAGTGTGGCTGTCAAGCGTACAGAGCTGGATGGTAATACGTGTGGTTGGTGAAAGGGTGCACTGACAGCTGTTGATGATTGGGCCAATTGAAAGAGTGGCTGGTGCACTGTCAGCGGTTGGTGTGTGTGTTTTTGGTGAAAGTTGTACTGACGTTGTTTGTTGTGTTCGTGGATGTTTAGCGGCACTGATGCATGGTCCTGTTTGTTTTTGGTGAAAGCGTACATTGATGGTTGTTGGTGTTTGTGCCTTGTGAAAGCATTCATTGACGGCTGGGGGTGTGTTGTTGTGTGCGTTGTTTTGTATGTGGTGATGAGTGTGTGGTGGTGAGTATGTGGTGGTGAGTCTGTGGGGGTGAGTGTGTGGTGGTGAGTGTGTTGTGGTGAGTGGTGACGAGTGTGTGGTGTTGAGAGAGTGAGGTGTGTGTGTGGTTTGTGTGTGTGGTGTATGTGTGTGTGGTGTGTGTATGGTGTGTGTGTGTGGTATGTGTGTGTGGTGTATGTGTTTGTGGTGTTTTCTGCACACTCACACACTGCCCCTACATATTCACACACTGCTCACCCGCACACTCCCAATGTCACCCTGCATAGTCACACACTGTTTATCCTGCACACTCATTCTGCACACTCACACAATGTGCACCCTGCACCCTTACACACTGTCTCTGCAGTCACTCTGCACTCACTGTCACTTTACACTCACTCTGCACTCACTGTCACTCTACACTCACTCTGCACTCACTGTCACTCTCGCACTCACTCTGCACTCACTGTCACTCTGCACTCACTCTGCACTCACTGTCACTGTGCAATCACTCTGCACTCACTGTCACTCTGCACTCACTTTGCACTCACTGCCACTCTACACTCACTTTGCACTCACTGTCACTCTCACACTCACTCTGCACTCACTGTCACTCTGCACTCACTGTCTCTGCACTCACTCTGCACTCACTGTCACTCTGCACTCACTCTGCACTCAGTCTGCACTCACTGTCACTCTGCACTCAAAAGCACACAGCAGTTTGCACTCAACAGCACTCTGCACTCAACAGCACTCTGCACTCAACAGTACTCTGCACTCAACAGCACTCTGCACTCTGTACTCAACAGCACACAGCACACTGCACTCAACAGCACACAACACTCTACAGCATTCTGCACTCAACAGCACTCTGCACTCAACAGCACTCTGCTCTCTACAGCACACAGCTCTCTACACTCAACTGCACTCTGCACTCTACAGTACACAGCACTCTACAGCACACAGCACTCTACAGCACACAGCACTCTACAGCACACAGCACTCTACAGCACACAGCACTCTACAGTGTGTGTCTGGTGTGTATGTGGTGTATGTGTGTGTGGTGTGTGTATGGTGTGTGTGGTCTTATGTGTGTGGTGTTATGTATCTGTGTGGTGGACTTAGTTTGAGTGTTCGTTTCCTGCACACTCATACACTGCCCCTACACATTCACACACTGCTCACCCTGCACACTCACACTGTTCACCCTGCATAGTCACACACTGTTCATCCTGCACACTCACACACTGTCGCCCTGCACACTTACACACTGTTCACCCTGCACACTCACACTGTTTACCCTGCACACTCACACTGTTTACCCTGCACACTCACACACTGCAGTCACTGTCACTCTGCAGTCACTGTTACTCTGCAGTCACACTCACTCTGCAGTCAGTCTGCACTCACTCTGTCACTCTTGCACTCACTCTGCACTCACTGTCACTCTCGCACTCACTCTGCACTCACTGTCTCTCTCGCACTCACTCTGCACTCACACTCACTCTCGCACTCACTCTGCACTCACTATATACTGTTCACCCTGCACACTCACACTGTTTACCCTGCACACTCACACACTGCAGTCACTGTCACTCTGCAGTCACTGTTACTCTGCAGTCACGCTGCACTCACTGTCACTCTCTGTTGGACCCGGCCTCGTGGCGTGGTTCCCCCCCGCTACTCAGCTCCCCGTTAGCCCAGCCCCATACCTAGAAACCCATAGCTGCCCTACCCATGTCTGACCAAATGCCCATGGCCCGCATCGACCTGCCCCCCGCCACCTTCCCAGCCCGCGCGCCCCAAACCCCCAAGGCCCCATAGGCCCATCGGCAGCCATTTTCCCTTCCCGAGATCTCTGATGCCGTGGGCCTAGCATGACCCTAGCCCTAGCGCAGCGTAGGCTCCAGACGCGCCAGCCCCCGTTGGGAGGGTGAGGGCTACCCTAATGAGAGAAGACGAGGAGTTTCGATGGCACCTCCGGCCTCCCCTGAGAGACTGGTTTCGATCACACCTCTGGACTTCCCCCTGAGGGCCAGTTTCGATTGCACCTCTGGCCTCCCCGAGTGCTGGCTCCAGACCTGCTGGGCGTCTGGGAATCCCCGGACGCATCCTCAAAGGGGTCAAAGAACCAACCGCCGGACCTCACCCATGGACCGCCCCCACAGCCTCGGACCTCCGCCTGCGAGGGTCCGGACATCAAAGGGTCACTGGACTATATCAAGGGCCGCCCCTGAACTAGCGGGCAGTTGTATCTTGGACAAGGAAGCCCTGCTGATCTGATCACGGCTGAACTGAACCTTGTGAACTCTTTGAGCCCTGCTGACGCTGTCGCGGCTCGTTCTTGGAACTGAACCATCGGAGCCCTGCTGACCTCGTCGGGGCTCGAGCTTGAATCTTGAAGACCCCTACGGAACCTTCTGAGCCCTGCTGACGTGGTCGCGGCTCCTCCTGAACTTCCTCCAGAGCGAGCCCTGCTGACGTTGTCGCGGCTCGAGGAATATTCTAGTCCGGCTGGACTATCGAAGACACCAACCCGAGAGAACCATTCTCAAGTGAGTAGGATCCCCAGTGCGACTACCACCTTCGGTATTCCCCCGACTCGAGGATTGAGAGCTGTGCGCAGGGTACGCTACGTACTGGCCTATGAGACTAAGACTGTCCCGCTACCCCCTCCCTAAAGACTTGAGACTCTCTGCGAGCCCTCGATCATTGTACATAAGTGTGATAATACTTTTTCTTCGTGATCATAAAGAAGTTGATAACGAACCCTTCCGTGTTGTGTCTGTTCATAAGTGTGGTGTGGTCCTCGTGTGTACGATTCGCTACTTGAGGTCTTCCCCGGTGGAGATCCCTCACAAGGCTCGGCCTTATTGGTGGGAGAGGTGGGTCACGGAGGAGTCGGGTAGACATAACCCGGCCTCTGAGATCGCCCCTTCTAACATTGGTGGCAAGCGACGGGATAAGAGCCTACGCCTAGAATCATACAGTAATGCGACTGACACACCACCCGAACAAGACCAACCATGAGTCTCACCGGAACCAGCGAAAAAAACGCATTTCAGAAAGAAAAACTGGAAGATTATACCCATAAAGAATTAAAACAATTCTGTAAAGATTTCCGCATCGCTACCACTGGGTTGAGCACCAAAGATGACTTCCAGAAAGCCCTGACGGCCTGGGTAGAAGCCGGGGCCCCTCTCTGACGGCCCGAGGGAAGAGGGAGCCGACTCCCTGCCACGGAATGCCAGCACGGAGAGAGGTCTGTCGATAGAAGAAATGGCAGACCGAGAGCGCAACCGAAACCACGAGCTAGAACTGGCCCAACTTAAATCGAAGGAGAACTAAAGCTGGCAGAACAGAAACTAGCCATCAAGCAGTTACGGCTGCAAGGGGAATTAGAAGACAAGAAGCTCCAGCGAGAGCTAGAAGAAAAGAAGCTCCAGCGGGAGCTAGAGGAAAAGAAGCTCCAGCGGGAGCACGAAGGGAAGAAACACCAACTCGAACACGAGCGCAGCTTGAAAGAGCTCGAAATTAAAGCCCGGAACGAAGAGACCCGACCCCCGGGGAACAGAGACCCTGGACCCCTGGTCGTACCGAAAGTACACATCCCCAAGGTTGTGGTGAAGGAGTATTATAAGAATGACGATATCCAGCAGTGGTTCAAAGCATACGAGGTCGCCATGACCGCCCACCGAGTACCTGAGAAGGATTGGGGGGCCGGATTATGGGGCCGCTTCCTCAGCGAAGGGAGAGACACCCTGCTAGATCTGCCCTCCGCCGTCGTGAACTCCTACACCCATGTGAAGGACGCCCTCATGGCTCGCTATGGGCTCAATCTGGAAATGTACCGACAGAGATTTCGAGACTGCAAAAAGATACCCGGCACCACATGGGTAGAATATGTCAATTTCTACAGCCGGGCCTTGGAAGTGTGGATCAAGGGTAGCAAAGTAACCACCTTCGAAGGACTTGTAGACCTCATCGCCTATGAACATCTATCCAACAATTGCTTTGTAGAACTGAGACAGCACCTTCTCGATAGCAAGTTGGCCGACCCCCGGAAGTTGGCTGTCGAGGCTGATCGATGGGTAAACACCAGAGTCCCACGAAGACCAGTGGGAGACTATAGCAGAAACGAACAAGAAAAGCCACTTCAGAGGGACGGGGGGAATCAGAATAGACAGAGGGGTTCCCAGGCAGGGCCTCCTCACAGTCCCCCTAGGAACCAGCCAGGGACACCCCCACCAGATGCAAGGGCCGGATTCCCTCCTGTTAGATCAGGACCCAGAATAGCCACAGCTTGCTACTGATGTAACCAAACAGGGGATTATGCCAATGATCCCAACTGTCCCCTGCTCAAGAAGACCCCTGCTGCAGGTCCCCCTGCGCACCACCTCGCCAACGTAGCTCTAGAAGAAGAAGAGGAGGTAGAGGACCCAGAGGGGTGGGAACCAGCAGCCATGACCTTAGTTTCCCTGGGGGATAGAGATATGGTCCCCAGAACCTTCCTACCAGACAACACAGAGAAATACCGACAGCAGGTGACTGTCAACGGGTTCCACATAGGAGCTCTCTGAGATACCGGGGCCAGTATCACTGCTGTGAAAGAGCACCTAGTAACCCCAGACCAAATAGTACCCCGTGCCTCCTGCAGAGTGATCTCCGCGGACAATTCCGTCCGCACCTGTAGGATAGCTCAGGTCCCATTCGAGTGGGAGGGCGTCTCCGGAGAGTTACGAGTTGCGGTCCGCATCGACATGCCCGTGGACTGTCTCCTCGGTAACGACCTAGAGAGCTCCCCCTGGAAGCAAGTAGAGCGAAAGACGCACCTCGAGATGGTGGGCCTACCCGAGTGGGCCTGCGTGACCACCCGATCCATGTTGGCCCGGGTGGCCACCCCCGATGAGGTGACCACTGACAACCCTCGCCCCGTCTCCGCCGAGCCGGAGGGCAGCGGGCAGACCGAAGGCCTTGACCTCTTCCCGAACGAAAGCAGCGACCCCGACCCCAGTCTCCTGGACCAAGCTGGTGAGCCAGCCCTGAGCACGGACGATCTCCCTGAGTTGACCCAGTGGCACCAAGAGGGGGGGCCCTCCCGAGAGGAGTTCTGTCTGGAGCAGACTTCTTGTCCATCTCTAGTGGGGCCGCGGCAGCAGGCCGCCGCCCAGGCCGTCGGCGACCAGTCCGGCTCCCACCACATCTATTGGGAAAATGGCCTGCTATATAGCGAACAGAAGTCCGCAGAAGTAGGGTCAGCCCGAGTGCTGGTGGTACCCCTACGTTTCCGCGGATTCCTACTGAATCTGGCCCACGATATCCCCTTGGCGGGACACTTGGGTCAAGACAAAACGTACCACCGGTTGGTCACCCATTTCTACTGGCCACAAATGCGCTCTGATGTGGAGGCCCACTGCAGGTCCTGCCCCACGTGTCAGGCCAGCGGAAAGAGCGGAGGGCGACGCAAGGCTCCTCTCCAACCCTTCCCTGTGGTCAGTACCCCCTTTGAATGGGTGGGAATCGATATCGTGGGGCCCCTTGACCCCCGAACGTCCTTAGGACACCGGTTCATGCTGGTCCTGGTGGATCACGCCACCTGATATCCCGAAGCCATCCCCCTCCAAACGGTGACAGCCCCAGTGGTGGGGCGGGCCCTCATGGGGATCTTCTCCCGGGTGGGGTTCCCGCGAGAAGTAGTGAGCGACAGAGGACGAACTTCATCTCCAAGTACATGAAGTCTCTCTGGCAACAGTGCGGGGTGACGTACAAGTTCACCACCCCGTACCATCCCCAAGGGAACGGCCTGGTCGAGCGGTTCAACTGCACCCTCAAGGGGATGGTCATGGGCCTCGAGGAATCCCTGAGACGCAAGTGGGACGTCCTCCTCCCCTGCCTCCTGTTCGCATACCGCGAAGTCCCCCAGAAGTCCTTGGGGTTCAGCCCCTTCGAGCTGCTCTACGGGCATCCCGTGCGAGGACCGCTCAGCCTGGTCAAGGAAGAGTGGGAGACGACATCCTTGGAGCCCCCACCAGATGTGTTTCGATACATTCTGGCTCTTCGCAACCAAACTCTGAAGTTCCAAGAGCTGCCGAGGCAAACCTCGAGGTCAGTCAAGAAGAAATGAAAAGGTGGTATGACCAGAATGCCACTCTGGTCGAGTTTCAGCCCGGACAACAGGTCTGGGTGATGGCCCCTGTAGAACCCTGTGCCCTGCAGGACAAGTGGACAGGTCCCTTCAAAGTGGTGGAGCGAAAGAGTCAGGTTACCTACCTCGTTGATGTACAGTCCC
The DNA here is from genome assembly GCF_964263255.1 of Lissotriton vulgaris. NCBI lineage: Eukaryota > Metazoa > Chordata > Amphibia > Caudata > Salamandridae > Lissotriton > Lissotriton vulgaris. Next base: position 1,758,379,916 of record NC_141687.1, read on the forward strand.
CGAGGAACCCCTTGCGGGTTCTTCATGTGAACCGCCTGAAACCCCACTTCGTGCGGTTTGAGTTGAGTTTACTCCTCGCCACCGACGACGGAGCAGAAGAAGAGACGGATCCTCTCCCCTATCTCTTGTGTGCGAAGGAAAAAGATGGCTCCGTAGAGGGAGTGAGTCTCGCCCCCTCCCTCACCCCCCAAGCAGAGCGAAGACTGTCGCCAGTTATTGGGACAGTTCTCTGACCTTTTTTCCCTCGTCCCCGGAGTCACCAGTTGGTGCGTCCACGATGTGGACACCGGGGACAGCCCTCCGGTACGGCACAGGGCCTACCGCGTTCCAGACAGAGTGCGAGCCTGCATCAAGGCTGAAGTCTCCAAGATGCTAGCCCTGGGAGTGGTTGAGGCCTCTGACAGCCCATGGGCCAGCTCCGTGGTCCTGGTTCCGAAGTCGGCCGCCCCCGGCGCTGTTCCCGAGCTGAGGTTCTGCGTAGATTACCGCGGGCTCAACGCAGTCACCAGAACCGACGCTCACCCCATTCCCCGAGCAGACGAGCTCCTTGACCGTCTAGGGTCTGCTCGGTAACTCAGCACCTTCGACCTGACCAGTGGATACTGGCAGATCGCCCTGACCGAAGGGGCCCGAGAGAGGTACGCCTTTTCCACCCCGGATGGCCACTACCTTTTCCGGGTGATGCCCTTCGGCATGAAAAATGCCCCCGCCACCTTCCAGAGACTAGTGAACCAGGTACTGGCTGGGTTGGAAGAATTCAGCGCCGCATATCTGGACGATATTGCAGTATCCAGCTCCCACTGGCCTGAACATCTCCTCCACCTCCGGGAGGTCTTGTTAGTCCTACAGAGGGCCGGTCTCACCATTAAGGCCAGTAAGTGTCAAATCGGACAGGGGTCCGTGGTCTACCTGGGGCACCAGGTCGGCAGCGGCCTCGTGGTACCTCTCCAACCCAAGATCGATGCGATCGTGGCCTGGGAGGCCCCCTCCACCCAAACGGATGTGCGGGCGTTCCTCGGGCTCACGGGGTACAACCGAAGATTAATAAAGGGGTATGGTAGCATTGTAGTGCCCCTCACAGAATTGACCTTCAAAAACCAGCCGAAGAAAGTTAGCTGGACCCCCGCCTGCCAGGAGGCGTTTGAAGCTCTAAAGCACGCCATGTGCACTGCCCCTGTGTTGCAGGCCCCCGACTACTCCAAAGAGTTCGTGGTCCAAACGGACGCCTCCGAGCATGGCATCGGGGCCGTCCTGTCCCAGTTGAACGAGAAAGACCTGGATCAGCCAGTGGCCTTCATTAGCTGGAGGTTACTCCCTCGAGAACAAAGGTGGAGCACCATCGAGCGGGAGGCCTTCGCGGTGGTTTGGGCTCTGAAGAAGCTGAGGCCCTACCTGTTCGGTACTCACATCCGAGTCCAAACCGACCACGACCCCTCTGGTGTCTAATGCAAATGAGAGGGGAAAACCCCAAACTGTTGCGATGGTCCATCTCCTTCCAGGGGATGGACTTCACTGTTGAGCACCGGCCAGGTGTTGACCACGCCAATGCGGACGGCCTGTCCCGATTCTTCCGCCTCAGTGAAGAGAACCCCCAACGGGATGGGTAGTTCTCTCCGCCTTTCAGCTGGGGGGGACGCGTGTTGGACCCGGCCTCGTGGCGTGGTTCCCCCCCCGCTACTCAGCTCCCCGTTAGCCCAGCCCCATACCTAGAAACCCATAGCTGCCCTACCCATGTCCGACCAAACGCCCATGGCCCGCATCGGCCTGTCCCCGGCCACCTTCCCAGCCCGCGCGCCCCAAACCCGCAAGGCCCCATAGGCCCATCGGCAGCCATTTTCCCTTCCCGAGATCCCTGATGCCGTGGGCCTAGCATGACCCCAGCCTCAGCGCAGCGTAGGCTCCAGACGCGCCAGCCCCCGTTGGGAGGGTGAGGGCTACCCTAGTGAGAGAAGACGAGGAGTTTCGATGGCGCCTCCGGCCTCCCCTGAGAGACTGGTTTCGATCACACCTCTGGTCTTCCCCCTGAGGGCCAGCTTTGATTGCACCTCTGGCTCCCCCGAGTGCTGGCTCCAGACCTGCTGGGCGTCTGGGAATCCCCGGATGCATCCTCAAAGGGGTCAAAGAACCAACCACCGGGCCTCACCCACAGACCGCCCCCACAGCCTCGGACCTCCACCTGTGAGGGTCCGGACATCAAAGGGTCACTGGACTATATCAAGGGCCGCCCCTGAACTAGCGGGCAGTTGTATCTTGGACAAGGAAGCCCTGCTGATCTGATCATGGCTGAACTGAACCTTGTGAACTCTTTGAGCCCTGCTGACGCTGTCGCGGCTCGTTCTTGGAACTGAACCATCGGAGCCCTGCTGACCTCATCGCGGCTCGAGCTTGAATCTTGAAGACCCCTACGGAACCTTCTGAGCCCTGCTGACGTGATCGCGGCTCCTCCTGAACTTCCTCCAGAGCGAGCCCTGCTGACGTTGTCACGGCTCGAGGAATATTCTAGTCCGGCTGGACTATCGAAGACACCAACCCGAGAGAACCATTCTCAAGTGAGTAGGATCCCCAGTGTGACTACCACCTTCCGTATCCCCCCCCGGCTCGAGGATTGAGAGCTGTGCGCAGGGTACGCTACGTACTGGCCTACGAGACTAAGACTGTCCCGCTACCCCCTCCCTAAAGACTTGAGACTCTCTGCGAGCCCTCGATCATTGTACATAAGTGTGATAATACTTTTTCTTCGTGATCATAAAGAAGTTGATAACGAACCCTTCGGTGTTGTGTCTGTTCATAAGTGTGGTGTGGTACTCGTGTGTACGATTCGCTACTTGAGGTCTTCCCCGGTGGAGATCCCTCACAAGGCTCGGCCTTATTGGTGGGAGAGGTGGGTCACGGAGGAGTCGGGTAGACATAACCCGGCCTCTGGGATCGCCCCTTCTAACACTCTCGCACTCACTCTGCACTCACAGTAACTCTCGCACTCACTCTGTACTCACTACACACTGTTCACCCTGCACACTCACACTGTTTACCCTGCACACTCACACACTGTAGTCACTGTGACCAGTGCCTATGTGTGCACGCAGTGCCGGTGTGTGTGAGCAGCCTGTGTGTGTATGTAGTGCCTGTGTGTGTGAACAGTGTCTGTGTGTGTGAACAGTGTCTGTGTGTGTGAACAGTGTCTGTGTGTGTGAGCAGTGTCTGTGTGTGTGAGCAGTGCCGGTGTGTGTGCGCAGTGCCGGTGTCTGTGAGCCGCCTGTGTGTGTATGTAGTGCCTGTGTGTGTGAACAGTGCCTGTGTGTGAACAGTGCCTGTGTGTGAGAAGTGCCTGTGTGTGTGAGAAGTGCCTGTGTGTGTGAAAAGTGCCTGTGTGTGTGAGCAGTGTATGTGTTTGTGAGCAGTGTCTGTGTGCGTGAACAGTGCCTGTGTGTGAACAGTGCCTGTGTGTGAACAGTGCCTGTGTGTGGACAGTGCCTGTGTGTGAACAGTGCCTGTGTGTGATCAGTGCGCCTGTGTGTGTGTGCGCAGTGTCGGTGTGTGTATGTTGTGCCTGTGTGTGTGAACAGTGCCTATGTGTGCGCGCAGTGCCGGTGTCTGTGAGCCGCCTGTGTGTGTATGTAGTGCCTGTGTGTGTGAACAGTGCCTGTGCGTGAACAGTGCCTGTGTGTGAACAGTGCCTGTGTGTGAACAGTGCCTGTGTGTGGACAGTGCCTGTGTGTGAACAGTGCCTGTGTGTGATCAGTGCGCCTGTGTGTGTGCGCATTGCCGGTGTGTGTATGTAGTGCCTGTGTGTGTGAACAGTGCCTATGTGTGCGTGCAGTGCCGGTGTCTGTGTGTGTGAACAGTGTCTGTGTGTGTGAGCAGTGTCTGTGTGCGAGCAGTGTCTGTGTGTGAACAGTGCCTATGTGTGAGAAGTGCCTGTGTGTGTGAGAAGTGCTTGTGTGTGAGAAGTGCCTGTGTGTGTAAGAAGTGCCTGTGTGTGTGAGCAGTGTCCGTGTGTGTCAACAGTGTATGTGTGTGTGAGCAGTGCCTGTGTATCCCTGCACCTAAAATCAACCTACTTGTCATGAGGCCCAACGTTAGACACACAAGCACAACTGTTGTAACTCGCCTGCTCGGACACTCCATGCAGAAACACATTCCTGCTCTCGGAGGTTTGGTTTTGTTGCTGAACAAGACATGAGCCCCTTTGATGAGATGAGGAGAATGCGGCAAAATGTGGGACTGATCGTAAGCCAGTGAAAAGAATTCCGTTTCGTACCTGGACGTTACTGTCTCCAATATAAACGCACTTACATACTTTGTGTGGTAATGAAGACTGTGTGTCTCATTGTCGGCGCACGACCAAGCCAACTCTTCAAAGGCCAAAACTTACACATGAAAGGATGCAGACGAACGTGCGCCCACCAAACTCACTGCAGACTGGTGAACGCCCCCCGAACATCTGGGTTCCATTACCGCAGCACCCTGACAACTCGTATTTGACAATTTATTGCACTCCCCTGCGCGTAACCGCACAGAATATGCAGGAAGTGCACAAACGGAAATCCATATGGCCAATTGCATGAAGGCTACTAAAAACACATCACTGCGCGGACCAATTACCATGCAGATGGCAAAATATACTACGGAAAAATCTTGCGCAGTGAGGAATTTTTACTTCACTATTCTGAGCCCCGTAACAAGACGGCTCAGAGCTCCGCCCACTTCTGACGAATTGGTGACGTAGGCCGAGCCCTAAAAAGGGAGAGAGAGCCTAAACGAGTGGATTTGCTCTCCCTGGCTAAGTATGTATAAGCAACAAGAATCCACCTATAGTTCTAGAGTGTTCCCTACAGTGGTGGGGAGCACTAGGTGTTTTTAAGATACCCCTCACACACCAAAAGGACCCTTGGTGTCATGCTTCATCATTGGGGTCTTCGCACCCCTCTACGGGATGCGGCGTGCTACGACCTACGACTACGCGGGAGCACTTATTTCAATGACGATGCGTGGTGCGTGTGAGGGTTTAATGTGAGTGAGTGGTGGGGTTATAAGTGAGTGATACAGTTAAAAAGTGCCTGGCTCGTGGGGTGGACTAAAAAATCTTTAATAAGCCCCCGGGCTGGTACTGTTAAAAAAGTGCAATGCGAGGTGTCTATGTAACGTTATGTACATCACCTCTTGTGTGCGTCAACATGTTTCGGAGGTCAACTCCTTCTTCAGGACGGGGTGCACAAATCCCCACCTTACTCACGTTTCACTATCTAAAAATGTGGTTATTATTTAAAGAAAAGTGAAGAATGGAGTGCAGGCTACAATGTACCTACAGCGAAAATATCCAAGGTATCTGCTATTTGCACAACTTGTCTCATAATTCTTGTGAGCCTCATGAGCCTCCTAACGTTGGGGGTTCACGTGCCCATCTGCTACGATCTCCAGGAGATGACTTCCACTTTTTCCCCCATACGCGGCTCCGCTGGGAGTCCATGCCATTCAGTAAAAGGGGTGCATGCAGACAGGGGGGCACATCCTGTGTCACCCTGCATGCATTGCCAACCAAACTTCTGCCAACCCCTGGCAAACTTTTCAAACCCCCGCCACTCAGAAAAATGGGGGGTGCACTGTACCCCTTTTCTGCCCCACCTCTCTTGCTAATCAATAGTTTCTCCTCACGTGTGCTGATGCACATTCAACGTTCTAGCCAGAACTTCCCTGATCTCCAAAAGATACAAATCCATACCGATTCTAGATAAGTGCAATCCGTCGTCCCTAAAGAAGTTGACTGTGTCAGAACGTATCTCATGATCGCAAACCCTACCAAAGTCAAGATCCCTGCAAAAACAAGCCATTTCGCTGTTGACATTACTTCTTGCCCTATCCACCGCACCTAGATTTACTGCTCCTCTCCACACCCTCTGGGGCATGAACGCGGTCCACAACACGAAACACCCTGCCCACTGCTCTTTAACAAGTGCTAAATCTTCCTTTCACTTGACACCCCTTCCCTCACGCTAATTCTGGAGCTCCTGAACTCTTCCCTAGGAGATGCCAAAGTCCCTAAGGCATGGAAACATGCCATGGTGTCACCACTACTGAAGAAAGCTACCGCAGATCCAGATGACCCCGCTAATTTCCGCCCAATTTCGCTTCTACCCCATTCCTCCAAAATCTTGGAGAAACATATTGTTACCCAACTTACTCACTTCACAGAAATCAATAACCTCCTTCATACTTCCCAGTCGGGATTTAGGGCAGGTTTTTCAACCGAATCAACCCTTCTAGGGGTTTCTGAAACTATACGCCGGCAAGTTGATGAGGGGGAGACCGTGGCACTTATCTTACTCGACCTTAGTGCCGCATTTGACCCGGTCTCCCACACCATCCTCCTTAACACCTTGCAAACCTGTGGCATAACTGTACCTGCCCTGGCGTGGCTAAAAAGTTTCCTCACAGATAGAACCTTTCAAGTCTTCTCCTCTACATCCTCTTCTAAACCTCATAATTCACTATTTGGGGTTCCCCAGGGTTTGACTCTCAGCCCCATCTTATTTAACTTGTAAATCATCCCCTTGCTACCTTAGCCGAAAAATCTGGGTTGACGATCTACTCATATGCTGACGACACCCAGATCATTTATTCACTCTCTGCGAACGCACATTCAAACCCGTCTTCCCTCTGTTCTGGTCTTAATAACATTGCCAAATGGATGTTTGATAACAAACTAAAACTCAACGGAGGAAAGACCGAACTGCTTCTGTTTGGGAAACACACTACCCTATGGGGCCCCCAACATTGGCCACCTCAGATGGGACCTACACCCACCCCCTCCAAAACCGCTCGCAATCTGGGCATCATTTTTGATGAACATATGTCCATGAAACAACAAGCGGTCAGAGTGGCAGCCACTTGTTTTACCATCCTCAAGTGGCTTAAGAAAATCAGGTGGATGCTCTCCCAGAACACACTAAAAACCGTAGTCCAAGCTCTAATTACATCTAGATTGGACTACGGCAACATCTTATATCTGGGGGCATGTAAAGAAGTCACCAGGAAACTTCAAACAGTGCAAAACGAAGCAGTTAGGTTGATATGCATGCTACCTAAAAGATCCCCAACCTCATCTGGTCTTCGGAGTCTTCACTGGCTCCGTATCGAACACTGCGTAAAATTTAAAGCTCTGTGTTTTATGCACAGAATCAAGGCAGGTAAAGCCCCCTCCTATCTGAGCACCCTTGTCCATCAATATTGCCCCCGAAGAACCTTACGCTCCTCTAGCCAACATAAGTTTCAGATACCCAGGATCAACCGAGTTAGACAGGGAGGTCGTTCTTTTTCCTACTTGGCCCCCTCTCTCTGGAATTCTCTCCCAATTCAGCTTCGCACGGACGATTGCTACCTCCAATTCCGTAAGAACTTAAAAACATGGTTGTTCAACCAATAATTTCTTTTTCAATAGCCCTCTGTCCCCTTCTGTATTTTCGCTCTTTATGTCCTTAGCGCCGGGAAACCTCAGGGTAGCTGCGCGCTCTACAAAAATAAATATAATAATAATAATAATAATAATAAATCCTTCTTCATGCTGCACATCAGCACTACGCCCTTTTCTTCAAACAAATCGTTTCCCCCTAGATATAAAACCAAAATATCTGGGCACCTGCCGCCCACCAACAATCTATTCAATCATAGGACCAGCTCCTTCCAACACATTCCCCCCTTTCCTTTCCAGGTAATTTTGAACATCTGGGGTTCTGACCAAAGTAGCTCTGTCGAGCCTGTACTTGAGCCCATTTTATAAACGAATGCCCCAGGGCCCAAATAGCCATTTCTTCCATCTCTGGGCTGGACACTGAACCTGAAATGACAAAAATCTGAATTAATTTCACATATCACAATTCACAGCACACACGTCCTCTCCCAGCCCTCTCATATAGCGCCTGTAGTACTGTGATGACCAGCGAACCACCTGCATAATTTCATCCTGCGCCCACACTCTGCTGCTCACCTCTTATGCCACCCAAATGCAGAAGGAGTGCGTACCATACTCTGACCCGTCCACCCTCAGACTTTATAAGGTTTTCTGCAATATTGCCATCACTTGGTAGTCTGTCACCTTGTCCCTCTTTGCGTGCTTGAAAACTGCCCACCCTGATAACCCTGCCCAAATTGATCATTGTCGAGCCAACCTGAGCGGGCAGGTACCGGGTGTTTCCAACACCCATTTTCCCTGCCCTCTCCGATCTGTCTTAGAATGGCTCAACCTTATCTGTACCTGACTGCTATCCATGACCACATCCTGCCACAAAACTCCACCGTCCCCTTCTTACCCAACAATTCTGAAACCTGAGAGGCCCCAAAGAACATCCACACCATCAGTGTAGAAAACAAACATAATTCTTTCTCATCTCTGCATATCTCTGGCAACACTGCCAGCACCTGACTTGACATCTGCCTTGAAAGCGGCTTCCGTAGCCTGGCCCCCGTGCCATGCTCCCGCGCCCAACCTTCTAGAATTCTCCTCCCCAATTCCACTGCCGATGGGGTGTATCCCCATAAGAGCTTCCTATGAAAGCAATTCCTGTTAGTTTCCCAGTGATTGTAAATCTCGATAAACCCCTGTCAATGCCTCTCGGCACCCAATCGCTAGAATTCTCTCCATGCCAAGATGTATGCCACTCTAGTGGAGTCCGCAAGCGACCCTATCACCAATTGTAACATCCGACGTAACCTATGTACCACAGACGCGGAGGCATGGGCATCAGGGTCCTGTCAGCATCCTTGGCTAGCCCAAGGAATCTCCCCCACTGTGAACAAGACAAAGCATCCGCAATGTAATTGTTCACACCCGTATGTGCAAGGCTTTGAAAGCAATATCATGCTGCAAGCAACCCAACACAAAAACTCTCAACAGTTTCAGCACCTGTTCATCCCTGGCAGACTGGTGATTCACGATCTCTACCATTGCAATGTTGTCTATCCTAAACAGCCTCTTATTGTGAGCCAATTCTTCCCCCGAAGGTGTCACTGCTACCACAAGGGGAAAAAATTCTAAGAAGCCGATGCTCCTGCCCTCATTTCGCCAGTGTGCTGGCCATTGTTCGCAAACCACCTCCCTTTCCAAAACAGTCCAAAGCCCATAACACCTTCTGCATCTGAAAATATTTGCACTTCCCATTCTAAGTCCTTGTCCCTTGCTAGAGGAATTCCATTAAATGACTGTAAGAAAACCCTCCACATCCTCAAGTCTTCCTTGACTCTGCCTGAGAGCTGAACGTGATGGTGAGGTAAATGTTTTCCTGACAAGACTCGTCCCAATCTCCTACAGAACGTCATACCTGCCCTCACTATGCTGCATGCAAAGTTGACGTGACCGAAGAGGGCCTGAATTGCTTTGACCTTCACTTTCTCCTGGGATAGCATGTCCCGCAACAGGGTTAGAATTTTGTCCTTCTTATCGGCTTGTATTTCCTTTGAATCAATCTCGATTCCCAAAAATTACAGCTCAATGGTAGGACCCATCATTTTTTCTGGTGCCAGCGGCACCCAAGGTCCCCCATCAGCTCTTGGAAACCTTCCAGTGCTTTCTGGCATCCCACAGAGCTAGGGGAGCCCACAAAGAAAAAATCGTCCAAGTGCACCATGAAAACAGCCTCTGCAAAAATGTGCTGAAACACTCAAACAATGCGCACAAAATGGACAAGCCTATCGGTAGTGCTTTGTCCATGTACCGCTTTCCCTCAAAGTGGATACCCAAAAGTTCCTAATCATCTGGGTGGACTGGAAGTAACTGAAATGCAGATTTTATATCACATTTTGCCAATGGTGCAGCTGCGCCCACCGTCACTACCAGCGACATGGTCACATAAACTGATGAGTAGGATACCGTGGCCACCTCCTCATCGATGACATCATTGCCGAATTCCCTTCTGGCCATGATAGATGTTGAATCAGCCTGTACTGTCCCAACTCCTGTTTCGGCACTACTCCGATTGGAGAAATAATCAACTTCTCCATGGGCCAATCCTCGAAATGACCCGCAATTGTCCCCTCCCGCACCTCTCTATCCAGTTTGTCTTAAACTGCCTGTTTATGTTCTGTGACTGATCTCAAATTCTCTGCCCATCTCCAGGTCCGTGAGCCTGTGTATCCTAAACAAAACCCCTCTTGAAACACCTCCCGTAACACCCTTGCTGCCCCTTGATTCTCATAGCACTGTAGCCACAGTTCCAGATTTTCTAATCCAACCGGAGTATGAGCCCTTTGGCCCAGCCCCTGTGTACCCTTACTCCCTCGAGCACCTGAAAACTGCTGTTGGTGACCCCCTGTATTACCGCCTGATTGCTGCCATTGATGCCCCCGATGGTATCCTCCCCCCTGTCCTAAAGCAATTGACCAGTGAGTGCCGACCCCCACATTTTGTGCTCTCATGGGGAAATTTACAATATTCACATGTGCACAGTCCTTTACTGAAGTCCCTGCAAGCCCCTCCTGCTCTTTGCTGACTCTTCCCTGTACCCCCCACCTCTCCCCGGTTGGGTCACCTCTGAAAGGGCTAGTCAATTTTGAGCAGCCCACTGGCTGTGAAAGTTGTCTTCACCCCTTTTGCTGCCCCCGTTGTGTGTTGGCACAAATCTGTATCCAGCTCCCCCCACTTTGTCTCGGGGTCCCATTCTAAACGCGCCATGAACTCTTTGTCATATTGGGCCCACTCGTATCCCCTGCCCGTTATTTGCGCTTTCCTGATTACATCGTATATTTAAACAGAGCCACGCAACACTTTGGGCAATTTTCGCAGTAGAATCTTGCATAAATCAAGAATGCTGCCGTCCAATTCTCTATTGCCAGCTGCACTTTTGGCTGTTTTGCTAAATCATATTCCTCTTCTTTGGATCCCTGTTTGGACTGGACCTCCCTGTGAAAATGTTTTAGCTTCTCTACATACTCCCCCTTCCAAGGGCACTCTTTTGTTACAGGCATCAGGTTGCGCCCCTAATGATTTTGTTACCCCCATGTACAGTAGTTTCTTAAACCTCAATTCCTTGCTCTTTCTATCCTCCTTCTTGTTTTCTTCTCCCAACTCTTTTCCTATCTGAGCCCCATTTTCTACTTTCGTAGCCCCCTCTTTTCCTGTGTCGCCAGTGCCCACACCCATGTCTGTGGCATACTTCCCCCTTCAGTCTACCCTTCCTCTCCTCATGCAGCTCCCCCGCACCTATCCAACCGACACCATGACCGGTTTCCTTTTCGTGCTTTCTGCCTTACCTGGATTCAAGGAGGGTGCCCGTAATGTTGCAGTCCACCTCGCCAGTGGCTCTGTCCCTTGTGTTGCTTTCGCCGGCCTTGTCCACGATGCCCTTACTTGCTTTTCTGACGGCCCCTAGAACACACTATGCAAAATGTTAGAGTGTCCCCAACCCTTTCCTCTTCCTCCCTCAGCTCGCCTTCTTCAAGGATCTCGTCGTCAAAATCCAGCACATCGTCTCCGTGACCCAACTCCTGCTTCCACCTGTGGCCTTTAATTATCTCACCCTGTGGGTCCTTAGTGGACCCCCATATCTAGCCCCCCTTTGCCTCTCTGGTGGGCCCGAGTGTATTCTATGGTGCCCTTCTGGCACCTCTATGTGCCGCTTGACATTCCTCTGTGTTCTGTGGTTCCTGCTATACCCACTGTGCTTTGGGGCCAGCGAGGTAGGTCTGGGCCTACTCATAATAGCCGCGACAAGCTCCAACAGTAGAATCAGGTGTGCCATTCTGGGACCAGCCCTCTCTTCGCCTCGGCGCCAAGGAACCGCCCCCAGCTCTTCCGAGTCGGCTGTGCTGTGCCACTTGCTGCCCTGCAAAAATTTGGAATGGAGTGCTGGTTCCCTGCCAAGAACCTACCTGTCCTACTCCTCTCTTACTTCCTTGCTTCTCCTCTCCCTCTCCCTGCCCCTGACCCACTTCCAACCCCATATCCTGCTCACCTGCTCCCTGTTCTCCCTCTTCTTCCCTGCTCCATTCCAGCAACTCAGCGACCAACGCCGACACCGGCCCGGCACCAAACTTACCAGTTCCTAGACCGAGTTACTGGCACCCTTTCACCTGCACTGTCCCCAAGCGCCCTTCCTGCCCTGCTGCCCCCTTCTCCCACTGCATGGACCCTACTTTTGCCAAGTAGGCATACTATTGTGCCACTGTGCCCCCCCTCTCAATCCTTCCCCCAAGACTGAAAAATATCCAGGCCCTCCATGCCTGAGGGCCCTCAGCTGGCTCCAGGCCCCCAGACACTTCTTCATCCCCTTCCTCCTCCCACTCCTTCTTTCCCTTCAGAAATTCCCCGGTCCCCTTGTGTACCTGTCCATTCCCCAACAGAAAATATCTGCTGCCTCCCGGTGCTTGTAGCCCCCCCCCCCATCTGCGCCTTCTTTCCTATCCTCAAGTGCCTCCCTTCAGGGGTCCCATTACCCTTATAGCGGCGGCTCTAAGCCCATCCCTCCCTCCACTCCATGTTGTGCGGCAAATCCCAGATGAGCCCCTCACTGGAGGCTACTCTCCGTGTATCCTCCTTCCCCCCTCCCACACCGCTACTCACTCTCACCTCCCCCACTGAGGCGTAGGCTCTGCCATGACCATTGATGCTCTGTGCGGCTCCCAGCTTGTTCGTCTCGTGCCCCAGGGCCATGCGGACCATGAATCCTGCCTTGGAGGGGGTGGCCTCGCCCTGGCCATGCCAGACGCAGCCCAGCCCCCTGGCTCAACACGGCCGAAGGTGCCTTCCGTGCTGCGGCCGCTGACTGACCCACACCCTGAGGGCTGCTCTCCTAGAATAGGAGCAGCCCCTCTCACTTAACTGCATCGCCTGCCCCATACGGAGGCTCTCACTTTCTTGGGCGGGGAACACTCTGCGATTGCAGCGGCCACACCTGCCGACGCCCTGAGGGCCGGGCGCACTGACTCCGCCAACTCTGCTGCCTTCACGACCAGCAGATTCACAGGTGTTTTGGGTTAGATGAGCAATAGGTCCAGACTGAGAGTCAGAGTGCAAGCAGAATGGAGGAAGTAGTGTTACAGTTTAACTATCACCTGGTGGGCTGGGTGTCACTTTATTCTGGCGCCCCAACTGGATAGGGATAAAAAGCAGGGGAGCACAGGGGTTTAGAAAGAATACCCCCTCTACATGGCAAATAAAGGAAATAGCTGCAAGATCTCTGGCGGGATGGGCACCTGCCAGGGGACAAATTAATGGCAAATAAGCAAGGTGGGCACTCGCGCCAAAAATAGGCCACGGGGGGGGGGGATCCCCACGCCGGGGAATCCCTCGGAGAAAAGGGCAGCATCGTGCTGCTCAGCCCCTGGCTCTCCCTCGCTGGGGGACAGGAAACCAAGAACAGTGCTCACAGGGCGCTAGGGGCAGCCAAAGCCCTGGGGCAAGGGCCAAGGCACAGCAAAAAGGCCCTGGGGGTCAATGAGGTAATGCAGGGCCCAGGGCCAGCACACAGGGCACTCCAGCAAGGAGACAGCCCCGATGGTGGTCCCTCCTGGGCCCCACCATCAGCAAGGCCCCCTCTGTCAGGGTTCAGGAAGTAGAGGGGTCCTCCAGGCATCCAGGGGCTGGGCAGGGCACAGGGAGGCAAGCCTCCCCCTGGTCCCCAGCAGCAGCACGCCCCTGGTTGATTCCAGTCAGAAACAAGAACATTTTACAAGAGGTCACAGCCTCTTTTTATACAGAAAATCCCTTTGTCTAAAGGTGCAGGGTGGGGGCAAAACCAGACGCAGCTGGTTTGGGAGCACTCTTGATGGGCTCAGCCCCTCTCACTATACACTGGCCAGGCTAGGGTCATTAGACGCACCAGAGGGGGCGGAGCCAGCATTGTGTGGGGAAAGCCCAGCTCTATTCAGGTCCCAGGGGAACTCCTCCCTCACATCACTCATGCTAATCTCAACACTCACCACCGGGGCAGACCCACCATGACTCATGGAGCCAGGCTCACCAGCCACCTCCAGTCAATCACAAGCTAGACACAAATTACACAAACATGCCAACTTCTAGAAGTGGCACTTCCACACTAGACACAATCACGCTGCATACATCATTGCACAGCATTTAATCACACGACTCAACACAAAACAAATTCGCATCTGCAAACCACACGCATCAGGAACTACCAGGGACACACACATTCCCCATGCATTCCTATGGGAGGGCAGTCCAATCTCACACACGCACTCAGGGAGCGCACGCCCTTTACACTGCGTCACTGTGTCAAAGTGCGCAAAGATCAGAAATAACTATAATTATTTAATGATACAAGGCAAAAGGTTCAGGGGTGAACCTGCCAGAAGGGCCAAGTCCAACACTGATAATGAGAGGCGCGCCTCCATTGAAGTTATCTGGGGCACGCTAAAAGCAGGGATCCGTGGGGAGACTATTCAATATTCGTTAAAAACTAATAAACAAGGCCGGGTAGCTATGCAGGGGCTGCAAGACACTCTGAGGAAGGCAGAGGAAGAGCTAACAGGCGATACAAGTGACAGTAGCCAAATCAGGAAAGAAGAAGTTGTAAAACTGCAGAATCAAGTGGTAATCGCAAAAGCTCAAATATTGAATGTCTTTACTGAAAAAAAAGCACTAGCCCAAAAAGAGAGGGTTTATGAAGACAGTGAGCAAATTAGACATCAGCTAGCAGTGCGTAGGAGACAACAGGTCACCTCAAACTTAATCCGCGAAATTCAGGATCCCCAAGGATCTCAGGTAGAAGACCCCAAAGTCATAAGAGATGCTTTTTGGCAGTTCTATCAAGACCTATATTCTGGAACTGGGAAGGCTTATCAGACAAACATCGAGGACTACCTAGATAATTCCCGGCTTACTAAGTTTGATATAGAGGATGCAAATAGCTTAGAGGAACTGCCCTCGGAGGGGGAAATGCTAGGGGTAATTAAAAATCTACCTGGAGGGAAAGCTACATGTTTAGATTGTATCCCATCAGAATTCTATGCTTTATTCCTAAATCAGATTAAAAAGGTCCTGGTGGACCTTATCATGCATATCTTTAAAGGAGGCACCCTACCGAATTCCTGGTTCCGGGCAAAAATAATCATTTTTCCAAAAAAAAATAAACCCCCCCCCCGAACAGCTTGGGTCATGCTGCCACATTACCCTCATCAACTCAGATTCTAAAATTTATGTGAAAGTTCTACCCAATAGAATTGCCCCTGTAATCCACAAAGTGATTTCGCCAAGCCAGCACAGCTTTATTCCTGGTAGATCCACCATTAATCACGTTCATCTGGTAAGCACTTTGTTTGATGGTATGGTAGTGGCAGGGGACCCTTGGCGCTGGTTTTGCTTGACACGGAAAAAGCGTTTGATAGGGTCTCCTGGCACTTCCTCTGGGCTGCAATGTCTAGAATTGAGATCCAAGGGGGGTACATCCAGGCAGTTCAAAAACTGTATGTAAATCCTAGGGCCGTAGAGATGGTAAATGGCAGTCTAACAGAAGAGCTAATAATATAGCGTGGGACACGACAAGGCTGCCCGTGTTCTCCATTACTCTTCGCGATTTATATAGATTCAGTCATCAGGCAACAAGAAGAGGATAGAGCAATTAGACCGGTAATTTTAAAATCCTTTCCCAACAAAACGCTAGCCTATGCGGATGATATCGCTATTGTAACAGTCGATCCAATTATGGCTATGCCTGCAATAGAGAAAAAGGCAAAGCAATGTGGAGTACTGTCTGGATATGCACTTAGTCAGGGGAAAACCCAGATTGTTCTAAATAAAAATTGTGTGATATGGGATGATCGGGTGGCGGAACAAGCAACCTATCTAGGCATCTGTATTACATCTGATCTCGAAAACCTGGTCAATGTCAACCTAAAACGGATAACTGCTGTAATACAGAAAGTTCTTAAACGCCTAGACAATTTACACCTCTCTGTTATAGGCAGAGTAAACTTGGGTAGGTATCAGGGACCCCCTGTTAGGATCTACTCCTGGGTCAGGGAAACAGTCATTTTTGAAAAAGTATATACCCAGGCAGACTTAAGCTACAAGAAACTGGCTAAATCACAACACATTTTTCAAGGGCAAAACATGATAAACACACAAATGGTAAAAAACAATTAGTACAACAGACTGTTATGATATCAAAAAATATAATTTTAATCTCGATTTCTTCCTTTAAAACATAGCATAGTCAGTGGTCTAAAAAATGTTACTGTGTATACATAATGAATATAATCAGTAAATTAGTACATAAATTCTGAATAGCAATTCTGATACACTGTTAAAATCAAAACATAAAAGGGAACACAATAAGAGTTGATTTCAAGATTATTCCTTCAGATTTTGTAAGACTTGGGCTGTGTCAACGCGTTTCGACAATCTTTTGTCTTCATCAGGACTTTAGAATATCCAGCCACTTTTTTCTAAATAGAATAGAACAAATTTTAGATAGATATACGGTCAACGCTTTCTAAGTCATATACAGCAGCTTTTTATTTTTGATTGACCGAAGCTGACCAACAATTTACAACGATTTATAACAGTCTGTTGACAGTTTTATAAAAAAAGGCTATTCCTAATAAACACATGTCAGGCATTGGTTCAAAAAAATGATGAGAAACGATAAAAAGAGATAAAAAACAGTTTTTTAGTTTTTTAGCCAGGCTTGTATGATGCATATAAGGGATAATACAGAATCGTGGAAACTGCACAGTGTAGAGAAACTATGCACTAACTGTGTATGAATCAGCAAGGACAGGGGGGTAAATTCTTATTGACAGAATAATCTTTAAATGTCTCAAAAGAGATTATTCCACTAAATCTTTGTCTAATTATTAGTATCTAGAAAGTTGCTCATTTTAGTGGTCACTATCTAGTAGGCTGTTTAGATAACTGCTAACTGACTATATATCTAAATTTTATCTTAGTTTCTCAGATCCTTCACAGTACATCTTACCTATGGAGAGAAGAATATTTAGCAGTGACCTTCCACTTTCCTCCTATTTGGAAGACTGTACAAGAAAGATATTAGGAGAAATGCACCTTTTCTATGTCAGACGCGCGGAACTTGATATCTGTTGAGTTAAAAAGAGAACATAGATATAGATATTTACGTCTATTTATACTCTATTTCCTAGACTAGACTCCGAGACGGATTACTTTCTATGACTCCTGTTTTCTCTTCTCGTTGTTGTTACCTGAAAAAGCAGTATTCTTTGCACATTTCTCACTTCTACCTCTGTTTCCTTCTTGTTACTCTTCAATCAGAGAATGTGGCCAAGGATAGGTTTCATATGTGTGGCGGCCACCGAAGAATCCACTAAAATAATTTCAAGTGGTACGTTCCTGTATATATAAAAGAGAAAATATTCAAATTTATTTGTCTATGGGCTAACGTTGTAAGACCATATTCAAGTAATCTTGTCAAATGTTGATCCTTGTTACTTCCTGATTTTACCTTATCTAGTGAGCAAAATTGCTCTAGATAGAGTAGTAAACGATTGAAAAGCCGGAAATGAGGCGAGTAGTGGTCTATCAGGTATGTCTTTTAGGTCTCGACGATCCCTATGTTGAAACGATTGGCGGTGATTAAAACTCGTAATGATACAAAAATGGAGACTTAAAATCCCCCTGAAAATAAAAGGAAAACAACCATTCAGTGTTATATCCCTTAAAACAGATTAGAAAGGGTTAAGAGTTATTCCGATTTGTTTGCAAATTCATATACACATTCCTTTAACGTTTGTTTACCTTTAAGAGTCAAAACGATATGAAGATAACGGGAGCGTTTGAGAAACTTATGGCCTCCTGACGGTTAGATTAACACGGTTCCTTTGTGTTGATATTAGTAGCGGAGGTCAGAGTGCCGTGGCGGTGCAACAATGACTCAAAATCTAGACGGGATGTAAAGAAAAAAGCTATCCTTAATGACTAGGGCGAAATCGAGATTTGCCTCAAAAACGCTTAATGCTAGCGGCTGGTGAAAAAGTCTGCAAAGAGTCAAGCAGACAGGTAGCGAAGTTTGGTGGGCTCTTACCATTTCTTAAGGGCAGCAGCGTCGTACGTCTCCTTCCGTCTCGGTTCCAAAGAAGCAAATGGACGATCACAGAAAGTCCTTCTTCCATTGCCTTATATATGCTCCCAAAGAAGGAGGCGGGATTCGCTTCTTAAAGGGGCCTTACCCATTATGTGATGTTACCTACATCAGGGCTGAGGAGGGACTAAAGGTTTAAAATTTAAAGAAATATTACTTAATTATATTTCCCGAAAAGTTTGTTTAAAAAGGGGGGAGGTCAGATTCATTGTATTGAGGTGACATAAACAGTTAGCAGATTATGTCAGATTATGTCTTCATATTATTGCGTTCTCCCAGGGCAGATCCTGATTAAGACCCTGTTCAAAAGTTCCAAGGGTAAATATCCAATAGACCTCACGCTTCTTCCGTATTTCATTACCACCTTGATTCTCTTGCACATGAATCTTCTCCAGGATGCGCCATCTAATGTCCTCTGGTTTATGTTTATATTCTGAAAAATGATTCACAAGAGGGGCTGTTAGTCGTTTCGTCTTGATTGCCGACCTATGTTCTGTGAGTCTAGTTTTAATCATGCGTGACGTTTCTCCCACATAGCCCAGATTACAAGGGCATATGATCAAATATATCACGTTCTTCGTTCTGCAATTCCATAGCTCCTTAGCTCGAATAGTTGTTGTTTTGAATTGCATACTTTCGCCAGTTATGATACTATCGCATGAGTGGCATGATCCGCATCTAGAAGTACCTTTGACCGCGTTTGTACCAGTGATAGATTTCTGGATGAATGGGGTATTCAGAGTCTTTGGTTTATGGCGAGAATGGACTATTTGATCCTTTAAGTTCCTATTCCGTCTATGCGCGAACATAGGTTTCTGTATTTTTTCTTGGTCATCTGTGGTGTTTAAAAGATGCCAATTGGAGTTGATTATTTGTCTTATTGTTGAATCCATCGTGGAGTGTTTTGTTATACACACTAGTTTGGGATCATTTTTCTGTTTTTGGGAGTTCAATAGCATATCACGATCGTAAAAACGAGCTCTTTTATACGCTGTTCTTACCAACCGGTGCGGGTAACCCCTCTGGATGAATTTTTCTTTCATTTTAACTGCTTGTATATCGAAATCTTTGATATTTGTGCAGTTCCGTCTGACTCTCAAAAATTGAGAGAACGGTATACTATCCTTTTGGCAACGCGGGTGGTAACTGCTGAAATGTAAAAGTGTATTACGTGCAGTGGGTTTTGAATATAGGTCCACTTCAAGGGAGCCCTCATTGTTCTGTATGTAGACATCCAAAAATTCAACTTTTGACTCATTTATATGTGCCGTAAAGCGCAAATTGGCATCAGTCAGATTCAACCAGAGCAAGAATTCCTTCAGAGTCTGTTCCCCATCGGTCCACACAAAGAAAATGTCATCTATGTACCGGTACCAATGGGAAACAGACTCGAAGAACGGTGCTATTTCATTGTAGATGAACTTGCTCTCAAAAAATATCATGTAGATATTTGCTATGGAAGGCGCCATGGAAGCACCCATGCTAACGCCCTTGATTTGTAAAAACAAATCACTGCCAAATTCAAAGAAGTTTTCTTTTAGCACCATAGTCAGACAATCTCTAATGAATGTCTTGCAACATGGAATCTGATGCAGGTCAATAAACCATAAGGTAGCTTCAATGGCTTCTGCTTGAGGTATATTACTATACAAAGACTCTATATCTAGTGTCACAAGTAAATCTCTGCCTGTATGGAATGGCAAGTTTTCCACTCTTTTAATGATGTCACCTGTATCCTTCACGTACGATGGAGACAAAGAGATATATGGCCTTAGGACTTGATCTAAGTACTTAGAAATTGCTTCAAGGGGGGCCCCAATTGTAGAGACAATTGGTCGGTAGGGCGGGTTTTTCTGGTCCTTATGGATCTTTGGTAATCCATATATGCAAGATGTTTTCCTTTCCGATTTATTTAAGTATTCAAATTCTTTTTTATTTATGACTCCCTCACTTAGTGCTTTTGTTGTTAATTTGTTTATGGTTTTAACTATTTTTTCTGTGGGGTTCGAGTGGATCCTTTTGTAAAATGTGGTATCATTAAGCATCTTTTGCATATTTTCCTCATAAGTGGTGTAGTCCAGAAGGACTATTCCGCCACCTTTGTCACTACTTTTCACTACAATCGTGTTGTCGTTTTTTAATCTCTCAAGAGAGTCATGCTCATCTTTTGATATATTGTATTTCGGTTTGGGGATGAATTTAAGGGCCTGTTCTAATCTTTTTAAAATGATATCATAACAGTCTGTTGTACTAATTGTTTTTTACCATTTGTGTGTTTATCATGTTTTGCCCTTGAAAAATGTGTTGTGATTTAGCCAGTTTCTTGTAGCTTAAGTCTGCCTGGGTATATACTTTTTCAAAAATAGGCAGAGTAAACGCCATTAAGATGGTTTTATTCCCCAGAATTCTGTATCTACTTAAGCAATCTGGTTAGAATTTTCAGCAGCCTGGCTTAAAACAATTGATCGGATGTTTTTCAGCTTCATCTGGGCATTTCACAACCACGGCGTGCCCAGAAGCTCCTTACCCTCCAGAAAGATCGTGGCGGGCTAGGTCTCCCAAATTTGCAAGCATATTATTGGGCACCTGTGCTCTTATACAGCAAGGAACTGCTGGAGAATAACTGGGAAAATGGAGAAGGGGAGGCCTACACACCATCTACTTTCCAATTGTTGCTAGGTAGGGACAGCAGTGGGTATTGGTGGAGACATTTACAAAACAGCTACCACAAAAAAGTTAAATGTAAAACACTACTTAGCGTGTTTAAAGTATGGAAAACAATCAGGAAAATGCTAGGGATAGGAAGACTCTCGTTCTACACACCTATAAAAAATAACCCTGATCTGCCCGCAATTTTTAATGATAGCTATTTGCTTAAATGCCATGAAGCCGGGATTACTCAGGTAGGCTGCCTCTTTTCCTCTGTTGCGATACACTCCTTTGAAGAATTGAAAAATAAATTTGAATTAGATTAGCACTACTTTTTTAAATACCTCCAAATCAGAGATTTTCTGACGCGAAAGACTGGTGGGAGTGGGGGGGTATGGATAAAATAAAATTAATAGACACACTAATATCTGGTACAAGGAATAAGATTGGAGGCATATACCTACATATTATTGCTATGTTTCCTGACGATATGGAAAAAATATCTCTGAAATGGCTAGAGAAAGCAGACATATCGAATAACGAGTTTAATAATGCCTTTGAAATGTCGTAAACAATCTTAATGTCTACCAAACTCCAGGCACAATTTTTTAAAACATGCTTCTTTTTATATTACACGCCGGACAGAATAGCAAAATGGGGGTCATGTGTGAGCACATGCTGTCCTAGGTGTAAACTTTATAGTGCTTATTGCATACATATTTTCTCGACCTGCGAGGGACTAAAATTGGTTAACCAAGAAATAGAGATTTCCACAATTTTAAATTTAAATTTTAAATAATACAATTGTACTATCCAATGGGAGCATCTTATTGGGGGCCGCAGATCCCGAAAGCCCCAATATAGGCCATGAACTCATCTTTATTGCAATGGCAGTCTTCAGGCTTTGCATTGTCTCTGCATGGCGGGATAACAATGCCCCTTCGTTTCAACAATGACCAGCCAGATTCTTTGCTATTGCAAATGTCGAAATTGCCATCTATAAACGCAAGGGTAGGAAACGACCGAAAAAAGGCCTAAAAATGTGGACCCCCTAATAACTTGGCGTCAAACTCTGGACTTTATAGAGTGAGTTCCACGTTTAAAAGTTTAAGAGATTAAACGATAATTAGATATGGGCACCCCAAAACAGGTAGGGTTCGTTCTTCCGGTTCTCTGCTTTTGTTTTACTAAACTGCCCACAGTATATTTTCATGTATCCCTTCATATAAGTTTTTGTATATTGTGTATATTCTTTCTCTGTCTATTAATTCTTGTTTTATAATGGCACACCTATCTGTCTGTCCGGGAGGGTGGGGGGACATGGGGTAAAATTCAGTTGCTGTAAAACCTGAATAAAGATATTTTTTTTAAAAAAGAATTGGCATGCTTTTTCACAAAATTCAATACCTTTTCTGTGATTTGGAACAACAATGGGACAACCTATACAGAAGAATAAAGCTTTGAAAAAGAAGTCCTATTTTAGTCCGACAGCACTTCTCTTACCCCCAGAGGTTTTGACCTTTGAAAAGGCAGTTCTGAGGCATTTCAGTATTTGGAAACTTCAAGTACCAGAACATTTCTTTAAAAGGTCCAAGATTGAGATGGACAAGGCAAGATGTCTGGGTACTGATCCCTAAAACCCAATGAAGTCAGTGGATAACAAGGGATCAACTGTCATTTTGGACACTGTAGCACACAGAGTGGAATGTCTCAAACAGTTGGAGTGATATACATCTTTATTATTATCCTCCAGACAGTGGTAAAACATTTTGTGGGAGTAGTTAAGGGGCAGGGTGGATTACCCAGAGAGGCTGATTTCTTGATAACCGATAAACGTACTACTCTGTATTTTTTCATACTACTGAAAATCCACAAGCTGCAGAGCCTTCCCCCTGGCAAACCAATTGTTTCTGACCTTGGAGCTTTATTGGAACCACTATCACAACTTCAAAACATTAAAGACATCCTGAACAACCTGGAAAATGTATCTTTTGACATCACCACAGATTTTTGGATTCTTTTCTTATGTGGAATCTCTTTATACCTGTATTCTGTATGCGGAAACCATGGAAACTCCACATTTGCTGTTGCTCAACAACCCCTTGACCCTTTAACTCCCTTCTCTTTCATTATGGAGTAGGCTACGTTACAGATGAAATTGATTTTTTTTCTTCAGTTTTTCAGTTTGTGGAAGGTCTTTATCTACAAGTATCCTTAACATCTGTGAGCCTCAAGTTTGGCAAAATCACTCAATGCATAGTTGAGACCACCCATACTTCCTCGGATGCTAATCTATTTAGGGTCCATCTGAGACTGTGAAAACGATATATTGATTATATGTTGGTTGATCTGGAAGAGTGAGTTTGATACTCTGAATTTAACTTGGCATAACTCCAACTATCAATCAGCAAATACAGTAAAGAGAAATTACCTTTCCTTGAACTTCTCATAAATCCACAAGATGGAGCACTGTGGACAGAACGTTATAAAAAGCCTATGGATCAGAATTTATTACTAATTTATAAGAGTTATCATCCAAAAGCACTGAGAGAAAATCTCCTCATATGACAGGTTATCCAGATCAGGCGTACCTGATTCCAAGTGTCCAGATTCAAGGAGCAGACACACAATTTAACCATACAGTTGGTCCAGAGAGATTACTCGAGTGATCTAGTGAGAAAAGCAGCCAGATGAGCAAGGAACAACAACCATTCTGTCCTTTGTGAAATAAAACCCAAGCCTTCATCAGATAGACTTCTCTGTGTCAGTACTTTTTTTCAGCCTATCCACTACTATCAAACAGATGTGTGCGAGAACTGGCACATTCTGAATATGGAGAAGCTTTCATTACAACAACCATTATTTGTGTTTAAATAAAGACAAAGCATTAAGGACAAACTAGTACACGCTAGACCTTTGGACTCGCAATCACAGTTGCAGGAGACATTGTAGACATTAACCCCTGTCAAAGGACATTTTCCATGTGGAGCATGTGGGGTATGTTGCTACACCATACATAGTACACATCATGAATTGAGATTATTCACTCCCTGAGAACTGTGGCAACATACTAATTGTAATAGTGCCAAATCTTATATATGATCACATGGACCTGTGGCGTTCGCTATATACACCAGTGGGTGTAACCAAGCGCTCTATAAATGTATACATAACATAACATAGCATATAGGCATGGTAACAAGGAAGAACTTGATCCACATTACAGAACACTATAGTACTATTAGATGCAAACATACATTGGCTAAGTTTACCACATACATTTTACAAAATTGTCACAACATGGATGACGAAATGGATGGTACTGGATACACCCAACAAACCAGTTAATACCTGCCATATGCCACAATGTTTGTTTTTAAAAGTACATCGCTTGGTATTTAGATTGAAGAGTTACATCTGTGGGTTGAATGACAACATTCTTTGGATGAGCTTGTCATAGCTAGTTGTAATCATTCTTATCTCTTGGCTATCCTGGTCTCTTCTGGCTCAGGCTTTACTCTATATGTAATGAGGGATGACTGACATTTTTTTAAGAGCGTGGCCTTACTATTTCTCCTAACACGAATAACAACTTTAAAATGATTTTATTATTATTTTATTATTATACCTGTTTCCATCTAATAATTTGAATAATTTCCTAAAAGAAATGTTGTGGTGGTCCACTTTGTAATCTATGTCTGATAAATATATTTTATGGACCGCTCTGTCTTCTATTAATAAATCTCTAATGGCCATGTGCATTGAAACAAAAATTCCCGGCCACACCTGTTTTTAACACTCCAAGACGCACGCTAGACGTCCTCACGCCTTGTTGATTCAGGTAAGTAGCTCTATCATGTTTTCACACCCTGCAAGAAATAGCCACATAAGCGTTGCAAGTTGGTGAGTGAATGGGGGTTCTCTTTTTGTCCTCCTTCTCCCCCTTGTTATTTCCCTCATTTGAAGGCTCCTTTCATACAGGCCTGTATCAGCCCCAGTAGTGACTTGTGATTTTATGCGTTGGCCCACATCTGAACTGAGAAGGCAAATCGGTCAGTGTCCTTCTGTTTCTTTTACGTGATAGGGCCCGATTCCGATGTGGTTTGGAAGGCCTCCTAACAGCATTTTTCTGTCCGAATCGGACCGGCTACGTGTCTTTCTGACCGAAACGGAAAGATTTGGACCGAATATGATGTGAGTTAGG
The DNA here is from genome assembly GCF_964263255.1 of Lissotriton vulgaris. Taxonomy (NCBI): domain Eukaryota; kingdom Metazoa; phylum Chordata; class Amphibia; order Caudata; family Salamandridae; genus Lissotriton; species Lissotriton vulgaris. Next base: position 1,758,404,828 of record NC_141687.1, read on the forward strand.
CGTTAGGAATATCCCAATCAGAACCCTATGGCATTCGGAATGACCAAGCCGTACGGAGCAGAATCATACGTTTTTACGGGCTGCATTTCCGAACGACAGATTACGATGTTGGATTTGGCCAGCCTTTTCGAATTGTGCCGTCCAAATCGGCAGTTGGAATCCGACTTTGGGGGCCTTAGCAGGCCCCCCTGCATCCTGAGTCTTCTTAAGCCCTTTGGCGCTGCTCGAATTCTCCTGCTGTGGGGGAGAATTAATAAGTGGACCGGATTCGGATGGCCCCCGGCCGTCCACAGCACACGCCCTCTGTGACGTCGGACGGCTGGGGGCAGTTTGAACATCCAAGAGCTCCTTCCACTTCAGGAGTTAGCCCATACCACAGCAAGTCGTTGTGGATTGAGGAGGAACCCTATGATGTCAGGGAAGGTGAGGGTTCTCATCCTAAAGAAAATGTCTTTTGTCAGAAACATTTATTTACAGTTAGTCTACATTCAACCAAATTTTCAGTTGCTAAGACCAGTGTACATTGTTGTTATTTTGTATTTCAAAGATCTTCATTCCACACCCTCTGAAGATGCTCTTCAGCCAAGACCAAGGGGCATATTATCAAGGGGGTTTATCTCCGCTTTTTTGGCTTTAAGAGCCAAGAAAGCAGAGATAAAATTATCTCCCTATTACCTAGCTGTCGCTAAAACCAGTTAGCGACAGCTAGTAGGAGATAGCGACCATCTTGGGCCCCGCTTTGCATGTCAGTGATATTTATCACTAATGACATGCAAAGTGAGCGTGCCAAGATGTTAGCGACTGGAAACAGTCGCTAACATCGCTATTTCCTATTACCAACTTTTGGAGATATTCGCGCTTAGTGCGAATATCTCCAAAAGCTAACACCTGCCCCTGAGCAGTTCTTAGCCATGTTATCCAATGGTAGGTGGATAACATGGCTAAGAGCATTAGCTCGGTAATGCATGAATATCGCTGACTTTTCAGCGATATTCATGCATTTTGGTCGATTTTTATCGCTTAGGAGATAAACCTTGATAATAGCAAGGTTCCTAAGCGATAAAAATCGCCGCAGCTCGGCGATAACAATATTGCCGATAAGCCAACATAGCGATAATTATCGCTAGTTGTTGGTAATATGCCCCCAGATTCCTGCTGCATCTAAGCTTAATGTGTCCTGTATCTTTTTTAGTTTCCTAACACTATGTGTAATGATATCTATTTGCCCATGAATGTTAAGTGAAGTGTTGGGTATGAGTGAATAACACACAGAACTATAGCACAGTTACTATTATGGCAGCCTTTAACCCCTTGGATGCTATCCCTCCCCCGACATCCCCTGTGCAATGCCTTTTTATGGCTATTTGGGAGAGTTCGCACCTAGACCCCTGTAACCTTTTGTCCACATAAGGTGTCCACACCAACTTTGCGTTTTTTTCTTCCAACATCTTGAGGATTCAAAAGGTACCCAGGGTTTGTGGATTCCACTGGAGAGGACGGAGAAATTTGACTAAATACAGCTAATTTGGGGGGGGGTTCTGAATAATTGGCAAAAAAAGTGCTGCAGAAGAAATCATCTGTTTTTTCCCTGCAAAAGGTGTCATCAAATGATATGTGGTGTTAAAATGACCATCTTCCCAGCTTTCAGGAACAGGCAAACTTTTGTCAGAAAAACAACATTTTCTACACATATTTGGCATTTTACTGGGATATAGACTATTTTCCTAATTGTGTGCTTTCCACCACCTTCCAGTTAGTGATGGAAATGGGTGTGAAGTGTGAAGGCAATAATGGATCCTGGAAAACTATACAATTCTGAATTCAGGAGGGGGTAATTTGTGTAGATCCTTCAAGGCTTTCCTATAGGAAATAACAGTTGAATCAAAAAAAGATTGAAATTGAGTTGAAAAAAACAGCCATTTGTGCCAGCGATTTCACCTGTAACTTCTTCTAAGTATTACAGATTTTTTAAAGCAATATACCGTTACATCCTCTGGACCCTTCTGGTTACGGGGATATATGGAACTTGTAGGTTCACTAAGAACCCAAGGTATACAGTGGCAATAACTGAGCTGCGTTTTGCAATGTTTTTCATTGTGTACCGGGTATATAGCTATTCATTTGGTAACATATAATGAGAGAAAACTAGGTACTAAGGTAACCTATATATTTCCTAAATGGGAACAAAATGAAGGGTTTGGAAGCAGTGGTTATTTGTACATCTCTGAAATTGTGGGTACCCATACCATGTGAATTACAGGGCATTTTTCTAAATGACTACTTTTCTACACATTGTCTCACATTTGGAAGGCAGAAATGCAAAGAATGTCAATTGGTAATACCACTTTTTCTACTATTCTATGTTTCCCCAAGTCTCCCCATACAAATGGTACCTCAATTGTGTGGGTAGGCTTAGTGCCTGTGCTAGGAAATGGACCAAAACGCAACGTGTACACCACATTTTTCCAGTGAAAACTGACCCTTTTTTTTGCAATGTGCCTAGCTGTGGATTTTAGATCATAGCTCAGCTGGGACCTAGCCAAACCTAGCAAACCTGTACATTTTTTTAAACTAGACACCCAGGTGAATCCAGGATGGGGGACTTGTGTAGCTCTCACTAGGTCCTCTTACCCAAAATCCCTTGCAAACCTCAAACTTTGTAATACAAATAAACACATTTACTCAGATTTCTGTGATGGAAAGTTCTGGAATCTGTAAGGACCCACAAACATCCACCCACCCAGATTTCCCCAAGTCTCCTGATGAAAACGGTACCTCACCTGTGTGGGTAGGCCTAGTGCCCACGACAGGAAACTGCCCAAAACGCAACATGGACACATAACATTTTTCCATAGAACACAGACCCTTTTTTTGTAATGTGCCTACTGTGGATTTGGGACCCTTGTTCAGCTGGCAACTAGGGAAACCTAGAAAACCTGTACATTTCTGAACACTAGACACCCTGGGGAATCCAGGATGGGGTGACTTGTGTGGCTTTCACCAGGTATGTTACCCAAAATCCCTTGTAAACCTCCAACTTTGTAAAAAATAAAAATATTTTCCTCACATTTCTGTGATAGAAAGTTCTGGAATCTGTGTGGAGCCAGAAACTTCCCCATACCCAGCATGTCCCCAAGTCTCCAGATAAAAATGGTACCTCACTTATGTGGGTAGGCATAATGCCTGCGACACGAAACAGCCTAAAACGCAACATGGACACATCACATTTTTCCAGTGAAAACTGACCCTTTTCTCTCAATGTGCCTAGCAGTGGATTTTGGACCTTAGCTGTGCCTTCACTTAGGACAACCTAGCCAACCTGTATATTTTTGAAAAGTAGACACCCTGGGGAATCCAGGATGGGGTGACTTGTGTGGCTCCTACCAGGTTATGTTAGCCAGAATGCCTTGCCAACCTCAAACTTTGTTTTTAAAAAAAAAAGGCTTTTACACACCCAGCATTCCCCCAATCCTCCTGATAAAAATTGTGCCTCACTTATGTGGGTAGGTCTAGTGCCCGCGACAAGAAACTGCCTAAATTGTACTGTAGAGACTTCTACATTATCTTTTACAAAAATACCTTGTTTTGCGAGGGAGTCACCTGCGTTTTTGATCCCGGGCACGGTGGCCATCTAGGGAAATATACCGAACCCAGACATTTCCGAAAACCAGGGAGGTGTGACTTGCATAAATCCTCCAAAGTTTTTCTACCCAGAATCCCATGCAAACCACAAATTTAGTTGAAAAAAAGAATTATCAAATTTCTGTGTGGGAATGTTGAGGGATCACTACCACCCAGGGTTCCCTCAGGTCTCCCAATAGAAATGGTACCTCACTAGTGTGGGTGGGCAAGTACCCATGACAGGCCAGGTTCAGAACGCATTGTGGAGACATAAAAATGTTCTATCACAAAACGACCTGGTTTTGCAAGGGGGGCATCTGAGTTTTTGGTCCCAAGCTAAGGCCATCTAGAGAAACCTACCAAACTCAGCCATTTCGAAAACTAGACACTCGGAGGAGTCCAGGGCAATATGGCTTGTGTGGATCGCCTAAAGTTTCCTACCCAGAATCCCCTGCCAGAAGATTATGACACAGTAATGCAAGGAAATGTGCGATTCTAGTCATATTTTGAGTTTTGCATGGCTTTGTGGGTAGGAACATTTATTAGGATTCATGACCCAGTACTCCCCATGGATTTTAGTTTACAAAAATATCTAGAGTTGGTTCATTTTCCCTAGAGACAAACTACACCTTGGCAGAGAAAGGCAGACCAGACAAATATTACTTACTGCCAATCTATCCGTTCCTCAAGTACACATGCATATCAGTTGGATTTGGCACGAGGGTGAGTGAAAGGTACATAATGTATATTTAATTAACAAGAGAGTTCACAAAAATTAAAAACACTGTTAATAATTAAAGGTTAAAAACCTGAATCAATGACTCACAGCATATGAGCAGCAAAGTCACCAAAAAGGCAAAAACCTCTTTACATGCTATTCACACTCCTTTCATACTTAACACCTTGGCTGCTGTGGTTATTTTTCCCCTGTGCTGGAAAATTCTTGATGCCATATATTCATGACGAGCTCCGCTCGTCATCAGCACACGACCACCGTGGCTGATGACGAGCTGAGCTCGTCATTAGCATCGAAGGGGTTAAGATACACATTTACACCACTAGCCACGGGCCCATCACATTACAACACTCACATCAACAGGCAATGTACACCCTGGCAGAGAAAGACAGAAAAGACAAATATTACTAACTAACTAACTATACCTTAAGTACACACACATACTGGTTGGATTTGGCACAAGGGTGAGTGAAGGCTCATAGCGTAAAATGTCATTAACAAGAGATTTCCCAAAAAGAAAATGAACTGTTAATAATTAAAAGGTTAAAACGTGAACCAATGACTCACTTCCTATAAGCTGTAAAGCCATGGCAAGGCACTAACCTCTTTACAGGCCTTTCACACACCTTTCATTCTTGACACACACAAGACCATTCACACCACCAGCCAGGGGCCCAGCACATTACATCATTCACATCAACAGACAGCGCCATTTAAGGGCCCATCACTTTCATACGTTCACATGACTGACACAGCAATACCTCCGGGTGGCAGTTGACGTAGTATGTGTAGTGGCAGCAGTGTATGTAATGACCAGTAGCAAGTTACTATTCGCACACCACCAGCCCAACTCCAGTCCACGCATACCACCAGCCAAGCACCAGTCCACACACACCACCAGCCAAGCGCAAGTCCGTGCAGACTGCCAGCCAAGCGCCAGTCCAGGCACACCACCAGCCAAGCTCCAGTCCATGCACACTGTCAGCCAAGCTCCAGTTCAGGCACACCGCCAGCCAATCCCCAAACCATGCACACCACCAGCCAAGCACCAGTCCACGCACACCACCAGCCAAGCACCAGTCCACGCACACTGCCAGCCAAGTGCCAGTCCATGCACACAGCCAGCTAAATGCCAGAACATGCACATTACCAAAAGGTAAACACAAACCAATTGGATACAAAACTATAACTACAAACACAGCAGCTGTAACTAAATACATCACACTAATGCCAACCGTTAAATAGAACAAAACATTTAAAACAATAAAGACCAGGCAGTACACTATTACACTCGAGGTTGCTCCCAAAAACTCTTTTTTGTGTGAATCATTCTGAAACATGAGGGCACACACAGCCCAGGATTAGAAGGACAATCAGCACAGTGCATACAACTCTCCTTCCTCATACCCCTTTGCAAACAGACTCTACATCTCTTACAGGGATTGTTTGTTTTTGGCGTGGGAAGAATTAAATCAGGAAAGTGACGATCTTTCAATTTAGCCACATTCTCCATCACTTCAATTCTAGGAATACTAGCCTGTTCCACTACAACAAGGCTACCTATCACAGACTCCTGATACTGAACAAAAGTCATCCTTGATGCTGGAGAACACTCCTTGAACACGATAAAGGTATTAAAGGCTGCCAAGTAAGAGAGATAGATGGCCAACCTCTTATATCAAATGTAAGCCTTACGAACAGCAGTGTAAGATTCCAACCTCTGATGTACTCTATCTACACCACCCATGTGCTTATAGTAGTCTTCAACACACACAGGTTTGCGCACTTCAGGAACCTGAGCCCAAACAGTCACAGGTGAGGTACTTCTTTCATCATGGATGGTAGTCAGCATGTAGACATCCCTCCTGTCCAGAAATTTCACAACTAGCAGTTCACCACTGCGAAGGCACTACACTGTCCCCTCTCAAGCTTTTTGAAAACAAGCTCTTTTGGATAACATTTATAGTTAGAGTTGATTGTGCCACAAGCACCAGTGTCCAATTTGAACAATTCCTTAAACAATTGCCAGCAGTGTATAAGTTATCTAGGTAAAAATGGTGACCTTTGTTAAAAAGTCCTCGACCAAGCTCTCACACAATTATCACACTAACTCCAAAACTGGACGGACAAGCAGGGGGCTCAATAGAGGAATCCCTACCAGTGTACACCCGGAAATTATAGACATATCCTGTCCTACTCTCAGTCAACAAATACATCTTAATTCCATAACGTGCCCTCTTGCTAGGAATGTACTGGCTCAAAACTAAACGGCCCTGGAACAGGACCAAAGACTCATCAACAGCTGTTTCTTTCCCTGGAGCATATATCTCTGAAAATCGATCTACAAAGTGATTAACCCCTCCCCTGCTGGTGACGGAACCGCTCGGTCATCAGCCGCGGTCGCGCAGTGCTGATGACGGAGCGGTTCCGTCACGGCCCGCTCGGCACGCCTGCGCGGTGCGGATTCCGCGCCTGTGCTGAGCGTTCCATTAAGCGGGCAGGGCCGTGACGGAACCTCTCCGTCATGAGCACAGGGCGACCGCGGCTGGGGACGGAGCGGTTCCGTCACCAGCATGGGCGCGCCGCGCGCTCACCCCCTTAGCGCTGCGGCGGAATAGCCGCCACAGCAAAGGGGTTAAGGACAGGTCGAATCCTAAAAAGACTGTCACAATCAGGGTGATCTTGTGGCAGCTCTGAAGCATTTTAACAAAATGCGGCATCCGAAGTAAAACTAAATTTCAATCATGACTCATAATTGCAGGAAATATGACCTTTGCCATCAAGGGACTGGTAGACCAATATGAAGCCACGGACGGCTTCCTTATCAAGCCTATCAAAAAATTTAGACCCAAAAACCTCTTAATCTCATCCAGATTTCTGGAAGCCCACTGGATAGCTCTAGAGCAGGGCCTATGTCTGGTACTGTTGTCCCTCAAATACTGTTCGGCATGCAAATTAGCCTGCTAAACACTCTCAGCCAAAAATACATAGTTCATAAACAACTGAAAAAACTGTATAGGCAAAAAAAAACTATTTACTTTACACCCTGCAACACCTCTAAAGGTAGGCAACACCAGGTGCACCATGTTTGGATCAACCCAGAGTCCAGCACTTCCATTGTGAAACCTTGAAGCTTCATGCTGCAATCCAGTTACCTCTTGCTTCACCATCGACACATCAGTGTCATCCTCTAAAACAGGCATTTAATCCGGACTGAATGTAGCTTCATCCGCACTGAGAGTAGCTTCATCATTAGATGATTCCTAGTGGACAGAAAACTCACTACCAAAATCTTGCTCTTCCTCGTCTGCCTCAGATGCATTGTTAGTCTCATAATCATGGTCAAAGGAAGATTAAAAAAGCATTCCAACAACCTGTTGCGCAACCATCTTGCTGCTACCCATAATCCCTACTAATAAGGGTAACTTGACAAACGAGTCAATAACAACAAACACTTTGTAAAATAGGTAATAAACAAAATGTGGCTTTATCACAAAGACCTAAATACTCCAAAACAATACCACTCACTCTGCATAGATACAGCGAGGACCAGCAACCACCCACTAAAAAAGAAAATAACATTACACATTAGACAACACATTGTGCACAAATCCAAATTTCACACTCAAAACCTAAGCTAAATATGCTGCTATTATAACGGCACTTACACATGCAACTACGCAAACTGCAGATCAACCACTGCTGAAACCGCAACTAAGAATCACATGCACTGAAACAAAACCTTTGCACTAGAATATTAAAACATTACAATCACATATGCAAATAATGCACCGTTCCATACACAATCCACCAGCCAAGCTGGGGGCTGATGAGCCTAAAAATATAACCAAAACATTCACTCCCTAAAAGGGAGCAACCCTTGCCCAAGGGGACTCTGCCCAAAAACAACAACATCTTCAAACTAACATCCATGGTGTCTAGTGGCTTCTGCCCCCCTTGAGGGCAGGTGGGCCTAAAAGTGTATGGCCAATTTGCCCCCAGGTGGGGCAGAAAATGTCAAAATAACCACCCCTTAATAGGGGAGCAACCCTTGACCAAGGGGCCGCTCCCCAACAACAACATTTAGCTATCCCTGGTTTCTAGTGGCTTCTGCCCCCCTTGGGGGCAGATGGGCTTAAAAACATAGGGCCGATCTGCCCCTCAGAGGAGCAGAAACGTCCAGAATTCTCACCCCTTAAAGGGGAGCAACCTTCCCCAAGGGGCTTTTCCCCAAAAACAACATTGAAAAAAGCCCTGGTGTCTAGTGGGTTCTGCACCCCTTGGGGGACGATAGGCCTTTAAACATAAGGCAGATCTACAGAAACTGCCAGAATAATCACCCCATAAAGGGGATAGACCCTTGCCCAAGGGGGTGCTCTCCAAAAACAAGATTGAAAAAAAACCCTGGTGTCTAGTGGTTTCTGCCTCCCTTGGGGCCAGATAGGCCTAAAAAAATAAGGCCGATCTGCCCCCGGGCCTCCAGAAACAGTCAAAATAATCACCTCCATTAAGGGGAGGGCCCCTTGCCAAAGGGGCCACTCCCCTACATAAAAAAACCTCTGTGGCTACTAAGTAATAAAAAAAATAAAAAAACTGATCTGCCCCTTGGGGGCAGAAACAGAGAATATATTTGCTTCCCAAAGGGAAGCAACCCTTACGCAATGGGCTGCTCCCTGCCATTCCGGAAATTGACCTAAAAACTAATTTTGTGTGATCGTGCAGCAGGAATGCTCCAAAGAGACACCGTAGGAAAGGAAAACCCTTTCCTTTCCCCCGATGCCTATTTGGTACAAACCCCTCCCTCCACATGGAGAAACTTACCTGTTTCTCTCAATGCACTGGAAACAAATGGCTTACAGTTCTTCGCGTGGTGCGCGCTGACATCATTAGATGATGTGGAGGAGGGGGTGGGGCGGAAGTGGAAGCTCTTCTGCTGCCATCCCTGGTGGTGGCGATAAGAAGAGCTTCCCCCGTGGACTGCCGGGACTGCCGGGAGCCATCCAACATGTCCACTGTGGCGTCGGACAGATCACGACCGTCCGACGCACACCAGGGGTTAACTAGTAAGAGACTTGCCTCAATGTAACAGTTGATGCATTTGCACTTCCTCTAACAATACAGCAGGTATTTTTAACTTCACAAATTGCCTGTACAACTCCAAGCATGGGGAAGAGAGTGGAAAAGAACAGATTTGATTTTAAAGAAGCAAAACATAGTCTTTCTCGATGAGTATGTTTATTCGAAGTGTGATGAATAGCAGGCAAGTTGCAGTTGGCTTACCAGTCTCAAGGGAGACAGGGATAAGCTTGTTTAGGAAAAACAGAATATATGTTGTGTTCAGCACTTCAATCATAGTGGATGTGAAAGACTCCGGTGGCCAGGCTAAAATTGAAAGAGGAAACATAGTCAGGGAGAACATCAAGAACAGTGTCACATCCCACTGTGGCCTACATAGATGCTGCCATAGTGTGTCTCCCAAAATAATCCACAAACAGGGTAAGCAAGATGAATGGTCTAAGCCATGAGGTGTTAATCAGGATTGTTAAAGCCTCAATTTTTAATTGAGTACTCCTTGGGGAATAGAATCCCTCCTCTACTTGATGCCCATAGAGGTAGAGATCTAAACAGGATTCTTCTTTACCTCGGGGTACAAGAATCATTGGTAGTCTCCCTTGGGAGGAAGTGGGCAACTGAGTTCATATCCAGCAAGATGAAAGATGTAAATCCTGTTGGTAACCATCCAGAAGCTATAGGTTTGCATTTAAGATGGCAGATCCTCGGGTGGGCATCTGGCACTATGCAGTTCTTGCAAAAAGAACAATTGATCGACAGAATGCAGAACAAAGTCCTACATTCACCCCAGGGCAGAGATCTGGGCCTAAATACATTGTTTTTTTGCTCACCATGCCATTCCACTTTGGAGCCAGCCATATGCAAATCAGTCTTGACTCTGCGCCCAATGGGAGCAGTCCAGCCCGAACTGCCAGACCAGGTCCTCCCTGGAGTGGAATCAAGCATCCTAGGACTGGTTTTGGGCTGTCAGCCCTCATCAGCCAGGATAGCTTGACTCCAGTGGCATGGAGAGCACAGGACTCACGTCTGGGCATACCTGTCCCACTCGGGTGACAAATGCAAAAAGTTCAATTGATGGACAGGATGCAGAACAATGCCATACATTTACCCCCGTACAGAGATCTGGGCTAAATCCATCATTGTTTTGCTCACCATGCTATTCCAGTTTGGAGGCCAGCCTTGTGCAAATCAGTCTTGACCCTGCACCCAATGGGAACAGTCCAGCCCCAACTGCCAGGCCAGGTCCTCCCTGGACTGGAATATAACATCCTAGGGCCAGGTTCGGGCTTTCAGCCCTCATCAGCCAGGATCGCTTGACTCCAGTGGCAAGGAGAGCACGGGACCCACGTCTGGTTCTTTTCCACACAAATGCTGTTGCCATATTTGATGAATTGCCAAACAGAGAACCAAATCAAGAGACTTGCAGCAAAGCTGGATGGTCAATCGGTCCCCTCAGATGGAGGAGGTAGCAATGAGAAGGGGAGACTCTATCTTACGGTTCAACAGGGGCAGGCTGACACAAAAGAGCAGGTCCCGGGCCTGGGGGCCTGCAGAAGATGGAATGCACTCCTGGAGGAATCCGGTGGGAATCAGGAGGCACAAGTGCACGGGGGCGTGGATGGAATCTATCTAGGAAGGGTACCCTCGGCACGTCACTGCGGTGTTGGTGATCAATAGGACTCCGTAGAGCCTCTGCCAGCAGTGTGGCTGCACAGCAGATTTCAATGATGAATCTGAAGAACCGGGTTTTAAACCCAGCGGCGCCAGGGGCACGCCCAAAGTCTTCGGATTCACCTGTCTTGGTATACAGAGACCCGAAATACTTCTGGGTGGCGTCAAAGACCAAATTTATTAGCTGCAGCTAGTAACAGAAATCCTAGAAATACAGCACGGTGTAAAACTCAGGAAACTGTTCAATTTTGTAAGGCGAAACATCCCTTTTTTTACCCAATATTCACATTATTAATGCACACCCACTGCACAAAATTCTAGCCAATAAGGTACATTTTCAAACAAAGTATCACATGACAGAAAACTCAGTTTGCAGTAACCCAACCCAAAGTTAATCATTATGAATGTCCCAAATTCAATCTCCACAACCGGACAAACCCATAATTGAAAGCACAATGAATGTAATGAAGAAACATAGAAAGGAAACAATGACAGATAACGAACAAGATAAGGCATGTGTAAAGAAACTAAAAGTTAACGATGTCCTGAACATTGATTGGCAATCTCAGACAACGATCAACCAAGGAAATTGGCTTAGCGAGGTCAGCTTCAGGTGAAGGGGTCAGTTCCTTACAGTTCACCTTAGAGTCAAGAAGAACCTAGTTAATGTATACCGATACGAGAAGGGCAGGTCGCTTTATTCGTTCGACCACATTCATCGGCCTGCGTGATGGCAACACAAAATGGAGGCACGGACAAAATGGAACCCATATTTGAGACAAAGTCTCTGAATACGTAATGAACTCGCTAGTTAACGTGACAAATTCACTCCATATTAGTCGTACTTACTGAATACGGTACAACATCACCAAAATCGTGACGGAACCATAACCTCACAGGACAAGACAGAATTTACAGAACCTCAGACCCTCCTTTTGCCATTAAGTAGGCAATAACCCAAACTCATGTTAATCTGAATCTAGGTCTATATCAATATTCATCAGATCATCAAGGTGTTGCTGGAGCATCATCCTTCTACTCTCCACTTCTCTCGAGACAGGTCTCCGCACACACAAGGTAGCACAAAGACTACAAATGGCGGGACCACACTGGATGCAAAGACAGTAAGAGAAAAGGATAGCTAAAACCATACCAAAGAATGTCAGAATCGAATCTTCCATCCCCATTTAGACAGTAGTCCCCAAAACCATCCAGTCAACGACCAGTCTCCTTCGTCCACATGAATAGACTCAGAAATCTTATGCAGTCTAGAGATGGCTTGGTATACTGTAGGGGCATTATCTGGTATGAAAACACAGCAACTAGATTGGATCAATTTACATACCCCTCCTCGATCTGCAAGTATGATGTCTAACACCATACGGTTCTGCAACGTCATAAGGCGATCCGCTTGAAGCTCAGCGGTAACATTACTAAGGGCACCTGCAGTTTCATTTATAGTGGCCTCAACCACTCTCGTAAGTTGTCGTATATTCCTACTGTTGGCCATAGGACCCCAAAACGGTAGGAAACCCTTGAAAAAGTCTCCTACTTCCTGTGCTACAGTATCTTCCTGATCGAAGACACCTGAATGAATGAAAGCAAATTTGTATGGCGCTACTTAACCCGGGGGCATCAAGGCGCAGATGGTGGAAACAAGCTGAGAAGTCAAAAAAGCAACCCAAAAGAGAACAGCTTACAGGTAAGATTCTGAGAAAAGCCAGGTCTTAAGATTTTTTTTAAAAAGAACAAGCGACGGCTGAGCCTTAAGATTGGCGGGAAGCGTGTTCCACAGTTTGGGGGCAAGGGAGAAAAAAGCTCTCCCTCCCCACCTTGCCTTGGCGATTCGAGGTGCAATCAAAAGATTTTTATGAGATGACCGCAGGTCCCTGCCGGGAGTGTAGAAGGATGCAAGGGATCCAATGTCCTCAGCACCCAGACCGTAAAGGGCACGGTAAGTGAGGACAAGAACCTTGAAATTGATCCTTGCCTGCACTGGCAGCCAGTGGAGATCTTTTCTAATCCCCGAGACTGAAACCCTTCTGGGGGCGTCCACGACAAACCTGGCTGCAGCATTTCGGACAATTTGGAGGCAATGAACCAATTTTTTGCTTATGCCAAGGTAGAGGGCATTACAGTAGTCCAGGCGAGGGGAAATGAGGGTCACTGATATCTGTTTCCGAGCATCGGGGGAGAGGTAGTGAGCGAGTTTCCTGAGGATCCTTAAAACCCCACAGCATGTGGAGACGGTCCTGCCTACTTGCTTGTCAAAAGCAAGAGTGGTGTCAATGGTTACCCCCAAATTTCGAGCAAAGAGGGAAGGCTTGGGGCAGGTACCAAGAGCAGGAGGCCACCATTGCTCTGACCAGAGATCCGGTTTTCCCCCAAAGCTCTACCATATCTTGTCCTATGATAATCTGGAGTTGTAGTGTATCTAGGGGGAAGCAAAAATGCCACATAACAAGTTCCCGAAAAAGCAGGCGGCAACCATGTATAGGATCTGTTGTGACAAACAAAATATGTGCCTTTAGCTGGCACGAATGGAGGAGAAGTCTGAGATGAATAGACATAGGTTTGAGCACACACACTCTTACCTAGCTGAGCTCTCAGATTTCGACCACTACCTTGCAAACAAAAGAGGCCTCGATGGGGTACAATCCAAATCGGGGGAGACCTTTTTCGTCTCTCCTTCTCTGTGAAGCTAGTACTGTATCCAGTCACATTCCAACTAACCTAAGCCTGCACCTCATCCTTAGGGATAGCATTATATGCATCAATATCTCGGATCATATCTACTATTCCCTTTATCAAGGCCTATTACTTGGATTGTCTTTCACGGAACGTAAGGGATATACCTCATTTGCATAGATGAACATAGTCTGAAAAACCCATACAGACCCATTGAAAGAAAAAGGCAAAAGCAAATAGGGCATACCTCTATCTGTCGTATGAGGCATAAGACCACAAACCCAGCAATTAATGGTATTTACTAGCAACTGATGCTGATGCAACAGCTGTATAAACAAATTGTTAACAAATTCTGACCTCCTTGTCTGTTCATGTTCAGGCAACGTGTAAAATTGGTGCAAAGAAAGTAGTAGAGGAAAGCATAGGTTGGGAGGTGGGTGCAGATATCAGTGGTGTAGCATAAACAATCCAACCCACACAAGCTAATGTGATACTTAAAAACATAAAAGAACACAATATGATAAAACATTTGCTACGTATTAATGTATAAAATCTTATCTTAAAATCCATTTTATCAACAACTCTTTCAGTTACAAAAAACTCCATCCTCTAACGTGCTGCTCAGGGCAATTTTCCTTCTTCACTTAAGTGTGCGTCCAGGCCTCCTAGACGTCCCTAGAACCGCAGACCTTTCGTCAATACGCGGGTCACCCTTTAAGAACTTATACCGTGACCCTGCAGCTGAGCTCGGATGTTGGCTCGAAAAAGGTAAAATAGAACAAAAACGTTTCTTGTCTGAAAGAGTATAATTCTCAAAAAGATTCAAATTTATTTGTCCATTTTAGACCGCAGATTATAGCGTTCTTTACCAGGCACCATCTGATCCTGGAAAAGTGTCTCTGGTTGCGTAGTGTCAAGTCTCAAATGCGATGGCACAGCTTCTTGCAGAACTTCGGCATCCGCACGTTCCGACTGAGTCCATTTCAAATGTGCGTCACTAAAAGGTACAAATCTCAGAACCCTTTCAGTCTCAGAATCGGCAATACCATTCCTAACCCACTGGTCGTATGATAAGAGTAAGGGTACCCTTTTACAATGGGTGCCGTGCACCCAGTTTTTCTTACCGCAAACCTTGACGGCTGTCCGAGTCGCCAATAATACTTGATACGGGCCTGTCCACCTCGGTTCCAGATTCTTTGTCCTTTGGAAGTTTCTCACCAGGGTCCACTCGCCAGGCTGAATCGAGTGACCTGCATCCACAGAGGCTGAAGGTAAAGTATCATGCACCTGTTGGTGAAGAACACGCAATTTAGCAGTCAAGTCATGTAAGTAATCAACCAACATAGGGTACTCGATATCACTATATTTATTCGGCCTCGGCACACCCCAGACATTTGCCGGGCGACCAAAAACAATCTTGTATGGGCTAAGTCCCACACGAGAATGTACTGTCGTTCTTGTGGACAAAAGTGCCAACGGTAAAGCATCAGGCCATGTAAGGCCAGTGCTTGCTTGTATCTTGGCCAATTTAAGTTTAAGAGTGCCATTGTAGCACTCGACCAAACCAGCTGACTGAGGGTGATTCGGAGCGTGGAATTTCTGCCTGATTCCCAAACCCGCACACACTTTCTTCATAATCTGACCCACGAATTCGCTTCCGTTGTCACTCCATACCATTCTCGGCAAACCATACCTCGGGAAATATTCCTTAAGCAAAACCTTGGCTGTAGATAAAGCAGTATTATCCTTGAGGGGGTAGGCCTCTATCCATCTGGAAAAGGCACAAACAACGACAAGGACATACTTCAGGTTATTGCATCTTTCCATGTGAATAAAGTCTAGCTGTAGCACCTCAAACGGATACGTTGGAGGAGCAAAATGACCCGCTGGAGTTGGGGTTCCCTTGCCAGGATTATGCATCAAGCAAATCATGCAGTTTTTAACCAGATTCTCAGCACATTTAGGAATTCCAGCATTCTGCCATACCGGAGCCAACAACTTACATATCCCTTTTGAACTGATGTGACCCAATCCATGAACCATCGTAACCACTGGGAGCACATACGCATTGGGCAACAACCATCGCTGGTGCTCCGACAACTCAACCCAACAGCCAGTCGAATCCAACATTCCCGTAGTCTCTCTCCACACACTCAATTCTTTTTCAGTAGCTTCTGCCTGAATCGATTTCACACTTTCTATTGTGTCTTCACTCATTCCTCCTTCCACAACCCATCTAGCAGGACCTGCAACATACATACGACTCGTCACATCTTTCGCCGTTTCTCTCGCTACTTCATCCCCAAACGCATTGCCACAACCAACATCATCCGTAACTTTCCTATGTGCACTGCATTTCACTATCGCAACTTGTGTTGGCAAAGTAAGTGACTCAAGAAGTTCATTCACTAATTGTCCATGCTGAATTTTCGTACCATGGGAAGTAAGAAATCCTCTCTCTCTCCACAAACGTTCAAAGCTATGAGCCACACCAAATGCATATTGGCTATCAGTATACACATTCACTCTCTTTCCCTTCGACAACACACACGCTCTTGTCAGTGCAATCAACTCTGCTGCTTGAGCTGAATTCTGTGCAATACGTGCAGTTTCAACAATCGTGTGCAAAGTCGTAACCGCATACGCTGCAGTCGTATTGCCATTCGGAAGCTTAAAGCATAAACCATCTACCCATAAGGTACCATCCGGATTCGAAAGAGGAGTATCTTTCAGATCAACTCTACCCTTCGTTTCCTCCTCTGTCCGGAGAAAACAATCATGCTGTTCCTGAGCATCTGCATCTGTCTCTACAGAAATCAGCAACAATGTAGCTGGATTCAATGTGTTTCACCGCTTAATGTGCACATGACTAGCCAAAAGCGTCAACTCATAACCTGACAAACGCGCACTAGTAAGATGCTGAGTCCTCGTTCTATTCAATAAGGTATCTACTGCATGTGGGACCATCACAATCAATGTATTATCCAATACCAAACCAGCGGACTGTCGGATAGAAACAGCCGCTGTCGCTGTAGCTCTCAAACAACTAGGCAACGCCTTAGCTACCGGATCTAAAGTAGCTGAAAAATACGCACATGGGCGCTGCTTGTCTCCAAAATGTTGCGTCAACACTGACAACGCACAACCTTCTCTCTCGTGTACGTAGAGTGTAAAAGGCTTACTGTAGTCGGGAGTACCCAACACCGGAGCAGAACACAATGCATCACGCAACTCAGAAAAACTCTTCTGACATTCGTCAGACCAAGGAAGAGGGTTTTGTGTGTCCTTAAGAGTAAGTGCCAACAAAGGTTTCGTTAGCAAAGAAAAATTTCACTGTACGCAATACGAGGTGATATCCAAAAAGGCACACACCTCTCTCTGTGTGCATAGCACAATATTTTGAGCAATCGCTTGAATACACTCTGGGGTCAATCGTCTTCCCTCCTTCAACGAGAGATGACCTAAGTAGGTCACTTCTTGGCGGCAATACTGCAACTTCGAAGGTGATACTTTATGGTGAAGGTCAGACAAATGTCGCAATAAAGAAAGTGTAACTGCTTTACAAATCTCTTCATCATCAGCAGCAACCAGCAGATCATCAACATACTGTATAAGAGTAGCACCAGAAGGCAAGACAAAAGCATCAAGCTGAGTTTTCAAAGCCTGGCTAAAGATGGAGGGACTCTCACAATAACCTTGAGGAGCGTGCTTAAACCGGAGGCTTCGGCCTCCTAGAGAGAAGCCAAAAATATCCCTACTTTCTTCGGCAATTGGAATACTAAAGAAAGCGTTCTTCAGATCGATAACAGAAAACCAAGCAGCTGAAGCAGGGATCATGGTCAGTAAGGCAGTAATGTCCGGAACAACAGGAAACTATGACACAACAATCTTATTGACCTCTCGAAGGTCGATCGCAAACCGATACACAGGTGACTGGGAAGAGTCAGTATGCTTAAGGACAGGCAGAACAGGACTATTACACACATTACCTCTCGTTTCTTCAATCACACCTTTCTCAACGAAATCATAGATACTCGCTAAAAGAGCTCTTTCACCATCACTAGAGATCTTGTATTGGGGAATGCGAGGTAGCTTAGCATTCGACTTGAGGGTAACAACATAGGGTGGAATCTGCAAGAGGCCAACATCATTGGGACCTGTAGCCCAAAGATTATCAGGGAGCGAACGCAATTCCAGTGGAAGCCGATCTTTAGACAAGTACATCGGAGAAATCACTCTCTTACCCATCGTAAGATGTACTCCCGAAGAAGAACAATGTATTGTCGCATACAATCTTTTCAACAAATCCAAACCCAACAGATTCTCACCACAACCCGTTGTTAGAATAGGGGTGCTTCCAACTCACAAGGCCCAATAGAAAGAGGCAAAGGACAAAAAACCGGATTACGAACTGGGGCGCCAGAAAATCCTACCGAGACATTCATCAAACCAGACAAAGGTACGCCAGGGAGTTTAGAGTGCATGATAGAACTCTTAGCAGCACCAGTATCCAAAAGAAAAGGTTCTGCCACACCTGATGTAATTACTTCAACATAAGGTCCACTCTGGTCTACTGGAACTGACACTACTCCCTCCCTATGTCCATGGATGTCCTAGCTATCATTAAAACCAGCACTCTCGCTTTCAACATAATAGTCATCCGTGTAGTACTGAGCAGGCTGAACAATCGGAACATTCTGTTGATCAAAATAATTCATAGAATTCTGAGGGTGAAAGGAACGTTCATTCTGGGGAAACGCACCACGTCCTCTACCCCTAGGTGCTTGTTGAAAACCACCACGACCTCTCGGACCAGACATACCATTCGTACGTTGTAGCAAAATCGGACAACTATTCTTGAAATGACCTTCTTCCCTACAATAAGCACATTGATTAGGGCCTAGCGGAAGTTGCGGAGGAAAAGACTCAGGCTTCTGCAACAATCTCTGAAACTGTGGGTTCTGCTAAAACTGGGAAGGTCGCTGACGCTGATTAGGGCGAGGCGGATACGCCTGCTCTAAAAGAACCTTCATCTTCAATTCTTTAGTCTTCTTCTCTACTTTATCCGGATCACTGAAATTATATCGACCACAAAAATATCAAGATACAATATTATCGTGGATAAAATATCGATGGACAAAATATCGACTGGCTATCTTCAAACAGGTAAGTACTAAAATATCGAGTTACAAAAATATAGACTGTCAAAATATCGTTTTTTTTTAAATGTCTTTAATTTAAGTTAAAACTAAATAATAAATATATTTAATATAAACTTACTTAAAATTATTAAATAAATGTTATATTAATAAATAATTATTGTAAATTAAAAAAAAATAACAAAAATAATATATATATATATATATATATATATATATATATATATATATATATATATATATAAACATATTATTAAATAAACAGATATAATATTTTTACCGTAGCATAGCAAAATGGTAAAAATTTATTGTAACAACTCTAGTGAATTCAACAGTAGCAAAGGTGTTGGATAGCGTAGGGGTAAAATTTACTATTCCCACTCCAGTGGGTGCAACAGTAGGGAAAGCGTTGGATAGCGTAGGGGTAAAAATTACTATTCCCATTCCAGTGGGTGCAACAGTAGGGAAAGCGTTGGATAGCGTAGGGGTAAAAATTACTATTCCCACTCCAGTGGGTGCTACAGTAGGGAAAGCGTTGGATAGCGTAGGGGTTAAAATTACTATTCCCACTCCAGTGGGTGCAACAGTAGGGAAAGCGTTGGATAGCGTAGGGGTTAAAATTACTATTCCCACTCCAGTAAGTGCTACAGTAGGGAAAGCGTTGGATAGCGTAGGGGTAAAAATTACTATTCCCACTACAGTGGGTGCAACAGTAGGGAAAGCGCTGGATAGCGTAGGGGTAAAGATTACTATTCCCACTCCAGTGGGTGCAACAGTAGGGAAAGCGTTGGATAGCGTAGGGGTAAAAATTACTATTCCCACTCCAGTGAGTGCAACAGTATAAAAAGGAAAAACTTCATAAATAATTATAATTTATAGAAATATTAGTACCAAGTACATTTATTTTCCTATACCAATACCTTTTATTTACCAATTATTTTTTTTTTCATGGACAATTATTAATTAATTAAAAAATGTAATTAATTTACATAATTATTTAATTATTATTAAATTACTTCCCAACCTATCCCCCTATAAACTCACAACCCACTACTGAAAATAATTTACTAATTATTAATTATTTATCAATTACATATTTATAATTAATTACCATTTTTATTTAATTTAATTAGCAATTAATAATAATTAAAAAATTATTATTAATTTACATAATTAATTATTTTTAATTACATTACTTCCCACCCTATTCCCCTATAAACCCACAACCCGCTACAGAAACTAATTTACTATAAATTAATTATTTATCAACTAATCATTTATTATTAATTACCAATTATATTTTATTTAATTACCAATTATTAATTATTTTACAATTATTATTAATTTACATAATTAATTAATTATATTTAAATTACTTCCCACCCTATTCCCCTATAAACCCACTACCCGCTACAGATTTATATTACACAATTATTACAAATTAGTAAAAACTTACCTTATTTTCGATTTTTTTTGTCTATATTCTATCTAGTCGATGTTATGTCTAGTCTATATTTTTGATTCGATATTTTGGCTATTAATATCGATATAACTTGATATTTTTGTAGTCTATATTATGTCTGGTCGATATTTTGTCTAGTCTATATTTTTTCCAAGATATTATGTCCAGTCTATATTTTGGAATCGATATTATGTCTGTTTACCACTTTATCCTTCTCATCTTTATCTCTGTTCTCGTAGTATTGTGCAGTAGCCAATATCTGGGCCGAGGAAGAAACAGCCCATGAACTCTCAGAGTCCTTTAACTTATTAGAAAGCTTGGGTAGCAAATTAAAAACAAACTTATCTACAAACAACCTTTGACCATCTTCTGTACTCATGTCCTGACCACTGTGATCAATGAATGTTTCCTCAAACCTAGTAAAGAAATCAGACACACTCTCGTCTTTCTTTTGTTTGCATGCTGCTAACTTGTCCCAATTCACTCGCATACGAGGCATCAAGGTTTTCAATAAATTAATAATTTACAGAAGCCAGACTGGTGTGTAATCTTCCGTCCGGCTCTCCTTCCGCCCCAATACTTCACTCTCTACACTGGAGCACAGCAGCCAGACTGGTGTGTAATCTTCCGCCGGCACTCCTTCTGCCCCAATACTTCACTCTCTACACAGGAACACAGCATCCAGACTGGTCTGTAATCTTCCGTCTGGCTCTCCTTCTGCCCCAATACTTCACTCTCTACACTGGAGCACAGCAGCCAGACTGGTGTGTAATCTTCCGCCGGCACTCCTTCTGCCCCAATACTTCACTCTCTACACAGGAACACAGCATCCAGACTGGTCTGTAATCTTCCGTCTGGCTCTCCTTCTGCCCCAATACTTCACTCTCTACACTGGAGCACAGCAGCCAGACTGGTGTGTAATCTTCCGTCCGGCTCTCCCTCTTGCCCAATACTTCACCCTCTACACAGGAACACTGCAGCCAGACTGGTGTGTAATCTTCCGTCCGGCTCTCCCTCTGGCCCAATACTTCACTCTCTACACAGGAACACTGCAGCCAGACTGGTGTGTAATCTTCCGTCCGGCTCTCCCTCTGGCCCAATACTTCACTCTCTACACAGGAACACTGCAGCCAGACTGGTGTGTAATCTTCCGTCTGGCTCTCCCTCTGGCCCAATACTTCACTCTCTACACAGGAACACTGCAGCCAGAGTGGTGTGTAATCTTCCGTCCGGCTCTCCCTCTGGCCCAATACTTCACTCTCTACACAGGAACACTGCAGCCAGACTGGTGTGTAATCTTCCGTCCGGCTCTCCCTCTGGCCCAATACTTCACTCTCTACACAGGAACACTGCAGCCAGACTGGTGTGTAATCTTCCGTCCGGCTCTCCTCCGCCCCAATACTTCACTCTCTACACAGGAACACAGCAGCCAGACTGGTGTGTAATCTTCCGTCCGGCTCTCCCTCTGGCCCAATACTTCACCCTCTACACAGGAACACAGCAGCCAGAGTGGGGTGTAATCTTCCGTCCGGCTCTCCTTCCGCCCCAATACTTCACTCTCTATACAGGAACACAGCAGTCAGACTGGTGTGTAATCTTCCATCCGGCTCTACCTCTGGCCTAATACTTCACTCTCTACACAGGAACACTGCAGCCAGACTGGTGAGTAATCTTCTGTCTGGCTCTCCCTCTGGCCCAATACTTCACTCTCTACACCGGAACACTGCAGCCAGACTGGTGTGTAATCTTCCGTCCGGCTCTCCTCCGCCCCAATACTTCACTCTCTACACAGGAACACAGCAGCCAGAGTGGGGTGTAATCTTCCGTCCGGCTCTCCTTCCGCCCCAATACTTCACTCTCTATACAGGAACACAGCAGTCAGACTGGTGTGTAATCTTCCATCCGGCTCTACCTCTGGCCTAATACTTCACTCTCTACACAGGAACACTGCAGCCAGACTGGTGAGTAATCTTCTGTCTGGCTCTCCCTCTGGCCTAATACTTCACTCTACACTGGAGCACAGCAGCCCGACTGGTGTGTAATCTTCTGTCTGGCTCTCCCTCTGGCCTAATACTTCACTCTCTACACAGGAACACTGCAGCCAGACTGGTGTGTAATCTTCCGTCCGGCTCTCCTCCGCCCCAATACTTCACTCTCTACACAGGAACACAGCAGCCAGACTGGTGTGTAATCTTCCATCCGGCTCTCCCTCTGGCCTAATACTTCACTCTCTACACAGGAACACTGCAGCCAGACTGGTGAGTAATCTTCTGTCTGGCTCTCCCTCTGGCCTAATACTTCACTCTACACTGGAGCACAGCAGCCCGACTGGTGTGTAATCTTCTGTCTGGCTCTCCCTCTGGCCTAATACTTCACTCTCTACACAGGAACACTGCAGCCAGACTGGTCAGTAATCTTCCGTCTGGCTCTCCCTCTGGCCTAATACTTCACTCTATACAAGACTCATTTTTTAGACGTGCTGTTTTACCCATAAAACCCTGAACTGTAAGGCTCCAACCTACCTACAAAACAGAATCAGTAATTATCACCCGACTAGAGTGTTGAGATCCGCAGACAAAGATTTGTACCCCCAGATTTGGAGGGAGGTCTTTTTCCTACTTGGCCCCATTCTATTGAAATAAATATCCCCTAACAATTTGCTTAAGTGTAAGTTTAAAAAACTTCTAAAAATCTGACTGTTTTAGTACATTTTTCGCTCGTCTTTTACTATAGCTGAAGTGCTGATATATACCCTTGGGATGCTTCGTTGCGCTATTCCAAGAGAGCGTAACATAACATACTGCATGTGCAGACCTAAATAGTAGTATGAAACACTGACAGCTCTTACATACCTAGTTGTTCCCTTGTACTGTGGCTACTGTAAACATATAACCTTGATACATGTTTTAAAAAAATGGATAGAAATGAAATTGTTCCATCTCGATGAACTGAATTGTCTCTTTGTGCACAGAAAAGGAATAACAACAAGAAACGAAAGGTTCAATCTGTAACGAATTAAGGGGAATATTATCAAGCATTGGCGATAAAATTATCGCCGCTTTATCGGTGGGAAACTGCCGATAAAGTGCGATAATGGGCTTGATAATATGCTCTATGAAATTCCGATCGAAGCTCATGTTAAATGTGAAGGGCATCTAACATGAGGTACGGTTGGAATTCCATAGAGCATATTATCAAGCCCATGATCGCCACTTTATCGGCAGTTTCCTGCGGATAAAGCGGCGATAATTTTATTAAATTGGGACAGGGCTTTGACCATTTTATCCAATACCTTATGTTAACTAGTGATTTATAACTAGCCGCTCTCATTATCCATATATCATCATACAGGGGCATATCATCAAGGGCCTCAGTTAAAATGATCGCCGCTTTTGCGTCCGTTTTTGGACGAAAAGCAGCGATAATTTTAATGCCCTATCAGCATGGACACGCTAACGCGTGAATCCATGCCTTAGCGCACATAAACCTATCGCCTCGCTAATGAGATGCGAGGTAGGCATTCCCTAGTAAAATACAGCGATTCTCATCGCTAACAGTGGTTATCACTAACCGGGTCAGCGACAATAAAACTAGCGCTAAACCGCTGTATGGGCAGGTTTCCTACGCCTGCTATTTTCCCGACTTGGCTATTTTCATAATGGGAGGTGGATCATTATGCTCAGTCCACATCTCCCTATCAGCAATGTTTCTTTCTTACTCTTTTATTTATCGTAGGTATTCCTCCGTTATTGCCCCTTATCGCCGATATTGCCTGGATTTCTCTTGCTTGGCGATGCGCGTTGCTGATAGTGCGCTCGCCAGGCGATAGAATCCGGCGATAGGCGGCGTTACGATTTCACACACTACAGGCGGGCAGCAATAATTTTCCCTGGCCTTTGATGATATGCCCCATAGAAGTTGAAATACTTAGGGGCATATTATCATGAAACGGTGTTAAAATTATCGCCACTCTAGCGGCCGGAAACTGCCGCTAAAGCGGCGATAATGGGCTTGATAATATGCCGTTGAGAATTCCAATAGAAGTCCATGTTCTGGTGTGAACATGGGCTTCTATTGCAATTCTCCAGGGCATATTATCAAGCCCATTATCGCCGCTTAAGCTGCAGTTTTTTGCCGCTAAACCGGCGATAATTTTAACGCCGTTCTTGATAATATGCCCCTGAGTCATTCAGTTCTTCTTTACTTTCTTTGGGGAGTAAGTCAGGTTTGTCTTTTGCTCTGGTAATTTTGCTGCCACCTGCACATGCATTTCTTTGCGTTCAGAAGGTATTTTCAAAGGAGGGTTTTTTTCGGTGGGCTTTTTAAGGCTCTCACCCAGGCAGTTAGAGTTAGACTTTTCATATGTTTAAAAATTGCTAAATATTTACTACACCGTTTCTATCCAGGATATAAAAAGCGTTGTGCCGCAGATGCCACCGAAATAAAGGACTTTAACAACAGTCAGCCCCGAAAGGATTTATTCTGTGCAGATGTAACGGGAGTTTACTTGCAGAAAAGCTGTGCTGCTGAGTAGGAGTTCAAATGCCGCGATGAGTCAGCTCCGTTTTCTGCATTCGGCTTCTCTGTGCGTCTTCAGGTGCCTGTCTTATACCTCCTACAGACTCATCAGTTTCTGGAGGTGGACAGCTGGATGTTAATCATCATGAAACCTATGGAATATTTTTGTCTCCAGCCGCGTATTGGTGGTCGTCTCGGGCAATACATTACATTTTATTTCAAGCTTGGTTGTGACCTGTAGATGGTTAATGAAGACGCGAGGAGAGCTTGCTGAGGACCCTCGGCCCTCCCCACTCCTGGAAACTCCCTGCGCGTGACTGGCTTCTTCATGGCACCCTGTATTTGAAACCTGGCTGTCATAGAAGCGCGTTGCTGCTACTCGATCCTCTCCACTTACCCTTATTCGTGGTCTATACTTGACATGAGGGTTGAGGAGTGTGGAAGAGAGCAGGTCCCACTTCAAGTAAGGCATTGCCATATCTGACATTTTGTGACAAAGACCATAAATCGTCCCATAGATAGACCATGTTTCTGGCCTATTTTATTTTAATTTTATTTATTTTAATTTTATTTTTGTTTAATACATACATGCAGTTAGGAGTGCTCCTCCCCTGCTATTGCTAGCCTTCTTAAAGGAGCAAATATGCGACGGGTTGAACGACAACCCGTAACTGGCCACAGCTTTTTATTGTCCCTGTTCCTGTCCACAGCCACAGCTATATAGTAGATGTTAATCACAGTAGTAACCAGAGTTCACTGTTGGTTACTACACATGATGAGTTCCTGGTGATCAGAGCGCGCCCATATGATGAGTATTTTGTGATGCTCAAAGCGCGCCAAAACACATCATCACAAAAGTAAGAATATGCTTAATTCAAAACGACTGTCTGCACTCGAGTCACTGAGCTCCCTACAAACCTCTACTGAGGTCAACTACCTCACCTTCAGCAAAAAAACTTAAATGTGATCGATTCTGGATTATCTGTGCATTATTTCCTCCAAATCTTGTTTTAACTTGTAGATCTTGAGTGTATGTAGTTTTATTCCCTAATTTAACATGAACTGGCAATAATTATTTTCGTAAAGACGAAACACATCAGGATAGTTTCCATCACAAGGTGAAATATTAAGAAGGGGTCACCTGTAGCAGGCAGTCAAGTTTAGACAGTTGATCATACTTGCACTCCTTCTGAAGATTTTGATTAACTTGTGAATGCTTTTTCCTAATAGCAGAAAGCATCAGTTGAGTTTTGTAGAGACTGCTCTGTACATTAAAAATCTTATAGTCACTCACCTGAATTTATCGCTTATAAAAGTTGCCGTTGAGTGCAATACTACTGAAGCACTTCACATGACGCCAGAATTCTCAGGGAGGGGAAAAGATCAATTAAACCAAATTCCTATCCAAACAGTGCATTCTCTACTGAAAGCGTCAGTTACGTCGCTGTTTCTGATAGAAACCTTCCCAGTGGGGAGTGTTTTCTAAGGAACAAATTAAGTACTCTGCTGCGGTCTACAATGCATCTGGTCTCACTGAAAATGAAGATTTTCTTAACTGACTGAATGAAAGTTCCAGTTTCATTGAAGATTAAGTGGTCTAGAACATGCATTACCTTCTCTATTTCATTACTGATCAGATTATAGTTTGTCAGATGCCCTGGAAATAATACAGATCAATAGAACAATGCAGTGTGTCACTCAGCAACAGCACTAGGTCTTCACTGTCACACCCCAGCCAGCACATTCTCTTTTCAGATGGCAGTCATTTGATTGATGAAGGTAGCACTGCTCAGAAGTGAGGAGTGTCCCCCGGGCTCCTTTCTAGTCCTTATATAAAGGTTTCATCAAAATCCACGATGAGAATCAAAAGTTTTTACAATGCTTGTTTATTATTTCCTCAAGTCTTGTTATGTTCACAAGGACATGGTAAATTCAAGAGAAGTTTTTCCAACAATCAAAATTGCACTCATATAAATCCCAATGCATTTCGGCATTACAAGGATGCCTTCTTCCAGGGGATAAATATCTGTCAATGAAGAAAAGAGAAACAAAATGCGTGTAAGAACGTGATTCTGATAAAGTAAGTAAAAGGGTGGTAGACTGGGGATATCTAAAACGGTGTGTAAAAGAGGAGTGCCAAGTGAGAAAACATCAGTTACGAAACCTATGGTAAAAGTACTACAACCGAAAATAGCGGCAGCACCCGTGCACTACAGATAAAGACATACGAATGTGAGATTAAAAGGTGGTGGAATAAAGGTTTAATAAAAAGTGAAACGTCAAAAGTCAATAGCTAGTTTGCTTACCATAGCGTGCACGGAAAAGTAGAATTCGGTAACACGTTCGTTTGCCGGGTCCGAATAGTTAGTTAAATCCCGGAAACTTTTAAGGATAGGCGGTTGCTAGGTAACCCGTGACGTTAGTGTGACGTGACAGGAATATTAATCAAACAAAGAAATAGGACTGCGTGGTAAAAAGGTAAACAAGGAAGAAAGAAAGAAAGCGGGTGATTTGACAAAACGTAAGGGCTGGTACATGTGTTATCAAAAGAGAATCACGAAATAACAATAAGTGAACGGTGATGAGTCAACTCATAGTAGGATGAAATAGGACATAATCAGAAAATATATAAGTGTGTGAAAAAGATAATGGAAATACTAAACTAGTATGCACAGAACTGTCTAACAAGTCGCATTTAGGAAAAAACCAGAGAAAATTTACAATGATAGTTCATAAGTAACACAAGAATTCCACTCGGTCATTAAGTCCATTGGGTTTCATGCTAGATAAAGTGAAAATCCAGTAGTTTTCCCGTTTTAGGAGTTCATTGTGATTGTCTTTGCCTGGTTCCTTAGTAACGGTTTCAAGTACACAAAAACGTAATTGGCTAATCCCATGTCCTGCTTCGAGGAAGTGCTGAGCAATCGATGATTTAATTTGTTTAGTTCTTATGTTGGACTTGTGTTCTGTTAGTCTGATTTTGAGTTTTCTTTCCGTCTGTCCAACGTAAATTTTGCAGCATGGGCACTTCAACATGTAAATTAAGTTCGAAGAATCGCAGGTGGCTGTAGCTCTGATCTTGATTTGGTGCCCTTTCATAGGGTGACTCACTGTGATACCTTTGATCACATTGTTACAGTGGTTACAGTTCCAACAGGGATTTGTGCCTTTGAAGGTGTGGGTTGAAATTTTGGAGTGTTTAATGAGTTCCCCTACGTTTTTGGCTCTAGAGTAAGCAAAGATCGGTTCAGTCTCGAAAATTTTATTGAAATCGGGTTCCACTCTGAGTATGTCCCAGTGCTTTTTAATGATTTGTTTGAATTTGTGGCTAGATGTGGAATATTTGGAAACCAGGGTAATGACATCCTTTTTCGTGGGGGTGGAAAGGTTTAGTAAATCGTCTCTGGATTTGGTTGCACATCTTTGTTTCGCCTGGTCAAGTATCTGGTCCGGGTACCCCCGGGCTTTGAATCGTGATGTAATGGTATTGGCTTCATTGTCATATCTGGTAGGTTCGGAGGTGATTCTTTTTGCACGAATCAGTTGACTGTAGGGTAGATGGTTTTTGAGAGGTTGTGGGTGGAAGCTGGAATAGTGTTGTACTTCTTTGGCTCTCTAGTTTACCGTTTGCCACTACTATGTAAAAAAATGACATATTGAAGGATGTCCACACTGTGTCATTAACTGCCAATATATGTGGACAAGTGCTTAGCGAACGGAGCAGGAAATATAAATAGAGCACTTAGGCATAGATGCATCAAACTAAACACCGCTCGCAAAGGGGCAGATTCTCAGAATCTGCCCCTTTGCGACCAATATTTTTGCATTTGGGATGCATCATCCCAAATGCAAAAATTGCAATTAAAGAAATCGCAAAATTGCGAGTACTGAAATTGCTATTGCATTTGAGGAATCTCAAATTGAGATTCCTAAAATCAATGCATTAAAGTTAAAAAATTAGCCTTTTCGCTAAAAGGGCGAGCAAATTACCATGAAGTTGAACTTCATGGTAATTTGCAAAAAGTTAGAAAAATACACTAAAGTGCATTTTTCAAAGTTCCATTTTACACACAAACATGTCATTAGGGCATGTTTGTGTGCAAAGATGTACCCATGTGCAGATTTCAGGGGTGCAACAGGGTGTCCTTTTGACACCCTGGCACCCTTGAAATTGCAATCTCAATTTACGATTCTCTAATTGAGAATCGCAAATTGAGATTGTCTTCCCATTCATTCCTATGGGCCGCCGCTAGGCCCATAGGAATGAATGGGGGGTAGTCCTTAATTGCGACTCGCAATTTGCGAGTCGCAAATAAGGAATTTTAAGAATTCGCTATTTTTTAAGCGAGTTCTTCATACATAGCATTTTGCTATTCCTTATTAGCGAATCCTTATTTTTAGCTAATAAGGAATCGCAAAATGGATGCTTGATGAATCTATGGGTAAGACATGTTCCTTGAAGCCAGAGAACATTAAAAATTCTAATCTCCCATATATTGTCCAAAAAGGCATTGAAGCCCTGAGTCAAAAAACAACTGTTTCAGTGTCTCTTGGCTGAATTATGGTAATTGGAAGGTCTGGGAGCTGAGGAGCAGTGGATGAAGTGTGCACTTCTGATACAAGGTTTGGGATTATCTGGCTTGTAGAATTCAGCTCCACATAGATAACACAATTGCCAGATGGCTATCAGTATGGGAGCATTCCTGAGATCATAAAGCATGAGAGGAAAAGAAGGTAGGGGAACTGAATATTCTGAGGAAAGTTTCAATATTTTCATGATCCAGATCTGTGATGTACAAAACAAAGTCAGTATGTGTGCTGGATAGTGAAAACACGAGACCAATCACAAGGAGGAAGGGAGAGGAGATTAATTTAGCACCAACAACCAATCCTGTAAAAATATATTCATTGCCAGGGCTTCAGAATCTGAACTCCAAATAATAAACACAAGGAGCTGAAGATTTTGATGAGAGTCAATGCAATCTGCCCTGAAGTGTTCTCAAATGTTCTGTAGCTTAGGAACACAAAACTGTTTAGTTTCCAGTCACTGTAATTAGGAAAATGTTGTCTGGAGGGCCAATCAGTTTCTTCATTGCTCTCCATTATTAATTCCATAAAAAAGTCTATGTAATATTGACTTTCCAGGCAAAATTTCCAGCAACGTTTAGCTGGTTTAGGTTACATTCTCTCGTTTGTTTTTTAACTCTTTTTAAGTGAGTAGAAATGGACAATAAATACCACGAAAAGCAGGCTAACAAGAAATGTAGTTGACTACGAAAAGCAGAAATAAGGTGGCTTAGTACACATTCCAGATAAAACACATTAACAGCATTCACAGATATCCCAGGGCAGAGTATAGACTGGTCAATTTTTCACAAGTAAATGGTAAAGTGAAGCTGTGCCTATAATAGAAATTTCCATTAAAAAAGGAAGACTCTAGAAAATGCAAAATGTTGTAAATGAGCTCTTAAGATCATTACTTTCTCCTCCTTGTCAACCTGATTAAATGAATATAAAGATAGATCTGCGGATAGCACCATACAGGAGCATGGTGAATATTTCTCTCATAGGGCAGGTTAGTAACATACACATTCATAGCCCAGCAGCATAGAAAATAGTCTTAAAATCTGCTTTCTCCTCTTAGTCATGATGATGAAATGAATACTTAAAAAAACTGCAGGTAGCACTCATAAGGTACCTGATGCTTATTTCACATTGAGCAGGTTAACAACCCACACATTCATGTCCTAGCAGCATAAAAAAAGAAGTCAAGTTCACAAACAATTGTTAAAGTGAAACCGTGCTAATAATTAACCTTTCCATTATGAAAAGAAAGCTATGGACAAGTGCTGGTGCTTAACAAACATCATTAAATTTACTCTTTACACATAATATACCTGATTAAACTTCATGGGGGGGGGGGGAGAGTAGCAATACATTTATAAAGATATCTTTTTTTTCTTATTTTTAGGAACTTAGAATTATTGTATTGGAGAAGTATATCCCTAGTTGGTTCGGTAAACTCGAAACGATGCCATATGGCCGCAAATCTCTTCAGGCCACTCACATGTTTTGCATAAGCCTATTCACACTTCTTTGTACTTAACATTTTTTCCCTCCAGCTCTTTAAAGTTGGAACCAAACTTGTTCTCTTGGCAACTGATAGCTATAAAATGGGTTATCTGTTGAAAACTAAACAAGCATTGGCATAGCCAATAGGTCTCGCTTTTGGGAACGTATAAATATTTAGTTACGCAGCACAATATCCTTGGTGCAACAACATCAACTGTTACATGGCTAAACACTTATAAGGTCCCAAAGTCGAGACCTATTGGCTATGCCAATGCTTGTTGGGACTGCATCGTAGAATAGCGCTGAGCCTGCAAAGGGAGCACCCAGCCATGCAGAGGAACTGCTCTTTTTTCCATCTGGTTTGACGCGTAGCCTGAACTGAATCCTCACTAATCAACCGATTTTTTGTTTGTTACCACATTTAACTGTTTAACCCAGACATCATCAACACAAACAATTACAAATTAAGCTAGCCAGACAGAGCACGCTCTGAGTCTAATATTTAAGCAAGGCTCCGGGGATTTCCCCCCCCCTTGAGACGTGGTGGGAGCGACGCTCACCCGGAGAGTGAGGGCTCGTGGTGTGGTGAGAGTAGCCGATGGCCCCCTCTGGATGACGAGGGACGTAGGAGGCTGCAGTAAGTACTTTAAACTTTTGCCCAGCGTCTGATACCCATGCTTTCTGTGAGGGGCTCGACGCATGGGAGGAAAGGAGTAGCTGGTTCTGTATTTTCTGGGAGTGGGCAAGGGTTGAAGGTGAGTTTGAGCTAGGAAGGGGGAGAGGAGAGCTCTAAAAAAAAACTACACCTATTGTGAGCTGCCATAATGCATTAAGTATCAATAACTCTTCTGAACTAGCTCATCATCACCAGTGCGGAGCGTCTCGGCGCTATGATTGTCCTACAGACTCGACAAGGCTATCATTGGACTCAGAAAGTTACGTCTGTCATACTGGGATAGGAGTTTGTGTCCCTTGAGAGCTTAAGCTTCTAAGCTGTGTTAAGTCACTGCAAAGGTTTGTGTAACTTTTCTATGTACCTCAGATAGTTTTCACTGCTGTAACGTGTTATAATACAACCAATCAGGGTGAAACATCAACATTAACTTCATTGTTTCCGTAATGGCTGACACAGTGTGCCTGAGAGAAGAAAGGAAAATGCACAATACGTTGTGCAAGAGTCCCGCTCTCCTGCATGGGACACTCTCCAAACACCCTCCATTCACAAGGGTGTTTTTAGCATGCAACGATACAAACAAAGTTTACGTACAACATCGAAAATGCGGGAGTGCCAACAATGCTGCATCCACATAACACAGAGGGGGTGAAATAAAGACCGGCATGAACTGGCCAGCCTGAGCTACAGCCGAGAACATGTGTTCACTCACTCACACATTCATCCAATCATACAAGGAGCACATCCACCCATTCTGCACGTCTTGGCGCCGATCTAGCTGGGAAAAGTAACAACTGTGAAGCACACTATGTGGAAAGTCAGCCCAATTTACAACCGATGCCCAGGCTGCTGGCGCAAGACGCCTCTTAGTTCCCATTCTGAATAGTTACCAAATAAAGAGATGGGCGCTGGAAGCAGGAACACAAGAACAGAGTTTTATTTCTCATGAGGAGAGCCTGTCATTTCGGACACCACACACAGTGTCTTTCGGGAGGTGCTCTAACAAGTTTCTCTGAGGCATCGCCTTTTATACATCACATACATTCCTTATTACAATAACAACTTTGTGAGGCAAGGAAAAGACATCCCCGACCCCTCCCCGTTCTGGCGCAATCCAACACGTGGCTACAGTACAGGTCCTCACACCATACAATGGGAGGGGGCTATTGCTCAGCTGAGTGTTCCGCTGATTTCTTTGGAATGTGTGCGCCTGATCGATTCTCGGAGGGGTGGGGAGGTCATGATCAATAGTAGCTCTTTTGAAGAGGGACGAGTGCATACAGTGGTGGGCAACGAACTGTATCCTCAGGCGAAGGGGATGACCAGTGGTCCGTGCGGACAATCGGGCTCAGTGGAGGGGTCATCAAGGGAGGGGTATTCATAGGAAGAAGGGAGGTGATGGTCAGGCACGGGGTGTGATTCCCAGGGACAGAGTCGCACAGAGAGAGAGGTCTTATGACCCGTATATGAGAGAGCGGGGGCAGTCAGGTACAGCTTGGGGGGGGTTATGTCAGCTGAGGCGAAGGATGCTTCTTCAAGTGGAAATGGGGGGTGCGTGGGTCAAGCAGGAGGGTTACTTTTCAGAGCAGGGTCGCGCAGAGGGAGAGGGTTTTATGGTCTGTGCATGTGAGAGTGGGGGGGGGTGTTCAAATACGCGCAGGAGGGAAGCCGGGGATTCCAATGAGCGGGCAAAAAGGCCATGGTGCCTAAAATGGCTGTCATGTATATATGGGCACGGGCTTTTACTAGCGGGATGGTGCGGTCAACGTTTCACGGTATTCATGGTGCCTACAGGGAGGGGGATGGGAGAAGGCAAATGAACGCCGCTTATGTACATTAATATTGCTAATTTCCACAGTCGCCGCTTTTAACATAAGTAAGTTCATTTCCTAACTAATGGGCGTACATATAATACACGTGTGGACGATGAGATAGCGTTTGTCATATACCAGTGAATTGCATATAACCATGGCACAATCGATGCGGTTGGTGGAATGCAGCACATATGAATTCACAGTTGCTGGGTTACTTATACAAGCCTAGAGTTTAACATACTACATAGTGTAAATGTTCTGACTTTCTTTTCGGTGGCATCAATGTACAGCTTTTAAAAGTGACCGAAAAACATTTTGAAAGCAATACAAAGTGGTTGAGGGCGGAATTCAGTTCGACACAAGTAATTTAGTCAAATTGATGGGTGTCTTCGTCACAGTGTCTTTTTAGCAGTGAGCCATCACTGGTAGGCTCTAGTCTGTTTTCTTTTGTTGGCGCTGTTGAGCACCGGCGGTGGAGCTATAGGTCCAGCTCGAATCTATCCTTACGCGTTGCAGGGTGCGGTCAGTCCTCTGCTGTTAGACCACAGTCCTGTTCCCTAACCAATTCTTTAAGGGTGCCTTATGCTCGGCACCTGTATTTCCTTTTTCCTTCTGTGGCAAACCCCATTTCCATCCGGATGCTGTTCTTCTCATCTGAGTCAAAAAGTCATGTGGAAAAGAGGGGGTGTTGGATAGTTGAGGGAAGAGAGGGCGGAGTGGGGTCAGATCTTTTCTTGGGCACATCAAGGGACCAAGGGAGCAAAGGAGAACGAGCAGGCAGGCCCATCAATCGGACCCCAAAAGGGGGCGAAGACTTCAGGCACACGTGGGTTAGCAGACTGAGGGCTTCAGGGCAGCCCGTCAACTTTTCATTTTCCACGTTTGAGATTGCTGTCTCGTCCCGTATCTTGTTGCTCTGCAGCTCCACCTTTGGTCGAGGTCACATGTGTCTCAAGATCCGCAGCCAGGCTGTACGTCACGTCCGACCCTTCTCCTCCGATGATCGTATATCTTTGAATGGGTACAAAACAAGTTTTAGAGAACTAGCAGGAGAAGACATTTATGCATTTGAATTCCGCCCTCAATCCTACGCACTTGGGCGTTACGTTCATTGGTCACAGTCAGAACCCTACCACCATGAAGTACACATGTCGGCACTCCTACTGTGTTGTGCCAAGTCTATTTATCGTTCATTCCGGCTAACCCTTTCAAAAACAGGGCAGGGATGCTATCATTGAGAGAGGGGGGGGGGGGAAACAGGCTTTCATCGAGGAGCAACAGTTAATCAAGGTAATCGGTTATTCTTTGAGGACAGCTGATATGGAGCAGGGGTCAGGGAGAGGCGGGGACGCTTTGGACATTCGCGCTTGAGTGCAGAGGGGTGGAGCAATCTGGGCATTGGGGATCAATCTG
Source organism: Lissotriton vulgaris (assembly GCF_964263255.1). NCBI lineage: Eukaryota > Metazoa > Chordata > Amphibia > Caudata > Salamandridae > Lissotriton > Lissotriton vulgaris. The sequence goes on from NC_141687.1 coordinate 1,758,439,728, forward strand.
GACATTGGGGCTTGTATCTCTTAACGAACTAAAAAATAGGATGCCATTGACATATAGTCCCCCCATAAAAGGGCCAGATTAGGGGACATCAGCCGTCTTACCTGTCCCTTCCTTCTTAGCCAATTCAAGTTCTTTCATTTTTTCAGAAAGGAGAGGTAGTAATATGGCGAGTTACAATCATTTTAGTTTCTGTCAATTTTGCCGAACACCTTCGCATTCAATAAGTATCCAATTAGGCTGGTGCCGGCGGGGCACAATTTTACCACAAAAAGGAAGAGGCAATAGGGGGTGGTTTTCTCATAGAGAGTGAGAGTCGTCCGTATTCTAAACGAGCCATTCGGTACACGTATGACATGTAGAAAGGTAGAGAGAGAGAGAGAGAGAGAGATATAGAGAGAGAGAGAGAGAGATAGAGAGAGAAAGAGAGAGAGAGAGAGACGTGTACGGTAATAGGTCATTTAGTGCGCTCACAACACAGAACAGCAGGGGTCAGGTAACACAGAAACGCAAACAGAGGGAAGACATAAACCCATGCATTACATACACACAAACTCAGACAAGGGAAGACAGTACGTGTGTTACATACAGAAATTTACGACAAAACATAGAACAGTTATTGGCCAAAAAGATCTCTTTCTGCATGCTGCGCATCTTTAGTATCCTATTTATCTACGTTCTGAGCTCTTTTTACCTTTTTCCTCCTTTTCCTCTCGTTTGCCATCTTTGCGAGCGTTCTCGGTTACTAATACTTAAACCTCGGTCAGTTGGTCAGGAATTAACCTGGTCGGGTTACTACTCACGGTGGGATCTTTGAATCATTTTTCCTTTTCTCCCTTTTGGCGAAAAGGTTCTCCAGGCTGAGGCGACGGAGGGCGTTAATCGGGAGAACAGTCGGACAGTTTAGCTATATCTATACGGGTGCGAGAAGGAGGTGGTACACGGTCTTTAAACATTAACAACATTCCTAATCTTCCAGACGGGCGGTGCTTAGGCAAACCTTACCCCGGAACTTTCCTTGTCCTTTCCCTATCTAGTTAAACGTCATAGTTGCATTATCTGGCGTGCTGGTTCGAGTCATAGTCTGTCATATCGTACTAACCCGTCGAGTATCTACGTCAGTCCATCCTCCCAATCACTAGGCTCTGAGGGAGGAACAGTCATGTCTAAGTAAGGGGGGGTGCTACATCTTACAAAGCTCGTCATGTATAAGCACTATGCTCAAATTCCCTACTTCCCCTTCCGTCGGTCGTTCGGTCATCACTCCTCCAAACTTCAGCCGATGTTCCGACGTGACCTGCAGATGGGAGGAGAAAGAAGGGGGGTGGGGGCAACATTCAAAACACATCAGCGCGCACAAATCCGAAAATGTTTTTACTTACCACATACTCGACCTATCTCCACACGGTGCATTCTCTACCATCTCGGCGTTTAAGCTCAGAGGGGCCAGTAGTGTTAGAAACATAATCATTGGTGTTCTGCGTATCCGCATGGATTACTCGAGCGTGGTCTTTTAGATCATGCGCAAGGGTGGTGGTCAGGTGGCGCTTTCTTCAGTATTGTTTAAGGGCACCTAAAACCTTTTTTTTCCTGTTGCCTGTGGCATGTAATGTAATGGCTTAAGTATCGGGCTTTTTAACCTTCAACCTTAATAAAGCTGCTTATCTTTCGCTTATATCGGAGACAATAGTAACACATTCGAAACTCATTAATGCAATCGCTACAGTTGTACTTGCTTTTTCAAAAACCTTTAATAAAAATGTCGGCGCACAAACACGAGCCTACAACCCAGTGGGCCGGCCACAGAGCAGACTGGAGCCGGGCGTGAGGGGAACGAAGTCGGTAGCCATTCATTTCATAATATAAAGTGCGGCAAGTGCAATAACATCGTATCGAAATTCTTTGGGAGTAAGCATCATAAATGTCGAAAAGTCAAACTTTCAAATAACCATAGTGCGTTAAAACTTAATATCAATTCATTGTCCGAATGCTCTATCAGTACCTATTTCATATCAATTCACTGTTTTAACACGTAATTGGTACCCACCCTATACCGGTTCATTGTCCCAACACATAATCAATATCTATCTTATATCAAATCCTTTTCTGAACACATTATCGATATCCATCTTATCTACTTTCATTGTCCAAAAACTACATACATATCTCAGAACATCAAAGCTTGAGCAATCAGGGTACAACAAAGAGCTGAAAGTTTCATTTGTATCGGCGCCATTTTGGGCGAGGTCAGGCAGGCCCAAGTATAGTAAAAAAAATGTTTCCTCCATCTCGTGGTTGGACCAGAACCTCTTTCGGCAGTTCAAGAGTTTGTTTTCGAAAGGGCAACAGAAGAGACTGGCAATGTGAACCATCAGTCAAAAAGTGGGGAGGGAGGCAACAATTTCTCTACCGGGTCATACTGGCATCCCACCGGAACTGTTCAAGTTGGCGGTCTTGCAGGGTCTTAGTCATTTCAAAACTGAGGTCGGCGACGGCAGGAGTGCGCCGATGTCGCGGTTCCCAACGGGGGCGGGGGCGCCCGTGTGGAAGGGTCGGGGGCCCCCCGGCTCTCATAGAATCTTCAAGGTTGAGGAGAGAAAAAGCACAGGACGTGCACCGGTCCTGGGCCAAGCGCCGCTTTTCGATTGGGACCCTGTTGATCGAAGCGTTGGGGTGTCGCTGGAAGCCCCCACCTGGGGGGGTGGGGGAGGCTCGTTCGCGCCGCCTCCCCCTTCCAGCGACCCCACGCCGTTTCTCGGCTCCAGCACTTTGGAATGGCCGTACCAGGCAATGAAGAGAGGGGGGGGGGGGGTCGGAGGCAGCAAGACATCCCCCCCGTGCGGCCTGCAGGGCACCGTTTTCTCTGGACTTTTCGTAGCGGCCAGACCAGGCGAGGCTATCTGCAACTCTCCAGTATTGCCGCAGCATTGCTACCGACCTCCGCTCTGGTTTCGTTTTTCTGACGGCCGGAGCAGGCGGTAGAGAGGGGGGGGGTCGGAGGCAGAGGCAAGACATCCCCCCCCCGCCCGTGGCCCGCAGGGCAGCCAAAAGAAGAGAAAGGGGAGACCATTACAACTTTTGGGCCGTCCGCCCCACAGCCTCCCCTTCCGATGGCGGCCAGCCGGGCCCTGCTCTGCACGTGTTGAGGCCTCGCCTTCCGGATGGGCGTAACCGCGGACCTGTTGCACTTCGGGAGCTTCCGGAATGGGGGGTAGGTATCTGCTGATTTGTATCTATTTCATGTTACCGTTATTTGGGCGTGGCGGGCTGTGGGACAGACATGCTTTGGATAGCGAGGGGGCGGCGGGGCCTAGCTACCTCGTGGCTGTCTTGGCGTCAAGCTTGGCTTCTTTCGCCATTTTATAATTCTTATTACGGACTATTTCTAACGTTTTCTTATTTTTAGTGAAGTCGGAAACTCATCAGTGGGCTACTGACTTAGCTCGACTTCTTTTTCCTTCCTTTTCTAGTGTGTGCTTCATGCTAAAGTTTCTGTTAACAGGATTCGGTGATCACTTCATATTTTATATGTCCTTTTATCAGAGCTACCCTCCGGTTGAGCCGGATGATCTACCTCCAATAAATGGTCCGGGTGGAACTAGTTTACCAATCAGTGGGGAGAAGATAGGCATGACGGATTACAACGGGGACAAAAGTCTGCACTACCTATCTTATCACGGCGGGCAAAGATATTTCTATTCTTCGTTGTTTGCAGGCGGTGAATACCTCAAAAAGAACCAATATCGAACAATCAATGTTCGGTCAATCAAACAATCAATGGGGAGAATAAGTAGGTACGACGTGTTAAAGGTTTGCGTTACCTACCTTTTCGCTACCTGCAAAGAGAGAACCTGTTCTTCCCCGTTTGCAGGCAGAGAATCTCCAGAGAACAATCCGCGAACAACAGTTCGGGCCACAATCAAACAATCAATGGGGAGAATAAGTAGGTACGACGTGTTAAAGGTTTGCGTTACCTACCCTTTCGCTACCTGCAAAGAGAGAGTTATTTCCCTGTTTGCAGACAGCGAATCTCCAAGTGCAATAGAGCAACCAATCAATGAACAATATCAGTATTTAAATACCGATTCCAATACAAACAATCAATCAATCAATCAGATGGATAAAGCCATCCTACCAATTAGACGTAACAGGCGTCTCCTATTTAACCTTACCAGGACCGGACCATGTGGACAGTTCTTCGTCTTCCCCCTTTCCAGTGCCCGATCATTCTCTTATTCCATGATTTTACCGCAGCAGTCCTGTGGGATCCCAGTCAGGACAGTAGGTCACTCGAGAGAGGTCCGTTCGGAATCGGTTGTCAGGGTCGTGATTATTAGGTTCACCTGAATTCCCCAGGAACAGTTCCTTAGTAGTATCACTTAACCTAATGAACCCCGCTAGAAAGGACAGATATGAAAGGTCTCCTCAAAGGAAATAATCAGAAACAATACCTTCTGTTATTGAAGCCAAACAAGGATTAGGTTACCAATAAGAAATGTTTATATTCACATAAGATATTCACATAAGGTATTTAAGATTCATATTCCGATTAACATGATGTTGCAGACATGTAAAAATAGCAAGAGCTACACTTCAGATTCAGTGTGAGATCAAAAGTCAAAACACGCATTCATAATCGTTACTTAGAGCACAAGAAATATCCTCAGAAAGGTTACACTGTTATCATCACAGTTAACACTATATTCTCATCATGATTAACGTGGCTAAACATTCAAGCGACATGAAATAACTTGCTAGTTTCCAATGTTCAAACAAATGAAGTCCCACCAAGGTTTGGAACCAAATCTAGGTCCTTTCGCCTTAAAATACTGTTCGTTTCAAGTTTTGTAAACACGGAGAAAGAAACCAAAAAGGCAGGTCATTTAAGTGTCAATGTTCGGAAATACGAGGATTCAAAGTTGCAGAAGAAACGCCCCTCGAGTCTCAAAGGAATGGCCAGCCGGCAGCTTAGAAGAACACAGGATCAATCCTACCTGCATCTCAGATAAGCGGATGTTCGTGGTAGATTACTACCATTTAGCAGGCAGCGGGAACAGGTGCAGAAGTGAAGACCTCTCAGGCGCGGAGACCGGAGCGAAGGCAGGAGACATCCATACTCGGGAAATCAGGAAGGATAATCCGCACGGTGTTCAGGGCGTGGTCCCCTTTTATAGTTCTTAGCCGAGATACAGGAGCTGTCGAGGGAAAAAAGACCTCGGCAGCAAATCCAGAATCGGGACCAAGGAAACAAGCATTGGCAAATGTGGTGTAAAAGCGGTAACACGCAAAAGGTAGCTTGCCTAGTGAAACAGAAACAAACATTGGCAAAAGGTACACGGAGACACATAATACATTGGGCATAGCCAAAGATGATGCAACAAGCATTGGCAAGAGGCTGAGACTGGCAAATAGAGTCAATGAAGGTCGTGGCCGAAAACAAGGAAAGGTGTTTAAGAGCCCACACCAAATATACAATAGAAGAGTCATGGACATTAAAGTTAGCAGCAGGAAACAAGAAGTGTGGAATGACATAGCAAGAGGCCATGGATCCTGACAGTGCCCCCCAACAAGAATAGTAACACTCCCCCCAAAGGCAGCTAAAACTGAGAAACAGGGCGCCTGGCATGAAACTTCCGCACCAAGCGAGGAGCATGAACATTCGCTTCAGATACCCAAGAATCCTCCTCGGGTCCATAGCCCTTCCAGGAAAGCAGATACCACAGTTTCCCTTTCACACGTTTGCAGTCTTTAATACAACGCACCTCGAATTCATCCTGACCTTGCACAAGTAAAGCTGGAGGACGAGTTCTCTTCTTGGTGATTGCCTTCTTCAGTAGAGAAACGTGAAATACAGGGTAAATCCTCATGCTCGCTGGAAGAAGTAGTTTATAGGTAACCGGATTCACACATTGAACAATCTTATAAGGACCTATGAACTTGGGGTGGAATTTGTAGCGTTTCCTGAACTGAAAGTTTCTAGTGGAAAGCCAAACCATGTCTCCCACGTGCAGATCTGGTCCTTTTTGTCGCCTCCTGTCCGCGAATTTCTTGTATGAGTCCTTGGCTCTAGACACATTACTTCGCAGGAGTTTAGTGATTCGCCTCATTTCTCTGAAATGAGAGTCCAACGAAGGTATGTTAGTCGGTTGATGAGCTAACAGCAAAGGGGAGAAATGGGGATGTCGGCCATAGACAGCAAAAAATGGCGACAGACCCGTAGAAGCATTCTGTAAATTGTTATATGCGAACTCAGCTTCCCATAGCATAGTTAACCAAGAACCTTGCCTTTTAAACAAAAAACATCTCAAATATTGTTTCAGGACTTGGTTAACTCGCTCAGTCTGTCCATCCGACTCAGGATGGAAACTTGTAGATGTGTTACAAGAAATGTGAAGGGCTTTGCACCAGGCCTTCCAGAATCGCGAGATGAACTGTGAACCACGGTCTGATGTAATGGACCTGGGAAGACCGTGCAGACGCACTACATGTTCCAACAACAACTGGACTAGTTGAGCAGAGGTAGGGAGCTTTGTGCAGGCAATAAAGTGGGCCATTTTAGATAGACGATCCACTACCACAAGAATGGTAGTCATGCCCTTGTCTTCTGGTAGATCTGTTATGAAATCCATGGCGATGTCCTCCCAGACCTGAGTTGGGGTGGGGAGTGGAAGTAGAAGACCTTTTTTTCGACCATGCTCTCCTTTGGCTTGGGCACAAACATCACAGGCTTGAACGAAAGAGGTTACGTCCTTGCTCCAACTTGGCCACCAGAAATTCCTCTGCAGTAGTTCCTTGGTCTTGGTGATCCCAGGATGACCAGCTAGTTGACTAACATGACACCACTGTAAGACCTGTGCTTGCAACTTTTTGGTTGGAATGAATAATAGATTGGAGAAAAAGGGTAGATTCTGATGAATTGTTCGATTGGCTCCTGCTTGAACCCAAGATAACAGTTTTGGCATAGGCATTGCTTGTCTGATTTGTTGAAAGAAGAGATCAGACATTGTGGCACCTATAATTTGGTTTTCGGAAAGCATACTTGTAGGTTTAGAGCTCAGAGGGTTTTCTTCAGTCTTGTGATCATACCGTGACAGGGAATCTGCTTTATTGTTTTTTGTGCCAGGTCTGAATGTAATGATGAAGTCGAACTCTGCAAAGAACAATGTCCAACGGAGTTGTCTGGGTGTTAAGGCTTTTGCACATCTTAGGAATTGTAAGTTCCGATGGTCAGTATATACAGTTACAGTGTGTTTGGCTCCTAAGAGGTAGTGACGCCATTCTTTGAAGGCATAGCGAATGGCCAGGAGCTCCTTTTCTGCAATGGTATAATTGGTTTCAGCAGGCAAAAACTTTCTAGACAAAAAGGCTATGGGGTGAAGTTCGTTGGTTTCTTGATCTTTCTGGGATAAAATTGCTCCAACTGCGAAGTCAGAAGCATCGGCTTCTACGATGAAGGGCATGTTCGAGTCTGGATGTCGTAGAACAGGTGCTTGAGTAAAAGTTCTTTTAAGTGATTGGAAGGAAGAGTTAGTATCGGCAGTCCAAATGAATTTTACATTCTTCCTCAGTAGTTGGGTTAACGGTGTGGCCAAGGTGGAAAAATTCTTGATAAAACGGCGATAAAAATTTGCGAAACCCAAGAAGCGTTGGATATCTTTTACTGAGGTTGGAATTGGCCAATCGAGGATTGCTTGGATTTTTCTGGGAGCCATAGTAATTCCAGAAGGAGAGAGGATGAACCCCAGGAATTCAACCTTTGTAGTATGAAACTCACATTTGGATAGTTTACAGTATAACCCATGGGTTCTTAAGGTTTTTAAAATGATCTTGACATGTCGTACGTGTTCTTCTGTAGAAGAAGAAAAAATTAGAAGGTCGTCGATATACGCTATGACGAACCTGTCAAGGAAGTCACGTAGGACATCATTGATGAAAAATTGAAAGGCCGCCGGAGCATTGCATAAGCCGAACGGCATTACGCAATACTCGAACAAGCCAAAGCGAGTCCGGAAGGCTGTCTTCCATTCATCACCTGGTCGAATACGAACCAAGTGATAGGCGCCACGCAAGTCGAGCTTAGTAAAAATTGAGGCAGAGCGCACTTGATCAAGGAGTACTGGGATTAGAGGCAAAGGGTATCGGTTCTTGATGGTGATGTTATTGAGAGCTCTGTAGTCTATACAGGTGCGCAATTCCCCACTGCTCTTAGGCACAAAAAAGAGTGGAGAGGCTGCCGGGGACTTGGAGGGCCGAATAAAACCATTCTTTAAAAATTTGTCTAGGTATTCGCGAAGATGAGTGTTCTCATGTTCGGTTAGGGCGTAGATTCTGCTGCAAGGTATCTTGGCACCAGGCACTAGATCGATGGCACAATCGTAGTCTCTGTGGGGAGGAAGAATTTCAGCTCTTTGTTCACAGAAAACGTCCTTGAACTCTTCGTACATGGTTGGTAAGTCTATGTCTTGTTCTGCAGCTGTGGAGACATAAAGAGCAGATGCAGAATGCAGGAATGAACTTGGAGAGTATTGTGGGTCTGCTTCTGAGGAGCCGCAACATTCCTGTGCACACCAGTGAGAAGGAAAATCAATGGTACGTTCAACCCAGTTGATACTTGGGTTGTGCAGAGTTAGCCAGGGGATACCCAAGATAACTCCAAATTGCGGTGCATCAATAATATCAAAAGATATAGTCTCTTGGTGTTTTCTTGAGCCTATGTTACAAACCATAGTGATGGGGATGGTACAGTGGGTGATCATTCCTGAAGTTAGTTGGGTTCCGTCAACTGCATAGACAATTTCAGGCTTTTCTTTAACCATTGTAGGTATTTTAGTTTTGGAAATAAACTTGGCATCGATGAAATTTCCGGTAGCACCAGAGTCTATCATTACTGCTACCAAGATTTTTCTCAGATTGGGTAAGCTGAAATAAACGTTTAAAGTGAGATGAGGTACAGTTAACTGCAAGGTGTTAGCGGCAGATTGTTCAGGAGGGGATAACCAACTCGAAAAAGTCTCCTGGTCCAAATTCGAGTTTTCTAGTTTTCCGACTTAACTTCTTTCTTTTCTTTAGACCAAGAGTTCTTAGGTTTAAGGGAGCACTCTCTAACGAAGTGTCCCTTTTTTCCACAGTAAAGGCAAAGACCATTCTTTCTTCGAATTTCTTTTTCCTCTGGGGTTAGGGGCTTCCTCAGACTTCCAATCTCCATGGGTTCAGTGGCTTCTTGAGAATTTGGATGCGATCTGTCCCTTGCCCTAGAAAAGATTCGAACATCTGTTCTCTTCTTATCCCCTTTGCGATCGGCTACTCGATGATCCAGACGAAGACTAAGAGCAATAAGGTCTGCACAAGTTCGGGGTTGAGGGTCAATTGGTGCTATGAGGTCTTTTAACTCTTCCTTTAGCCCTTGATAGTATAGCGCTGCCCTTTTAGCTTCAGGCCAATCAGTCTCGGCTATAAGACGATTGAATTGTGTGAGATAGTGAACTAGCTCCTTGTTCCCTTGTCGTAGTTCTAGTAGCTCTCTGTCGGCAGATCCTGTTATTGTCCGTCTATCAAAGATTCTTTCAAATTCACGCTTAAATTGCACCCAGTTGTACAAGAGAGGATCATCAGATTGTACCAAGGGAACTGCCCACATAGCTGCGTCACCACTCAGAAAGGAAATCAAGAAGGCTATTCGAGATTGAGCATCAGGAAATGCAGCTGGTTTGACCATGAAATGCAATTGGACTTGTGTTAAAAAGGTTTGAAATTTGTTAGGTTCCCCTGCGAACCTCTCTGGTTGAGCCAAAGGAACGGTAGTAGGAACTGTGACAGACACTGAAGGTGGTGAACTAGATAGGTTTACTTGACGTTGACTCAAGGATGGTACTGAATCCAGACGTGATTGTAAGTGGGTAACCTTATTAGCTAAAGCTGCTGTTTCAGTTCTACTGGCAGTTAGTTCTGTCTGCAAATTGCCAATCATAGCACACAGATCATTCATGGTGGCATTCATCTGGATACTGTTCGGGAGGAATAAAATTCGTGGGCGGATTATTCTGTCAGGGTCGTGATTATTAGGTTCACCTGAATTCCCCAGGAACAGTTCCTTAGTAGTATCACTTAACCTAATGAACCCCGCTAGAAAGGACAGATATGAAAGGTCTCCTCAAAGGAAATAATCAGAAACAATACCTTCTGTTATTGAAGCCAAACAAGGATTAGGTTACCAATAAGAAATGTTTATATTCACATAAGATATTCACATAAGGTATTTAAGATTCATATTCCGATTAACATGATGTTGCAGACATGTAAAAATAGCAAGAGCTACACTTCAGATTCAGTGTGAGATCAAAAGTCAAAACACGCATTCATAATCGTTACTTAGAGCACAAGAAATATCCTCAGAAAGGTTACACTGTTATCATCACAGTTAACACTATATTCTCATCATGATTAACGTGGCTAAACATTCAAGCGACATGAAATAACTTGCTAGTTTCCAATGTTCAAACAAATGAAGTCCCACCAAGGTTTGGAACCAAATCTAGGTCCTTTCGCCTTAAAATACTGTTCGTTTCAAGTTTTGTAAACACGGAGAAAGAAACCAAAAAGGCAGGTCATTTAAGTGTCAATGTTCGGAAATACGAGGATTCAAAGTTGCAGAAGAAACGCCCCTCGAGTCTCAAAGGAATGGCCAGCCGGCAGCTTAGAAGAACACAGGATCAATCCTACCTGCATCTCAGATAAGCGGATGTTCGTGGTAGATTACTACCATTTAGCAGGCAGCGGGAACAGGTGCAGAAGTGAAGACCTCTCAGGCGCGGAGACCGGAGCGAAGGCAGGAGACATCCATACTCGGGAAATCAGGAAGGATAATCCGCACGGTGTTCAGGGCGTGGTCCCCTTTTATAGTTCTTAGCCGAGATACAGGAGCTGTCGAGGGAAAAAAGACCTCGGCAGCAAATCCAGAATCGGGACCAAGGAAACAAGCATTGGCAAATGTGGTGTAAAAGCGGTAACACGCAAAAGGTAGCTTGCCTAGTGAAACAGAAACAAACATTGGCAAAAGGTACACGGAGACACATAATACATTGGGCATAGCCAAAGATGATGCAACAAGCATTGGCAAGAGGCTGAGACTGGCAAATAGAGTCAATGAAGGTCGTGGCCGAAAACAAGGAAAGGTGTTTAAGAGCCCACACCAAATATACAATAGAAGAGTCATGGACATTAAAGTTAGCAGCAGGAAACAAGAAGTGTGGAATGACATAGCAAGAGGCCATGGATCCTGACATCGGTGAAGTTCATTCAATCAGCAGCCGGACGAGGGTCCTCTTAAGGCAGGTATACTCCGATCATTTAGATGTTCACCCCCATCGTCTGGACCTCTCTTACTGGACCTTATGTTGCTGATGGGTCCCACGTTGGGCGCCAATTGTGGAAAGTCAGCCCAATTTACAACCGATGCCCAGGCTGCTGGCGCAAGACGCCTCTTAGTTCCCCATTCTGAATAGTTACCAAATAAAGAGATGGGCGCTGGAAGCAGGAACACAAGAACAGAGTTTTATTTCTCATGAGGAGAGCCTGTCATTTCGGACACGAAACACAGTGTCTTTCGGGAGATGCTCTAACAAGTTTCTCTGAGGCATCGCCTTTTATACATCACATACATTCCTTATTACAATAACGACTTTGTGAGGCAAAGAAAAGACATCCCCGACCCCTCCCCGTTGTGGCGCAATCCAACACGTGGCTACAGTACAGGTCCTCACACCATACAATGGGAGGGGGCTATTGCTCAGCTGAGTGTTCCGCTGATTTCTTTGGAATGTGTGCGCCTGATCGATTCTCGGAGGGGTGGGGAGGTCATGATCAATAGTAGCTCTTTTGAAGAGGGACGAGTGCATACAGTGGTGGGCAACGAACTGTATCCTCAGGCGAAGGGGATGACCAGTGGTCCGTGCGGACAATCGGGCTCAGTGGAGGGGTCATCAAGGGAGGGGTATTCATAGGAAGAAGGGAGGTGATGGTCAGGCACGGGGTGTGATTCCCAGGGACAGAGTCGCACAGAGAGAGAGGTCTTATGACCCATATATGAGAGAGCGGGGGCAGTCAGGTACAGCTGGGGGGGGGTTATGTCAGCTGAGGCGAAGGATGCTTCTTCAAGAGGAAATGGGGGTGCGTGGGTCAAGCAGGAGGGTTACTTTTCAGAGCAGGGTCGCGCAGAGGGAGAGGGTTTTATGGTCTGTGCATGTGAGAGTGGGGGGGGTGTTCAAATACGCGCAGGAGGGAAGCCGGGGATTCCAATGAGCGGGCAAAAAGGCCATGGTGCCTAAAATGGCTGTCATGTATATATGGGCACGGGCTTTTACTAGTGGGATGGTGCGGTCAACGTTTCACGGTATTCATGGTGCCTACAGGGAGGGGGATGGGAGAAGGCAAATGAACGCCGCTTATGTACATTAATATTGCTAATTTCCACAACTAGAGATCTGGGCAGAAAGGAGGAGTTACCTCGGGCCTTCCCTATGCGAGGAGCTCGCTGGCTTCGAAACACATCAGCAGAGGAAAGCACGTGAATCTGCCGGGACGCCGAAATGTCAGCCTATATTTAGGGCAGTGTTTGCGCTAAACCCACCAGAACCTTTGAAGAGAGCCTCCCGCAGTCTGGATGGGTTGTTAAGGTACAAAACAAAGGTGTTTCACACAAACGCAGGAAAGCAGGGTGGAATAAACTTGCTAGGCGCTACCTTAGATAGGTAACAGAACAGGAGGTGCGGCCGCAACTATGAAAGATTTATTGTGGCGGCCGGGACTAGGGTTACAAAAAACGGAACAGGATCGGTGGACACTCTTTACTACCCCGGATAGCTTCTCCAGCTCCAGCTTTCGTTGTCGATGAGGAGGAGGAGCATCTGCCCACGCAGCAGGGTGCCCTGTACTACTAGAGCCCCAATTGGATTGAGGTTGTGCGGCCCGCTCCATGGTTCAGGGTGATGAGACCACTCCTCCTTCACAGAGCAGCGCCGGGGCTTCCGGCAGGTATTACGTCACTTGTTAAAACAACGCTCCTAGGCTGCAACACTAGGAAACTGGGCGAAACAGAAAAGGGTCTGAGCCAATTGTAAATGTGAGGGACCTCTGTCTCCAAGGCGGATTTTGACTCAGTCAATTGTCATATATATATATATAATACTACTTACTGGTATTTAGTTGACCAAGCCCAACAAATAAGCGTCAGAGGAGGCGACCGACGGAGACAGGGTAAATAGAAGAATGGTGACAGCTCGTAATCGCGCTTTGCTGAAATTGGGAATTATTTCTGTAACCTTGTGCAACAACTGCCCGCCCCTGCTCCGCTCAGCTGTTTTGTCAGCAAATCATCCAGAATGATATCCCAGCTGCACACAGAGCAGCCTTTTTTTTCTGAAGAGAAAAAAAAGCGCATTGCAAAAATGCAACTGCCTCTCGGAAACGTCCGAATTGTAGTCCTTCCGGAACAGCAAGGATGAGGAGAACATTCGGCTTTGCTGCAATTAAAAAAACAAGCAGTGGCCGCACGCGCGTCTCGCGCTCAAAGTAAAAAAAAACAAAAAAAAACCTGGAGTTGTATGTGTGCGCGCGCGCTAAAAGCAGGGGGTAGGAGGGAGGGCTGCGCGATTTACTTGCGGGAGCGATAATTGCTACCATATGGCAGCGCTCGCTCCCGCAAATAAATCGCCTCACATGCATGCATTGCCATTGAAGGCAATGGAACGTGTGCATGTGTTTGGCTGAAAAGCCATGGGATCGGAAAAGGTCTTTTTGCCTGTGCTGCGCATGTGCACTGCGAATGCGAGACCTAAAAAAGGCAAATACACCTAGCCCCACACCTCGAGCTGAGCTCCTCCCATGTAATGCGCTTACCCTCAAAGCGAAATCACCTGGCTTCTTAAAGCCCAAAGAATTTCAGAATTGCATCTCGACTGTAGATATAATTAACCCTACATAATGGCCCTAGTAATTTAAGATTACAAATAACCCTCTGGAATGTGCAGTGATTTACACAGAGCTTTCATCCCACTACCAAACTCCTGGAGTGTTTTGCACCTGGTTTCTTGGGTAATTTTGCTGCTTTATTGGTAAACTTATCACAGATTCCCGCACCATTTTCTTTATAGAAAAAAAAGTAAACTTTTACACCTCTGCCTTCCAATAGTCTTTGACATAGTGTCCATTAATGTCGCATAAAAATGAGTCTGCATATGGGGCAGCGCCAGGCCTCCCTGAGCCTTATTTAACTGCAAAACAGAGTATTTCACCCTAGAGGCTTTCTTATTCCAAACAAAACTTCTTATAGATGAATCGAGCTCCTGAAAATAGCAAATACTCATTTTTATCAGAAAGTTGGAAAAAAGGAACAAAAGTAGGGGTAAAATGAACATCTTTATAAGTGAAGCCCTCCCAATAACTGTCAGGGAAAGAAGTGGTCATTTTTCCAGTAACACTTGGATCTTCCTCAGCATTTCCATATAATTTTGCTGAAATAGCTGAGAGAAATTGTTAGCTACATATATTCCGAAGTACCGTATTAGACTCTGTGAACTCCCTTGCTGCTGCAGAGAAACTGGAAGATCTGCAGCCAATGCATCGAATAGCAATAATTCTCTTTTACTTTGTTTAATCCTATATCCACCAATACTTGTGAATTCCTGAATCATATCGAGACCCCCGGTAGATTCTCTCTATGTGGGTTTAAATACAAAGTGATGTCCTCTGAGAATAGCTTCAACTTGGACATGCCCTTTACTGGTGCACAGATGCCCCCAGTGCTATGGATCTTCACTGCTAGTGGTTCTATAAAACATGCAAATAATATTGGTGACAAAAGACACCGCGGATGGATGCCTCTAAGATTCCCACCATATCGGCCATACTAGAGTTAACAAATACCTTAGCCTGTGCCCCTTGATATAATTTTGTTAGCATCAAAATAATTTGTGTGGGGATCCCAAATTTAGATAAGCTAAAAAACAGGGCCTCCCAATTGACCAAATGAAAACGCCTTCTCAGCATCCATCATTATTATTGCTATGCTATATGTGATTTCATGAAAAACATTCTATTGCCTGTAATAAAAAATTAGGGGCAGATTTACAAGCCCCTTGCGCCTCTTTTGTGCCGGCGTTGCGTCACTTTTGTGACGCAGCGGTGGCAGAAAAAATGCGCCATGGTGCGGGGTATTAACAACGTGACGCATCTGGGAGATGCGTCACGTTGTAAAGCCCTGTGCTATAAGGAGGAGTTCCGGCGCAGGGGGGGGGGGGGGCGTTCCTGCGCAGGAACGCCTCCTAAAAGTGGCTGAGTGAAATGTACAAGATTTCACTCAATCACTTTTAGGCCAATGCTGCGTCAAAACCCTGCGCCTGCTTGAAGCAGGCGTAGGTCTTGATGCAGCATTGTGTAGATGGGGCACCCCCGAGCCTTGCTGGAGCTGCGTCGCGCTTGCGACGCAACTCCAGCAATGCGCCGCTTTTACGGCATAGATGCCTGACGCATCTGTGCCGTTTTGGCCCCATGGTGCGCCGCATTGAAAATGCTGCGCATCATGGGTGGCGGAGCTGCGGCGCACAATTACTGGCGCATCCCTGCTAATTTGCAGGGATGCGCCAGTAATTGTAAATCTGCCCCTTAGTGTTCACCACTATTTTACGATTAGAAGCAAACCCACTGTGATCCTTGTGAATTTTTTTCTAATGAAGTTTAATGCTAATGCTTTAGCATTGCTTTTATTTCTGTTACTCCAACACATATGTCCACGTAGAGTAGATCACATCTTTAAAATATGCACATGGACGCAAGGCGTTTTTTGCTGGCGTGGGTGAACTGGACGCATACTGTTGGTTTACTGGTAATGATAAGCCCCTAACGAATGTATAACATAAGGATCATAGGAACAACTCTGCATGCTTACTATGTTAACCTTAAATACAAGCAAGAGCTTGGCCTTCTCGTGTTTGCACACGGACATTTGGCCGCATAAAGCATTAAACAATTGCATACCTTTTACATACAAGCCTGCTATCCTTTCATCTGTGTATCGTTTGTTGGAGCAGAACTCGGCTTTTGTAATTTATCACAGAATCCGTGTTTCACATTTCGTGGTTCGTTTGTTTTCCCTGTCCCTCGCTCGGTAAAAATAAATGTGCTACAAGAGAACTTAATTAAAATATAATGTATTCTTTCGGCTATCGTTTTTCGAATGTTTGGCAGTAGTGCCACCAAGCGTCACAAAACGAAAA
Source organism: Lissotriton vulgaris (assembly GCF_964263255.1). Classification (NCBI taxonomy): domain Eukaryota; kingdom Metazoa; phylum Chordata; class Amphibia; order Caudata; family Salamandridae; genus Lissotriton; species Lissotriton vulgaris. Next base: position 1,758,455,993 of record NC_141687.1, read on the forward strand.
TTCAGAAAATTTAACAGTAATGTGGGCCGTAGAGGAAGATGGGACAGCATTTAGGCATGTCTCGCTTGCTTGAACAACTGTCCCTCCAGCATCTCTTGCGAGGTAAACACCATGGGCCTTATTCACAAAGATAAAGTAAACTTTTGGTGCAAATTTACTATCTTTTTGATATTCACAAACTACGGGTATCTACAAAATCTCCACGCAACACAGCGCAGCCTCAGCGAGGCTGTGTTGCATTGCGCGACAGGGATGGAACGGGAGAGCGCCATATATTTAAAGATATGGCTCTCTCCTCCCCTTTCCTTTGCACCGGCGCTGATTTCAGCTGCTGTGACACCTTAACGCTAGGGTGTGTGCATGAGTGTGGCATAGGTTTTATAGTGGATGGGTGCCCTTCATGTACAAAATACTATTCTAGGCACAATGCAAAGCTTTTCCCACTTTGCATGCGTGCTGCACAGTGCAATACGTATGCAAAGTCCAAAAAGGAAGGAGAAATGAAAGCATTTCTGCTTTCTTGCGCCTAGTTGAAAAGGGTGCTAAACCCAGTCTACTGTTTTTAGTAAATTGGGTTTAGCATGAGAAACATTGAGTGGTTGTATGGTAATGTCCATGCACCATCCTTGGTCCACCCCCATGGCGCTAAATAATGTGAAGCAGCACAATGCGTTGCTTAGCAGTTATTTTACGTTATTTTCAGTGCTGGAAACTCAATTGTGAAAAAAAGATTTTGCGTCACTTTTGTTACTCAAAGACTGCGTACAATCTTAGTAAATCTCCCCCTACGTGTGCAGTGTTACGTGAGTATCTTTACAACAGTCTCTGCAGTTGTAAAGTAACTACACGTAAAATTACAGTCGGGGTTTTTGAATTGCATAAAATAGTGAACTTGCACCAAAAGTGTTAGTTTACCTTTTGAATAAGACCTCAAGCCTTGGGGAACTGACGGTTGAATCGCTAATGTGCCTGCTGAGGATATCCGCACCTGTGGGACCCTTATTTGGTTGGTCAGATTTTCTGTTACCATCTTCCTCCAAAATACCTCTTTTGTATGAGTGGGAACCAGCATAGGTAAAGTACAGATGTCGGACAAATTCTAGTTTAGTTAATGAGAACAACTTTTTCATTGTAGAACCTGCTCTTGGATATTCAAAGAGAAATACATGGCATACACCTGAATGTGCAATCCCTCATGGCGGTGTGTGTCCCATCATCGACAGCTGGGATCGATAGTGGGCTGTATCAAAGTAGAATTACAAAACCATGAATTTTTTTGGATCCGAAAGACATCTGATTTACACAAATTGAAATTGGGGGAATTTCACATCTGCTGCAGACTGGATAGTGGAGCTTGGTGTCATAGGCACACATGGAACACATTGATTCTTTAGAATGTTGAGTCCTGCAGGATAAAAAACAGTTTACCAGATTTAAGGCTGAACCTAGTATCCAAACCGAGGAGAGCCACTTACGAAGGAGTGGATGTTCATCGGTGATGTAATAAAAGCAATGCTCTAACTCTGCTGCTATCACTTCCATTCTGAAATCACCCAGTACTACCAAAGCATCTCTGTCTTTGTTTATTCTAGGAAAAAAATCTGATGGGGGCGGTGAAAAACACAACCCAAACATGGTGTATGGTGAGGACAATTCATGTTTGTGAAGGATTCCATACGTTTTTTGCAGTACTCTCACTGAAATTATATGAGGCGAAAGCTTTTATCAATATGGCATCTTGCACATGAGAAAGTCCATCATGGCCTATTGTCCTTAGGCATACTTTCTGATGCAGTCTTCGCAAATTGTGGCACTCCATTGTCTAGTGTTACGAACATAAACATTGGCATGCAGCCACACCCAGTTTACAATGCTCTTTTCGTAATAAGATTAGTTATGGTTAAGTTGTTAGAAAAGCAGAGAACCCTGCTATTTATTTGTGATAGTGGATTTAAAATGCACATTGTACCAACAGGCAGGATGATGTAGATGTCGGGTTCTTACAGATGTTGTGGTGTAGTTTCCACGAATCCATAGGACCTGTGCATTCGTTTGGACAACATAAACTGTGGGTAAGGTACCTAGACTGATTCCAGGCATCCCCGCGGTTTATGTTGGCCGTGAGACCAGATAGTTCACAGTGTCACCATAAGCCCCCCTAACCTTACCAGGGAGCAACGGTTTCTGGCAACCACTGAACATGATAACCCTGAACCCTCAGGTATTGTGTTAACTGATCCAAACCTTTCGCTCAGTCACTCATGCTTACATGTGAGAAATATACAGAATACACAGTGGGACGTTTTCAATATATTTATTGAACCAAGGTTATTCTTGTATAGAATACATGTGCTGCGATAATCAGTAGACTGAAGCAGATGAAAGGGATTATGAACATCAAAAGAGTAAATAGTAGGTACAGCTCTACCATAGTGCTAAAACAGTGCATATATGCAGGCATATAAACAAGGCAGTAATCAGGCATACTCCTACTATGCAAACCCAACTCTACGTGTGCCTAGAGTGTGTGTAGGTGTAGAGGGAAAAATCTCCCAACCCCATTACCTGGTGAGAGAGAATGAAGGACCCCATCTTGGTCATGAACTGGACATCCCTCAAGAGATGTCAGACTGCTGAATGGCGAATCTCAGCCTGCAGAGACCGTCGGTGTCAGCTGAAGCGCCTCCTCTGCTAATTTAGCTATTGGGATAGAAAGCAGCCTTGTGATGTACAATATAGATTAGTGATGTTATGGATATGTACATAGCTCTGACATCCCGTGGATGAAAATAGAACAACATTTGTACATAGTGCGTAAAGAGGCCATGTACATGGTGTTCGAGGCATCATGCTAATGTGCAAAGTTAGATGTGGAAACAAAGTAGTTTCAGAGAGGCGAATCTGACATTGTCGTGTATGCAAATATGTGGGAAAGATAATGGCAGAAATATTATTGTGAAAAAGAGGACAATTTAAGAAATGAGCAGCTTCACTACATAGGCCTAACCCGGGAAAATAACACACACTACTTATACTAAGGGTTGATATATAAAAGCTTTCTAAAAAGCCAACAAGCCATAACGCAAACAAAACAAGGTCTAAAACCACTTTTAAAATCATCTAAAAGCAAGCTTCCCAATAAAATATTCATAAAAAGAATTTAAAAGTCATTATACATATTTGAAATTCAAAGCACTCAGAAAGCCACGGTGCCTAGAAAAATAAAGCAAGAAGCTGTTTATCCATTTTCGTTTGTTTCTTAAAAACAGGGCAAATGGTTCCCACCACACGGAAAGGTCAATTGTTTATGTGTTCCGAGTTGTAGTCGCAACAATTATGTTGCTAGCGACAGCAGACAACGTACCCAGAGGCACACCAAAAAGCAGGTGTATAGAGCACAGGTGATTCCATCAAGTTCCCACAGCAGCCACTGAGGGAAGGACTGCATCCTGTAAGCGTATCGTAGATCCGGTGTCCATTTCACTAGGAGTGAGAGCATCCCAGAGTGGCTCAAAGAATGCATTCATCAGCAATGGAATACGCTGGGGACAACAATACCCATTGGCCTTTATGGGGCCCATTAATACTTCACTGTCCAGTGGCACAACCGATTTTGATCCTAAGCATAGATCCAAAATGCATTTGTGGCTGCAAAGCTGGCAGTCCAAAACAGGTTGTATGCAGTGAAACCAAGCAGGCCTGAAGGACAAGAACGAGTGGCCATTTAGTTCTCGAAGTCGAGGTGTGCCAAAGCAGTGTAGCATGCGCTCACAGCATTGCAGCACACACAGTGCTGTCTCCATTTTGAGTTGTACTTGGACGTCCATTACTGAAAATTAAAATCAGGATTCCCGGCACAAGCAGTATGACAAGCAGGAGCCCTCCAAAAACGCTTCCCTACATGGAATATATGAAAGATGGTAGAAACTCTCAAAATCGTCTGAAAGGTGCTAACCAGTCCGGAGCTGATACATTTGAAAAAGTGCACTATTCACTTCGTATCAGACATTTTAAATATATGGTGAACCTGCTCCCAAAAACGCTGCAGGAAGTTAGTGTGGATTAGTTTCTGTATCTCAGATAAGGGCCTTGCAACCTGGAGATCAAATATCCCTCTGGCTGCAGTTAAGGCCAAATCCTTTTGAAAAAGCATGGCTTCCAGTTTGCTCAGAGAATCAAAGCATATGTTGGAAACATTTATCGAAGGCCATACCATTGCCTCCCAAACTGTCTGGGCAGGTGGAAACAATACTTGTGTGCAACAAGTGACTATTGAATAAACGGTTACTGTATAAGCAATGCCTGGTCCATGCCACAATAGCCTGGATCATTCAGCATCAAATAGCTCCCATTCCTGAGCAGCTTTAAAACCGGATGAATCACTGCAGCCGAGTAACCCTTCAGATAACAGGGCAAGTTCGCAACTGAAGTATTGCATGTTCCATGAAGAAAAATGTCCTTGCAAACTAGGACTCCCTTAAAGCATCCTCACAGTTGGAACCACTAAGGAAAACTTCAGTATCCCCATTCCTGCATCTAAATCTGAACGATAATTCCCAGTATTTATGCACATAACCTTCCCCCAGCGCTTCATATGTACCTACCTGCTGGTATTGGAGACAGCATTGAAATTGGAAAGTCGTAACCGGTAGGGTGATGTAACCATGGATTATCCAGTCTATGGATGGTGTCTCAGCCACAGTGAAAGGTAATTGGTCTAATTTTTCAGTGTGCAACATTGTATACCTTGCATCTCTGCATGCTATTACAATCTGTAGTATTGAGGTTACGGCATGAAATGAAATAAGATATGAAACACCAGCATTTGTAAAGCGCACAGGTACCTCCGGAGAGGTGTCCTTGCGCCTATTGCCCAGAGTCACATGGTGCTGGGCTAACCTCCTGCCGTGGATTGAACTGTGAACCCTGTGGTCCGGAGTCAGGCACCCTGGCTACTGCACCACAACTCTTTCACATGGCATGGCACATGGCCAGAATGTAGTGTCTACAATGTCCAGCTCAGTATTACAATGGACCTTGATTGTGACTTTCCATGGTGCTAAATAGTCATGTCTTGATGTTTAATATCCATTGCAGAAGACACTATGTTGCCCAGTGAATACATTTTGGATGATAATGTGGTCATACCATTGCCTGCTTGGAAATTTTCCACAGCTCGTTGTATAGTCATACAAGAAGCGCTTATGCCTTGGGTTCTGAGGACCTAACAAGAAATCCCTTAGATCCATGTCATCAGAAAGAAGGGACACGTGTTGTTTCACCTGAGAGAATGTTGAGGTCTTTAGCCAATCAAGACACAACTTCCCAACACTATATGTAGTCACCACCCCCAGACTGCTCTGTTTGTACATATCGCTGATCAGGCCTATTGATACTAAACCCTTCGGTGTCACCCAGGAATCTAGATTGGCACCCGTTTGTGTTCCTAGGCCAAACCAACCACCACTTCCAATTGGTATTTAATGAATTGAAAGAACTGTTTCATATCATGGTATCCTCACTGTAGTGTGTGAGGTTCTGCCAGTTTTCAAAGCGTGAGAATGCTGGAATGCAAGGTGTATTCAGATCCTTCATCTTGGCTATTCCAAGACAGTAACTCTAGTGCACTATTTTACTTAGGAAAGTGATTTGATGTGGTATGGGTCATGCTTGCTCTAAATAAGGCCTCCGTTCCCTGAACCTGCCAATCTTTTGTCTCCCAAACGTATTTTGTGTCTATGGTATCTTTCTAAAATGTCAAAACCATGAACAGACAGTTGGGAAATAAAGAAAGCAGAGCATATCAGCTTGGAGTTTGTTAGCATATTTGTTCTTTGCTGGTGTAAGTGCAATCCTATATTAATAAGAGACTGGGCCTGATGTGTAAAAACCAGAAAAATAAGCAAACTTTTGTCCAAACATTTTTGAACCAACTTTTGTCGGCGTTGGGCTATTTTATCATTGAATGTAATTGTAAACTGCATGCGATACTGGCTGTGTGTAAAAAATGGGGACCATAATGTTGATAACAAAGAATGTCGCCAAAATCATACTATCATACATCTCATTAGAAAAAGCAACTGATTGCTCTGGATCTGCAAGTAAAATATGCACAGTTTTAATGTCCCAAGCATCAGGGAAAGGGCTGGAGGTGATGATATCATTTAAAGAAATTTTAAACAAATGTGGAATTTGTAAAGGTTCAGTAGTACCATATACATCATCCTTCTGGAACTGGAACTGCTGTAATGTTCATCAGAGACAGGTCCCTTGGCTCACGGTGCGATGATGCATGTGCTTTCAGAACCAAGTTCACAAGTTGTACTGCAGAGCTTTCTGGCAGATAGTGTCTGTTCAGGAGTAGGAAAAAAGACAGTCACCAAGGCAATTCAGAGGACCAGGAATAGTAATCTGATTGTAATCCAAAAATGTAATTAAGGAACAACAGGGTATCTTTTATTTAGCCAAAGATATAGAGTGTACACTCGTAGCCTGAAATAGAGGGACGAGGGGACAAATCAGGTTCACTTGAATCCAATGAGAAGTCATCATCATGCACGAAGTAACCAGACGCAGTCAGGTCTATTTTTGGCAGCTCAGCAGGTTTTGTAGAACTGGGAGATGACGACATAGAAGTCATCAGTTTTTCGAATTGAGATTTCTGTACCACATAAATATAGTGGGGGTCTAGCCCTAAGATGTAAAAAATCTGATATTTCTATGTTATCACACACGAATGACCAATATGGCAATGGCTCATATCCAGCATTAAGAAAAGGGATCTAGAATTTTATATATGTTAATATTTTGGCACCATATGATAGCGCAGTAGACTTTTGGAAAGACCTAGATAAACAACTCCCAGAATTCCCAGACACCCTTGAGATAATAACGGGAGGAGACTTCAATTTACCTATGGATGGCAACATTGACAGAATATCAGTTCATAATTTAATGAGTAACAACTCTCAGAAACAATTGAGAATCTGCTCTAGTAACAATAAGCTAACTGACTTATGGTGACAAAATAATCCGCAGGGAGCCATTACACATTCCACTCATCTCCACACCACTACTTCTCTAGGGTAGACTATTTAATGGTTAGTAACTGCTTACTCCAACTATCACACTCTCCGAATAGACAACCTATAGTAATTTCAACCCATGCTTGCGTGTAACTAGAATTCACCCTGAATAACCTTTCCTCCACTCTAGTGGCTCTTAAATGATGACCTACTTGAGGATGCCAGCAATAGAGAAGAAATAGCAAAGGCTATTATTGACCACTTCCTCAGAGAGAACAATTCTGATGACACATCCCCAATCACAAGATGGTACGCACTAAAAGCCACGCTACGAGGCATTATGACCTAACAGATGGCGTACAAATATAAAGCTATCTCTGAGCAATTCAAATGATTAAAAACGGAAATGCAGGTTCTGGACAAACAACTGAGGCACACCAGGAAATCAGACGTCCTATCTAAACTATGTGCCTAACAATACGAATATAACCAAATGTTAAGTCAGAGCATGGAAATGGGTCGATATTGCAAACGTGGGGAAACTCTGCAGTAGGAATAAAGTCGAGAAAGCCATGGGGAATTATCTGAAATTCGCGAAAAATAAGACACTGATGCCAGCTATACAGAACTCTGAGGAGAAGGTTATCTTAGCAACACAAGGTATCCTTGACTCCTTTGGTTCATTTTATTCGAGATTATATAACTCCAACAAGCCTATACTCCTGTTTGCAGTGCATAAATACCTTGACTCCTGTAACCTCCCTCTGTTATCCAAAGAAGAAGCTCATGATTTTAACAAGCCCATCGTCGAAGATGAAATTAGATCAACGATAAACACTCTCAAATCTGGGAAAGCCCCGGCTTAGATTGGTACTGAGTCAAATTCTACAAAACCTTCACGTAGGGCCACTCCATACGGTATTCCACCATTATGCTACCTCAGGCTCCATTGGTGGCTCGGCTACCGAGGCTATAATGATAGTAATCCCAAAGGAAGGGAAATACTACTTAAATGTTGAAAACTACAGACTGATCTCTCGCATCAATCTTGACTGTAAACTATACACTTAGAGGCATATTACCAAGCTTAAGCGAAAAATATCGCTAAGCTTGGTTAGCGGCCAAAATTATATCGCCGAGCTTCGCCTATTTTTATCGCTTAGGAGCCTTGATATTATCAATGTTTATCTCCTAAGCGATAAAAATCGGCCGAAATGCATGAATATCGATGAAAGGTCCGCGATATTCATGCATTACCGAGCAAATGCTCTTAGCCATGTTATCCACCTACCATTTGATAACATGGCTAAGAACTGCTCTGGGCAGGCGTTAGCTTTTGGAGATAATCGCGCTTAGCCATGCGATGTTAGCAACTGTTTCCAGTCGCTAACATCTTGGCACGCCCACTTTGCATATCATTAGCTATCGCCTATTAGCTGTCGCTAACTGGTGTTAGCGACAGCTAGGTAATAGGGCGATTAAATTGTCGCCGCTTTAGCGGGAAAAATTCCAGCTAAAGCGGCGATAAGACCCTTGGTAATATGCCCCTTAGATTCCTGCCTGTAGCTTGGATTCAGTAATACAAAACCTGGGAGTTAGCTCGCAAACTGGATTCCTTATACAACATCAGAACATTTTGCTACGTCCTGTAAAAAGCAAAATTAACACACCCACCTACTGCCGCCCTCGCACTGTATGCAGAGAAGGACTTCAACAAGGTCTCCTGGTCCTTTCTGCAGGCAGTCGTACACAGATACCAACTAGGTATATTATCATGGCTTTATATTAAAACCCAACAGCGAGGGTCAGGTTCAATGGTGATCTGTCTCAACCATTTACGCTGACCCAGGGGACTCGACAGGGCTGTCCGCTTTCACCCCTGTTCCTACTATTTGGTCCTCAAACCATTAATTTCCTCATTCAGGGACAACCCCGCTATTATAGGCATTAATTTTAGTTCAGGTAGACAAGTGGTGGCAGTCTTTGCCGAAAACATGCTCTTTCTTGTTCACTGAGGTAGCTCCAGGGGCTATTCCAATCATTTTGAAAGAAATTGAAAGGTACTCACTAGTAGCAAGTTATTCTTTGAACAAGGACAGAACTGAGGTATTCCCCCAAAAGTAAACTGCACGTCTACGGTATTTGGAGACCTTTTTATAAAGTGGTAACCAAATGCTATCAAATACCTAGGTATCTAATTTGGCACTGACCTTAAGCAATCCATATCTATCAACAAACAAAAAACCTTTTGCCAAAATAAAAAACCTACCTAATACTTAGTCCCTGAAAAATGCGCCCTGTGGGGTCGATGGATACTGTTAAAATGATAGTAGCTCCTCTGGTCAATTTTATCGCCAGCATGCTCCCAGTGGTCGTCTCTCCCACCTTTTTTTAAATCAGTGGATAAATATATATATGACTTTTTATGGAAGAACAAAAAGGAAAGAATTTCTATAAGCACTTTGAAAATGAGTAAATCCTCTGGTGGTATAAACCTCCCTAACTACCCACAATATCAGCTGGCATTCCTCATAGCTTAGAGATCATGGCCGTTTCGGATGCTTGAGAACTGCCTCCCCCATGGCTTCTCATAGAGGGTCAGCTATTGTGCCCCTTACCTCTCAGTGACACCATCACTGTACACAATATCTCCAAGCTCCCTGTGGATCACTCAGAATCTATAATAATGATTAGAATGTCGGCTCTTTTACAGCTTGATAAGCATCTAGAGTATCATTCGGCTGGCTCCACTGTGGCCTCCCTCTGGCGTAACCGCAAGACTAAACTAGATGGGCGGATGGTATTCTAGGGCTCATGGGCGAGGAAAGGCATACACTCTTTAGGAGATCTAGGCTCCCACTCATATCCTATTCCGTTTTCATCCCTACAACTGAAATTTCGAGCTACCCAACATAGATGTTTATACATTTCTGAGATTGAAAAGTGGCATGGGTGGATTGAGGTCTTCGCATATACCAGACCTTCCCGGACGGCAGAGTAACTACAGAGAAAAGGTCACATTACATCGCATATTTATATATATATATATATATACTTTTAGATTCTCCCAAAGGGTATGTACTGAGATCGTTTGCACGGACATGGGAAATTCACGTAAATTCCTCACCTCACATGACGTTCCCAGACACCACATGGCTGAAATGATGGCGATCTCCCAGCTCTAGCACAATCCTGATTCTGCTCCATTCACAAGTCATATTGGATGCTATTGAGACTCCATAAGACTGGTCTAAGAGCCTCTGATAACCTATTGCCAATGTGAGGAGGGGGTGGGGGCCCTTAATCATATGTTTTTTAACCTGTAAGATGGCTCGTCCACTATGGGAAAGGCTACAGACATTGATACACAAAATAACTGGCGTAGCTTTAGAAATCGATTTTTTAACTATTGCTTTGGGCTTACATGCAAATCCGTATGCAGCAGATATTACTGAAAAGTCCTTAGTGTTGATTGACCTTCTCCTGTCTCTGGGCACCAAGACAATACTTTCAAACTGGATGGATGTATGACGTTACAACGCATGCTTTTACCACGCATGCCTTTACAACGCGGTTTTTACAACGCATGCCTTTACAACGCATAGTGCTTTGGGGCGCTGGATAGTGAATCATTTAATTTACTATTCCAACTCCAGTGCCCGTGGATAGTAGGGAAGGTGTTGGATAGTAAATTAAACCTATTCCCTATCCTAGAGTGCCCCCCAGCGCAATGCGTTGTAAGGGTTTGCGTTATAAAAGTTGCGTCGTAATGGTAGTGCGTTGTAAAATTTTCGTTGTAAAGGTTGTTTACCTTTAAGGAACACCACACAGTGCCTCTGGTTCCATAAATATTTACAGAGAAGCAAACCTCAATAAAGTCTGTTCCCTACCTATAGAAGGTGATCAGTGTTTGTTTCTCGACCTCTGCGGAGCACTCCGTGGGACCCGACCACAATTCCTGGTAGTTCTATCAGCCAGACTCAGGGTAGCGTCTCTCTCCCTATCGTTCCCTCTTTACTTCTCTTCGTCTGCCCCTTCTTTCTCTGGGGTTTCTCGCTTCTTTCCCTTCTTTCTATGAGCCCTTCTATCATTGCCATTTTACACTTCTTTTATGTAAGGGTCCCCACAATCTCACTGCGACTCAAACGACTTTCAGATAGATCCTTGACCCTCTATGATTATAATATGACCGTTGTCTGTTCAGCTATAACCGGTCGATCTATGATACATTCCCATTTGCATCCATTGTTACATGTGCTTAGATGTAAAATGTAAATGTATAGGCATTTATATAGCGCACTACTTACCCGGAGGGTCCCAAGGCGCTTCGACCGCTGCGAAACCCTTCCTGGCTTCCCTGAGAGATGGTCCCTTAATGGGTATCTCCAAGGTGAGACCAGGCATCCCCGGCGGTCTGGTGGGGCCGTTAGTGAAGATGAGGCAAGCTAATGCCCAGAGTTGCCGCGTGTGATCGCTGATCAGAGTGGGCACCGAGGCGAGAGAATTATCGAGTCCGCTGACCCTGGTCCAGAAACCTGCAGCGCCGGAAATCGAACCCTGGTCCCGGGCCGTCCTCTGCTCTCCCGCCTCTAACCAGTGAGCCACACTACTTCATGGGCTCTCTTCACTTTATGTACGGGAACAGAATTGTCATGTTAATTCCATATCATGGATCTGCCTGTCTCTTTTTTTTTCTTTGGTAAAAATAATAAAATTATTTTAAAACAAAAAAAGACCTCAGTAATGGAGAAGCAGGCATACTAGAGTCAGATAAAGTTTGTTTTATTATGCTTTGGGGCAGACTTTAGTTAGCTGTCCCCAGTAATGTCACTTATATCCTAACACAACAGAGTTGGGCCTTTTTATTATTCGATACAGTGCGATTTTGGTCTAGAGGCTGTGTGTCTGTGAGGGAAACTACCCTGTTTCTTTTTGTTAGGGTGTGTTATGGAGGTGGGGGGGGCTTAAAATGGTTTGCACTGAATACATTAGAATTACTGTTAGAATTTGTGTATGGTGATTGTACTTTTTGTTTGATTATTCTGAACAATGCTGTGGGTTTCCACTGAAAACTTTATCAACAAAGTGGAATTATAGTAAAAAAAAGTCTGTGCCTAATTGATGCAAGCATAGAATACTCATGGCCTAATGCGCAAAATCCATTGAAAGCACACCTACAACCTACTTCTTTTTCAGGTACTCACACAGCAGACACACACAGCCCACGCTTCTTTCAGTGAGAGTTTTACGATAAACACAGTGTCTTCAAACGTGTTATACCAAGCCAATATTGATTCTTAGCCTGAAATTTCTTCAGTGAGCCTCTCACATTACAAAAAAGCACACAGAACCACTATTTAGGTTTCACCTAAGTGAAAGCTGAGCACTGCGCAGCTTTTTGCGCAGGCAAAAACCTAATGAGAATACTATGTGGCTTGTTAAACATTGGCTGACGAAGCTGCAACTAGTGCAGTCTGAAGGTTTGTTACAAACGCCATGGAGACGATTTGTCATCCTCTAAACTCTTTTACTTGTCTTGAAAATAATTATCTTACAATAGATGCTGTCGGTGGAATTCACGAATGATCATTTGGGAAGTGAGAAAAAGGGGGGCCTTATCTCCAAAGAAATTAGACTCGGTGGAGTGATGGCAACAGGGAAGTGGTGAATTGTATACAAAGGGATTGGTAGGACGGTTTTATAGCTAGCACTGATTCCACGTTTTTTTGTTACCGCTGTGATTTATATTGCTTTGTATTATTTCTAGAATTCCAATGCTATCCTAGCTGTTTGGCTTCGAGGCTAGATCTGATTTTGGTACCCTTGTAAACCTTTGTCACAAAACCTATACATTTGTGTGAATTATGTTTCAGACAGAAGATTATAATTACCGAGCAGAAGTGAGAAAACTCATCCCTCATTTGAAATATTTGGATGAAGTGCCAGTGGACCAGGTCTGCCGTCGTCCTTCTAATGTCCTCAATGAAGACTGGCTTATGGTCAAGGAGTCCATCAAGGAAAGCAACATAGTTCAAGATGATGTGCAACGTGGTATGTATTCATATAAGTGAATTTCCTGCTTTGAAAATCTGCTTATTTTCTATTGCCCGTAAACCCCATGTTTTGTATTAAGAAGTGGTGAACCTTTAGCTCATTAACTGAGACCTGTAAAGCCAGAGCTTTCTGAGACATATAATGAATCATTCTTTGATTCCAGCTGTTGGGGGAGTCACAAAGGATGCATTGATATGCAATGTGGAGAAGTGTGGCTCACTGGTTAGAGGAGGCAGACCTGGAAGCAGAGGTCAGCCCGGGACCAGGGTTCAATTCCTGGCTCGGCGGGGTCTTGAGTCCTAAAATGTCCATGGACCCGACAATTCTCTCTCCGGTGCCTACTCGATTCACGGGTTCACACTCTGCGACTCTGGGCAATAGCTTGCTTAATCTCCACAACGGCCCCTCGTGGCGGGATGCCTGGCTTTCACCTTGCGGACACCCTGCCGGGGTTATCTCACAGGGGAATACCAGGTGATTTGTGCTATATAAATTCCTGTACATTTACAAATTCCTGTACATATGTTGGAAAACCTTCTTAATTTATATAGAGATGGGTTTCTGTACAAAAATGCATCTGGAAATGCGATAGTGATATAAGTCACATGCCAGAAATAAGGTTCCTTTAACTGAGTCACTTTATTAATTCTGCATTGTAGATAATTATGAACAAGGTTGTATATGGGTTTGTTCCTCAGTGTAATGGTTGTAACAGGGATTTCAGGGAATACAGACCGTTTATGTCAATAGCAGGCCTGTCAACAAACCCACCATTTGAGCGGAGGAGCGTCGCCCCACAGCTGGAAAATAAAACGGTAATAACGTTTATTTGTTACTGTTTTATTTTTCCGCAATTAGTCTTGAGCTATGTGTAAGGACGGACTAGGCCAGCATTGCAGAGTGGCAGCAGCAGGGAGCTGTGGGCTTTAAAATGTGCATGTCTCTTTAGCCGGTCGCCTTGGGATGGCTAGCCAGACACGTACATTTTAAACTTCTCTAACCTAGCTGTCTTAAACAACTAAGTTAGAAAAAGCACAGGGCTCCAGGGCTCTAAGGAGCGCTGGAAGAGCCTGCTCTATGCAGTCCTAGTGCTCCTTTCATGCTATAAAAGCAGCTCCAGGATTGGGTAGTGCAGTTTCCTGCATCTGTGGCTGTCTGAAGACACCCAAGGTAGGAGGAGGTAGCGCTGCTAGGAAAGGTAACTTTATTTATTTATGTGCCTCCACTACCTCCCTCGGTATATGGCAGGTGCCACTGCCCACAACTGTATTTAGGCACCATAATTCATGTAGGATTGAACTAGGCCTGTACTTTGTATGTGTAGGTAATCTGCCCAGCTAGGAGATGGCCAGCTATCACTCACCTGTATGTCACTGCTTGCAGAAAATACTCTAACACACACTGCAGTTTTATGAACGTCATAAGTTAGTTTAAATGTTTTCTTTCTTATTACATTTTTATAATACACAGACAAATGCTGGTTCACCCTTAGATAACAATTAACTTCCACCACCCCAATTCTCCTCTTTTAAATCTAACTTACCTCCAGGACCCCTCTCCCTTTGTATACCCACTGAATTCAAAAGTGTTGTCATGACATTTCTGCCCTCCATCACCCGAGTCTTGTTGTTTAACGACTGGCATGTCCCCCTGTTCCCTTCTGAATTTGGTTGTTTCCATTTGTCTTCTAATAAAGATCCAAATACATAATTCTAGTACGAGTAGCATTGTAGTCTCTGGGGGCACTGCAGTTCTTTAAAATCTAAGATAAGGAAGTTTTTGCTGCTTTCTAAAGTCCATTTCCTTTCCTTTCTATGTGCTGTCTTGACCATCCTTTCCAATCCTAAGATCTGACAAAGGCCATTTGCCTGGAATGAACATGTGGTCTATTAAATTCCCTGGCGTACTTGCTTCTCGGGCAGATGTGTGGTGCAGCCACCATAGTACCCTCATGGCGACAGCTCTCCCCACTCCCAGGCACATGGCATGCATGCAAATAACGAACACAACACAAATTTGTTATTGGGAAAAATTGCTGCAGGTTTATTACATACAACGTTATGTAATATGGTGGGTTATCTTACGGGCGAACCAAGGGCAGGCAGCATTCTCACCACCTGCCCGCCTGATGAGCCAAGCAGCACTGGAGCGAACCCCATCTGTGCTGCCCCTTCTGGTGATCCTCCTCCGAGATCACGTGACACTTATTACTCACGCCCCTTGCAGGGCGGAGCGTAGCAAGGCAAGCCCCCGGTTGTTCAGGCCCACAACCGCCCGAAGGACCAACAGGGCGCCAACATGGTTTCCAGGAACCTCCCATGAGGTTCCTGGGCTCTGGCACCCCTATGTGCCGTGCAGAGGTACCCTTCTGTACCCAGTTGCTTCCAGATCGCCCTGTAACTCCACCTGCAACGAAAAAAGGTACAAGATTACAACATTCTCACCATCATTCCTACCCCCGACCACGCCGGGTAAGCGGTAGGGTGGAAGACGGCGTGTCCTGCGAGGCAGCGGCCGCGCGTGTCCGGTGCGACGACAAAGAGGTCGTCGGCGTGGCGAGGTGGGGGATATATATATACTCCTCGCCCCGCCTATCGCACCGGACATGACGCAGCACTGCCCGTGCCCAGGAGGGGACTCCCTGAGAGTCCCTGCTCCTATGGGAGGAAAGGGGGGTGTGGAATGCCTGAGGGCACTAGAGGGCCGCCCTCTTGAGTGGCCTCCTGCGGTGGCCTCGGGCAGCCGCAGAGGGGCTTGTTCTGGAGAGCAGGACTCGGGATTCGGTCACCGGCGCTGGCAGCAGCTCAGCTCAGCTCAGCATCATGTGACTCTAGGCAGCAGCTCACTTAATCCCTCCAATGGCTATCAGCCCCTGGGTCCCCTTATGGGTGATAAGTTGCGCTTTAAAAATATGGAATTTAGATTTAAGGGTACTAGACACAGGGAAGACCACAGGACATGCGTTAGTTAATGTACCATTATCACCACAGTCTCTACAGCCTAACCTTCCTTCCAGGATGATCCATATATAACTCCAGGTGCTTTGGCATATACATGATAGCAATATAATATTTTGAAAAGGAATTCTCTGCCACCACATAACCCACAGAATTATTTGCTCCAATTAAGATGTCCTGTCAGTAGTGTTTGTCTTGGGTTAGCCCTAATTCCTATTACCACTCTTCTGAAATGTGATCTTTCTGTTGTCCCGAGAACTGTTCAGTAGTCAAAAAATGTACACTATGGTATGGCTATTGTCATTATAGTTGAAGAATTTCTCAAGGGGGGAGAGTGCCCCACGGCTCCTTCTTTTATCAGTGGGTGTGGCACCCACTGACTGCCCTGCATTTATCAAGATATTTTATTCTTTGACTACCCAAAAGTTTGCTTATCCTGCTTGAAAGTCTTAATCGCCCTCTGTTCCTCATAACCCATAGAGTATATATTTTACTGTTTGACATCCCCTCTCTACCCAGACCCCATAGGCCTCTCTCTTCATGTCCTGTGCAAAGTCTTTATTATCTCATTGCAGAGTGAATAGGAATGGGTATGTGGTAAACGAGTGCCACTGCAGGCCCAAATATTCAATGTTGCACTGGTAATTGGAAACATGTACAGCTTATTTCCCATTGCATACTCAATCCTACTAAACAGCGCCCAGCCTCTTCTTCATAACCCCTACCACTTAACCCTCTCTGAAGCTAGCAGGATCCTACTTTATATTTTATCTCGTAGTAAATTACGGTTAGAGGAGGAATCCTGTGTTTGAAGCCAAGCTTTGGCCCATGCCAAAGACCGGTCACCTCGTAGTAGAAAGCACCACTAGGTCTTGGCCAGGACTTCTCTCTGGCTTCCCCATGCAACAGCAGAGTTTTCCGTATTGCAGTCATTCTCCTCCTCAGTCTGCAACCTGTTCTTCATCTATCTCTGAAGTCTGCATTGTCTCTGATGTCTCTGCCACATTTAGTCTACATTTGTTTGATTGCACCCAGGCGACCTGCCATGATTTTCTCTCACACAGATATCTTGCTATGCTTTGTGCCAGTTCATTCTGTTCCATTATTTACTTCTCTGTTCTGCTGAATGCAAATGATGCGTGCCTTTTAGATTCTCTTTGTTCAGATCAATTCTGATGATTGTCTTTCCTGTCAAATATAATGACTGTGGTGACTACGGGGCATATTAACAAGGGGGTTTATCTCCGCTTTTTTGGCTTTAAAAGCCAAGAAAGCGGAGATAAAATGATCTCCCTATTACCTAGCTGTCGCTAACACCAGTTAGCGACAGCTAGTAGGAGATAGCGACCATCTTGGGCCCAGCATTGCATATCAGTGATATTTATCACTAATGACATGCAAAGTGGGCGTGCCAAGATGTTAGCGACTGGAAACAGTCGCTAACATCGCTATCTCCTATTACCAACTTTTGGAGATATTCGCGCTAAGCGCGAATATCTCCAAAAGCTAACACCTGCCCTGAGCAGTTCTTAGCCATGTTATCCAATGGGAGGTGGATAACATGGCTAAGAGCATTAGCTCGGTAATGCATAAATATTGCTGACTTTTCAGCGATATTCATGTATTGTGGACGACTTTTATCGCACTTGCGATAAACCTTGGTAATACCAAGTTTTATCTGCGATAAAAAACCGCTGCAGCTCAGCGGTAATTTTTTGTCTCTAACCAAGCAATAGCGATAATTATCGCTATTGCTTGGTAATATGCCCCTACATCTTTATATGACTGCAGGACAGTTTCAGGTCTAAAAGGTGTTTTGTAGCACAGTTACTGAAAGGTGTTGATAGATCTGCATCAGTACTCCTTTCCGGGTATTAACCAAAATAAGGGGCCATATTATCAAGAACGCCAATAACATTATCGCCGCTTTAGCGGCAGGAAACTGCCGCTAAAGCGGCGATAAGGGGCTTGATAATATGCCCTTGTGAATTCCCATAGAAGCCCAGGTTCTGGTGTGAACCTGGGCTGCTATGGGAATTCACAAGGGGTACAAAAGGGGGTGGTGATGGACGGAGCATCTGAATCAATCAAACACTCACCCCCAGTCAAAAGATCTGGGTTTAATCCATCACCGTTCTTTAGCCCACTCTGCCACCCCAGTTCAGACATGGCTATATGCAAATCAGTCTGACCCTCTGCCTCATGGGAACAGTCCAGCCCGAACTGCCAAGCCATGTCTTCCCTGGACCGGAAACAAGCTTCCGAGGACCGGTTTCTGGCATTCCAGCAGTCTTTAGCCCGGCTTGCTTAAATCCAGTGGCAAAGTGAGCAAGGGACTCACGTCTGAGCATACACTGCCACACTTATGGCGGTCAAAAGCGGTACAAAAGGGGGTGGTGATGGACGGAACATCTGAATCAATCAAACACTCACCCCCAGTCAAAAGATCAAGCTATCCATGCTGATGAAGGCTGACAGCCAGAAACCGGTCCTTGGATGCTTGATTCCGGTCTGGGAAAGACATGGCTTGGTAGTTCGGACTGGACTGTTCCCATGAGGCACAGGGTCAGAGTTGATTTGCATATAGCCAGTGTCTAACCCAGGGTGGTGTGGAGTGCAAAAAAACGATGGATTTAGGCCCAGATCCTTGTACTGGGGTGAATGTATGACATTGTTCTACATTCTGTCCATCAACTGTGTTTTTTTGCAATTTTCACCCCGAGTGTGCTGGGTATACTCAGACGTGAGTCCCAGGCTCTCCACTCCACTGGAGTCAAGCTATCCAGGCTGATGAAGGCTGAGAGCCAGAAACCAGTCCTTGGATGGTTGATTCCGGTCTGGGAAAGACATGGCTTGGTAGTTTGGACTGGACTGTTCCCATGAGGCACAGGGTCAGAGCTGATTTGCATATAGCCAGTGTCTAACCCAGGGTGGTGTGGAGTGCAAAAAAACGATGGATTTAAGCCCAGATCCTTGTACTGGGGTGAATGTATGACATTGTTTTACATTCTGTCCATCAACTGTGTTTTTTGCAATGGGAATTCACAAGGGCATATTATCAAGCCCCTTATCGCCGCTTTAGCTGCAGTTTCCTGCCGCTAAAGCGGCGATAATATTATCCCCGTTCTTGATAATATGGCCCAAGGTCTTTTTCATTAAAGTAGTGGAGATGTATAGGCATGTCATATGGGCCTCAATGATCCTGGGCCTGCCCTTTGAGTTTTGTCTGTTTGTATTACAGATCTCCCAGATTTTCCAGAAAGGCTTTGTGTAGATCTTGCACATATGTTTTAAAGTCCTTTCTCTCTGCTCTGACCAGGGCTTCCCTTATACATATGTCGTTTCGCCTGGAGTTGTTCTTTAAATCCTCTTGCTTCTCTTAGCAGGTGATGATTTGTTTGTCTAACATGTGTTGCCTTGCATTGTCTTCCACAAGCTTTAGAGTTATTTCGGTAGATGAGTCTTCAGATGTATGGACTCCCCAGCTCTGCAGCTTCTTTGCTCACGTCTTCCAGTCCTTGCTTCAGGTTATTTCTCAATTAACATATCTCTGCTTTATTTCCTGAAAGAACATTTCTGTGAAGATTTTAGTCACAGCTTCATCTCCCTACTGTGTTAATTCTTTTACTGGAATGCCATTTTGTGACCATATACTATGTCAGGAAGGCCCTTCACATTTATTATGAGCTTCCTGTTGTAGCATGTCCCTGATATTAGAATCACTCCTTCCTCGGTTGCCTGCAATGATTGATTTAGGGGATCTCAGTGTACTGTAACTTGGGTCTTGTAGGTCTTGTTTGGCTTGCAGTTTGGTATGCGATTAGATTCCCCAGGGTTGTGTACTACTTCATGGACCTTTGTGAAGTGCAGCAGTAATGGTGGTGTGGAATGGGTACCTTTCACTGATTGCATAGGACGACCATCAGAGATTTCTCATCTCCTGTAAAATGGGGCACGTTCTACTTGTGTGCCGCTTCCCTTCAGTTCTAAACAAATAACAGATACCTCTTGTACCATAAATTCTGCCAAATAATTATTACAACCACAGAATATTTTCTTTATCTGCGGGTGAATTTTCTTTTTTTTTTCTTTATTCAAGACATTTGAATTGGCTGTACCACATATTAGAGCCCATCTCTTTGCAAACACCAAGACTTACAGTGTGCATTTGGGCAATATCATTATTTTACTTGTTTGTGATTTTGTTTTCGCTTTCTCAGATATAACTAAGTTATACAGTCTTAATGGCTGGTTTACTTTACAGAAAACAGAAAACAATGTACACATAAATCTATACACAGTGGTACAGGAACAAACCATATAAAACATTAAATTCAGTCATCTTGTTCATAATCAATTGAACAGTTCTACTATAATTGTGAGGTAAGGGGTCTCTAGGATTGCTAAGACCTCTATACAAACTGATTTAAGGGTCCATAGTAAAGATGTCAGGGAGAGCCTGTGGAAAATCTCTAATGTCTAAGCTGTCTAAATCCAGCTTATATGTCAATCATTCTGGTGTCTTCAACTCTTCAACACGTTTGCGTTGTAACTGCATGCGGGGTAAAAGTATGCGTTATAACGACATACAACCGTCGAATTCAGCAAATGACAATTTCAGTATTGAGTCAGGATTACCAAAGGTAGTTGCCTCCTTACTACCTGTATTATTACGGCATTTGACATATATTCTGTGCAGGCATCAAAACAACGGTTTGGCCCAGCGTACATTGCAAGATTCTTGATTATGTTAAGAAGAAAAACTTCTATAAAGTGACCAACTTGAGTCCACAAGTACAGTGATATGCAACTGTGTCATACCCCCCACCTACAACCCGGCCCTCCGGTGCGTGTTAATGTTCATGGATGTCTGAGCTGCTCCACCCTCCCGCATGTCTGCCATCAGTAATGCTGTGATTGTAGCTCCTAACGTCTTTTCCAACATGGTACAGTCTCTGCTTCTCCCAACCTTCACCCCTCTCCTCAATTGTGTGTGTCCTACTCTGGCGCCTGTGTTGATGATGAGAAATGTACCAGTCCCAGTTCTGAGCTACTGGATATTTGTGCAGTCCTAGGGTGTCCGCCCTGTGTAGTGCCGTGCTCTCCGCCTGCTGATTGTATCCAGGCCTTAATCTGGGGACTTCCACCTGCATGTAAAATATAGGCCTCTCAGCAGTTATAAAGCCCAGGTCAAGTAATTGGGAAGTGACCCTGTGTCCTTTAGGTCTGGGGAAAAGGCCTAGCACACACGCCTCCCAAGTGTATGATGCTGGACGTTCCGTGCAGGAGGATAATCGGTCTTGATATCTTGCCAGTATGTGTGCAAGGCAGGGCAGTGGCAGAACAAGTGGAGCATGTATGAGCCGGAATTTCACATTCAATGGGATGTGTGTGGGACCTGCTAAGATCATTGTCCACTCCCTATCTGTCCAGTGACGATCATGATCTATCTCCCAACGGGCTTGCAAGTGTGTCAGTGGAGGTGTTGTGTGAGTCAGCAACGAGGCACTTAACCAATGCACAATGTGACTACCCATCCCCATAACCTGTAAGTATTGTACTGCAAAATGCGACTGTGGCTCTGTGGCCATATCCCCCATGTGCGTGCCAGTGTGGCTAGTAACAAGTTGCCCCAGCGGCAAGTCTATACTTCCCGCCAGGTCCTCATAGAGCAAAAAGACACCATCGCTGAACAGGTCTCCCAGTTTATGTAGTCCAGCCGCATGCCAAATCGGTAGCTCAGCCCAAGATGTGATGGTGATGTGTCTAGGTGTGACTAGGAGGGGCAGCGCAGGTGAGCTCTTGCACTCCCTTGATGAGGCTCACCCATTTACACTGTATCATATGCCTGGGGCTGTGTTCAGGCTGCTGAAGATGCCCGGTATGTGCTTTTACCCTACCGCAGACACGGAGTTCTTGGTCTAAGCATCTGCCACCCTCTTGCATCAAGGTCCAAAGGTCAGGAGTTAGGATCCCGGGGAAGTAGGTAGACTAAGTGCTCCATCCTTCTGGGATTGGTAAATTGAATATCATAAAATTTGGAAATAGCGGCATTTGTTATTTACAGCGCTTAAAAATGGATGAAATAGTGGTAGGAATCGCTATGTAAAAAAACAAGATAATATTATGGCAGGATTGACTCTTCCCAACCTTTCTGGCCTGTCAGAAGCATTGCCATGATAGAAACCCATGATTCCTCCCAAGTTCAGTCTGCTTGTGGTTTCTTCTGTGGTTGTTTGAGGCACACGTGAATGATTGCCTCTTGGTTTATTTGGGTACATTTTTATTTTATTTTTAAAACATTAAACTAAGTACACCATGTGCCCTCTTACCCATCTGCTTACCTCTACTTCCATTATAGGGGTACTAGTTGTGTAAGCAAGCAGAAGCCCACATTACAATCTTAGTAAACTGTTGTGGGCTTTAGGCAAGGTGCACCGATGGTCAATAGGCCTGCAAGTGTGAAAATAGTTTCTTAAAGTGTGCAGTCTGTACATGGTCTCAACTTTTCCCTTCCTTTCCCCTTCCTTTTCGGGATCTTGTTGACATTCCACAAAATCTATTCAAGCAGGAAACTGGTCATTAACTACTTCCATGTTTTAATACCAGGTGTCCTACGGATTAATAACAATACATTCTACAGGGCAGGATCTTCATTTATAGTTAGACATGTTAGAATGATTGCCGACAGTATGCGGGGATCTGACTTGGAACGCTTTACGTTTTCACAATTCAAACTTGCAGATTTAACACTGCAATTCTGGCCAATGTAAAAATAAAGCAGAACAGTAAGACGTCAATATACAGCTGTGAGTCTGATGCATAATTGGGTAAAATGACAACTTAACAAAACTCTTTCCAAGTATTATACCAATTGCATATAGCAATGAACTTGCATTTGAACATAAAAAGGGGAAAAAACGTTAACAAAGAAGCACAACTAGAATAGCTAAATAAGATACAGTCTCAGGAACCTGTCCCCTGCTACTCTCCATCTGGAGGAGTACTTTCAGTCCATCTAATAATGAACCCCACGCCCATTCATACCACAGGCTCCAACATTTCAACATGCAGAAACTCAAGATAGCAGATTACTGCTCCGACTTCACAGGTAAACCATCAGGAATTACTTTGCCGATTCTACTGTGAAGACTTCACATTTCTTCTTCATATACAACACTCGGGGAGGTCTACTGAGGCCTCCACGTTCTACGCCATTACTTTATTTTTTATCTCCACTATGGTTCTTTTCTTTAACAGCATTTCTGGATACAGGTCTGGAAAGACCAGTAGACATTAGGCCCCAAGATGCACCACAGGTTTTTTGGCAAATGTAACAGAATATCTCCTTGCCTGAGAGGATCTCAGAATGATCATCTCTGTACCTCCCTTCCCCCAAATTGTTATCACAGAGTGCAGAGGGGAAATGATAAGCTGCTTTTAACATGTGATCTCTGAGGAGATACCCTAACCATACATTGTTTATCTGTTCAATTCTCTTGACCAGTTTCAGGATTCCTTCTGTTGGTAGAACTTTGAAAGCCTCTGTGTTTTTGCAAGCAGTCTTTATCTCTGCCGACTGACAATCCATCCTCCTCTTCAACACCCTCAACCCTCTTGTAAGTTTTCTTTCCAGATTCCATCTACCGCCTTCACTGGGTTTGCGAAAGACTCCTTTTTTGGATTGATCAGAGCACCCTAAGTTGATAGAACATAGCAAAATCTTCACTCTCATCATAAAACCGTCTCTGAGTCCATACTTTTTTCCTTCGTGAAGCTGCTCTTCCTTGCATTAAAAATATCCTCTTTAGATTTGTTATGGCAAGACTTGAGTGTAAGCCTTCAATAATTCACCTCAGAGACAAATGATTCTCCTGAACACACACAGACGTGAAGTGTGATCATCAAATCATGCCCTTCAGGTATTCGACTTTCTGCAGCAAAGCTCCAAACAAGCATGGGGTGGTGCCCCACTGGGTTGATTACCCTCTCCCCGTGCAAGGTGGGTAGGACGCTCTTTGCTCACCGACAGCTTCACATAAACTACAGCAATTCTGCACACCCCGTTGCCCTGGTACACCTCAGATTGCTGCTGTGGCTCTGGTTAACCTGCAGCTCCTCAAATGCCCTATCTCCCTCAATGACTATCCTCACCACACACCAAGACGTGGCTCCGGGCAACAAGGCTGTACTCCGTTCTGCATGCGCTTTGCACAACTCTTGTTCAAGTGGGTAGGTGGGGAAAGGTTGATGAAACTCTTGCCTGGTAAATTGTGCCCTTACATTCAACTGGGAGGGCCCTTCTTAGTTTTTCCATCATCTGTAGACCGCTGGCAGACTCCAGGTGACATCAGGGGGCTACCACATGTAGACGAAGGAAGCCGATCTCAGGAGCTCCGAAAGATTGTAGTCATCATAGGAGCCGGTCTGGCATTATAAAATGAAGATAACTACATTAGTCTATCTAAAGGAAAACATTGAAGACCAAATAAATTGACAGCTCTAAAGGAAAAAAGCAGTGAGGTAGAAATCAAAGGAAGGCAGATTGAAAATAGCACACTTTAACGAGACAGCAGCGTCCTAGTCCCAGCATGCCTTGTACCGGCAGTTGGCTCAGAAAGCCATTTCTGCTTTCCCAGCTCATTTGAGGTGATTTTGCCACACTGTCATAATCTTAAAACACCCTATTTCCCTATTTTGGGGGAATTTTCTCTCAGATGTCTGTTGTTCAAGCTTTTATTTAACCATCGTTTAGAAGGCTTTCCATCAAATGTTGTTGTTGTTGTTATTAAGTGGTCTTACTATCTTCTTTGCCAGGAAGCATACCATCACACTTTTTGAAGTGCGCCTCCTTTGGTAGAAAAAGTCACCAGGTGACCGAGATTCAGTATGAGTGGTCTGCTTTTCTTCATCACACTCTACTAAGGAGTGTGAGTTTTGCAAAAACGTGTCCAAACAAACTCTCAAGAACAGGGAGGATATTCGCTGCTGAGGACATCTGAAGGACAAAACAGCAGAAAAAGCATGACGGGGATAGCAGAGCATGTGCTCTTGCTACTGGTTCCTTAGCAACACTTCCAAAAGACTCCAGAAGAGGGAGATCTAAGGAGAAAGAGACACACAGGAGCCATCACCTTGCTCGTCATTCCTGACTTTCTCTTTCGACCAAACCTATGTCAAAGATTGCGTTTGCTGCTATCTGCTTACCGTAAAAAGTGCTACATAGACGTTGACAGCCACTCATCAGTCGACATCTAAGTATAATTCACGGTTGAAAAATCAAAGTTAAATCCATTCTTTTTGGAGGCGTTGCTCCAGATGCTCAGTGCGAGACATTCAGGCTTAGGCGCTCACTGTCAAGGCATTCTGCATCAAGGCATTAAACACTGCACTTTCATAGATCAACACCACATGGACTGATGCCAGATCATCATCACAAATTGATGTGGTCTCACAGATTTTTGCTGTCTTTGTAGAAAATGACATAACATTTGCAGTCACTAACTTTAAAAAATATATATATATTTTATTTATTCTGGTCAGCAAAAAGAAAGTACAGCGTTAGACAGCATGGACATTCTATCGCAACAAACAGTTGTACAGTACAAGAATCGTACATTCAATGACATGTTTGGGCCATAAAAAAGATTATTTCCATATTGTATTATCAACAGCATCCCCATTGCGTGCAACCCAATTACCATAGTGCGCGCTATCAGCTCTCTACCCGGCCACCGGTCCAACATTCTTATCATCGCAGCTAATTCTCAAGAGGCCCCACTGTTTTAACGCTAGTAGTGTGCTGTGCCAACGTTCAGCCATCGGAGTGGGTGGACCTGAGATATTGTATAGGGGGTTCCCAGAAATCCCTAGGTCTGGAAGCCAGTGGTAACTCTTCTGCATACGTCTCCAATGTCTCTTTGCAGTAAGTCATGTCTGTGATCCAGGCCTTATATCGTGGTGGGTTCTTACTACTCCAGCCCAGGGCAATGCAGAGTTTTGCCAGCAGTAAAGCCACTGCCAGAAACTTTCGTCTGTTAGCCAGCCTAATTTTGTATACTCCTAGCATGCATACTAGTGGGGTGTGTGGTATCCGTTCTGCTAACATGAGCGTGAGAGTGCTAGTGACTTCTTGCCAGTATGGTTGTAGCTGTGGGCATGACCATGCCATGTGCAGAAAGTCTGCACCCGGAGTGCCACATCTGTGGCACTTGTCCTCTGGTCTCAGTCCGCAGCTGTGCAACTTTGCCGGTGTATAATATATTTGATGTATACATTTGAAGTGAATTATACGCAGGTTGCAATTCGGTGTGAGCAACTTCAGCAGCGTGCAACTGTAATCTCAGTCTTCTTCAGTGGCAGGGCTTCCTACTGCCTCCTCCCATCTATGAAGTGACTTATTTGGGGGTTGACCCTGGTCAACTTGGGTTGCGGCATATAACCGTGTTACTAAGCACTGGCGTGTGGGTGCTGTCAACAGGCTTTGCAGTGCGTTAAGTGGAGTTAGTTCATCTGGAAGTTAAGAGTATAATCCCCTTACTGCCATACGCAGACGCAAATATGCAAATATCTTTAATGGCATGCGGTGTATACTGAGGGACGGGGTGTTCTGTGATATAAATTGGCCGTGTGGAAATACATTGCCCATGGTGCGTAGCCCCATTCCCCCTGTCTGGTCAGCATATTCTTTTCTTGTGTTACTGATATTTGTGGGGGTGAGAGATGGGCAGCTCCGTAGCATATATTGGGAGTTTCTGTGCTAGTTTTGCTAGTGTGTGCCACACTCGCAATGTGCTGTGTACTGGGTGTATTGCATCTTTTGGGGTGGTGTCTATGGGTCAGATATGACATTGATCAGGGGGGTCGGCTTCACACTGTCATGTTCAACTTCTATATGCGGTATGTGGTCATGTGGGTGTAGCCAGTATGCTGGGCCTGCGCGCAGTAAAAGTATAGTTGGAGGTCTGGTAGTCCAAAGCCCCCCTGATGATAGGGTCTGGTCAGAGCTTTCCAACCCACTCCCGCTTGCTTCCCCGCCCATGTCAGTCTCGACATAGCAGTTCGCAGTTGTGCAAAGCCTGCTTGTGTGAGCCAAATCTGTATATTCATAAATAAATACAGAAATGTTGGCAGTACAACCATCTTCTGTATGGCGATCCTATCAGCCAGTGAGAGCGGTAGTTTGATCCACTTATCTATCTGGTCCTCCAGTTTTACCATTGCACTACTATATTTCTCCCTGATCACTGCATCAGCATTTCAGTGTATCCATATACCAAGATATTTAACCAGTTCTGACTGCCATTGTAATGGGTAGTTCAAATTTGGTTGTGTTGTAGCAGGTGTAAGTAGTATTACCACTGATTAGTCCCAGTTTATACTAAGACCTGAGTAGTGTTCGTACCGGATATATTCTCTGATGAGTGGGTTTAAATTACGATCTGGGTTTGGTGCATAGAGAATCACGTCGTCAGCATGGAACAATATTGCAACCAGAAAGAGCTGAAATTGTAGTGCGGATTCTGCATGTTTTTGCTGTATTTTACATGCTAGTGGTTTTAGCGCTATTGTGAAAAGAAGTGGCGAGAGCGGGCATCCCTGTCTCATGCCCCTGCTTATACTGATCGGGTCGGATGTGTTGCCATTAACTCTAATACGCTCACTAAGTTCTGTGTATAGTAGTGCGATCCAGTGTAAATACGGTTCCGGAAACCCCATCTTAC
This sequence comes from Lissotriton vulgaris, assembly GCF_964263255.1. NCBI lineage: Eukaryota > Metazoa > Chordata > Amphibia > Caudata > Salamandridae > Lissotriton > Lissotriton vulgaris. The sequence goes on from NC_141687.1 coordinate 1,758,483,752, forward strand.
GCAGCACTGTGAACATCAAGTACCATTCCACTGAATCAAAAGCTTTTGCCGTGTCCAATAGGGCTGCGGCAGCTGGTAAATCGTGATATTTTGCGTTGTGGATTGTGACGGTATAAAGCCTGCTTTGTCCGGCAAAATCAGATTGCGGAGCAGAGGCTGTATTCGTGTTGCCATAATTTTAGCTAATATTTTGTCGTCTATGTTTATTAAAGATAACTGGCGCTAGGATTCACATTGTGCTGGGTCTTTGTCTGGTTTGGGGAGTGTAATCAGTAACACCTCTCGCATAGAGGCCGGTAACGCGCCTTCCTTATAGGCTTCCTCGTACATCTCAGCCAGGTGTTGGAGCAGTAAATTCCAGACTTCTTTATAAAACTCTCCGGGGAGCCCTTCCGTACCTGGAGCTTTGGTTTTAGGGAGAGAGTGAATCGCCTCTTTTATCTCATCTTCAGGGATGTGACGGCAAACATATTCGCGATGGTCAACCAACAGCCATGCCAAGGCAATGTCCTCTAAATAATGACCTATCTCAGGCGGGGAAGCAATCGATTGTGCGGAATAGAGGCGGGTGTAGAACTCTGAGAAGCCATCTAGAATTGACGGGGTATCATATGTGGTTTGGCCTTGCGTGTTTATGATCTGGGTGACGTGTGTGGAGGTCGAATTCTGTATGAGAGCACCCGCCCCGGTCTGCCCCCCTCTCCATACTGGCATGCAATGTACCTATGCGAGATATATTTGATCTCATCTTTTGCGAATTTGTGATAGGTGTCTACCTTCAGCCTGATATCCGCCAGCAATTTAGGGTCCTGTGTGGCCGCATATTCCACCTCTTTCCACCATGGACAATTGCTGCTGGATATCTTTTAATATGCCCGCATGTTTACCAATACAGTGACCCCTGATAGTCACATTAAAGGCCTCCCTTAATGTCTTTGCACTACTTACAGATTCTGCATTGAGGTAAAAGTCTCTACTATTGCCTGATGCAGTTCAGAGCGAAAAACCTAGTCCTGGAGTGCACCCTGTTGTAAACGCCAGGTAAACTGTAGCGGGGGGGTGTAGGGATGGCAACCGTCAGTCAAACAGGTGCATGGTCTGTCAGTGTCTTGGGCATGTGTTCTACAGAAGATGTTCATGTACAAATATCCTGTAGGGCCAGCCAGTAGTCTATTCTAGAACACGTATTATGGGTTGTTGACGTACAAGTGCCCTCTCTACGTCCCGGGTGTCTCAAACGCCATACATCTAGCAGGGCACATTCATCCATACCATCCCTGAGCGCCTTTGCCTCTCTCTTCCCATATCTTCCATTACCAGTAGATCTATCCAAAGCTGGCTCTATGCACATGTTAAAATCCCCTCCCCAGAGGACAGCTGCAGGTGGTAGGGTGCGCAGTTTTGCCAGGATCTGCACAAAAAAGGATGGGTAATCATTATTTGGGCCATATGTTGTGACGATAGTTAAAGCAGTGCCTCCGAAGTCGCCGTGAACAATCACATACCTCCCCTGGTCATCTTTAATGGAGCTAATCAATGTGAAGAGGGTGCCACGCCTAATAAGGAGCATTACCCCCAGCATTGGTGGAGTAGGAGGATGCCATACGATAGGATGCCCACCTCAGGCCTATTCTGCCTTCTGTAAGGTCAGTTAAATGTGTTTCTTGGAGACAGGCATAATCTACCTTGTGCCGATCTAAGTATGCTATGACCTTACGTATTTCTGCGAGTTATGTAGACCTCTTCTAGTCCATGTCATGATTAAGCATGAGCGAATTTTGCGGATCTCGCGTTCGCGAATTTTGCGGATTTGCGGATTCGCAATCCGCAAAATCCGCGAATTCCCGCGAATTTGCGGATTTTTTTTTTTGTGTTCGCCCGTGTTTCTGCCAGTTCGCGAGGATTTTGTACACTTTCGCAAGTTGCGAACTTACCTGTCGGGTTGCAAGTTTCGCGAACTTGTTGTTTCCACGTGTCCAGCCTGTTTGGGACACTCTTCTTCATCACTGCCACTCTCTGTCACCACTGCCACTCTCTGACTACTCATGCCACCCTCTGGCCCACCCATGCCACCCTCTGTTTCATCACCACACCCTCTGGTTGTCCAGTGTACATTATTTTCGGCAAAGCAAAGCACACCTTCCCTGCCTCAAGTGACCTGAATTAATTTGGGGCTGATTAATGTGTCACAGAATATTTTTGTAGCTGGCACCTGCTTCCTTAGTGCGCCCTGATTAGTGATCTTTTGCACTTGCTAAGTGCTTTCATTGTTGCAAAATTAGTTACAACACCTGCCCTGCCCCAACTGACAATAATGAATTAGGGGCTGATTAATGGATTTTAACTTCCAGCCTGGCTCCTGCTTGTCTCCCTTAGCTGTAATTCAGGACCTTTGTGGCATATGTGTAACTATTCTGAGGTTCAGAGCAGGGTCACATAATAGTTTCAACTGGCAACTGAACTCTGGAGGGGCCCCTCAGGAAGCACTACAGGAAATGGCTACTAATGATGAGCCTGAACTTTTGAACCTGGTAAGTAGTTACTTTCAGTTTGCTAAAATCGTATTTCTGCAATTTTGCACTTATTCGCGGGGCGCGAACTCACGCGAACAGTGCGAGCAGTGCGAGCAAAATCCGCTGCTCGCGGATTTGCGGATTTTGCGGGAGATTCGCAAATCTCGCGGATTGCGGATTTCCCGAAAATCCGCAAAATCCGCGAGCGGAACGGATTTTCCGCCCATGCCTAGTCATGATTGTCAGGGATCGTGTATGTCTTGATCTGTTATCCGTACTGAGTGTCGCATTCCTGATGGACTTGCCAGCATCTTGTGCGTATGTCACACTATGGCAGGTATTATCTACTGTTCTAATGCCGACCAGGTTTTTCAAAATAACACCCTGTCCTTCCCCCTCCTACTTCGCCTTTCCCGTTGCAGCGAAGCCAAACCCAATGAACATGTAGCTTACCCAACTTCCCCCCCTCCCATCCCCAAACAAAAAATTAACTAGGTGTGGTGCACTTAAGTGAGCGGAAGTTGCCATCCCGATTGCCCTGTGAAAAAATTCACATGGGTGGTCGCTGTGTAAAGATATAGTCTAATGCACTCCTAAGCCTGCAGGGCAGTAGCTATAGAACAGTTTTGTTTTCGCATAGCAAGGAACCCCCTGTCTCCTGGACGTACAGTGCAAGTTCAGATATATTAACATTCAGGCAGTGTTACATTGTTTATGTCACTAGGCACTCATACAGCACTTATCTGTATCTTGTGGCTGTGGCGGCAGGTGCTGACTTTCTCGAGTTCGTAAGCATTGGTGCGCAGTCTTTGGAAAGTTTTGTTTCTGCAACCGAGGCAGCACTCTCTGTGGCGCTTTTTCTCCCACTGTATGCTGCTTTTGATGCTTTGTTGAATGTGAATACTTGGTTTGTCTGATAGAGAGAGTGTGCATGATTGATTGAATGAATGAACGGTGTGTCATGTTTTTATTGTCATATTTACACTTGGGCTGATGTTTCCTCATGATTCCATAATCCAATGTTCTTTTACATTAGAAACTGACCCTTTTCAATGCTGAACTAAATGATTTTATCAAAAATGATCAACTGAAAATACATTTTCTAAAATAACTTAGCTGTTCTGTGGGTGTTTTTGGTAGATTTCCATTCATTTGATTCTTTATTCCTTGGGGAAGCTCCCTTTCATGTTCATTTAAGCACTCTCTGTGACGCACCAATTAGTTCCTTGTACCTGTGAACATCAAACCCCATTTCCAGTGCTTTCCATTGTCCGTCTGTGGGGCGCCCACTGTATCCCTGAATTTCCACTTCATGGTCGTTAGCTGTTCTGTGAGTGGTGGTTCAGTTATTCAACGTCCGATGTAGAAGCCTGTTCCTCCGGCCCCCCTCTTGGCAATCTCCTATATGTATTTTGGGATCCTTTCTAATGCAGGAATTTGAGCACGTCTTTCGGGTCACTGTAAATGGTGTTCGTCCCACCATCTGTTACCCGCAGTCTGGCCGGGTAAAGCATATCGTATGGGATATTTTGGTTGCAAAGTTTCTTTTTTACAGGCACAAACTTCTTTCCCGCCTCCTGGACAAGCGGCGTAAAATCTGGGTAAATATCTCCATTCCCTCGTGTTTCTGGCTGCTCAGTTCCCGGGCCTTGCGCAGTGCCGCTTCGTGGTCCCTATAATTTAATACTTTAGCTGTTATCGGTTGTGGTCTGGCCCCCGGCGGTGGTGGTAGAGCAAGTGATCTATGTGCCCTTTCGATGATAAAGACATCAGAGAAGATCTCTTTCCCCAGTAGAGTTATAAACAGTTGTTTGACCGTTCCATGGGCCCCGTACGTGTTGACTCCGATATTCCCATGAGGCGTATATTATTCCTGCGGGAACGCACCTCGATGTCTTCAGCCTTCGCCAATAATGTTGTCAAGCTTTTGTCCATTTTACCTTGGCTGGTTTCCATTTGCTGATGAGCGTCTTCTGCTTCAGGTATGTGGCGCTCCGCCATATCAATACGTTCCGTGTGCTTGTCCAGGCGCTCATACATGCGGTCTACTCTATACGTCAAAGAGTCTATTTTGCCATCGATGTTAGAGAGGGTTGTCTGTATGGACGAGAACATTGCCTGCACATCGCTATTGGTGACTCCGCCCGCAGCCCTGTCTACTTGCTGCGTAGACTGTTGATCATCCAGGCCAAACTCGAAAGATTTCTTCGACTGTTCAAAGTTGAGTTTCGGTTGGTCTTGCCACGTTTACCTATAGCGCGGACTTAATTGTTACCTAGTTCAGTCCGCCGGGTGTCCTCCGTATGTTATGTTGTACTGCGCAAGTGTAGAAAACCCTCAGACCCTTCCTTCGTCCACAGCACCGGAAGCCAGCCACTCCAGTTCAGGCAAGGTGGGCAGGGTCGTGGGCATCAGAGTTTCGATATGGGAGCCTCAATTACACTTTAGCGTGGTGCCTTACTCAAGTGGTTGGTCGTTCCCACAGACCACCCGGTCTCAGCTGGACATGAACTGGGATTCCTGCTCCCAGCGTACGCACCGCATGGGCCCCACGACGGCTGTGCTGTGCTGCGCATCAATATCAATATCAAACTCCTCTGGTCTTCCCACAGGTTTACAGTGCTGAGCTCATGATCCAGTACTTCCCACCACTCAAGCCGCTGTGTGGCTACAGTACAGTATCCTACTGACCGTTACAGCTTTCGGTCTCCCCTATCAGGATCTCGGTGTTCTCCCCCGCACAGTGCTGGGTTAGGCCGACATAGCATGCCTGAGGCCTCAGCGGCGCAGACCTCCAGATGATTGTGCCGCCTTTCAGTAGCTCATCGCCTCTTCAACTGTATGTATCGGAGGCTTTTCCCCCCTTCTCTACAGGCATGCTGTATGGTGCAGCCCCACCGACTTTTGCCGGCGTTCCTGGGCCGCGTTCTAGTGTCCTATTTGCTGGCGGTAGTATAAGTTTGGGACTCAGCGGTCCGACCCCCAGCGTCCTGCAGCGGTCTTCTCGCCGTCGCGGAGCACCCCGGCTCCTGTCCAGCCCTGCGGGCAGGAGCTCTCACACCACAATGCCCTCACCTTCAGGGGAGCGGGGTCTGGCGCCAAGCTCTCAATGCTAATTATGTTTGGGGCAGCCCCCCAGGTGGCTGGTCTTTTTCGCGCACCCTCCGGGAGGCACAACTCGCGAGCCCTGCCGGACAGCCGCCGCTGTTGTGCGTGATCTGCATCTCGGCTTGCTGCTGCGCAAACCCAAAGCTTCACCTCTCAATCTCCCGTTGTAGGCCCTACCTCCGCAATTCAGCCGTAGCGCACCTCCGGCTGTTTTGGGCCGGTTCAAGCAGTGAGGAAGGGGACCACAGAGAGCTTCAATTTTTCCGGTGTGCATATTTCACATTTGTAGAGGATTACAGGCTCAATGAGTGCCGAATAGTGTCAGGATGTTGCTGCGACCGGAGTAGCTCGCTCAGAAAGTGGCCATCTTCGGTCGTGCCTAGCTCCGCCCTCACAGTCACTAACCTTATCCCTTCTTCCTGCTGTTTCTTCATGGAATATTTTATTCACCCTGCACTGATTATGCCATCTGAGGATTCTGCTCTGACTTCTCTTCGGCTCCCACCCTTACGATCAAGATATTTTGCAACTTTACCTTCTCCATCAGCTGTACCTAGATTTGATACTTGGAGATTTGGAATTACCTAGTCACTAGTGAGTTTTCCCCATCGTTCTTCATCACCTCCAGCAAAAAGAAGGGGATCCCTCACGTCATCTCCTTCTAGAAGAGATGTAGATATTTTAACTTGGGATGCATTAGCCATCTCTTCTCCCCCTCAGATCACTTCATAGTTTCTGTCAAGCAATTCGCCAGTCGATGATATTTCACATTTTAAAACAGAAGGAATGAATTAACTTAATTTGAGCTGGCACAGAGAAATTTTCCCTTAACGTAATGGACTGGAACTGTTTCTTTGTATGCATTCCTGGGAATTCCCCAGAGGTCTTATCAGTTTCGCATCAATTGTGTATATTGCGGAAATTCAAAACACATTTTTTCCTTTAATATGTGATTTTTGGTTTTGTTATTTTTCATAATACCCTTTTCTTTCTATTTCACAATTTATCTATATGTTTTCCAATTATCTTCTTTACTTACTTGTAAGGGAAAATGCCACTTTTCCAAGACGGTGGTCACTAGCAACAGGATCTCATTATGTATTCTCTAGGTTGTCCTTTCTATATTTTCAGGACACGGGTGTCCTTATTTATGGCAGCCCTTACTTCATTTCTATTACACAGGAGAAGCAGCCATCTTTTGGAGTGCACCTAGCCAACTTCACTCAGCTCTCCTTTCAAGCAGTTTTGTCTGCAGTCCAGGAAGATCTTGCATTACTCATCTGGAGGCCCTTTTACATTCTAGAAGCAATCCACTTTGCCCGGACCACATTACCAGGTATGTGCTCCTATGATAGGGCCTTCATTCCTACATATTGTCTTTACGAACAAATGTTTTAGTTTATATTACTTTCTGACACCTCACGTTAGATCACCTGGACCCATCCGAACTACACTGGCAATTGTTAATGCCTTTGGAAGTCTCTAAAATCCTTGCACAGGTAACTTTGAGACTACTGAGACTATGCCCCCCTCCATTTTTTCCCCACATTTTGGCTGCTGTCTTGTGTATTTCGAATCTATAGGTGTAGCTGCATTTTGCCCATTGTTGCTTTCAGCAATGTTTGATTAGTGCCTAGTGAGTATACACTCTTTGTATACATTGGAATCCCATACTGTGGCCTTCTCAACTCTAATACTATATTTTCTCTGCTTTCTTTGAGTCCTTTGTTTTTCTGGGGCTCATGTATTCATGGAGTCCCATGTACGAAGCATTTTACCTCTAGCAAATAGCCTATTGGGCTGTTTGCGACTGGTAAAATAATTTTTGCAGTGTACCAACCCTATTTTCTACTAACCTTATTTTTCAAGTCGGTCCCCTTTTACAGACTCGCAAAACAGGGTTTGCGTGTCCCTATTAGGAAGGGGCATATTTAGGGCGCCCCTTCCTGATAACAATTCACACTGGTATGTAAGAATGTTCTGCGACCAGAAATGCGGTTGCAGAACATTTGCAGTTACCACCAACTTCAAATTGGTGAGAAGCCTTTCACAAACAGGCTGGGGTCCCTAAGTGCCACTTCTCCTTTGTGCATGGTGGCACCAACATTTTTTCAGAGCAAGCAGTGGTCCCATGGACCACTGCCCACTCTAAAAAAAAAAAAGAAAAAGACAACTTTTCTTTTTAATGCATCCTGTTGTCCTTTTAGGGAAACTGGCTGCATTTCCCCCCAAAAACTGCTTTATCTAAAAAGCAGCCTACTATTCCTGTTAGTGCCGGCCATTCCCAATGGATTGCAAATTGTGACCTGCCTCATGCATATTAATGAGGCAGGTCCATTTTGACCCATTTGGGTATCGCAAACAGTGCCTCACACACTCAATTTGCAAATCGCAAAAATGTGCCAATTGCAACTCTCAATCTCTAATGGTCGTACATCTGGCCCTTAGAGTACTGATGATGATCCTTTTATCTGTCTTAAAGATTGAAACATCAACTAATTCTTTGGACCCAATTTGATTGATCTTGAGAATAAAATGTTCTCTGTTGATCTTACCTGATACACACTCTTGATCACGTATTGTCCCACATTTGTAGCACAGAGCATGTTTCTCACCACACACCCTCTGAGCCATCACATTGATTTTGTAGATACGAATGAATAAATTGATCATCTGATGTATTTGTACATTGATTGTGATATCTATGGTCTTGGGACCACTGTTCTTTACACATAAGCTTACCCAAGTTCCCAGGCAACAATTGCGTTCCGTTGTTACCAATACCTTTCTAAAAGTGGCGTTTTCAAAATTGTAATTTAAAATCTGACTTTACCATAAGAGAGAATTTCTCGTATCACATAACAGCATAATAAGCAACATAACTAAAGAAATTTGATAAAGCTAATAGAGCTCACATGGTTGTGACCTATTGACGTTATCTGATAAAGACATCTAGTCACGGGTTCCTTAACTAATGAATTCACCCCAGGCATCAGACTGAATCCGTAAATTTTTCAACAGTGCCTCTGTGCGCCAGGTGATGGTGCCATACAACTGATTGCTAACGTCAACTCCAGTTGTGGCATCAGTGGAGTTACCAACACGCGGACGTCAGTTTAATGTTTTCCATGCTGTGACACGGATCCGGAAAAGCGGTTCCTCAGGCCGTGTACTAGCCTACTTCGACAGTTTTTTTCCCGTTGGAAACTGTTCTTTTTCTCATGACTTCAGGCTTTGAGCCTTGTGGGTCTTGTACTTGACAAATGTCTGAAACAGACCTGCATTCTATTTCTATATGGGGTTTAGGGGAACACAACAACACCAAAGATTGCGGCTCCTGCCAAAAGCTGAAGACGAAGGCGCTCAAGGAATTTCGTATGAAACTCCTGGCAGCTTGGCTGTCACAGCCTTCATAGACTTTGTGTCAGCCGTGGTCTTCTTCATCTCTTTCGGAAGTTCAATCACACGGCCGTTCCAGGGGTTGGAGCCGCACAAGGGAACGTTGCTCTCCTTCGATGTCCCAAGGTAAGCACAGGTGTTTGAAGCTGCTGCACCCCAACTTCGCCATGTGAAGATTCAGTCTCCCACGGCTCCTCCTGCTCGCTGGTTGAGGAGGCTGTACACGACTCCACCCATGCCTCCCCCGCTTTCCGGGAACCGGGGCATTGATGGCCCAAATGAAAGAATACTACAACTCTCTACATCTCATCTTTGGGCCCCCACCTTCCCCTGGAGCGCCGTCGGGCAATGTGGAGGTGAGAGGAGCCATGCCGGTGGGTTAGCCCTCTGTGTCAGTAAGGCCTTCTGAATCGTTAGGTTGGCCGCCTCTGCGCCGATGTACAGTGTTTGGGTTACCACCTTTAGTGTCATACTTGATCAGCATTGATGTCAGCGGCGCCAATTGAAGTTGTTTCTCCTTTCCTCTTGACGTCAAAGCATCATCTTCTCAGCATCAGCTGTGGAATCAATAGAGCCAACTGGGGGGAAATGTTTTTTGATTCCCTCTTGGGGGGTGCTCAGAGTCATCTTGTAGTAAGCGATACAGAGGAATCTGGGCTATTACAGTTTGGAGGTCCGCGCCTGGGGTTCCGCTGCGAAAAGGAAATCAAAGGTGGACAGGACATCAATGCAGTCCTGAGAGCTCTTGAAATATGCAGTAATCTGGTTGTATTGTCAGTAATGTTCAGTCCATCTGGATGCAGTGATTTTAAACGGTACATCCAGAAGTTTTATCTGGAGTCCAGTAGTTCTTCCGTTGAGACATGTTCCACGGGGAAAATCTATAAATCTGATAGTAAATGATCCACAACGTTAAAATGATTGGCTACAGGCTGGTCAATTCTCAAAAAGCATAAAGAGTGACAGCTTTGAGAATAGCATAGCTATAACTGATGCTTGATGTCAGGGAAGCAGCCACTCTTTTTGCTTTTACTGAGGTGGATAACCAGCCTGAATAAAAGTGTTATTTGTATTATCCTACCTTTTTCAACTTACTTCACTATATCTACACATCACAGGCCACACCCCCCCCCCACATCATCATATGGCAAGTAACAAAAGATCTGATATAAAGAGCCCCATTACAGGTGCCCGTTGGGTATTGTAGCGCCGACCCAACGAGGAGCAGGTCCAGATGATAAAGCATGACACCTAGCTTGCTGGGTGTGTGAGGTCCCTAGTTTTGAAAAAGCGGGATCCCCTCCTAATCCCTTTCCTTTATTAGATTCCACCTCAACTATCATTACCAATGATAGCAGTTGGTCCTCTGACTTTTATTGACCAGGCACCACTCTATGAGGAACAGCATACCATTAGCTAGTAAGATTAATCCTTAGTCGCCTTCCCACTTGATGCACTTGCAAAATTGTCAATCCATTGAGGATTGTAAATAAAGGAGACACACACTACAGAGTCCATAAGACGTATGCCGAATCTCTGAAGAAAGAGTGAAGGGCTCTGAAACGCGTCAGGCTGCAGACGGCATCCTGCTGGGGTCAGGATTGATGTACGGAGCAGTTTTTACTTTATTTAAACTCCTTCACAGCGAGTCTCCTTCCGAGTGCTTCTCTGTCTGGGGGCAACTTGGAGTTTTGCTGTTACACGCCAGTCCCGCTGCAAGAGATGCACCACCCCGTAAGGACTGGGGGCCACGTGCTTGACAATTTTGCAAGTGTATCAAGTGGGAAGGCGTCTAAGGATTAATGACGAGGTTCATTGAGGACTTTAATTGGACACCGCGAAATTACAGGTGCATCCATTCAGGATTCTAAATGAAGGAGACACTCACTACAGAGTACATAAGACTGTGCGTTTTACTCATTTGAGCAGCCCATTGGAGGGCATTTAAATGGTGGGTGTGTCAGTACGCACATGGTTATGCCGAGCTTCTGAAGAAAAAGCGAAGGGCTCTGAAATGCGCCAGACTGCAGAGGGCACCCTGTTGTGGTCGAGATTGGTGTGCGGAGCAGTTTTTACTTAATTTAAATGCCTTCACAGCGAGTCTCCTTCCGAGTGCGCCTCTGTCTGGGGGCAACTTCGAGCTTTGATGTTATGCGGCAGCCCCGCCGAGAGAGATGCACCCCGTAAGGACTGGGGGCCACGTGCTTGACAATTTTGCCAGTGCATCAAGTGGGAAGGCGACTAAGGATTAATGACTGTGCAGTATGCCGAGGTCCATTGAGGACCTTATTTGGACACAGCAAAATTACAAGTGCATCCATTCAGGATTGTAAATAAAGGAGACACACACTACAGAGTCCGTAAGAATGTGCGTTTTACTCATTTGTTCTGACCATTGGAGGGCATTTAAACGGTGGGTGTGTCTGTACGCACATGGTTATGCTGAGCCGCTGAAGAAAGAGCGAAGGGCTCTGAAACGCGCCAGGCTGCAGACGGCATCCTGCTGTGGTCGAGATTGGTGTGAGGAGCAGATATTACCTAATTTAAACGCCTTCACAGCGAGTCTCCTTCTGAGTGCGCCTCTGCCTGGGGGCAACTTGGAGCTTTGATGTTACGTGGGAGTCACACCGCGAGAGATGCACCACCCCGTAAGGACTGGGGGCCACGTGCTTGACAATTTTGCAAGTGCATCAAGTGGGAAGGCGACTAAGGATTAATGACTGTGCAGTACGCCGAGGTCCATTGAGGACCTTAATTGGACACAGCGAAATTACAAGTGCATCCATTCAGGATTGTAAATAAAGGAGACACACACTACGCTACAGAGTCCATAAGACTGTGCGTTTTACTCATTTGAGCAGCACATTGGAGGGCATTTTAATGGTGGGTGTGTCAGTACGCACATGGTTATGCTGTGCCTCTGAAGAACGAGCACAGGGCTCTGAAACGCGTCAGGTTGCAGACGGCATACTGCTGTGGTCGAGACATATATATATATATACACTAGCCAATAAAAGTAAATATGAGATAGGATTTCGAACTAGGATTTCATCTGAGGTTACAGAAATTTGTACATAATATACACAGTCGCTGAGAACTGAAAACCCTCTGAAAGAACAATCGATGTTTGGAAACACAATGGAAAAAAGATATGATAGTTTTTGATTCTTTGATTTGCTGGTACTTTACTGTGATCGATACGGTTCGGGTCAGAAACAGTGACTTGCAGTTTATAATGAAATATAAATACTTGAATTTATTTAACATCTATATGTACATCACTGTGATGTTTTATATCAAGAAAATGGCGACCTCCATTTTGCCATAGATTGTAAGCTAGGTTGACAGTCTAGAGTAACAATGGAAAGGGAAAAAGGGAATCTGCACTATGCACTTTTAAAAATGGTCTAGACTCCAGGGACTCTATGGTCCAGTGGAAGGCTAGTATTGCCGAAACGCATAGGCCGTCCATTTACTGCACGGAAACTTTTTGCACATGGTGTGTGAAATAAAATAATTGATTTGAAAACTTACCTGCTTGCTGTGCCGTGACTTCTGCCAAAAGGGATAAGGAGGCGAGAGGATTCTAAGAGATATGTACACATGGACTGGGACGTGCATCACAGGCACTCACAACTGGGGTGAGGCGGTCGGGAAAGGACTCCAGTCGATATTACAAAGAAGAAACACGACCAACACCTCTGCTGCATATCCTGATTGCCGCATCGGAGGACGTTTGACTCACAGCGTGGGGAAAGACGATTGCGGGAGGATTGTTTGGTGAAGACCCTGCGGTGAGTGAGCAGGCTGGGGGGTGGGCAGTTTTTGCATCGCTCGTAACCGCGGCGGAGGCGGCGTGCGAGCAGTGTGTAGCCGCGACTACCGCTTGTGAGCAAACCGCATGGGAAAGTAACCAAGGCGTAAGCATCTGAAGCGCTAATAATAACTTTAAGAATCTTTGTAAGCACGCGCTGAATAGACGCCGCGTTCAGATCTGTAATCAGGCAAGCGCATCTATACGCGATCAACAAGCCCCCAGGAACCCGGAACAAGCAACCTGAGAAAGGCTGAAAAATTAAAGGGGCAGTACAGCATTTTTGTGATCCAATGGAACACGATAGCGTGTTGACAAAGGAGCAGCAGGTACACAGGGAAATTTGCCTTGTCTGAGGAGCAGAAGGCAGACAACCTGATATATACAATAAACATGACACACGGAGCAGAATAATACATGCAATAATAGAGAAAAATTTCAACCTTGCTTACTAAGATGGCAGATAAGTCAAGAAACTGCCAGATAAGGGCGTGAGCTACTCAATGATGATAATACCCCTACAACAAGTGCAAATACAAGAGGAAATGCAGGGGCAAAGGAGAAGGAAAACAGAACAGTTTTTAATATTCTGAGGGAATTGCAGCAACAAAAAATCTTGGAAATTAATAAATGGTGGGAGAAGACAACATTGGAAAAATATATAGAGTACAAAAGAGTCCCTCGGGGTCTCAGAATGCCCACCTTGAACGATCTGGACCCAGATTTAATCAAACTGTGGCAAACCGATACAAATGAATGCTCCTTCAAACTCATGAGGACACTCATTATACATGCCGAAAGAAAATTGGAGAAAATAACAAGTGTAATTGAAGCACTAGAGCTGGAACTTGCCAACATCCCTGTCTCAGAATAAAATAAAGAGTTAATTGAGAACATGGAGAAGAAGGTAGCCAAACATGAAATGGAAGTAGAAAAACGAAAAGCAAACAAATTCATGAGAGATCGGCTGGATTATGTGAATGGGCGGATTTATACATTCGCTCGCAAATATGATACTTTAAGAAGTCGTGTTGTGATGGATAAAAATGCAGGAATAGAGCACACGGATGTGGTTGACTGCTCAGAAATCAGCTCAAATGATGAAGAAACAACAACAATGCCACTGGATTTTCGCGGGGAGATGCAACTGGCCCAGATGATTATGCGACAAAGAGGAAGAGGCAGAGCGAACACGTGGGGGAGAGAACAATCAAAGCCCCAAACCAAACCACAACTAGAAGGGGCAGAAGGAGGAACAAAGCCAAAGAGAGGCAAAGGAAAACAAAAGTAACACTGAAGAAAAGGACAACAAAAACTGATAACATAGTCAATTTATCAAGCAAAAAGTTATCAGACATGCACTTAAAATTATTGAATAGGGGATTATCCTGTTGCCCAAACAAAAACATTGACGTACCAAATGCTCGCATTGACTTGTATACGTTTTGTCGGAAAATCAAACTGAAGAAATACTTCTCTGAGAAAAAACATCGGAAACCAGAATGCCCATTGGAAAAAAAATCTGTCCTCTATTGCTCAAAAGGATCTACTAGCAATGAGGGCATTAACATCGCTTGAGGAAAATACACTATCTAGCCGAGAAAAAAGTGAAAGTTCACTCCAACTGGATATTGACTTTTGCAATCAATCCGGCGTACCCACAAATAGTGGAGGTGAAAGTGGACTAAAGAAACAATCACAATTCTGCCCACAATTACCACCAGGGAATAAAGTCGACCTATTCCACGATATAATGGTGGAAGAAATAACGAGAATTTCTGGAAAAACCGTTAACAACAAAGATGAGATGTGGAATAGAAAATTAAACAATCTCTCGCCAAAGAAATATCAGGCGATGTCAGAACTAAAAAATGACCCCACAGTAATAATAAAATCCTCGGATAAAGGGGGAAATATTGTTGTGCAAAATGTAACGGATTACATCACTGAGGCCAAAAGACAACTGAGCAATCAAAACCATTATGAACACCTGAAAAAGAACCCAATGGAAGAGTGGACAGAAGAATATCATGCTCTACTATTGGGGTGGAAGGACAAAGGTCTGATTGACTTCGATGAATATTCATATCTGAAAATGGATAATCCCATCACAGCCACCACTTAATTTTTACCAAAAGTACATAAAGCTCTCACTAAACCACCTGGAAGACCGATTGTGAGTTCCATAGGTTCATTGTTGGAGAAAACATCGAGATTCATTGACATATTTTTAATGAACTATGTAACTTCACTACCTTCATATATGCGGGATGCAATGGACTTCTTAAATAAAATATCAGGGATTGAGTGGAAGACAAACTATCTGATGGCAACAATAGATGTTGCTTCTCTTTACACTTCAATACGTCACGAGGATGGAGTAAGAGCCATTAAGAAGATCTTGGAGACACGATCAGTGAGCCATCTTGAACACTCTGCAATGTTGATAGACATGCTAATCTACTGCCTGACACACAATGCATTTCTCTTCTTGGGGAACCTGTACCTGCAAAAGCAGGGGACCGCAATGGGGACATCATTTGCTCCAACGTATGCAAACCTCCTGATGGCCATCTGGGGGAATGAGATTGTGGAACAAGAAAAGAAAAAACATTCAAAAATCAAGATCTGGTGTCGTTTTATCGACGTCTTGTTTGTCATTTGGGACTTAAGTAAAGAAGAGCTTCAAAACTTCATTGATTCGCAGGAAAATAACAAGTACAATCTCCATTTCACATCAACCATCAGTGCCACGAGTCTTGTCTTCCTGGATGTGGAAACCTTTGTGAAGAACGACCGCCTATGTACTACGATACATAGAAAACCTACATCTTGTAATAGCATACTTCATGCTAACAGCGGGCATCCAGCGAAGCTTAAGTGGAGTATTCCGTATGGACAGATGTTACGAGCAAAAAGAAACTGCTCTGAAATGGAGGATCTGGAAGAGAAAATAGAAATAATGAGCAACCGATTCCGGGAAAGGGGTTACCCAAATGAAGTCAGCGAAATCATATGAAAAAGAGAACAGATCTCCTAGTACTAGGAAGTGGCAAAACTAAGGGAACGAACGCTGAAACAGGAGAGATTAATAGCGTAACACGCTTGATCATGGATTTCAACAATCAGAGTGACAAACTGAAGAAGGCCCTAAGGAAAAATTGGAACATCTTACTCCTAGATGAAACTCTGAAAGAAAATTTAACTTCATCCCCAAATATCACATACAGGAAAACGTCATCCCTATGTGATATTCTCACCAAGAGTCATCTACAAATTAAGGAACCAAAAAAGACCTCATGGCTAACAACACCTGGATTCTGGAAATGCGCCAAATGCAAGGCCTGTGAGCATGGCGCAAATATTACGGAATACAAACTGCTAAATGGTAGATCGGTAAAAATCAGGGACCATATAACGTGCAAATCGAAACACGTGGTCTACAGGCTCTTGTGCCCGTGTGGAAAGTTCTATATAGGAAGCACCATAAACAAATTAAAACTACGGATCCTCCAATACCTACGTGCAATCAAGAATGAGGACCCCAATTACCCCATGGCCAAACATTTAGCTGAATGTCATCAAAGCAACCCCAATCTACTGAAATACTCAGGGATCACGCTCAGTAAACTCTCAGAGAGAGAGGGGGAGATCGTACATTACAACTACGAAAACTAGAATCAAGAATGATCCTGGGGATGGGGACAGAGTATCCATATGGGCACAATCAAGATGCCAAACTATTTGTACATCTGTAAATACAACATAAAATGAATCCAGCTAAATTTCGGAACTCCAATATCAATTTGTCATATGTATATAGGTGTAAATATCTTGAAAAGTAGCGATTTGGTCGCCATGTAAATATTGAACGAACCGACACATAAAAAAGAGCGTGATCATTGAAAGACAGATAGGATGAATCGACTGTGAGATTATATGTAAAAAGATGAAATTGATCTTAAACAGGAGTCCTTTTTGACACAACTTGCTGAAGCATAAAAATGTACTTTACAATATGGACGACAAACTAGCCAATAAGAGTAAATATGCGATAGGATTTTGAACTAGGATTTCATCTGAGGTTACAGAAATTTGTGCATAATATACACGGTCGCTGAGAACTGAAAACCCTCTGAAAGAACAATAGATGTTTGGAAAGACAATGGAAAAAAGATATGATAATTTTTGATTCTTTGATTTGCTGGTACTTTACTGTGATCGATACGGTTCGGGTCAGAAACAGTGACTTGCAGTTTATAATGAATGTAAATACTTGAATTTATTCAACATCTATATGCACTTCACTGTGATGTTTTATATCAAGAAAATGGCGACCTCCATTTTGCCATAGTTTGTAAGCTAGGTTGACAGCCTAGAGGAACAATGGAAAGGGAAAAAGGGTATCTGCACTATACACTTTTAAAAATGGTCTAGACTCCAGGGACTCTATGGTCCAGTGGAAGGCTAGTAGTAGTGGAAACGCGTAGGCCGTCCATTTACTGCACGGAAACTTTTTGCACATGGTGTGTGAAATAAAATAATTGATTTGAAAACCTACCTTCTTGCTGTGCCGTGACTTTCGCCAAAAGGGATAAGGAGGTGAGAGGATTCTAATATATATATATATATATATATAGATATATATTGATGCTCCACTTGCACCTGCCTGTCGTATTCCTTGGCTGGTGCCTGCCAGTCGGGGGTGCACCCGACAACAATATCGGCTCAGAAATCCCTCCCCGCAATGAAACGGGAAATCAGGAAGTAGCACTCCCAGGGTAAGTTCACAGATGTTTTATTCTCTCAAAAAACGTGCTTTCGGCACTCGGCCTTCCTCAGTAATGAGACGGAAAACACGGCGAGCACAATGCATTTAAACCATCACGTGTCATCAAAACTAAACATAGAAGTAGGACACGAAGATAAAACCATGTCCGCCATCTTGGAATGGGTCTGTATCATGTTAAAAATATGGCAAGATATACACAATACGAAAGTATCTAAAGATCAAAATTGACAAGATACCCACAATCAATAAGCATCTAAAGATCAAATGATCAAATTAGCTTGCATTCTATAACGCCCTGAATGGGCTATATCATGGCATACTACCGCCATCAGACCCGCACACAACACTGTGTTATACTGCCCTGTATGGGCTGCTAATCATCACAGTATAAATAACTTGATGGCACACTGTATCAACCCAATGTAAATCACATTAAGAATTCATTATAGACAAATATAACATGGAAAGTAAATTGGAAGGTAAAAAGAAGCAATGGTTATGGTTAATCAATAACAGTACATATATCACATATCAATCATATTAGATGGACAGCCAAGTCCTCATGCATATTTAGTCCCATAGGCATCTTGCTTTGTAGATCAATAATATATCGCGATTCCAGTCGCCTGAGCTTTTGTAATCTGTCTCCCCCTCTTACACTGAATGGGACAGAATCTAGACAAAAGTATGCTAACAGATCCCTGTTACGTGCATGCTCTTTATCAAAATGTCTGGCTACAGGGTAGCTCACATCTGCATTTTGAGTCTGATGGCGGTAATATGCCATGATATAGCCCATTCAGGGCGTTATAGAATGCGAGCTAATTTGATCATTTGATCTTTAGATGCTTATTGATTGTGGGTATCTTGTCAATTTTGATCTTTAGATACTTTCGTATTGTGTATATCTTGCCATATTTTTAACATGATACAGACCCATTCCAAGATGGCGGACATGGTTTTATCTTCGTGTCCTACTTCTATGTTTAGTTTTGATGACACGTGATGGTTTAAATGCATTGTGCTCGCCGTGTTTTCCGTCTCATTACTGAGGAAGGCCGAGTGCCGAAAGCGCGTTTTTTGAGAGAATAAAACATCTGTGAACTTACCCTGGGAGTGTTGCTTCCTGATTTCCCGTTTCATTGCGGGGGAGGGATTTCTGAGCCGATATATATATAGCCCTATATAAATATATAAGGCTATATTTTTATGTGTTTTTTTAAAAGTCACTTGGTGAAAGTGGGTGCAAAATTACACACTCCAAGATGGCCGCATTGTATGCACTAAACCAAGTCCATTGTTGTTGTTTATTACAGGAAATGACGTAATTAAGTCAAAAACTTTATTTAAAAAATGAATTGTTGTGCTATTTGGTAACAGCTGGAGGAAGGCGCAAAGCCGAAACGCGTCCTGTTGCTAATCTTTTGAAAATAAATCTGAATTAAAACCTTATCCACGGAGTGCGGTCCTTTCCTTATGTTACAAGGGGAAATTAAGCTGTGTTTTTTCCGCGGTTCCTCAACACCGCGGCTTGGACACGCACCCGCCCCTGAGTGCAGTTGGCTTTTTATTGGGGGCCTGGAGTGAATCAAACATTGCTGTGCACCGTCTTGAATCTGGATTACAAACTCGGAAAACAGAAGGCGGAGGCGGAAGGCGGACAGCGGGCTAGACGGCTGGTACGGGTGAGTCTTGCCGGCTTACACGCACGCTGTCTTGTTGGTTGAAAGCCGCGAGCCAATGTAAAGCGCGTGTGAAGCGCCGATGTGTAGCGCATGTGAAGTAGGCAGTGCAACGCTATAGCAAGCAGAGGAATATAACACTGCACAGATTCAACGATTGGGGCGAGTGTATAAGGCACATACAAATATTGGCACATAAGATCAAGCCCTCATAAAACAAACAACGATGTACTCCGACCAGGAGCACTGTGAAGCTGCAGCGGACATTTTTCAATTGAAAGAGAGTCAAACGGCGTCAGCAAGTGGGGGCGCTGCAAGTACCCAGAGCCAACAAACCCCCCTCAAAATGTTATTCATTAAGCTTGAGAGACTGTTTGAGCGCGAAGTCCGCAAATGGTGGGAGGCTACCTCTCTGCAGAAGTACTTGGAAGTCAAGCGGATTCCACGAGGGCTTTGAGTGTACCCTGTGCCCTCATATGAGAATCCTGACCCGCAATTGTTGGATGAGTGGGCGATATATACAGCTGAGATGTCAGAGGGCATGCTGAGAATATTAATAAAATTCGCGTGGAGTGACCGAGATAAATGCCGGAAAGAAATTGACGAGTTGGAAGCACTGATTGCACAAGACCCTGACTCCGCACAATGTGAAATGCTGTGTGAAGCAATGAAAAAACATCTCATTGCCTATGAAGACAAGATTAGAAAATGCAAGCAATCAAAATTCCAAAGGTACGCCCGTGACTATGAACAAGGACGCATTCTGACATTCGCACGAAAATATGATGCGCCAATAAAGGCCATGCGAAGCAGTGCTGGCAAAGTTGCCCCTAAAGCGGTTGTCACCTCGGATTCGGATCTGACCAATATAGAACAGTCAGTAGATGCGAGATCAAGCTCCAGCGGTGCAGGGTCCTCGCAGTCCCATTTTCGCGAGGAGTTCCAACTAATGCGGCAAACATATCAGAGAGGGGCAAAAGGCAAACCCCCGGAACAAAGGCAAAGACAAGACAAACGCGACGAGGTGGCTTCAGCACAAGAAGGAGTATCCGCCTGTACATGGAGCAAGAGAGGCAATCAGAGATAACTCCTGCTGAAGACCTCCCAATTGTGAACCTGACACCATACAAGCTTTCGACAATTGAAACTGAAGTCCTTAAAAAGGGACTCACGTTTTGCCCGTCACATGACTTTGAATTAACCCAGACAAGGATTGACCTATTCTTATTTACACAGAAATTAAAGCTTCTAAAATTCCACAAGCTCAAAATATCTGGCGAGGTGACACTAGTAAACACCAGAGAAGTGACTACATTAGAGAATTTAGAGGGTGTAGATTGTGACCTCTTACAAATAATGGACAGTCAACCAGTTGCCAGTGACGCAGCACAAAGTGCTGAAGCTGCTGAAAAATTTGGCATAACACAAACCAGAGCAATAACCAATTTTAAACCACCATCGAAATTCATACCCAATATGCCACATGATGCAATAGATGTGTTTGAAGAATCGGTCAAAACAGGTCTGGAGAATTTGAGGAAACAGAGCACTTACAGTAACAAACAGTGGAATCTCTGTCAGGCACATCGACAAGCATTGGAGAAATTAAAGTCCAGCCCCAAATTGTGTGTAAACCATCAGACAAGGGCGGTAACATTGTCCTGATGACGCGGGAATTCTACTGTACCGAGGCATTTCGACAACTAAGGGCCACCACCTGTTATACGAAAATCAACAAAGAAGAATACAATAACAGCATTGTACAGTATCATGATCTCATTGAGAAGTGGGCAGCTGCGGGCATGCTCGATACAAACGAGCTTACATTTTTGACCTGCCAACAACCGTCATCCCGACCTTTTATCATCTGCCCAAAATACACAAACATGCAAATCTACCACCAGGCAGACCGATTATTTCTTCGAGGGGGCGTTTGACCGAAAAAACGTCACAGTATTTGGACTTCTTTTTGATTGATCATGTGAAAACCCTACCATTATATATTCGTGATACCACTGATTTTATGAGAACTATATGTGACATTGTATGGGAGTCAGAGATGTTAATGATTGTCCTTGATGTTACTGGACTATATACATGCATCTCCCACCAACATGGCATACAAGCAGTGGAATATTTCCTTAAAACACGATCATTGAGGTTTTCAAAACATAATGCCATGCTGTTAGAATTTTTGTCTTTTTGCCTCAATACCAATATTTTCCTGTTTCAGAAACAATATTTCAGGCAGTGTTGGAGGACGGCGATGGGAACCTGCTTCGCCCCTAGCTACGCGAACTTGTTCGTCGGCTGGTGGGAGAAGAAGGTCGCCTGGGCTGATGAAAATCAGCACTGGGTCTCATCAATTGAAGGGTGGTACCGTTACATCGACAACCTTTTCATATTTTGGAAAGGTCCCCGAACAGAGGCTGAGTCATTAATCAAACACCTGAATGACAATACAGTGAACCTGCATATTAGTGGCAACATAAGTGACACTAAGGTTGACTTTTTAGATTTAAAAGTCTTCATTAAAGATGGCAACATATGCACCTCACTCTATCGGAAGGCCACTGCAGGAAATTCGATTCTTGAAGCAAGCAGCTGTCATCCCAAATCATTAAAGAACAGCATTCCGTATGGGGAATTGTTCCGTATTAAAAGAAATTGTACAAGATCTACCAATTTTGATACAGCGGCCCATGAATCTATGGTAAGGTTCCAAGTAAGAGGGTACTCGGACCAGATCTTAGAAAAGGCATACGAAAAAGTTCGAACAATTCCAAGAACTAATCTCCTTAAAGATAAGCAAAAGACATCTGCAAAGGAAGACAATACACCTAGATTTATCACTACCTTTTCGAGAGAGTCCAAAGAAATACATAACATTATGAAACAAAATTGACAGATTCTAAGATCAGATGGGATAATAGGCAAAGCGTTAGCTTGCTATCCAAAAATCACGTACCGAAAGAATCGTTCACTGAGGGATCTCCTGGTGCATAGTCATTTTGACTCTGTTCCACATACACCAACACTAGGTAATCTGACCGGACTTTATCCCTGTCAAAATTGCAAGGCGTGCATAGCGAGAACTAAACAAATCAATTACCAAGTCCCAGGGAAATCCTTAATCAGAAAAATCACCAAATTTCTAACATATACCACCCCATTCTGTGTTTATTGCCTTGTCTGCCCATGTAAATTGAAATACATAGGCAGTACAATTCACCCAGTAAAGAGGAGAATTTTAGAACATGCAAGGGCAATACAGCATAAGGACTCAAACTACCCAGTAGCGAGGCATTTTGTGAAAGAACACAGAAGTGACCGGAATCTTCTGCGTTTCTTCTGTTTGACCAAGTTCCTATCAAGGAAAGAGGCGGCGACAGGGAAATCCAGCTGTGCCGTCTCGAGTCAAGATATATTATCGATCTTAATACTAGAACTCCCTTTGGGTTAAACACAGAATAAGAATTAGCCATAAACCTAGGTTAGAGAGTCCCAGTCTCCAAGATATCTGTGATTAATTGTAACACAGTGGGTCAGGCAAGATGGCGGACTGAAGACGCCGCTGAGTAGTAGCGGCTAACAGAAGCTCCCCGACCCTGCCCGAAATGGCGTGATTCTCTGGCTTATCAGCACCATAACCAGCCTGGGGCTGCCGGGTGTGTAAGAGGAGGAGTGGTTCCCGGTGCTAACGAGACGTGTTGATGCCTGGCGAGACCGGGGGGTTACTGACGGAGGCTTCACACGGATGAAAGCGGAGTGGAACAATGACTGCAGCTGCGAGGGTATCTGCGAGCAGTGTGAAACTACTGGCCCGTTTCTGCCCGAGAACGGCACGGTTTCCTTGATTGCTCGGTGCCGCAGATAGTCCAACTAACAGAGAAACAGTGAAACAACTTTATAAAATCGCAGCAACAGCGGCAACATTGTGTCTCCTGTGGGGGGAAAAAAACTACCGAAGCATATTAACGCTTAGTGAAGCCGAAGGGAAACAGGCTGAGATCTTTGTTACCTATTAAAAAAGGAGGAAGCGACTACTACGGCCTCGAGGGCACAAAGTACTTTTTCTCAGACCACCCGTATTATGAATTATACGAGACTATGAGCACTTTCTGAGATTAACCGAGAGCATAATCTTTCTTGGCTATAACCTAATACTAATGCAGAAGCTGCTCCACGCTTACCTGCTGCTTGCACGGCATCTCTTTCCCCGGTTGATCAGCGGCTCGGCCATCAGCTGGTCTGGCCTTGGGCTGCGTCCTGGCTCACAGGAGATTGCAGACTCTGCACAAGTTGGTGGGTTGCAGATGGCTCCAAAAAACCCGCCCAGATCGACCAGGACAAACAAAGCTAACAATGAGGTGGTACTAACGAGTGAAGGAACAACTACATCACAAGTCCCCACATCCCATGGAAAATCGAGGGAGGGGGATCTTTCTACAGGAATTACAACCACTACTGACAAGGCAGGAGAAACCGTGCTATCTCCAGGCGGGGGGGGGGGCTGGTGCTGCTATCCCTCCTACAGCTTCCATAGTATATGGTAAGAAAGTCTTGCGACCTCCGATCTTGCTTGTACCTCTGCCCTCGCCCTCACCAGCTCCTGCTCTTGCGAAAGACTGTAACATCAAAATTGGCATAAATGGCACAAATAACGTCACTAATGCTAATAATGCTA
This sequence comes from Lissotriton vulgaris, assembly GCF_964263255.1. Taxonomy (NCBI): domain Eukaryota; kingdom Metazoa; phylum Chordata; class Amphibia; order Caudata; family Salamandridae; genus Lissotriton; species Lissotriton vulgaris. The sequence continues at coordinate 1,758,507,747 of NC_141687.1, forward strand.
TCAACGCCTAACCAATGAAAGGGGGAAAGAGTGCAGTGGAGCCGGAGGGGAATTTAATCAATATGACTGCCTATACTGAAGTTACTCCAGAGGGCTCTCTGGGGGGGGGGGGGGGGGGTTTACAGAAGAAATAGAAGGAGAAGCAGCTGTTACTACAGGAGCCCACTCTGCTGACTTTTCCATGGAAGATCTCCCCTCAGAGGGGGGGCCCGCTGTTGACTCACTGGTTATTAGCGCAGAGGCAAATAACTCTCCGAATGGGGAACTATGCACAGTGGAGGAGCTGGCAGCTTCAGAGGGTATTGTGGAGGGTATAGCAGAGGGTGAAATATCTAATGATGAGTTTGAGGACTTAACAGCGACCGGTTCCCCCTCAGACACAGCAAAATACCTTTCGAACAGGAGAGATAAGGCTAAGTCTAAATCTAAAGTAAGGGGCATGGGTTTAGTAGTAAGTTTAAACCCACCGACAAGGAAAAACCTTCTGGTCGAGAAAAGCCCCCCCAGGAAATGGATCCAAGCTAAGGGGTTGGTGAAGAATATGACACTCAGGCTCTCTGGTACAAGCCCTTCCGATCCTGATGGTACTGACCCCCCTGCATTATCTCCGGAGGATCTAGTAAACACAGCAGGTATTTCTCGACCGCTCTCAGCTGGAGAAACTGGATTAACAAGTGTACTTAATCTGACTGGGCCCCGGGATTTGGTTCCCGGAGAGAGAGATCCCATACTGGCTTCCACAACGATTGAGACCTTGCCCAATAGCGTCTTTATGGCTAATATTACTACTGCTAATATCTCTCCTGTTAGGTTAAAATCACCTGTGACTTTGCCGTCATCTATTACCACAATCCCTCAGTGTACAACTCAGTGTACAACTATTCTTAATGAACTTTCAGAGCCAGAGACAGAATCTCATGACTCCCCACTGGACATCATCTTACAGACTTTGACTGGACATAGGAAAGAAGCGCTAGAACACTTCTTACAGCTGCGACATGATAACATCAAGCTCCAGAGTTCTATGCTCGAGATTACATCTAAAATGGGGGGAATAACTCAGGAAATGGAGGATCTGCAGCAGCGAGTGGTTCAGGTAGAAAAGGGCTCAGTTAGAACTGATGCTAAGGTTAGCCAACATGAATCTCAGCTTCTGGCCCTTCAATTGAAAGTTGAGGACTTGGAGAATCGCCAACGGCGATCTAATCTAAGGCTCTTTGGAATCCCAGAGGGGGCTGAAGGGGATGATCCGAGGGCATTCATGGTAGGCTTACTCCAGAAAGCCTTCACGGATCTCTCTGATTGGGATTGGGACTCCCAACTTCAGAGAGTTCACCGGCTACCACTTGTTCAGAGGAACAAGCATAACAAATTCCCTCGTCCTTTCTTTATCCACTTTGGTAACTACTTGGTAAGGTAGGCAGTATCATTAAAAGCTAGACCGAATATACCAGTCTCAGTAGGAAATCTATCCTTTTTTGTTAAATCGGATCTTAGTAAGGCTACCATGGACAGGAGATGGCAATTACGCAAACTTTTAGATCCGTTCATGTCTCATGGTGGACAAGCTTTCCTACAGGAGCCCGCCCGCCTTAAGGTTATCAAAGATGGCCATACTCACTTCTTCACAGATGTAAGGGAAGCTGAGAGCCTTCTCGCTTCATTCTCCTAAATTTACAGAGAACTGTAAATGATCTCGTAATATAACATTCTAGACTCAAGTATTCATTTATCAATAGCTTTCTCTCTTTTTCCTCTCTCTTTTTATCATTGAATCACGCACTAGTCTTCTTTTAAACACATGTAGAGTCTCTTAGTTCGGGTGGGGTTAGGGGAGGAACCACTGGCTGCTCCTCAGGTCAGCTGCCATTCTAGCGGCAGCTTGTGTTCAGGGATGGGTGGGGTATCCTATGGGAAAAGCAACTCAGGTAGCGGAATTATGGTATTACTTCAAAAGTATTTTGTTATCCACTTCAGCCTTACGGAATGACAAGATTTATTTGATTTCTTTTCTTTAAATGGCGCGCATAAAATCGCTTGGATGGAATGTTGCAGGTTTAAATAGTAGAAATAAGAGAAGACTTGTCCGGGAAGAATTAGCCCTCCATGACCCGAATTTTGTTTTTCTGTCCGAGACGCACATAGCCTATAAAGACAGGAAGCTACTTGGTCAATTGGGCTAAGATGTGATTATATGCTCCACTTTTAATGCTTCAATAATAGGGGTCACTATCCTAAAAGCCAAACGCTTTAAGACTGAGATATATAGAACCGTTTGTGATAAGAATGGCAGATGGGCTTTAGCACAAATACTAGTCGTAAAATGCAAATTGGTTTTCTGTGTGGTCTATGGTTTATATTCCGACGAGCCATTTATTTTTGATCAATTAAATATGGAATTATTAAAGTGGGAAGGGGAACTAGTCATCATGGTTGACTTTAACTGTATAATGAATTATCAGATTGACACTACCAGGCACAACTCATTCAGACGAATGCGGAGAACCATATTAGAGCTTGGCCGCATTCATAACATCAAGGATGCTTGGCACAGTGCTTTCCCCAAAGTGCCCTGTAACACATATTATTCCGCTCCCCATAGGCTTTGTTCACGGATTGATATGGTTTGGGCAACATACAACCTGCTGAAGGATAGCACTATAGAACTCTGTCCACGAATAAATTCTGACCACAATCCCATCTTATTCTCTTGCTCCTCCAAACAGAACCGCGCAGCGCTCCGAGTATTTTCCTTTCCTAGGCATTTGTGTACAAATACTTTATTCATTTCCCAACTTAAACTGCATATTCTAGACTTCATTGAGCTTAATCTTAATTCTACCACATGCCTTATTGTGTGAGACGCCTGTAAGGCTAGCATTCGCAGGTTTACAGAGCAGTTTCTATATCAACAAAACACTGAGCGTGGCAGGAGAGACAAAATAATGGTTAACAATATTTTGAATGTAGAACTTCAACTGGCTGATGCTCTCCGCTTGTGCCCCGAAAATGTGACTGCATTAGGGCTACAATTAGGGTGTTTGAAGGCTAGACTTAAAACGATTTTCTGGTAAAAGAGTTGTTTAAAACTACACAAAACACGTCTCTCGCAGTATGAAAGCGGGGACAAGGTTGGGAAACTGCTGGCCTATAAAATAGCGGATGAAAAGGCTAGCACTCGGATAAAATACATTAGCGGCCCTAATAACACAATATGTGATCAACCATCTCAAATCCTAGAGCAATTCTCGCTGTTTTATGAAAAGCTGTATACACCAGAAGTATGCCCCACCTCGGCAGCTATTCAAAAATACATAGATTATTTTGTAGGAACATTTGAACCCGTTGATTTGGAACAACTGTCTAATAATGTCAGCCAACAGGAGATCAAACAAGCGATTTCCTCTTTACCATCCGGAAAAGCCTCCAGTGAAGACAATACCAATTGAGATTTATAAGTTATGCTCGGACGAATTGATTCCCCTACTCCAACAAGTTAGCAATCACATCGGGGACCACGTGAAAGCCCCCTGCTCTTGGAATAGGGTTAATCTTGTGTTCTTTTTGAAAAAAGGGAAACAGCCTGATAATTGTGGCTCTTACCACCCTATTTCATTGGTCAATGCTGACGCCAAAATATTTGCCAAGGTACTGGCCACTCGCTGGCTCCGTATATACCAAAAATTGTCACCCCGCACCAACACGACTTTGTAATGGGCAGAGATACTACGGCACACATCAACATGGCAATAACTGCCTTTGACATTGCAGACAAGGAATCCACTCCACTCGTCATGATTTTGCTGGACTCAGAAAATGCTTTTGACCGAGTGGGGTGGAGATACCTTCGGCAGGTTATTACTAATCTTGGCTTTAATGGTAAATTTCTGAAATGGACTCAATCTTTGTATGACAATCCCACAGCTAAAATTAGCTATGCCGGTATTACATCAATTCCATTTTCTGTAGCTAGGGGCACCCGACATGGATGCCCCCTCTCACCATTATTATTTGCCTTGTCAATGGAACCATTTCTCTCTGCTTTGCAATCTCAACCCTATATCTCTCCTTTTGAGTTTGGCTCCCACACACTAAAAATTACGGCTTATGCCGACGACATTGCTATTTACTCCACCGACATTACAGAAGCATTGAAGGGTATCATAGAGGAGGCCAATCGATTCGGAGAGATCTCCGGGTACAAATTGAATCTAAATAAAACTCAAATTGTATCGAACTATAAACCAGTGCTGCCAACTGCAGGTTTATGCCAGACTGCAACTTATCTGGGGGTTCAAATTTATGATAATATAAAGAGTATAATTAAAATAAACTAAGAAGCCCTACTTAAAACCACGGGTCTATTACTAAAAAAATGGCACAAGATCCCTCTAAACATCCTAGGTAGAATCAACCTGATACGAATGATTATACTGCCAAAATTCCTATATTTATTTCGCTCTATCCCTTTGGGTCTCAATAATTGTTTTTTTTTTAAATTGGATGGCTTATTTAGCAGCTTCATATGGGGCTACCGTAAAGCAAGGCATTCAATGGCTTTGTTAAAAGGGCCTTTGGATGTAGGGGGATTAAACTTTCCGGACTTTAAGTTATACTTTTGGTCAACATTTATTGAACGTCTCCGATGCCTAATTAATTTGATGGCTGAAGGCAATCAATTTTTTTTTTCACTTTTATGTTAGACATGGACTCAAATATGTTTCTCTGGAGGGTGAATGATCCAAATTACTTTAAAAGGGTCAGGTTTAAGACCGCTAGGGTCTTAGTTAAAATATGGCGGAATATCTTGAACTTCTGTCACACTTCTTTTTTCCATCCTAAATTACTACTGTGGGGCAATCCGGGGCTTCAGGAAATTTTTAGTACTGGTGCAATAAACACTTGGTCAGCACTCGGTATAAGGACACTAGGAGACTTATATGGAGCAGAGGGATTCCTGAGCTTTGACACATTAAAACTTCTTTATAAAGCCACCGATTGCATGAGATACAAACACATACAGATACATGATTTCCTTATCCGAAAAATGAAACTCTCTAATATTTCTGATTCGGATATTTGGGACTGTATATATTTATATAAAAATAAGGGGTTAATTAGTGCTGGCTATGAATGCCTTAATACCTATAAAAATACCGAATGTAATAAAATAGCAGAAAAATGGAGCAAAATGCTAGACAGTAACATTACAACGGCGATGATTAACATTTCATTGTGCAATATCAACAATGCCGTTTCTTCATCTAGTCTAAGACTCCAACAATTTAGAACAACTTGTATGCTTTATCACACTCCAGAAAGAATCTCTAAATGGGCTGGAAATTTATCAAATAATAATGAGCGAACTAAATGCCCTAAGTTTGCGCTGGTAGCAGTGGACCTGGTACACATGCTGTACTCATGCCCAATGCTATTAGAGTTCTGGAGTATTTTGGGTAAGATAATTAATCAAAAATTGAATTGCCTTTCCTCACTTACAGCTTCCTCAATCTTATTGGATATTAATATCATTAACTCTCCACATAAGGCTATTATCACTATCATGCTGTCCTGCGCCAAACTTACAATCGCACGTGCCTGGCTTTTCCCTACCCCCCGTTAATTGCTGAGTGGAGGGCTTTGTTAAAATATTTGGTATGGAATCTTCTTTAGCCAGACTAAGGGGCCCGAAGTCAATATTGAGGTTTGAAAGGATCTGGGGACCTCTCGGTCTCTGATGGTTATTATCCTGGTGAAACCTGCTCCCTCGCCCTTTATGTCTTTTCTTTCTTCTTATTTTAATCCCTTCACTTATCCTCAACTGGAATGATCTTTTCTTACCTGCAATGCCTCAGGGTATATAAACCTATCATGTATTCTGTTTTGTATTATAATGATTATGTTCCTTTATGCAATGATAATTCTGGTATCGCTGAATGACTCATGTGTATGTTATTGGGTTGTTGTAAATGTTTTTTTTCTGAGTTGCAATAAAAAAGAAATTTAAAGCAAAAAAATAATTGTAACACAGTACTTGCAAACGCCGAACCCACGAACTAAGAACACACATAATCACTATATCTAATATTATTGTTTTGTAAAAACGCCCTTAATAATGTACTATTTAGTTAATTTTGCATGGTGAATAATGTTCTCAAAAATGAATGAGTATTTTCCTATCATCTGAGTAATGCATTTGTAAATATTTCTATCTAGTGCTTAATGGCTATTTTATAATTTACAAAACGGAAGTAACAATTTTTTGATAATCATGAATTGATTGAATGATTAGACAAAACAATGACTAACTTTGATTCAATGTTCATCCAGGGCTATATTTTTATGTGTTTATTTAAAAGTCGAGTGGTGAAAGTGGGCGCAAAATTACACACTCCAAGATCTCCGCATTGTCTCCACTAAATCAAGTCCATCGTTGTTGTTTATTACAGGAAATGACGTAATTAAGTCAAAAACTTTATTTAAAAAATGAATTGTTGTGCTATTTGGTAACAGCTGGTGGAAGGCGCGAAGCCGAAATGCGTCCTGTTGCTAATCTTTTGAAAATAAATTTGAATTAAAACCTTATCCACGGAGTGCGGTCCGTTCCCTTTTGTTACGAGGGGAAATTGAGCGGTGATATATATATATATATATATATATATATATATTAAGGGTGGGCGTAAAATCCTTTTCGCGGGCGAATTTGCGGATTTTCCGCGATTTCGCGATCCGCGAATCTTGCGAAATCGCGGTAAAATCCGCGAATCAGCGGGGACGAATTTTCAGCCAGGCAAGGGTTACAGCAGCAGGTGCAAAAGTTAAACCTAATTTCTTTGTAACCTTTTACAAATGGGTTACAAACAAATTAACTTCAACTTGGACACCTGCTGCTAATTGCTTCATGGCGCCTCGTTGCCTACTTGCAACTATTCTCTGACCCTGCTCTGACCCTTGAAGCAGGGTCAGAGAATAGTTACAAATAGGCAACGAGGCACCTGTCCAAGGAATTAAACCTCATCAGGAAGCACTTACAGATATAAAAAACAGGAAGAAGGGAGAGGATGGCAAATACACCCATTTTGAGTTGTCAGGAGGGGTTAAACTAAAAGAGACCTTTACAGCACAATTTTCATATGCATTTTGCTAAAAATAAAAAGCTGTATGTTCTGTAGGGGCAACTCAGGAATCTGGCCCTTCAGAGATCCGGCCTCTCTTTCTTTCTCTCGTTCTCTCTTTCCCTCTCTCTTTCTCTCTCTATCTATCTATCTATCTATCTATCTATCTATCTATCTATCTATCTATCTATCTATCTATCTATCTATCTATCTATCTATCTATCTATCTATCTATCTATCTATCCATCTATCCATCTATCTATCTATCTATCTATCTATCTATCTATCTATCTATCTATCTATCTATCTATCTATCTATCTATCTATCTATCTCTCCCTCTCCCATAAACGACTGCATGGGTAACTTCGCTATACAAGCGGCTAGCGAAGACGAAAGAATCCCCGCGAACACGCAAAAAACCCAGCGAACACGCAAAAACCCCCGCGAACACGCAAAAAAACAAAAATCCGCAAATTCGCACTAATTCGCGAATTTTGCGGATCGCGAATTCGCAAATCCGCAAATTCGCGGATCGCGAATTCGCAAAATTCGCCCATGCTTAATATATATATATATATACACCCTCGTCTGATTGTGGTCAGATTTATATATCTGTCGGGTATGCCTTGCGATCAACATTTCCAACCGGATACCTCTTTTTGAGATTTGCATGTCTGTGGTTGTACTTCATTTTGACCTATTGGGCCAAGTGTGGTCGCGAGGGTTTGAGGTTGATGAGGTTTCATTTTCCTGTATTTTCTTTTATGCTTTTGGTAGTAACAGCCTCTCAGGATACTTTTTGACAGTCAGCAGTCTCTTAATGCTAAGTCACCCAGGGTGTGTTATTAAGGGTGTGATCTACATTTCTTTTTGTTTCTATTTTGATTTTGCGGTGTAGGTATCATGGGCTAGGTTTTCTGTTCCATTTTATCTATTTGGATTCATAGCATATACACAGGTCTAATGTATATGGGTTATACATATTTAGATATATTTTGGCTATATACAATTGTGCAGAATATGTATTATATTTTTACACATTTTACTGTTAGTTGTAGTTTGTTTCTCTCTTCACCTTTTGGTTTAATTTATGGCTGTACGTCATACCTTGTATGTATATGTCTGTGTATATATAAGTATTATGGGTATGGATCTATAAGTTCGTTGAGCACAGGCTATAGAGATTTGGTCATTTTATTCTAATTAATTATGGCAGATTCATATCTGTATAATTGCAGTCTTTCCATCTCTACTCAATCAATCAATCAGGGAATTGTAAGCGTGCTACTCACCCGTGAGGGCCTCAAGGTGCTTGATAGGGGGGGGGCCAGCTCTGTTCAGTCAAAGAGCCAGGTGTTGTGCGCCTCCCTGAAGATGTTCAAAGAGTGGACGAGTCTGATGTCGATTGGGAACTCGTTCCATGTCTTGGCTGCAATGTAGGAGCGAGCCCTTCCGCCCTTCCTGGCTCTGCGGATGCGCATAGTTTCCGCTAGGGCGAGATCGGCGGATCAGAGGTTTCTGTTGTATGCGTGGAAGGAAGCTCTCTCGTTGAGGTATTGGGGTCCTGTGTTGTGTTGGCATTTGAAGGCGTGAGTAACTTGAATGTTACTCTCTTCTCGATGGGGAGCCAGTGGAGGCCTCGCAGGTGTTGGGTGAAGTGTTCGTGTTGAGGGATGCCGAGGATGAGTCTGGTTGCGGGGTTCTGTATGGTCTGAGGTTTGCGGAGCAGAAACTTGTGGATGTAGTCTAGTCTGCTGGTTATGAGTGCATGGGTGATGGTTTTCCTTGATTCAGGGGGATCCATTTGAAGGTCTTGCGAAGGATACGCCTGTTGAAGCAGGTGGAGCCGACGGTGTTGACTTGTCGGGTCATGGAGAGTGCAGAGTTTCCGGGCGTGGTCAGTGGGGGTGGGTGGGCTGCCAACGGCGGTGGGCCACCAGGTTGTATCCCAAGGGGTGGGGGAGGGTCTGCGGATGAAGATCTCTGTCTTCTCCAAGTTGAGCTTCAGGCAGCTGGTGCTCATCCAGGTTGCAACGTCCTTCATTCCTTCCTGAAAACTAACCCTGTGGTGACGGGGTCCTTGGTGAGGGAGAGGTTGAGTTGGGTGTCGTCGGCGTAGGAGATTATGTTGAGTCCGTGTTGTCTGACGATGGTGGTGAGGGAGCCATGGAGATGTAGAAGAGCGTAGTGCTGAGGCATTCCACAGTTGATCTCTGTGGGTTCGAAGAGGAAGGGTGACAGTCTGATTCTTTGGGTCCTGCCGGTGAGGAAGGAGCTGAGCAATTCGAAGGCGGTTCCCTGTATGCCGGCCTCGAAGAGTCTGGTGGTGAGAGTGTTGTGGGAGACGGGGTCGAAGGCTGCGGAGAGGTCGAGCTGGATCAAGGCCACAGTGTGGCCTTGGTAAAGGAGGGTTCGGATGTCGTCTGTAGTAGAGCAGTCTCTGTGCTGTGGTTGCTTCAGAATCCGGATTGGGAGGGATCGAGGATGGAGTTCTCTTCGAATAATTTTGTTAGCTGGGTCTGTACGTAGTGGGACCCTTGTAGTGTTCAGTTTGCATATATTTGGTTTGCCTTTTGGACCTTATGTTGAATGTGTTTATTCACCTGGGCACTTAGTTTGATATGTTCTGGAAGATCTTTTTTCTGGATTCCTTTGAATGCTTTCTTACTAGTGTAGGGAACTGTAGTTCACAGTTAGTTTTTATCTTTGGCCTTTCTAGTCTATAGGCTCATTCCACTCTTTAAGGGACATGCAATACTGTCCTTCTGTTGCCTGTGTCTTCTGAGACAGTGTTATTCCGCTGCCTTTGGGGCATGTTTTTTTCTGTGCCTGTAGGTTTGTTTGTAATTTCATTGATTGTGGTCCTTGCCAAAGTTTTTATGGAGCCCTTGTTCTTCTTCATCGAATTCCTACGTATGCATGGCTTATTGTTAATTTGCCTGCTGCTTCTCTCTGAGAACTTTTGTAGGATTCATTCGCAGACCCTCCTCTGGGTAGGGTATAGCTATTGGACTATTGGATCTAATTAAAAAGTTAAGGAATCTGCGGCTAGATGTCTCTATCAGATGAACAAGTTACTTACCTTCGGTAATGCATTATCTGGTAGAGTCATAGTGTAGCCGCAGATTCCTTAATGCCATACCCATTCTCCCTGTTATGTGAACAACCTGTAGTGTAAGATTTATACCCTTTTTCAGCACTAGTTTTTTTACAGCCCAGTGACAAGTGATCACTGTACACGTAGTTTTATGATTCAACAAACCATTTGATCTTACTTCATAGATCTTGACTTGGTATTACGATACCATTCATTTCCATTTTCTAGTTATTGTTTCAAAGATAGATTGATCTTTTTTGGCACACTGTTTCCACAGCCAGTTTCTATAGTGGCTCTGCATTTTGCAGTGGAAGGTTTTCACAGAAGAAGCTTACGTTTGGGCGGCGGAGGAGACTTAAAGGTTTCCACTCATGTCACAACAGGAGTTGACGTCATCACAGAGTCGTATGACACCATCCCCCAGCGCGCAGAGTTACTGCTGAAAAAGTTCCGGATCCAGTCTGACGACTGGGGAGAATTCCAAAGTTTAGGAATCTGTGGCTAGACTACGCCTCTTCTAGATAATGTATTACCAAAGGTAAGTAACTTGTTCGCCAATGCTTGTTAATTTTCAGACTCTTCCCTATATTTTACACTTCATTGGTATTCCACATTTTTCCTCAGCAATCGATGGTGCTAGTTTTGCAGACTAATTCTCAATGAATCTGCTCTCGATTTCCACCACGCCAGGTAATGGCAATTAATTCAATCTTTTTTCTGAGATTTAGTACAGACTCAATCTGACCCTTCTTTGGTTTGACCCCATTTGCTGACATAATGTCCAAAGGAGCATATTTCCAAAAAATAGTTGTCTACTCTTTATGTCAAACAATGATCTCTAAATTTCTGAAAAAACACCATAGAGTTGTTAATTGTGTTCTTTCCATGAAATACCAAAAGACACTAACACAGCTCTCGTTTTAATTTCCTTTAATGGATGTATGTCTTACACTCTGTCTCTGAGTTAGACCTCTGAATGCATCTTCTCGAAATTTACACACTGCTTCTGTGTTTGGTGTGGGCTAATGCATCGACTCCGGAAATCTGTATTTGACCTCAATATCACAAGTTTAAATCCTTGGCAGTCCACTCAGCCTTTCATCCTTCCAGCATCAATAAAATGAGACTATTGAGTTGTGTAACAATAAACACCTGTTATTCAGTGCCAAAGTTCTTCAATGGGTGAACGTGTCTAAAATATTAAATTTGATGGGTGTCCAAAGGTAACCTGTAGCCGGGGACTGCCTTCACTCGGTGCTACAAAATAAACGGGTGGTGGGGCTCAAAGGTACTCCCCTAGTAAAATACTTAGGTAGGGGGCGCTTAAAGGCCCTCTCCAGCCCCGGAGATCACTACTCAAGCCCATTATCGCCGTTTTAGCAGAAGTTTGCTGCTGCTAAAGCGGCAATAATTTTAACGCCGTCTTTGTAAATATGCCCCTAAGTTTTGGAATGTCTCCCATTTAAATAGCCACAAAGTATTTGGTGAAGTGCACACTGTGAAGCAGCAGTGTCTGATTGGGATGGATAAAGAATTGCCCATTGTTGAGTACAGAGTAGTCACATTGTACATGGGGTTTTGTAACACCAGTGGCTTTGCTCACGCCCTCCCACGACCTCTCTTGAGGGTAATGTGTACATTAGGAGTTTTGCTCCTAATGCAAACAGTGTTCTGTCGTCTCTGTTTACTTTCTCCTCTGTCATGTAGAGGACTTTGGGTAAATATGACGGTTTCTGTACAGCCAGCAACTTTGAACCCTACCCCCAAACTGCTTAGTAACAGTTCATGGAACACTTAATTGAGCACACAGGTCACAAGTTCAGAACACAATGTTGCTAATAAAAACAGCAAGTGTGCTTGACTTTTACAAATTTTCCATTGGAACCGTTAATCCCAGCTACAGCTTCTGGTAAAGAGTTAGCCCCGGTATTACACTTCTAGTTATAAACATCATTCTTTTCTTAGTAAAACTTTGAGCACGGTCAGTTATTCTTTTACAAACTAAGGGTATAATTTTAATGGCTTCCTTGTAAATATGCCCTCAAGTACTGTGTTAATGTAACATGTGAATTGGGCAAGGAAGGGTACAGAGACGTTTTGTAGTCTAGGAGATGGCCACCTTCTCGAGAATTATTTACTAATTTTCTGAGGAGTTCTAGGTAACTTAAGTCTGGGAATTGTCATACTCAGGATCTTTATTTTAATATGCGGGGTGTGCCTCGGCAGTCTCTGAAGCCTCGGTGGTGCTAGGCAGTGCCTTATTTGTTTTGTATGTTTGTTAGAAGACAAGGGAACCCTAAACGTAGCCAAAGACCTAGGGTAACAATTTGTTGTATTAAACAGTGGTCCTTGTTAGAGCAAAAAAATAGAGAATGAATATAGAACACAATTGATTCTATATAGTCTACACACCGGATAGAAAGTTTAATATAAATGAATAAGGTTTCTGTCCGAGGACAGTTGCAATATCCAATAGGATACTGTCCTGTATCCAGAGCAATAACCCCCGCCAACGAGCGCTGTGCAGCAGCAGCTTCCATAAGGTCACCGGCATTCCACCAGGACCTGCCGTCTTTCTTTATCAGTGCGCTGCCTCCCCAGGGACCGGAACGACTAATTTCCATTTTCAGATCGCCGTGTCCGATTGCTTCTCATAGTGCTATCTCAGGCTTACAGTAATTGTTGTCCTGATGATGATCCCAGTTACCCCATGAAAAGGATTGAAACATCGTCGACCATACAAAACAGCGTGCACACGAATAATTGTATCTCAATGTGTTACATCTGTGGTTTCATATTAAGCTTGTCGCATTATGTATATTTATGAGCAAGCTTCCCTTCTGTTTCGCCTGACTGTTTTGCATTTTGTTTTGTTTTCCTTTTTTATTTCATGTGTTTAAATTGTCACCCTTTCACCTTGTCACACTGTATATGTATTGCTCTGGATACAGGATTGTTTCCTACTGGATATTGCAACTGTCCTTGGACAGAAACTTTATTCATTTATATTAAACTGTCTATCCAGCTGGGTAGACTATACAGAATCAATTGCGTTCTATATTCATTCTCTATTTATTTGTTTTGTAATCACTCGGACAGTACTTATGGTGTTATAAAGTAATACACTCATAGAACTCTTGTAGTTGTAAAATTACTCAGGATTTATGTACCTAAGAGTTACTAACATTATTTTTTGTAGGTGCACTGTAATGTTAAATAGTTTTGATTTTAAAATCTTCTCTAAGCAGATGAGTGTCACACTAAATAGCAGTCAAATGTTGTCAGAAAAAGAAGACGTATACACTCAGTTATTTTCTTTTTTTATTATCCTTTATTAAAACAGAAATAAATAAATAGAAACGTAACTTTAATAGAACAGCATAATAAACAAAACGTGAGATGGACTCCGGTGGTAGCAGCGTAGGTAACCTGCAAAACAAAAATGAAATATAAGTATGTGCGCTATGTCGAAGAGGTAAAAAAAGCTAGTTTGAATTAAAGGATCATAGTGAAAATGGAAGGGATGGTAGTGGGTGGAAGTGAGAAGGGGAGGGAGAGTGAAAAGTAGAGAGGCAGGAGGAGATAGAGCGTCGGCTTATTGCACTCAGTCTTTAGTGTTTACTATTCGTCATTCGTTTGTCTAGGACGCAGAGATCTGCGAGATAGAGTGTGGTTTAAGAAGGTCTTAAAATTAAATACATGAAGCCATGGATCGCCGTTGTTTGATAATATACTCCTATATTATTACTTATTGGAAAATCGCTTGTATGCACTTGTGCACCCAGAGTGCTGCACCCCAGTCCTTACCCCTCATTGTGATCAATTGTAGGTCTTGCACACTGAGGCTTCACAGCTCACCTGCCACCACTGGTGTGTCTCACGAGCAGGTCTCCACAATAGAACGGTGTCTTGATACTGCCATGGAAGGTGTTAGAATGCACAGGGCTTCATTGCAGGAGAGAGTTCCCGCTCATCCCCTTTTAGCCAATCAATTAATCTCTGTAAAGAGAGAAATAATTTAATGGTGGAAACGTTTCCAGGTAAATGAATGTTTATTTTATGCTTGGTAGAAAATAGGAGTTGAGTGCATCCTTTGTGTTTGAAGTGCGATCAATCGTTATTGATAATCGTGGTTCAAAGAGGATTTGGAATGCACAAGAAAACACAAGGTTAAATTATGATATATATTGTGCTAATGATAATATACATAGCAATAGAGCGTATGCTACAAGCTTAATGTACGCGTGTAATGCAGTGGCGGGAGCCTGTGTGCATGTACACTCAGTAAGCAAGTAACTAAAGTGTCCTAAAAGCTAACGTCACGGTCTGTAGAGCAGCACTTGTTGCTGGCTGAGGTCTATAGTACGGTCCAGTAGGTCCTTAAAATTAGATCGATGTGATTGAATGAGGTGAGAGATTACATCATTACGGAAGGCAAGATCGTTTTTTCTCACATGCACAATCAGGGTAGTGCACCCCACCCTCCCGCAGAATAACCCTCAACAGGAGTCTGTAGGGCAGTGCTGCTCGTAGGCCTAGGCCTATCTTATGGTATAGATGGTATTTAAAATGAGACAGAGATGTGACTGAATGAGGTCAAAGATCGCAAGTTAACATAACACTTGGCAATATTGCTTATTTGAGCGTGTGCAGTGTGCCTGATGCATCCCACCCCTCTCGTAGGTCGCGTAGGAGAGGTGTCTGTAGGGAAGTGCCCGCTGGCTCAGATCTACAGTATGGTCCAGCAGGTCTTTAAAATGATTCAAAGATGAGACAGAATGAGGTGAGAGATCACATCATTATGCAGGACAATATTGTTTGTTCGCACCGCGTTTAATTGGAGGCCTTGTGCACCTACGCCTCTCTGCTTACCTTTTGCAAACTCTGTATCTAGCAGAGGTTACAACTTGCATTCTGCTTTGGATCTATACTGCAGACAGTGTTAAATTCAGCCTTGATTTATTTATCTGCAGTGTGGGCAGAAGGGTTCATAACTTGAAAAGAGAAAGAAAGACAGTGTGAGAGAGAGAAATAAAGACATTGAAAGTGTGAGAGAGAGAAAGTAATAGATGGAGCAGGAGAAGTACTGTTGATACTGAAGAAAATCTTCGCAGCTGACCTATTTGCCATCGGTGTGTGTCCAACCGCATTCCGGGTTATTGTGCACCCTCAAGTTTAGTGATTGAAAGATAGTATACAACTAGTAATTGCAGAGTACATACAATTGCACATGTATATTTCTGCGTTACGCCTTTGCACACCCAGGCTACTGTATTACATCAACTCCCACTGCAAGGAGGTGTCTATGAGTTCTTTTCCTTCCAGGGTGCTATACCCCATGCACTCCTACTGCATAGCGGTGAGTCTTAATTACTGCACACCCAGACTGCTGCACCCCTTCCACTCCCAGGGTCCGGAGGTGAGTGCCGGTTCCTGCGCATCCAGACTGTTGCAACCTATACACTCCCACTTCCCGGAGGTGAATCTACATTGCTATGCACTCAAGTTGATGCACAGTATCCCCTCTCGCCACCCACAAGTGACTTCTCGTTGCTTCGAAAACAAGCTTCTCTGCTCACCTTGTGCCACCGGTGTGTTTCAAAGAGGGTCCGCCACGTGTCAAAGCTACCTTCTTAGGGGTTGTTACGATGGCCATGTATCATCGCAGATTCCTCAAACGTTGAGATTTGGAGGTGTTGGGGGCGCCAATTTGTGAAACACAACCTGTTAGATAAAAAGGAAGATAAGATTGTGCGTCATTTGTTCATCAAAGGAGAGAGGAAGATTGTGAGAGAGTGACTATGAAAAGAATATTCGCAGCTCACCTTTCTGTCACTGGTGTGTCTTCCACCACGTGTCGGGCATAGTGCACCTTGAAGCTCCACATCTAAAAGATAGTAAGAGAATGATGTTATGATTGGTAATTGCCACTATCTTAATGTGGAGTAGAATAACATTGTCCTTTCACAACTTTCCCTCCCCCATTACAAATACAACCATTTGTACCGTTCCAACTTGTTTAATGGGTTTAGATTTATAAACAATTAGTAGAGTAATAATGTTTTCCATTCGGTTATAGAAAACAAGTGGTGCGCAGTCATACGCGTGGTTTCAATCATCACGCCCGTGTCTGGGCAGGATAATTGAAAGCTCATGTACTATTGGAGCCTATTGCATGCAGCTAACACGTAACAGATACCAATAGGCCATGGACGGAGCAATGCGCCCACCTCTGGCCGATTGCGTGTAGTCTTTTAGAATAAGTCGCACGCAAAGGCCTATGGTTTAGCACGGAAGGAAACAAACACGCACGAGCATGTGCGAATCAAAGGTTAGGTACATATCCCCTTTTTTTCACATAGAAAATATTTAGTTCTGCGTGAACAGTACTATGCACTCCAACAAAGGCACGAGCTGTACTGCACATAGCAATGGAGGCGCGAGTGCTAAATGAATTGAGAAAGGAAAGGTTGTCAAAATAAGATTTTAAATGTAACTGTACATAGTATAAAAAAATAAATACTTATCTACTTCGCTACGCATGTGGGAGCGAAGGACATTTGACCGACTATAAAAGCTTTCCTGCTATTGGAAACAAAAATACAAATGCAATAAGATATGGTATGTAGGACTGCGTACGCCTAAATTGCTGCGTCGACTTTTTGTATCTAGTCTGCTGTATCGCATCTACTCCCTCCGGTGCGCACCCAGGTCTCACTGCTCACATTTTGGCGGACGGAGCACCTTCTACATGCAGTCCTGCCACCAAGAAACCTTTTATTTGGTGCTGAGTCTTTTTTTTTTGGGGTCCTCATTATCTGCCCTGGTCCGTTGTAAGAGTCAGTCGAGAGTGGCTCACTACCTCAGAGAACTGGTTTGGAGGGCATGATATATACCAGCCTACCAATTAGTGAGGTCAAACTCCCTTCGGCCCTCACTCAAGCACCTTCGGGGTAATAGTTTGCTGCACCAGAGTACCCTCAACCTAGGTAAAGTTTTACAGGTCGGGGTTCTACTCGCAGAGAAAATCGGGAATAACCAAAAGCAGCGCAATCATTGGACCAAACGGGAACCCCCCCCCCCCAAAAAAAACGTAATTGGTCTTAAAACTATGCCCACTTTAAAAGATGCCAGAATGCGCTTTTCTTTGGGTTTCCTGATCTTAATAAATCGAGTTTTGATACCTGCAGTATTGAGGCCTGCCAATCAAAGAAGGAGGGGGGAGCTGAATCCTTCCACTTCATGCAGATCTCCCTCCTGGCCAGAAGAATAAAATAAAAGAGCAAACTTTTGGATGGGTTTCATTTTAAGTTCGGGAACCCGAAATTCTTCAAAAAAATTAAATTGAAGGTTCTACAAGGGCTGGCTAAAACATGGGCCAAGGTTAATGCCATCACAAGGACGGGTTACTTCTCAAGTAGGGCGCCCCTATGGGATTCACCCGGGAGCCCTAGCTGGCTCATGGACAGTCTTGCGTTGCCCGAGGGAGGCAGGGTTGTCAGTTTGGGGTGATCTATTTGTTGATGGAGTATTATTACCATGGGAAGCTTTAAGTACTATAGTTGGCCCTAATTTTTCCAGATTTAAATACATTCAAATAGCTAGCTGGTCACGTTAGCGTAGAGCACGTGCGCCCGGTCTTTTTTATTGGAATGGTCATGTGTGTTGTGACGCCTGTGCTGGATGGGTGTGGTGTGGGGGGGGGACAACACAGATACATGAATGAGATATTCCCCAGTGTCTGAGATAATATGGTTGCGTCCACTGTGCAGTACACTAAGCGTATCAATACTATATCTACACACGGGAACGTTTTTGGTTTGTGTAGTGAGTTGTGTATAGGATATCACCGGTAGTCTTGCCATTGTGTAAATTATTGTTGATGTATGAGTTCCCTCCCTTATACATAGTTGGTTGCCACATCTCTGAACAGTCAGCTAGTGTGCTGTTGAGGGAATATATTATTTTGAGAAGGTCCATTGTCCTGTTTTGCGCTGCCTCTGAGGTAGTAGATGGGGAGGGATTAGGAGGGGTGATTGTAGTGGTGGTGGCGCTGGGTGTTGTGATTTTCTTTCTGTGTGAGAAAAGAGTAGAACATTTAATAATACAACCAGGGAAGAGACCAATATGTAAAGCACACAAATCAATTAAAGATATAACAATTCAGATTTATTAATAAAATTACATTCTCAAAAGTTTATACAAGAACATATTCATCACAATGTTAAAAAATACACAAAAAACTGTATAGCTAAAATATTTGTAACACAAAATCACAAAAAATTACTTAAAACATAGGTGGCAAACAATACAATTTGTCGACGCGCGTTTCGGCGTTGTCAAAACGCCTTCATCAGGAGCCACATACAATCTGTAAAACATGTTTTTTTTAAATATAAAAAGAGACAGTTAGAAACATTTCTTAATAAAAAACTCTTAACCAACAAACAATTGTTAAAAATAACTCTTTGTGCTTACATATCATGGACAGCCCTACACAAGACAGTTACCATATGTAACTGCAACTGATACAAACTAGTTCATTTATATTTATATTTGAGCAGTAATCATCCCCAAACTTTATTTTATAAACCTACGAGGGGAAAAAAAGGGGGGGGGGGTTTGGAGTGGGGGGTGAAAAGTGAATAATAAGGTTGAACCTTGTATACAAGTTCTCACTTACATTTGGTATTTATGTCGTTTATTCACTAACAAGTAGACAATGCGTACAATTTATCTTTATAGTGATTATTCTAATCGTTAAATGGAGATAGTCTACATATAGCTTCTCCATTTATTCTTTGTATTTGATTCTGGGATCATCTTACCTAGTAAACACGGTATAGGTGATCTCTAATAAATCTGGATACGGTCCAACATCTGATTTCTTGGCCGTAACTGACACTTTGGTTAGTCTTGTTCGACTATTATCGTCTGCAAAAAATATACTAATTAATCATGTGTTGTCCTTCTATTTAAACGATAGTTTTATTCATACACCTTGATTTGCAAACTTATTTTTATGGGTAAGAGATCTTTTAAGGATAGTTCCTCTTTTACATTTACCACTAGGTATAATTGTTAGTGACTTTCCGCAAATGGGAGAGCACTCCTTTTTTACATTATCAAGGAGGAAGACGGTGTTCCGATTTACTAAAGGATTCGATATGCTTTCAACGATAGCACTTAACAAACTAGGTTTGGCGTATATTTAAGAATTCGATATGTTGTCTTTAATTGCACTTAACTGTCTACATTTGACATCTACTCACCATATATATTAAAAGGTATTGCTGACGAAGCGATCGAAGCCCCAAATGTCGCTGTAATATCGGTATGTTTACAGCATGCTACAAAATAATAATAAGGGGCGTGTATCATTACTGTCGAGCGATTCAAGGTTGCTTTCTCATATCAGTGCAACATCACATTATGCTTACCTAAAAAGTAGGGGAGGGAGGCCGCTGCGTCAACCTGTCAAGAGCCGATTAGGTCACAGAATGTGCTAGTTTCCGAGCGTCTTGCAGCCGTTGGTATTATTTATATTTTTCCTACGAGGGTTTAAAAGTATAGATAAATATTGCGCTGCAGGATGTTGAAACGAGTCTTGCCTCTAGTCTATCCGCTACATTGTGTCTCGCCCATTTATTCACTTACCTGAGCTAAGAAGAATTATAAGCCGACAATGCAGCCTGTTGGGTTCCGGAAAGGAATCCGTTTCTTGGGGTCTACAGCAGCGTATCGCGGCCGTTGATTTGGGCGTGTTACGTCCTAAGATAGATACAAGGCGGCACTCGGTTACAAGATAGTACGCCAGTACATCTAATTCAAAGATATTCAAGCGGCAAACCCTATCTACACTGATAACTTACCGAAAAGGATAGAAATCGGTCCGTATCTTCAACCTGCGGGCGCGGCGCACATGTCCTCAGCCAGCGTCCCGCAGCCGTTGGAAAAGAGTAATCGACCGGCCTAATGGGCGGTACCTATTTAAATACCCGGATGTATACGTAAATCTCAATTCTTAAAGGGCAAGAGGCCGATGGCTTGCTCAGGACTACTGATAGCATAACATCCATCTAGGCGGTAAATATTTGGTGATCTTGTCTCATCCGAGGAAGCAGGTTACAATTGATGAAATTCTGTAATTATCGATCGACCAGATCAACAATTGTTGGATAGTGTACTGGCTCACAGTACAATGCAGGCAACGTACTTATTGGATACTCATGTTAGCTTATACAGAGTCTAAAGGCTGAATTTAAAAGAGGCGAGTGGGGCATTTAAAAAATGGCATTCTCCCACGGCATCTCATTATTCAGACCCTTCTTAAAAGTATCCAAGACAAATATCCAAAAAACCTCACGTTTTTTGCGAATAGCACACCCACCTTTGCTATCTGCAAGTTTGATTTTTTCTAGCACTCTCCATTGGATATCATCTGGTTTGTGTTGAGCCTCTACGAAATGTTTCACTAGAGGTGCATTAAGCTTCTTAGTGTGGATGGCAGATCTGTGCTCTGTAAGGCGTGTCTGAATTGCTCTGCATGTTTCTCCTACATAGCCCATACCGCAGGGGCACTTAATGAAATAGACCACATTCGCGGTCTTGCAATTCCATAAATCATTTGCTGTAAAGGCGGAACCATTATGTGTAAATGATTCCCCTGATATGATGGTTTTGCACGATTTGCAGGTAGAGCAAGGCACTGTGCCCCTAACGGGAAGGTTCGTCAGTATTGCTCTCTGGACACAAGGGGTATTAGATAATTTGTGGGTGAATTTAGAGTGGACGATTTTGTCCTTTAAATTCCGGTTTCTTCTGTGGGCAAACATGGGCTTCGCCAAGGCAGATGTGGAGGAAGGATTACAATTGAGAATGTGCCAGTTTCCGTTGACAATCTGTCTTACACGCTCATTCATCGTCGAGTGAGTAGTCACACAAACGATACGATCTTTTGATTGTTTGTCTTTTGGAGCTAGTAAGGCGTCACGGTCAAAGTATCTCGCGCGTTTGTAAGAGTCTCTTATTAATCTATGGGGGTAACCCCGCTCTAAAAATTTCTTGCGCATGATTACAGATTGCCTATCGTAATCAGCTAGATTTGTACAGTTCCTACGAACCCTCAGGAACTGTGAAAAAGGGATACTCTCACGTTGGCACTTCGGATGGAAACTGCTGAAATGCAAGAGAGTGTTCCGGGCAGTTTCCTTTACAAAAAGATCTACCTCTAGTTTATGGTCTTTGGCTCTAATCAACAGATCTAAAAATTCCACCTGGTATTCGTCGTAATGGGCTGTAAATCTCAAATTCACATTAGTGAGATTGATCCATTCCAAAAATTCAAGGAGCGTATCTTTCCCATTGGTCCAGATAAAAAAGATGTCATCGATGTATCTGGACCAATGGGAAATTGACTCGAAGAATGGGGCTATCTCGTTATATATAAAGGTCTCTTCAAAGTGAGACATATATATATTGGCTATAGAAGGAGCCACTGATGCTCCCATACTAACACCTCTTAGCTGGCGATAGATATTGCTACCAAATTCAAAAATATTCTCGGTGAGAACTATGAAAAGGCAATCTATCAGGAACTGTTTAGGACAAACAATATTCTGAATGTCTATGAACCAGTCCGTTGCCCTGATTGCTTCATCCAGTGGTATGTTACTATACAGGGATTCGATATCCATAGTCACTAGTATATCTCTCCCTGTTGTAAAATTCAAATTCTCTACAGTGTTGATCATATGGCAAGTATCCTTGATATATGATTTAATCTTAGGGATGTGGGGTCTTAAGAAGTGATCAACAAACTTTGAAAGAGGTTCTGTTGGGGTACCAATCGTTGACACTATTGGTCGATATGGAGGATTTTTTGGGTCTTTATGTATCTTTGGAAGACCGTAGATACATGCCGTCTTCATTTTGTTAGTATTCAAAAATTCATATTCTTTCTTGTTTATGTCACCATTAGAGAGGGCACCATCTGTTAAAGTAACGATCTTCTTGATTATGGTACTAGTTGGATTGCGATTTATCTTCAAGTAGGTTGAACTATCACTTAACATTCTTAACATGTTCACTTCATAGTCATTCGAATCAAGGACAACTATACCTCCTCCCTTATCTGCTCCTTTAATGGTAAGGTCTCTATTGTTCGTCAACTCTTTTAATGCTAGGGATTGTTGGTAATCTAGATTATATTTGGGTTTAGGAATGAATTCTAAAGATTTTTCTAATTTTTTCATAACCACTAGTTCAAATGCTGCGACTTCAGGACCCAGCTGTTCTAGTCCCGGAGTAAAGGTGGAGGTGAGAGAAATCTCATTTCTTTCTTCTATTGTGTCATCTCCATTATTCTCTTTGTCTTGAAAAAACTTTTTTAATCTTATTTTCCTAAATAGGGAGATAATATCTCTGTGGAGTTCGAAGGTGTTCACAAAGGAGTGGGGTACAAAAGAGAGCCCTTTTGATAATAGAGCTTCAATAGAATCATCAAGTTTATTGGAAGACAGATTAAAAATTAGGATTATATCCCCTGACCCCAATATTGTCTGTTCCGAGTCTCTCTGATGAATTGGGGTTCTTGCTGTTGAAGTTGTTGGTGTTGTTGGTGTTGTTGGTGTTGCAAGTGTTGCTGATGTTGTATTTGATGTGTGTGTTGATTTGTCTGAAAATTCCCTCTCGTCTGTCCCTGTTGTTGAAATCTCACCCTGGGTCGGCTACGTCGAGGCCCCCTGTTCGATAAAAAAGGGCGTCGTTGGGGTCTAGAGTTGGGATATGAGAACCCACCATCTGACTCGTAATATGTATTACTTTGGCCCTCCCCTTCTGAGTCTGAAGAATCAGTGAAGTTGTTTATTCTCTGTTGGGCATTACCCGACTCATTGGTATAATGGTTCTGTTGATAGAAGTCAGTATGGAGATAGGGATAAGCAACTTCTTCCGAATAAAATCTTTTATCTTTGTTAATTTTATCAGTTTTCCGTTTATTCAAATAACTACTGAATGATTCTAGATCTCTATTGTATTCTTCTATTTTTTTAATGGCATCATCTACTCCCGTGAGTTGTTTTAGTTTTTCTTCTAGTTCGTCTATCTCCTTTTTTATTTCTAGGGCCAGTTCTTTTGAGGTTGCCACTATTAATATCATAAGATCACGTGAACAGCGATTTGCTATAAAACTCCATTTTTCCAAAAATGGTCTATGATGTACAAAGAGCCCTGGTATGTTTCGTACCCTTAAGCCATTCGGAATAACTCCTGATTTTAAATAAGCTATCATGAATTCAATGATTTTCTTTCTGCACATGTCTTGCTTCTTCCTGCACTTTTATTCGTCTTTGTGGACTTCTGTTGCTTCTTTTTGCATTTCATTTGCTTCTTTCTGTCCGTTTTTTCTTCTTTCTTCACATGTCCTACCTCTGTAGGTATACTTAGAAACTAGCATTTAAAAAAACCTTTGAAATTCACTGAAAAAAACATAGGTTTCAGGTATGTTATAGTTAGGAATTATCATTTAAAAAACTTAGAAATTCACTGAAATAAATAGGTTTCAGGGGTGTTATAGTTAGCTGGACATTTCACTCATACAAAACCATTGAAATTTCTCTGTTATAGTTAGGTGCACTAACTGTAACTCGCGCGCCCTCAATCCACTGCTGATGATGTCACATATTACATCATTCATGACATGGTCAGTGACATCACTGATGACATCACTGATGACATCTCAAATGACATCACTGATGACATCACTGATGATATCATCCATGTGACAATCACATACGCCTCATCATATACTAGTATAATCTTTCATCACTCACTGTAAAATACAGAGTACCATATTTGAATCCATTGACACACCAATACAAGTTTCTAAAAACCCACTCAGTGCTTCCTAGATCTACACACACATCTAATCACTTACCTATAGATTCACTCATACATGCTGTCAAGGATCAATAGAACACTATCAAATATACTTATACACCTATATCGACATTACACACCAGCACATATCCTATTCACTTATGCAGTCATCCTACTTATTTTTGCAAACAATGGATCATACCTACATTTACTCAGCTACACACTTATACAAACACCACTCGATTTCTTCATATAGATAGTAACTCATTTAGTGTCTTATAAAATCACTATTACAAGTATACAGTTATCCATGCAGTCACTCATACAATCACTGAGTCTCACGTATACCTATTTATATACAACAAATGTAACATACACTGCCTTATATTTTTCTAGTTTGTTGGACATGTACCATTTAGAGATATATTTGCTCATCACCGCACTCGTAAAAATATTCACTCACCCAAACAACTGTTATAACATGTAGTTTTAACCTCATATACCTACTGAATCAACTATTCACACATCTTTGGGCAGTCACACACCCCCCACCGAAAGACACACACATTTGCTCTCGCACACAAATACTCAGTTAACTAATTAATAACTAATATATATTTTCACGTAGCTAGTAACCAACTGGTGCAGCAGTTTACACAAAAACTGACAAAGTAATACGGATATTCACACAGTTTAGTCACTATCCAATATATTTAGTGAGGCACTATAAATTAGTCAAGTAAACAGTCAATCACACTGCTACTAAATCCTCCATCTAGATATTTATATATCCACTCATTCTTCAATGCTGATTGCTATATATATAAGACATATTTAAATAACAAACCAAACCACATTCACTGGATGATGTAATCAGTGATGTCATCAGTGATATAATTTGAGATGTCATTAGTGATGTCATCAGTGATGTTACTGACCATGCCATGAATGATGTAATATGTGACATCATCAGCAGTGGATTGCGGGCACGCAAGTTACAGTTAGTGCAAGTGTTAAACCTTTTTTGTGGAAGGGAGTGCAGGGTTCGATGTTACACTTCACCATGGCTCCACATCATATAGACACTTTACCTGTGTATAACGTCTTGACGTGGTATGTCTGGAGTATGTCCACCCCTAGGCGACCATTAGATATATTATTACCCGAGACGTAGACAGATACACATTGCATATCTGCAAGAAATACAGATGACTGCAGCAGAACTTGCAAAACTAAATAGGAGGAAGAGAGGTCAGATTATGATTCTGCGCACCTTTTACTCTGCATTGGGGGCGGGGGGAATTTGGATGGCCCCCGTGGTGCTGTTGGTGATAAACCATACAAAAGTGGGCCTAGGTAGGTGTTACATAATGGTTGCCCATTAGTGAAGGAGGATAAACAGCTTACTCATAACAATCACACCCACACGTTACAAGACCATAGTAACTGTAATGCCTCAGGTGTCATTTATGCCATAACATGCCCTTGCGACTTCATGTACATTGGGCAGACCACCCAGAAGGTTAAATCTTGAATTATTCAACATTGTAGCCGCATACCCTGCCAGGTGCAGGGCGCGCCACTGGTGGAACACTTCACAACATTTGGACACACACCAGAAAGCCTCCAATGGTGGGTAATAGAAAAAGTGAAACCCAATCCTAGAGGAGGAGATTTTTCCAATATCTTAAACCTACGAGAGTGTAGGTGGATCCACCTCTTCGACACACTAGCTAGGGACCTGAACGAGTATGAGGAGATAAACAAACAAGTGTCATTCCTCAACAATGGGTGAGATACAGCTATTAGTTCCACACTCATGTCCCATTGGGCACTGTCCTACCATGGTCATACATATCAGGTCTGCTTACTAATACTGATGCATGTGTACAGCTTTTAGCACATGTTGCCTTATTGACATTGACCATTTGTGTGTGCTAGGACATTTTATGTAATCTGAAGGCAGTGTACCCCATCCCGGTATGATGCGATGTAAATATTCCCGTTTTTATGACTGAACACATTGTCATAATGTTTTGGTATACACTAGTTTGTATTGACCTTGTACATTTTTCCCTTGGCCGTGTCACTTGTATTAAGTATGGTGCATTAATGTTTTTCCTTGTAAATATGGATATCGATTTGAGTGTCTGTTGTGTATCAATTTTATGGCACTCATGAAATTGTATTGACCTTGTACACATTTCGTAATTCCATTTATAAAACCATTTTGTTTGTGTTGTATGTCGCACACTCACCATGTAAATAATTATTTGAGTGTTACATTCCTTGTCATTTATGCCCTTGATAACTGTACCAGCCCCGAGACGCCTTTTACGTTAGATAGAGTCTTTTCTTCTTCTCTAGCGGGACGACCATAACCGGCTTGTTTTGCCCGCCCTGCGTGCACGTCACGCAAATACCGTGATGACTTCGAGCCCTCGCAAATAACCTCCGCGTCTCACCTACCAATCCCTTTACAATCCATACGCTGGAGGAGAGAAACATTGAAGACAAATTGGCTTGCGGTCCGTTTGTCTAGATACTATGTGCCCAAGTATCTGGCTCGCTTTCTGAACCCCCTTCCCCTCCATTTTGTTTTGCAAATCTCTAGTGTACCTTATTGAACTTTGCATTGAATGCCTGAAAATTATTACCTGATCGCTCTCCATTACGTGCAGCATGGGTGAGTAGATCGCCTCATTGGCCTCCTGTATACCCTCACTTATGAAGTATATCCCATTATTGGTACTGATTGGCCCTTCACTTCACAGATGAGGACCGATCCCGGGATCAGAGGAACGCCTTCCCCCGTCCCGCAACCTCTTGCGGATAAGCCTCTACTAGTCCGAATTGTGACTTAGGACCACTCCGGTGGTCATGCTGTTTTAATCATTTTATCTTGTGCACAACCCTTATGCCACCCCCCCCCCTTTTTCATTTAGGTGTACCAATTGGACACCAACCTTGGTTGCCCACCCCTGCCCTGAAGAAGACCCAAATAGCCCTCTATGCCGCAAATCGGGTCGAAACGTGGATGCCCACACAACTGCCATTAATGTAGACATCACTTTAAAAGCAGCTCTGCCGGCCTCACTGCGTTAAGATGTTTACCACAGCTTTAAGTGGACCTGCGTCACGTGGCACTTATCTAAGGTCTCTCTTGTTGGTACTTCTGGCTGGCTCTCCTTGTTTCATTACAAGCAAGCGCAGAGTCCCCTAGTGCACCAGTGTTACACGCTGTTATTGCGCCAGTCAGTGAGTGCCTTATTGTCAGATGTGCATCTTTGAGTGCGTTTTTGTGGGGTACAAATATTGTTATCTAAAGGGAACTGGCTACTCTTCACATTCCCTAGAGGTCTCTCCCTACAGCCCACTTGTCTTCCTGATGCCTCCAGGAACTTTCTTCAACAGAGAGATTTTATCCCTCCTGGTTAGGCCTATGTAGAACCTGGACATTGAAATCACCTACATTTTGATGAGAGACCGAATGTGCTACTAATATGTTGTGTTGAAACTCTGGATTGGAAATAAACCTTAAAGCGCTGTATTGATCTGAGTGAATCAATTTCACTGTTCTCAAGAAGCGCTGCCTCGGATGTCGTCGGATTTAGAGGAGACCCAAACATATACAATTTAAAAAGAAAGGAAAATGTGTGAACGAAACCAAGATGTTTCGCCTAAAACTCTACCACGCAAAGGGCTGGCAAATAATAAGATCCCCTTGGACAAGCCTTGCGAACTCCCCCAATGCGCTGGTACCGTATACTGCTATCAGGAAGGGCCAGGCTGACACTGTCATTTTCTCGGTGGGTTGCAGAGTAAGGGGGTCCCTTGAAAGCTGGATGGGTTACTATCACCAAACTGTGCTCCTGTAACCCCATTTTGAATGCGGTGTTTATTGATTTAAGATTACAGTCCGGCACTGCTATCAGTGATGGATTCAAAATTGCCTGTAAAAAAAAAAAACTCAACTTCGGTCAAAGGTAACATGATTAAAAAAGCCAACTAGAGATTCCCTGTATCCACCAGATATGCAAATGTGTGCAAAATATTTTAAGTTGTTTAAATGTTTAAATTGCATTTATAATTCGCTTACTACCTCAGGCGAGGCATCAAAGCGCTTTATGGTGAGTAACACGCTACCCAGGAGCCCAAAGTTAGTGGTCAGTCCATTAGTTGTTTTTTCATACTTATTCCATGCATTCACACCAGTTTCTTTGCGGCCCATTATTGACACATGTAATCATTAGAGAGGGATATGTAAGATGCAATTGATTAGATAGTTATGGTTTCCCAAAAGTTCTTAAGACGGATAGGCATTAGATTTAGAGTAACTTGTATACAGAAGAGGAAGGAAGAAGGGACACAGTGGCAAACTTAAAGAAGCATTTGCAATGCAATAGGTCTTGCATTATTAAAGTTGGAGCTATTGGCATTGCTAAATAATGCAACACCAATAGCTCAAACTTGAATAATGCGAGACCTATTGCATTGCAAATGCTTGTTGATTCATACTTGTTTAAACCAAGGTCGGACCACTGTTTTTCTATATCGATCTGCCGCCCAGGTCCAATACTTGAATTGGGTCACCTCATTTTTCATAATGGCCAGACATACATGTACACATTTGTCGAACATCATGTGTGAATAGGGTCGTTTATGTCCTCGTTATCTCCTGAGGCGGAAGCCGGGAGACCATCTGATTTTTTAAAATTGTATTCTGTGTCACAATTTTGCCTAAATACTTGGATTTTAATTTCACTCACCCGTCTGCCACCACTGGAGCGGGCGCTAGAAACGCCGAAACAGCGATCCCTTCGCTGCATCATAGAAATTGTAAACAAACAATTCTGCCGCCATTGACGGCGAGGTAGAGAGGCCACGCCTACTCCTAGGCCACGCCTACCCGCCTACTATAGTATAAAACGCTGCCATCAGCGCCACGAAGCCAGAACCTCGTTATCTCCTGAGGCGGAAGCCGGGAGACCATCTGATTTTTTAAAATTGTATTCTGTGTCACAATTTTGCCTAAATACTTGGATTTTAATTTCACTCACCCGTCTGCCACCACTGGAGCGGGCGCTAGAAACGCCGAAACAGCGATCCCTTCGCTGCAACATAGAAATTGTGAACAAACAATTCTGCCGCCATTGACGGCGAGGTAGAGAGGCCACGCCTACTCCTAGGCCACGCCCACCCGCCTACTATAGTATAAAACGCTGCCATCAGCGCCACAAAGCCAGAACCTCGTTATCTCCTGAGGCGGAAGCCGGGAGACCATCTGATTTTTTAAAATTGTATTCTGTGTCACAATTTTGCCTAAATACTTGGATTTTAATTTCACTCACCCGTCTGCCACCACTGGAGCGGGCGCTAGAAACGCCGAAACAGCGATCCCTTCGCTGCAACATAGAAATTGTAAACAAACAATTCTGCCGCCATTGACGGCGAGGTAGAGAGGCCACGCCTACTCCTAGGCCACGCCCACCCGCCTACTATAGTATAAAACGCTGCCATCAGCGCCACGAAGCCAGAACCTCGTTATCTCCTGAGGCGGAAGCCGGGAGACCATCTGATTTTTTAAAATTGTATTCTGTGTCACAATTTTGCCTAAATACTTGGATTTTAATTTCACTCACCCGTCTGCCACCACTGGAGCGGGCGCTAGAAACGCCGAAACAGCGATCCCTTCGCTGCAACATAGAAATTGTAAACAAACAATTCTGCCGCCATTGACGGCGAGGTAGAGAGGCCATGCCTACTCCTAGGCCACGCCCACCCGCCTCTTTTCCTACCCATAAAAGATGTGCAATTACCGGACGCGCAGCGGACGGGCGCAGCGGGCGCGCCGTCAGCGCGCTGAAGGCGCGCCAAAGGCAAGCCCGTCTGGGCCCGTCCGGGCCCAGACGGCCTCAGGCCCAGACATTATGCCCAACTCACAGAAACGCATATCCTACACCTCGGATACACTCCGAATCTGGAACACTGAAAAACACCCTCAGTGTGAATTCGTCCTTAAGGATGATACCCCGTTCACAGGATGCACCCTCTGTGACACCCCTGAGGCCACGGAACTCGGCCAAACGCTTCGACTCGGCCTCCTGAACTGCAGGTCCCTGGTAAAACACTCTCACGAAATAAACCTCCTCGCCCAAACTCTCTTGCTAGACGCCCTGTTCCTGACCGAAACATGGCTGACCTCCAACAACGACTTCGACATGGTCAATGCAACCCCTCACGGCTACCAAATCTGCTGCCTGAATAGACCGGTCGGAAGAGGTGGCGGGCTCGCCATACTCTATAAAGATCATCTCAGCTGTAGGATCGTCGGCGGCACTGTCAAGGACTGTGAAAACTGCAATTTCACCCTCCAGATCTCCCCAACCACTTCACTATCGGGACTCCTGGTATACCGACCGCCAGGCTCGTTAGGAGATTTTTCCAGCACCCTGATGGACCACATCCTTCTAAAATCAATATCAACCCCCAACTTCCTCCTCCTAGGGGACCTGAACCTACACTTCCTAGACCCAGCGGATATCACTGCCGCCAACCTACTAGCAGACCTCGTATCAGCTGACCTCCACCTTCTGAATTCTAAAGCCACCCACGAGAAAGGACAGCTCCTAGACCCAGTCTTCACCAACATTAGGAAACTCCAAACCCAAGACCCCACTCCTCTCCCATGGACTGACCATTTACTGGTCCCTATGTACTGGTCCCTCCAGACCACCCCTGTTCCCAAACAGAAAACTAGGATACAAACCAGACGATGGCACAAGCTAATACCAGAAGAATGGGAAGCTAAGCTACGGGAATCCGCTGGCCCCCTCTCAACTGACCCTAACACCGCCGATAGAGAATTCAACAGCTGGCTTACCAACCCCCTAGACAGCCTTGTCCCACTAACCAGCTCCCTTAAGCATGTAAAAAGGATCAACCATGCTCCATGGTACACTCCCCCCCTGAACATTTTAAGGAAGGAGTGCAAAAGGACAGAACGTTCATGGAGGAAAAACAAATCGGCGATGGAGAAAGACGCTTATCAAACAGCCATGAAAGCATATACACAAGCCCTCCATAACGCAAAAAGCTCTTTCTACGAGGAAAAAATAAAGAACTCCTCTTGCTCAGCCAAAGAGACTTTCTCTATCCTCAAAGAGCTCCTCCATGTTCCGGCCCCCCCGCAGATACCCTTGGACCCCAAAGCAGCAGAAGGAAAATGTGTCAACCTGGCCAATTTTTTTGACGAT
This sequence comes from Lissotriton vulgaris, assembly GCF_964263255.1. Classification (NCBI taxonomy): domain Eukaryota; kingdom Metazoa; phylum Chordata; class Amphibia; order Caudata; family Salamandridae; genus Lissotriton; species Lissotriton vulgaris. The sequence goes on from NC_141687.1 coordinate 1,758,539,094, forward strand.
AAAATCAAAAAAATCCTTTCCTCCCTTCCTGCTACCAATCCTGCCACCTCAGAAAAAGCCAAGGACTCATCCCCCCCGTTAGGGAACTCCCCTAAGAAACCCGATCCACCTCTCTTAGCGTCATTCGGACCAGTCACCGAAGAGGAAGTGGCAGTAACTTTAGCATCTACTAAGAGTGGCGCCCCCAGTGACTCAGTTCCCATACGGTTCGCTAAAGACATCACTCGGACCATTATAGCTAAACTCACTGCCCTCATTAACACCTCGCTTGTCCAAGGAGAAGTCCCACAAAGCTGGAAGGAGGCAGTCGTCAAAGGACTACTCAAAAAGCCCTCGCTAGACCCCGCGGACCTATCCAACTACAGACCCATCTCGCTCCTCCCTTGGATAGGTAAGGTCGCGGAGAAGCTTGCAAATAAAAAGCTGTCTCACTTCCTAGAAGCAAACCGTCTCCTTAAAAATTCCCAGACAGGCTTTAGACCAGGCCAGGGCACTGACACCGCCCTCCTTACAGCCGTAGAGAAGGCTAGGAAAATCATCGACACTGGAGGATCAGTGGCAGTGGTCCTCCTAGACCTAAGCGCGGCATTCGACACTGTCAGCCACCAGGTCCTAACCCAGCGCCTCGATAACATCGGCGTGAAGGACAGCGCTTTGAAATGGCTCACATCCTTTCTCTACCGACGCTCCTTTCAAGTCTGGGAAGGAGAAAGCCGCTCCCCCTCTATCCCCCTCCGGTGTGGAGTGCCACAGGGCTCTTCACTGAGCCCCACGCTTTTCAACGTGTATATGGCCCCACTGGAGGAGCTGGTCTCACCATTCGGAGTCACTATCGTCAGCTATGCTGACGACACTCAGCTGGTGGTGACACTCTCCCACCCCAAGCTAGAGCCCTCCAATCTTCGAGATTGCCTCTCCAATGTCCATCAATGGATGAGTGACTCAGACCTCAAACTAAACGGGTCAAAAACAGAGATCCTGCTCCTAGGTCACAAAACTATGAGCCTTCCCTCCAACCTCTGGCCCGCCTGTATGGGTGAACCCCCTACTCCCAAGACAGAGGTTAAGAGTCTGGGAGTATGGCTGGAGACAGATCTCACCTTCAGGACACAGGCTAGGAAAACAGCCGGCATTTGCTATGGCCTACTTAGATCATGCAGAAAGGTGCTCCCTTTACTACCATCCCAGTCCCGTCTTCTGCTGATTCAAGGCTTAATTTTATCCAGGCTGGACTATAGCAATGCCATTTACCTCGGAGCACCGGAATCCACTCTCCAAATACTGCAAAAGACCCAGAATGCCGCAGCTCGCCTACTCACGAACACTCCAGCCAGAACATCAGCCAAACCAGCTCTGAGGAAACTTCATTGGCTCCCCGTGAGGGAAAGAGTCGTCTTCAAAGCCCTCTGCCTGGCCCACAAGGTTTTGCACAACGCCGGCCCCCCTATTCTGAATAATTGGATCACTCCATACAGACCGACGAGAGCGCTCCGGTCAGAACATGGAAACCTTATCATGGTCCCCAGGGTGAAGAAGGCCCGCATAGGTGGCCGCCGCTTCTCAGTCAACACAGCAAAAAAATGGAACGCGCTCCCCCCGAGTCTCAGAGCTGAACCAAACCTCCTACGATTCAGGAAGCCCCTCAAAACCCTACTTTTCCCCTGATTCATTAGCAGCTTCTCTTTGCCCCCTCCTTAGGAGTCCGAGGTTTTAGCGCTGGGATACTCGAGGGTGACTACGCGCTCTATAAAAACCTAAAAATAAATAAATAAATAATAAATACATTTAAATACATGACAGAAACGTACTCTGCCCATAGACTGTTTATACAGTATCATGAATTATTGCCTCAATAGCCTGCAATCACGAGAACAAATAAAGCTTCTGCAAAAGCAAAGCCTTTTTAAAAAAAAATTGCATGGCGGGGAAAAGCATTGATGCCACGGCGTCTGTGGGTCACGTTGATGTAACCAGGCCATGTCCAGTTTCTCGGGAACCAAGAACAAGATTAAGGGCAGTCTGGTCCAACTCCTAGCTACCTACACGGCGGAATCGGCGAATCCTCAGAGTAGAACACCCACCTTGACGAAGTAAGGAGTAAGGGGAGGGGGTCAGGACAAATAGACGGATGTCTGGGTAGAAGAGATATTTCCACGCTGCCAGCTATTTCATGCATAAACAATACCGAAATAGCGGGCGATGGGTCTTTACTCACATGTGATGTTTTATTAAGCAACAACACCAGCATCAGAGGCTATGTTGCGATAAGACGAACACTTACAGTCTTTGACTACAGAGGTATGATTATAAGCATGCCGATCGAAATTCCAACATGTTCCTGCCCGGTTCAAAGTAATGAAGGAGTCTCGACATACAACTTGAGCGACATTCAGTTAAAGGGTCTAATTGACCATCACAATATTATGCGCTACTTCCTAATCAAATCAAATCAAATATAACTTTATTCGATTGTTTAAAAGGCAATCATAAAAACATTCCATTTATAAAAAGGATCATTAATTCATTATATAATAACAATGGCGTAGAGGAACAGTAATGTGCAAAGATAAGATGCTTCAACGTCCATGATATCATATTTCACACAGTGCAGCATAAAAGCATACTCTTTCTAGTACGCATCACATTTCTCAGATATAAAGTCATTGTCGCAACGCATAGATGGTTGTCCAAATATTGGAGGCTAAGCATAGCCACACGGCATTGCCGATGGCCCATCTCTCTCAGTAAAGGCAATAAAATATGATGTCTGATTAAACCATAGAATTTACAGAAAAGGACTACATGTAATGTACTCTGGGGGGATAAATTATCACATGGACAGGGAGGTAATTCGTGCAACCAGTTATTTACTGTCGGATAGCTAACAAGTCTGTGGAAAATTCCAAATCTAAAGCAGGGCAAAAGAAATCTATCATAGTTATTTGGCACATACATCAAATAGGGTTGAATATTAAAAGTTGATAAAATCGTTTGGTGATGCAGGACATGGGGTTTTAAAACCTCAGATGTAACTCTTAAAGAATCCAAAACAGCTAAACCCTCCCTCTTAAGTTTTTTGCGTGAGATGGCTGAAAAGGTAAGCGTATTTTGGAAATACGCTGATTTTCCCATATCTGTTAAGAATTTTCGTACATAGCTCAGCCATGGTATCCTCATAGCTCCCTCTAGTTTTAAGATATCTGACAAAATATCCCTATTAAGCTTAGTTTTGTCCTCTGTCCATAGCCTGTGCCATAAGAGCACAGGCTCCATCTTAATTAGGTCAGATATAAAAGCAAGACCCAATTCTGCATGGCAGTTATAATTCGGGGTGCTCTTGGGAACTGCAAGAATAAACTTTAGGAAGGAGTTTTCCACCACCTGGATAGGTGTAGGGTCAGCAAAGCCTCATACTCCACTACCATAGATTGCACCAGACAGACATTTAGCTTGGTAGATCTTAATTAGCTCCACTGGGGGTCTGGTGCCCAATTTCTTTGAGAAACTCTTAAGGGCCGCAGTTGAGCGAACCAACGCAAGTTTTCTCGCCATCACTGCCTGCGACCAAGAGTCACTCTGAGTGAACAGTATACCCAGGTATAAAAATTTCCTGGTTGATTCAAGCTTCTGGCCTGCAATAAAAATGGCTTTCTTAGGTTTATGATTTACAAAAAGGGGGTGGTGATGAACAGAGTGTCTGAGTTAAACAGACCACTCTTACCCAGTCCAAAGATCAGGGCTTGATCCATCACCGTTATTTATCTCACTTCCCCATCCCAGCTCAGAATGCCAGAAACCGGTCCCCGGGAGCTTGTTTCCTTCCCAGTGTAAGAATTGGCTTTTGTAGTTTGGTTTGCCCTGTTCCCATCATGCACTGGGACAGGAACAGACTAATTTGCATACAGCCAGGTTCTGAAACTGGGATGGTGCAGTGAGCTAAAAAACGGTGTTGGATCTAGCCCTGATCTCTTGACTGGGTGAGAGCTTTCTGCTTAATTCAGAGACTCTGTCCCTCACCACCCCTTGTTGTAAATATTTCTTAGGTTTATAGCACTTGCCGCAGTGCATGGTAAAAGGTTTAGATGTATTAACCCTCAAACCCAACTCCTTCATGAAGAGGAAAAAACTATCCACCACACGTTGGAGTCCCACATTAGTATGTGACATTAGGACAGCATCGTCAGCGTACAAAAGTGCAGGGATTGGGCGGCCGGCAACATATGGGGGATCTAATCTATTACCACAGAGATCTCTTTCCAATACATTAATGTATAAATTAAAAAGGAAGGGGGCCAGGACACAGCCCTGCCTTACCCCGCTCCTGATTGGAATTTTATCAGTAAGTTCCCCCTTCAAGCCATAGTGAACGCGGGCTGATGCGTCGCTGTAAAAACGTTTAAGATAATAAATAATATTGTCGTCAACCCCAAGTTGTCCCAATATTATCCACAGTTTGGAGTGAATCACACAATCAAATGTGGCCGAGAGGTCAACAAAGGCCAGGAAGAAATTCCCTTTTTTGGCCCTTGTATACTTCCCGACCAGCATTAAAAGGTTTATTCCCTGTTCAACTGTACCCAGCCCAGAGCGAAAACCATGCTGTAAGTCAGATAGGATAGAGTTTTCACTGGCCCAAACCAGGAGCCGATCCAAAACCATCCGACCCGCTATTTTTGTAAAATAATCTAAAAGAGAGATGGGTCTATAACAACCTGGGTCGTGCCTATCCCCTTTTTTATAAATGGGCACTATTACAGACTCTACCCAGGTAGGCAAACATTCCGAAATACAGCTAGCATTAAGCACCTGAACAAGTAGGGGGCCCCACAGGCCGGGGGTAGCCTTAAAGATGTCTATGGGAACACCGTCCGGACCAGGGGCCTTTCCACCCTGGCTTATCTGCAGTGCTTTTTCTACTTCCTCCAGAGTGAACGACAAATTCCTTGATGCAGAGTTTTACAGTAACAATGGTTTGGGAACTTGGCCCTCCCTGGCTCTCGTATACTTTAGAGAAGTGCCTACACCAGTCTGATTCAGGAATGGCCATTTCCAACCACGGGCCAACCTCTTCCCTAAGAAAGGGAGTTCTATTAATCTTCCAAAAAACTGCACTATCATTCCTGAAGGAGGCTAGGTGCAGGGCTTCCCAAGCTTTTTTTTCAGAGAATTCTTTCTATCTCTTAAGGCTATTTTGTACTCTTTCCTGAGTCTGCTGACTTCCTCGACACATCCAGGTTTGTTATGTAATTCCTTTTTTAGAAGTGCATAAGCTCTAGTACAACTAGAGTCAAACCAACCTCCTTTTTGTTTACTGTTTTTAATCTGTCTTGTAAGGGAGGTCCTAATATCATTAGAGATAGTCAGGAAGGAGGCAAGAAGCATCTCGGGAGTAGAATCTTTCCCTAAGCAAGTTGCTAACTCAGATCTACATTTGCCAACCACTAGTTCAAGTATTACCGGGTGGTCCACCATAGCCCATTTCAATGAGTAACCATTTGTACTACTAATAGAAAGTTCTTTGTCTATACTATCCATTATTTTAATGTTCTTTAAAATGGGCGATTTTGGGAATAAGATGGCCACACAGAGTGGGAAATGGTCACTTAGTGCACCATCGGAAACCTTGTAGGAATACATTTTTTTATCATACTTGTTTGATACTATAGCGTAATCGATAGTGGATGCACAACCCCTTCCATGGAAGGTAGGATGTGGGGAAGATGGGATAGTGCAGACTTCATTAGCAAATCCCAAATCAAATTTAGCAAGTAAGTTGTTAAACTGATCCCCCTGAGAAGAGTGATTAAAGTGCATATGGGACAAGGCATCATCCCGGAACATTCCACACCTATCGTCCTCTGGCATGCTACACAGAGTATAATTAAAATCCCCAAAGAAAAGGATCATCAAATCATGTCTAAACATTTTATCATGCAAAGACAGTGTTTTGGCCAATTTACTTAAAACACTGGATACTTCACCAATGGGTATATTATTATAAAGGTTCAGAAGAGCTATCGGGGTATCGCGAGCAAGAACCAATATCAGAAGTTGGAAATAAATATCTGCAACAGGCTCTGTTACTCTTGTTATTTTCAATTTATTTGACAGATGTATACTCAGTCCACCCTTAGCTCTTCCATGGAGAGCATTGACAGCTGGAGTATGGAAGGTCCGAAAACCGTTTAAATGGACCGGATCCCGACTCCATGTTTCTTGGAGATAGAACACATCTTGGGTCTCGATAAAATCCCCCCACACTGGGTTCAAAAGTTTAGATCTAATGCCAGCAACATTCCACGAAGAAAATTTACATATCATCGGGACCAGCGAAGAGGTAACTGGGGCAGCTATTGAAGGAGTAAACCTGAACTCCCCTTCAGCCTCTAATCCTTCGTCTATAACCTCTTGACTTCCTATATGATCCACACACCCTACCATATTGATGTTTTTATTGGGGTCTTTCCCCCCATCTATCATTGCCCTTTCCTCATTGCTAACAGCGTAGATAGTGTCAGTTTTAGCAACTAAAAGACTTCCTAATCATTTGCTTCCTTGTTTTTTATCTGTCATCCCCAGTGTGTGACTGCAGGGGGGCTCTCCCACGTTCTCGCCAGTTTTAGCATATTTCATGAGGAACTCGGTGAGTTGAGCTTTCTGCCTCATAGTGTGAATGAGTAGAGCTGAAATAAGATGGACACTTGTCCTGCAATGTATAACTACCTGCATATACTTTAAGGTAAATTCACCTAGAGAATGGATGACATGTCCGAGTATGGCTATGTTTATAATGTGAAGGACCGACCATGGCTAGACACAAAGTACATGGTGGTGCAAGCGAACTATAAATCAGTACTCTTTGAAAAAGAGTTAGATTTCATGCACAAATAACTATATTTTGTACTTGTATTATCCTCTACAGAACAACAAGAGTGGGTTACGTAGGGTTACCGTCCTGTTGGGAACAACTGGTTCCTAGGGGTACTGTATCCTGGTATCGAGGGCGGAAACAGTATTGGGATCAGAAAGGTCCTGAAGAATGCGGGTGTGACCCAACACTGCGGGCACCACGAATACGGCAGAAACATGTTGACGAATTGGCAGTAAGGAGGGGTGTAGGAATTCTTAATTCTTTCCTGTCACCACCATCCTTCACGTTTTTAGCTCTGGCCGGTGGGTCCGGGAATAAATTGTTTGAGCAGTTACACCTCCGAGCTAGCTTTAACCTTCACTGCACTTTTCTTTTGGTGATCCCATTATATTTTGACATGAAATATTTGTATATCTTACATGTTTGTATTATCTTCCGCTCCCTTTTGCTCCATCCTAGGTGTTGGTCTGCGCAGGTGTGTACTGAAGCAAGCACAATGATGAAGCATGTCACAACCTTGTGAGTCAGGGCAGTATTTACACACCTAGCATGTGCCACCACCTAGATCATTACTCTCTACTCCTCTTTGTGTATATTTGTCTGTGGTCAGGAAGGGTGGAGTAGAGTAGTCAGCTTCATCCCCCCTTCTGTATGTATGAGAAATTGGGTCCCTACCTGCCATACAAGCGTCCCATCTTCATTTGATCTTGGGATGCTGCAACTTCCGAAGATGATAACTGCTGCAGAAGAGCAGCTGCAGGAACTGGACCCATGCATGCATCTGTCCTGTACTGCTTTGGGCTCAAACTAAAGCACACGTGCAACCACAGGGCTTGAGAACTGTGAGAGAGCAAGAGATTAGCTGAAAACTATGGTCTGCAGAACCAACTTAAGACTTTGACTAAGTAACTACTGTTAGGTGCACATAAACTGAACTGTTGAGCTCATCTACTCCTTGGGGGTGATTGAAGTATACTACTTTTGTGCCTGATCCCTGACTTGCATCATTATACAAGAATGGTCATAGATGCTGGGGAACGCAGTGTAGGGAGAGTACCTGCAGAGAGATGGCAAGCAGGATTACATCCATGTCTGATTCCCCTATTTGCACTGTGTAGTATTATGTTATGCGCTGCGATTAAAGTACACTCTTTTAAATCAAAAGATAAGCACTGGTCTAGACAGTATGTTATTGTGCTGTTTGACTGTTTAGTTCTGAGCTCTTGTCCCCCACACCATGAGAGCTTTTGACTGCTTGCCCTTGTTTCCCTGACAGTGTGCAAAGGGTGTACTTGCTTGTAGAGCAATAGTAGGATGGGCCGTAAGACACCAATTGCAAACAACCCAAACTACCAGGGCCCATGAACTTCTTTCTCCTCTTTGTCTCCATCACCCCATAAAGGGGTCTGACAGCAATAACTTGTGTTAAACAAAACAAACTTTTTTAAGCCTCACTCTAAGGCAGGGGTCTTCAAACTGAGGGGAGGGCCCCCGCAGGGGGCCTCAAGTGCTCCCAAGGGGGGCGCCAAGCTGTCGCCAAAAAGAACCATAATGTTGATAGCAGTGCTTTGTTTTCCACTGAAAAAATGAGCGGCAGTAAGCTGCTCTGTAATGGGCCATCACGAACATCTTTTGGCATTTTTATCTTGGCTGAGTAAAGGTGTCAAAAGGAGAGGGACTCCAAATATTCTTCAAAACACCCACCCCCATTTCTAATAATCACACTGTGGATATATTCACACATAGTAAGGCCTGTTTGACCAGTTTGTTTGACTATCATGTATTTCATTGCATTTTTTAATAAGTCTAGACATATTTAAACATTTCCAGTATAATAGAATAATTGTGAATATATCTGAGGGGGCCCGTGATTTTTTTTTCTTCTGGGGGGTGGAAGAGGGGAGGGGGGCACAGCATTAAAAAGTTTGTAGACCACTGCTCTAAGGCCTATTGCACATTTGTGCTAAGTATACTCAGATGCAGGGAACATATTAACACATGTCAGGTTCTGTTCCATTTATTAATATCATCATACACATACATACACATATGCAAATGCATACATGTTAACACCACTGCACTCTTGGTAATCAGTAAATGCTATGGAAAAGACGACACTTTATAAAAGAATTACATGAATACAGGCCAGAGCCCCATTTGCACCCTGGAACAATTTTGCATGTGATGTCAGAAGTTTTCATTTTGACTAGGTATTGTAGAAATCCTCTCTGAATACTTACTAAGCAGTAGCTGTGCCCAAGAAAACTTGAATGAGTGCAGCATGTTTCAGAAAACTAGATAAGTGTTGTAGATGCCCTACACAAGAGCATAACAGTGCCCCAAAATGCTTTTGGGGTGGATACACTTTTTTAGGAGACGAATTGATGAACTGGTCAAAAAAAGGATTATTGATGCAGCATCCCATTTGTTGTGCGACATACACCACTAAAGATATTTCTATGGCTGTGCTTGAAAAGAAGCTTGGTGGATTACCTGTTAATTTGTACATTATTTATTGCCCAGTATTATAGTTTTTTGTGAATTTCTTTCCTAGATTCAAGACCAGGAAGTGCAGGAGGGAGGCCATTTTCCAGCCGAAGACCCAACACTGCCCAGACCATATTAACTTCTAGACCATGGACTGCTGAAAGGCCTTTATCATCAAGTAGACCTTGCAGTGCCCGCCTTCTATCTGGTAGAAGCTTCAGTCCAGAATCTACAAGCTCTAATGATATGTTGGAAGAGGACGAGGCCAGCGATTTGACACATGGTAATGACTCAGTTGGTAAAATATTTTATTATAGTGCGTACCCCCTTTACATTAATGTCACTTCATCGAGGATACACTACATTGAGGTCACCAAATCTATGTACATTGATGATCACTACTTAACAAACGTAAGCCGCAACATTAAATTAATTGTAGTAACAAATAAAAAAAACAATGAAACAAGGGAAAACATATTCAATTAATTGTTTAATTAAATAAATAAATAGATAACGTTGTTGCTGGAGTTATCTTGAGAAATATTAATTTCAGATATTTAAATTTCACTTCAGTTTACATATATTTTTTATTAATTATGTCTAGATCCTGGTTTAGAGTTTGGCAGACAGGTCACTCCATTACAGACTTGACGTATATCCCGTCCACTATAATACAAGTGCCATAGGATATAATGCACTTGTGATACGGCGGATGGGATAGCCTCATGTTTGTGACAGAGAAACCCGTCCGCAAATCTCTAAATTAGGCACTCAGTTAGAGCAATGGTCAATGAAAAAGAAATACATACATCAAAATAAACTAAACATATTTACCCTTAAAAAGGTTAGTTTCTACACCCTACAGATGCTTTCAAAATACATTTTTGAATTTAAATTAAGTAAGAATTAGGGTAATTATAAGGAGTCAGTTAAGGTTATTTATCTACAATAAATTAAAAAAATAAATGTAAATTAAGACTTATGATTATTAATAGATGTACAGTGATAAAACATATTACATTATGTCAGTTAAATACATTATAGGTTTTATGTAGTGAAGTTGGGTAGTTTTACAAAGCTTTTAAAACTATGTGAACAAAATAATGGTTGTCAGTGTAGTGCCACTGATGTAGTTGTAGCGAAGCTTCTTCTTTTAAAGAAGAATCTATCCAAGGAACTGGTTTTCTTAAAACTTTAGCATATTTCAATACAGTTTTTTTAATTTAATGCCTGAATTAGGAAATCAGTGATAGAGGTACCCTACTCACCATTACTATGGGGATATCTGCAGATGCTCCCAGGTTTCTCCCTTCCCTAGCAGACTGAACAACAATGGTGGCATTGGTCCTGCCTCATGGTTTTTTAACACAAGCCAAGGCTGGAGTCACTCCCCTTTAATTATGGGAAGGGCAATGGGTCAATCCATAATTTGCTGCTGTTGAAAGGGAAGGGCTCTCTATGGGGTAAATATTTTCCCCAAGAAGAAAAACATTTTGAGGCTGCATAGAAACCTGTGGGGTTTGTCACATGATATTCCCATTAATATGCCTGAAAGCTGTTAGTGTTGCAGCGCCCCAAGCATGCTACTGAGAATATTGGTAACTTGGAAAAAGTAGTAAATATGCATCAATATGTAGGTGCACAGGTGCAGAATTACTACAAATAAGTAAATAGAGCACATTGTTTTCTGAAAGTATATTACTGCCGATGAAGGGCTTGATGAATCTAATTTAGAGGGTGGAGGGTTGTTTCCTTGTTCACTATTTAGCATACTTTCCTAGATAAAATTAAATACATTCTGTGATAAACCATTAGTGACCACATTGCTCCTTGATGGGAATTGATTTTGAAGTCAACAAGTACCTAGAGACAGTGGTGTTGTGGTACCTGATAGGGATTTTGCGAGAAACATCTATCTCTAAAGGTAGCAGAAGCAATAAATGCATTCGATGCTTCCCCACCCCATTTTACTGGCTTCATCTATTTAGAAATAGCAGTACGGCTGTCCTCCATTTTGAGATGTGTTTATCTGGATGCAGTGGAGCCTCCGAATGTGGGCTTTGAATAGACCCAAGTGCAGGGAATTACTGTAGTCCAACCAAGCCATAATTCAAGCAGACACAGGAATTGCACATTCAAACTCTGAATAATAAGTAGTATGTTTCACAGTTGTCCAATACCAAGTTTTAGAATTAGGCTCTGTCAGCATTCCACTGAACTCAGCATACTGTGTATTGTTTTTTCAATGCGAGACAGCAGTTCTGAATCAAGAAGAAGAAACAATTAGCTACAGTAGGAAGACCGTATATGCTAATAAACATGTAGAACTTACTGCCTTCCTACCAGTCTGTATTAATAATCTTTCTATTGAAGTATGTTATGTGGTGGCTTATTCTCAACAAAGCCTTTGCATCCTTAGAAATGACCAGAGCAAGTTGCTCATTGAAGGGTGTTACTTGCAACACCAAGCATACTCAATCCTGAATTTAGTAGTAACGAGTGAATCAAGATGAATACTGCAATCTGGTATTTACATTCCTGTATTACATACAAGTAGTATTTGTAGGAAGCTGGCTCTGTATATACTATACCAAAGTAAGGTATGGTGTGTACAAAATCCAGGGAATATTCAGAGGTATAGCAGAGGCTAAATTAGGACATCCCTAACAGGTCTCTCTGTGGTAGTGTGGGTGAGCAGTTAGGCTTATCAGGAGGGTGTGTTAAGCATTTATTGTATTCACCCAATCAAGGACTGATTGCACAGACTCAGAGACAGAATCCAGACTAATTGGGCAAGTATAAAAATGGTGTACTTATGTTTCATTTCTAGAACCAAGCAGGACTTGGTAAAATGTACTTTCAATTATAAAACTTTACAAAGTAATGCAATTGGAAATGGATTTGCAAACATTACAGGTTTGTATTTGCTTTAAAAACAGTTTAAATTACAGAAAGATTAATTTTGCGTTACTTTTGGATTACATCGACTACTCGGGGTGATTTGCCTAGATAACACACCGTGAATCCTACAATACAAAAGTATTACTTTTTCAGGTTTACAATACAGTTACTTTTCTTTCACACAAAACACAGGCAAGACATATTTTAGTAACAAAGTCTCATAACATTGGTTCCTATAGGGAAAAGAGTGTTAATGGTTTACAGGTAAGTAAACGACCTGCAAGTATGACTTTTGGGGGTTAGGACCAGGGTTCCCCAAGGTCCAGTTAGGTAGTCAAATTGCAGTGGCACTGGGGCAGCTGGGGGCAGAGTGCAGGTGCCCAATGTTAGCCAATAGGGCTAAGAGGGCCTTCGGTCAGAGGCTGCTTATAAGCAGGCCAAGGTCCTGGGGTAAAGATCAGCACTGTAGGAGCCAACAATTAGCACAAGAGCTGCACCACCAGCGGCACAGTGGCGGCCGGATGCAGAGTGCCAAAGAGACGCCGGGGACCCTTTGGATTTCAATGGAGATCTCCAGGTCAATTAAAAGGCTGCAGGCTCGAGCAGGGAGGCTTCCTAAAGGCGACCACCGGCAGGAGAGGTACGTTGGGTTCTTGGGGGATGCCTGGACACTGTCGGGTGGACCACCCAAGGCTGCGGGGTGTCTGGTGGAGGGGTGTCTTTTGGCATCGGGTCTTCTTAACAGCTCGGGTCACCATCAGGGCACCCTTCTGGTTGAGGCTGCAGACATCGGCTTGAAGCTTGAGGTTGGTCAGGGATCACCAGATCCCAGGTCAGGATCGCTGGGAAGACCTCCTCATAGTGATGGGCCACCAAACTCGGGCCTTGGGCATCAGGTGCAGAGTGGTGCAGAACCACGGAGCCGCCTGGATCCGGGTTCTGTGTTTGGAGCCTTTGTTGAGCAAATCCAGTGCTCACAGGAGTCGAAGGTGAGCGCATGGCAGGTCCTCCAGGTTCTGGGGTGCTGCTGGCTGCTGGGCACACCGGGATTTCTGCTGTAGTCAGGTTGGAGTAGGGACAGGCCTGTAGGGCTGGGGCCAAAGCAGTTGCTGTCCTCATCTTTCTGGGTCTGTTTGACTCTTTGGTCCTTCTTTCTTCCTCAAATCTGAGGAGGCAAGGTTCAGGGTCGCCCCTAAAAACTACATTTTGGGGTGTTATAGGAGTGTGCAGGTCGGGACCAATGGGGCCCTTCATTAGGGTGAGTACATGCCCTATTATGCGACCCTCCAGTGTGAGGGTGGCATGAGCCTCTCCCTAATTGGCTGGGTCCCTCATCTCCAAGATGGAGTGGACTGAGATGAGTGCTTCACCTTGCCTCCCCCACCTGCGTTGTGCGGTTGGCAAAGGTGGGCACAACTCTCCTCCTAACTCGGTTTTCCTGCTGATTCTTCCGCCCAGTGTGGGGATCAGAACCGGTGGAGCCATTTGCTGGGGCTAGCAAAAGGCAGGGATGGCTTACAAAGGGAGCATGCCTTTGAAGCTTCCCCTTCGTGGACTCAGCCCATCTTTGGGGAAGAGGCATGACACAGCTGCCAGGATGGACTCTGTCTCTGGACCCAGAGAGCAGAACCTCTCCACCTAGGGGTCCAGAAACCTGTCTGGTGGTGGAAAATGGCAGGCAGCCAGTCAGGAACCACACCAGGGCTGGTCGTTTTTCAAGGAGCATCTCTAAAATGCCCTCTATGTGCATTTTACATTAAATCCCACACTGGCATCAGTGTGTGTTTAATGTTCTGAGAAGTTAGCTACCAACCTTCCCAGTTTTTCGTAAAAACATTATGGAGCTGTGGAGTTCGTAATGACCATCTCCCAGACCATATACTCTGTATGGCTTTACTGCACACACAATGTCTAAGAATGGTCTTAGACACTGTTGGGTTACAGTGCTCATGCAGCTGTACCCTCAGCTATGGTTTAGTGCACCTTGCTAGAGGGGTGACTTACTTAGACTACAGGCAGTGGTTTGCAGGCATGGCAGACAGGGATGTGTGCCATGTTGACTCTTCACTTTTCTCTGCACTAGAACATGCAGCCTGCAATGGCAGTGTGTGGTCGTTAAGGTGCAGGGCCTCTAAGAGTGGTACAATAGGTGCAACAGCCCTCAGAGGCCTCCTGGTCACAGTGCCCTTGGTACCCATGGTACCATTTACAAGGAACTTACCTGTGGCGAGAGATGTGCCAATTGTGGGTACAAAGGTACAGCTTTGGGAAAGAACACACGCCCTGAGAACCTGATTGGCAGGGACCAAGGGCACACCAAGTCAAAGTGCATCAAGTGTCAGGCACAAAGTGGGGGTAACCATGCAAAAAGGTTCACCTTTCTACAGTATTCCCCTTTCTTTAGGATTTTCCTCACATAAATGTTATGTTATGTTGATTTGTATAGAGCACAAATCACCTGAGAGGTTATTCAGGGGCTTGGGCAAGGTTTATAGGTGTATAATCCCAATGTGCTTATATGAAGAGCCAGGTATTTAGCTTCTTACATAACTTAATAACTGAGGAGAAGGCTCTGATGTGTTGAGGGAAGTCCTTCCATGTCTTGGGTGCAATGTAGGATTATGAGCAACCTCCAGTTTTACGGATGTGGGGCATGTGAGCAAGTGAGGGTGAAGGTAAGGGTCTGGTGGGTTGGTGAAAGTGTATGCAGCTGTTCAGGTATTCTGGTCCTTTGTTGTATATGGCTTTGTATGTGTGCATGAGAAGTTTGAATTGGCTGCGCTTGTGAATGGGGAGCCAGTGAATTTTCCTGGGGTGCGGTGTGAACTGTATGCAAAGCAAATTGTCAGCATTGCAAATGGTATCAAGTATTTCAGAGTCTGGAGGAGTTCCTTAACTCAAACACAGGAAAAATCTCAGAAAGTAATTTTCAAATCTTTAGCCGTCACTAACAGTGATAACCCCCCCACAATTCTGAATTGTACATTGTTGCTGCAATTGCAAGGCACCTATATTCTACCTCAGGGTACACAATGACGTTCTCTTTTTAACACCCTGGTCAATCTTTGGTCAAACTTGCACCCAAGTAAATGAAGTAAGAGACTCACTCTAGAGGCATGCCCCTTATAGTAAGAGTTTATTTTAGCTGTTATCTGGGTTTCTTAACTATACATTTCATTTTTGTAATATTTGTAATAATCTTCTTTTTTAACAAAATATTTCAGATGCTTCTAATAAGCAATGTACAGTGTGCATATTGGAGCAGAACAGTTATTCCCTATGCAGCTTTGGCTCATTGAATTTATAATTTGCAAGGTAATCACCAACAAAATTCTTAAATATTCTGAATAATAGAGGCTTTTTTACACACCCTATTAACCTCTAACAGTTATAGGAAAATATTCTGTGCATTCTTCTCATCTTCCATATCTAACCATGGTTTTTGCAAACACTACAAGGATACACGCCCTGCTTTAGGAAAATCATTCTGACTTAACTGATGGCAATAGTTGATTGTGATTAACAAAATTATAGATTTACTCTAGTATTGGAACTTTCATAGATTCACATGCTTGAATCATTCCCCATCGTCGAGATGGGAGTCCCCAGTATATATAAAAATAGCAATGCAAAGTCATTACAAACTAGAAACCAGGCCTAGGCCCATTCCAGTTTTATAACATACCCACCTCTTTTTGTAAAAGAGACCAAATAAAATCAACAACCAATTAGATTAGCCTCACCCTCTAGAACCCTTCTGAGAGAACCTCAGACCTTCAAATTTTCGACAGCACGTTGTGCTAGGGAGTCTCCACTGAGCTCTGCTCTGTTTTTTCCTTTTTCTATTACTCTTTAGAGTTGTTTAACTGTTTTTTTCTTCAACAACTTCTTGAGCTTCGAGTTCAACATGACTGACAAAGAGAAAAAAGGCTTTTTTCGAGCTTGTGCCACCTGCTCGAAAAAGAGGCTTTATGTGGATGACCCTCACTGCATCTATTGCCTGTATCCGGATCACAAGGCCAAAGATTGCAGGGTATTCCAGACTTTTTCAACCAAATCTTCGAGACACCGTGAGGGACGCCTTCTGACCTGGCTCCAAAAGCTAAAGTCCAGGAGAGAACCAGTCTCCAGTGACGATAGTGATGAGGCCTCATCAGCTTAGTCTTCAAGGATATCACTGAAAAGGGGGCGATCTGACCCTTTTTCTTCAGAAGACCGTCCTGAGAAAGCCTCTAAAATTACCTCTCATGGGTCTGACAGGCTAAGTCCAAGTAAATCTCCTCACTGTGGTGTAAAGGAAAGTGAAGGACTGTCTACAGGAGGAAATACAGTGAGGACATCAAGCTCTGTACCTCCATCTTCTCCTCCTGAGGGAAAGAAAGCCTTCAAAAAGCCCTCTTCTGTTCCTTCTGAGGGAAAACAAGCCAAAAACATCCCACCGTCGTCAAAACTGTCGACGACCTCATCGACGAAGAAACTGTCATCGTCAACATCGATGCGCAGTGAGAAGGTACAGTCTCCTCAGTCTGCTCCGGCTTCGATGACGGGATCGTCGACTAGAGTTTCCTTGCTTCCAACTACGGTGATACATTCATTGTCGACAGTGATGACTATGTATACGGGGTCAATAGTGACGACGAAGATGTCGTCTTCGACGACGAGGAGAATGACGACGCCCGTAGTGACAGTGGCAACTACAGCGACGATGGCATCGGCGTCAACAGTAATAACGATGGCCTTGGCGATGGCACCGTTGATGGCAACAGCTCGTCGATGATACTGTCGACTACCTTGTCGACGAGAGAAAATATTTCTGGAGAAATTAAAAGCAAGTGCCACATAACTTCTGAGATAACTTCCCCTAGCAAAGTAACACCTTTGCTACCTACTCACCACCTAGAGGAAGAAGATTCGGAGGAAGACGGTCCGTTTGGGTATGCACATAGCCCTGCAGAACTGCACATTAAGTGCCAAGATTTGGATTCTGAAGACGGATATGGTGAAGAGCAGGAATATGATCCTTCCCAGGACTTTCAGAGATTATCAGGAGGAGATGGTCTGCATGCCAGGCTCCTTGATTTCAGACTTGCAGTTCATGCTCTCCGACTATAAAAGGAAATTTCTGACACCATCTTCGGCTCAGGAACATGTATCAGTTCCCGCTGGTCCACCTGTAGGGCCTTCCACTCCTTGGTTGCCACTGCTACCACTGCAATTGATAGTGGATCCACCACTTATCCAGGATGATACCTCTCATGACGACCAGAGAGACACAGATCTTTTGGACCCCCATAGGGAATGGGATGATTATATTATTCCTTCTCCTGCTTCTCCCTTCAGAAAGGCCTGATGTAGAGACCTTGAAGGGCTGGTTGAATAATATTGGCCTCCCAGTCTTAATTGCAGAAGGGAGGGACAGGGTCAACTCTCCAATTTCTGAAAAGAAAATAAGAGAACAACTTAAACATGTGAAGAATGTCAGGTCCTGACTCAGTTCCGGTTGAGGTATATAAACTGGTAATAGAAGAGATTGTTTCAGAAATTATGACCCTTTTTACTGCTGTCTATAAGGAGGGTGAACGAATCCCGATTTCGTGGAATGAGGCTATAATCATGTTAATTTTAAAACCGGCTAAGGATCAGAGAAATGCTGATTCATATCGATCAATTTCTTTATTAAATGTCGATCTTAACATTTCTAAAAGCATACTGGTGGGTTCTGGATAGGGTGGCTCCACAATTGATACACACTGACCAGAAAGGGTTTGTCCCCAAGAGACAAATACAAGAACTCATGCTCTCATTAATAGGGACTATAGATTTAGTGGTCGCGTGATCAATTCCGTTGGCGTGATCACCATAGACGCTGCCAAGGCTTTTGATCGTGTGAGCCGGTCATTTCTGTGGGCGGTTCTAGACACAATGGATTTTAGTCCCAGTTTTACCCAGGCAGTGCAAAATTTATACGAGCAGCCCACGGCCAAAATTCTGTTAAATGGTGTATTGTAAGGGAGTTTCAAAATTAAGAGGGAAACGAGACAGGGGTTGCCCCTGTCCCCCCTTCTTTTTGATGTATATATGGAACCACTTGTGCACAAATTAAAACTGATGATAAGTTCATACCTATTCACCGTCTTCCAACACATAGTAAAATTGCATTAGATGCAGACGATCTCGTAGTCTATACTTCTGACCCAACGCAAACACTGTCAAGGATAGAACAACTGACTACTGAATTCGGTGTATTGTCTGGATATTTAGTCAATATATCGAAAACGGAAGTGATGTGCTGGAACATGGTCGGATGGAGTGGTAGAGGTTGTTCTGAGATAAAAAATTTGGGAATAACAATTGTTGACAAAATCGATGATATCCCTTCTCGTAACTTGAAGCGAGTGATGAAGGAGGTAGGTAGGAATCTAGCCAGGTGGTAGAACCTACTATTATCAATAAATGGGAGGGTAAATTTAATAAAAATGTCTGTTCTACCAAAATTAACCTACCTTTTTAATTTCATACCACTTAGTTTCACTAAAGAGGAAATTAACAAAATTCAAGGGAAGATATCCAGCTTTACCTGGCCATCCCGGGGGGTACGGCTCTCCTGGAAAAAACTTAAAAGCTGTCTTAAGAAAGTGGGGCTGGCATTACCAGACCTTAGACTGTATTGCATGGCCTTTCAATTAAATAATGTTCGCATGTTGGCAGGAGAACCTGAGAACACTACATGAGGCCTAATATTGGGTGAAATGACTAAAGAAGTTGGAGGAACCTATTTATATAAATTTGGCACCAAATTTCTTTCAAAAAAAGTAAGGCTAAAGGTGTTGAAAGCAGCCAATAAGTCTTTGGCTTGCAGTGAGACGGACCTTAAAGATTGGCTACTTCTCTGAGTTTGCTCCAATATGGGAACCCCCGGGGACACCAGAATGTTTGAACGACGCTTTGAGTCTGCCTCTAAAGCAGGCAGGAATTATAAAATGGGGAGATCTAATAACAGTAGGCAGTTTGGTCCCATGGGAGGTTCTGAACATTAAGACAGGTAACAGGCTCTCCAGGTTTAAATACCTGCAGCTTACTTCATGGGTTGTGGCTGCAGGGGAGGAAGTTGGGGGCAAATGGGAATTTGAGTCCTTGTTACAGGATTCTAGACAGAAAGCTAAAGAAGTAGCAACTTGGTACAGAGATATGTTGGAGGCAGAGGAAGAGAAAATGAAGGATTTATCAGAGGTCTGGACAGATGTTTTGCAGGCGGGTAGCGTAAAATCTTTGTGGATTGAAACCGACAAACTACTATATGCAACCGTAACACCAGCAAATTTTAAACGCCACCATTTTTTTGTTATCCATAGACTGTATTGGACACCACAAAGATTATCCAAATTTGTGCTACAGCCGATGCCAAGATTTAAAAAATGCAACTACCCAAAGGCAAATGATTTACACGTTTTCTTTACATGTGCAGTGCTAAAATATTTCTAGAGGTCCTTGGAAAACAGCATAAGGCTATAATCGGAGAAAATATCATCTTAACTGAAAAATTGGTACTCCTAGGAGTGGACTATGTATTCCAACAGCCTCTAAACTACAAGCAACGGGGTCCACTGTTTTATCTGATACTCCAGGTGGGAGATCTGTAAGCATTGGCTGGATCTCCAACCTCCGAACCCAATTACCTGGCTAAATGTGGTTAAATGGACATGCAGATTAGATACTAAAGGGCCCACAAGAAGATCTGCAGAGGTATGGGAGGCTTTTTTGAATTAGTAATTAATTGGGTTACGAATTCGGAAAACTAGTCCAATGATTATATCAAGCTATGGATTGGGGCGGTATGGAGGTTTTTAACCCCCTTCCCAGGATGGGTATATTGGTGCCGCGGAAGGTGCTGTATGAAACTGCTCGGACCATAGAAGGATCAAGGGTGTTTCCAATTAGCCCAGAATGCAGTAGCCATAGTGTAATGAGGGCAAAAAAAAACCCAAAAAAAACTCCTGCTTCTTCCCCACCTGTTCCAGTAGACTTTCCACCTGGGGACATAGGTGGTTTCCACAATCTGTTAGACAGGGCATCCAAGAGGTTTGATCTGCTTTTGCCTTATGTGCTGTCGGAGTCCTTCTTATACGACTTTAAGGAGCCCTTTACAAAGTCTGTAAGAACAATTTCCATTGTCAATCATGTATGGGTAGAGGGGCAGAAAGTTATGAGAAGTTTGGGGAAGAAATATAAAGCCCTGGAGGATAGCCCGGCTTGCCTGGTGAGTCAACCAAACTGGACTCAGTTATATCTCAGCACAGAGGAAGACAAAGAATCCAGCAGCTCCTCTAACAACGCCTCCAGATAAATAAGGCAGATGCTTGGACAATGCCGGCAAAAGATTTTCATTATGTTAAGCCTTCTCGTCAATGCGGCTAACGCAGCAGCTATTTTGGGGTGCTACGACCCCTTTAGATGTGGTGTGACCGCTCACCCTACCTAGACCAACTGCCTGAAGACAGCTATGACGAAGCAAAAAATATCCTCTAGGCTGCCTGAAGACAGCAAGGCCGAAGCAAAAAATATCCTCCAGGAAGGAGTGAGAGCTTCATCTGAGGTAATTGCGCAATGGATATTGCGACAACTGCGTTTAGTTCCGTGGCTGGAGAAACGGTCCTTCGTCGCCAGGGATGGCTTCGAGCAACCTCGTTTAGACCTGAGGTTCAGAACAAAATATTGGACGTTCCATTTGATGGAGAGGCACTCTTTGGTAAGCACATAGATGATGTACTCCAAGACATCAAGAAAGACAAGGACTTTGCAAGGTCGTTAGGGACACTTCAATACTGCAAGGTCCCTTTTCGGGGAGCAAGAGTTAGAGGTCTTCCCTCACACAGAGGAGGTTACCAGCAATATCGGTACTCCTCATATTCACCTGCCTCCCAGTCTTACCTTCAGCAATATAACCAGTGGTAGGGTCAGTCCACAACATATACAAAATTGGCAACCAGAGGAAGAGCGGGGCGTAAGATCTGCATCCAGATCCCTGATCCCTGCAATTGTCAGCGTGGCTCCTGAGCACAGAGAGTTTATCAACATAAAGCTCTCCACCAAATATAGAGAAATCCTTTCTCAGGCTCATGCTCAGAGTACTAACAAAACCTACAGCTCCCTTTTAATATAGCAGTTCACTTTATTGAAGGGATAGTGCTCAGGGACAGAACTATGTTTGGGACCATAGAACTTTAGAAGTTAGGGACTGAGTCACCATACCACCTCAGTACCATGAGCCCGAGTCCGACTCGCTATAGTGTCTCACTTGCCCTCCTACTCATATCCAGAAAGACAAGTGAATTGACACCCCAGAACACAACACTCCCGACCCTCTACTGGATCACTGCAACAGGACACCCCCTTTCACTCACACACTCGTTCTCGTCCACCATAAGATATGACAGAAAAACAAAGGACGTTTGAAATGTTTATTCAAACTATTGTGCTCTAGAATGCAGTATATGTGCCACAATCAGAATACAACTGCCGAGCAAAAATACCATCAGCATAGTCAGTAAACCAGATATTATGAAAAGCCCTGTCATTGTACAAGACAGATTAGCCTAACCTGCCCTCCCCTTCTACAGAAGCAAAATTATTATACAGCAAAGATCTCTGGGATTAGTAGTGGACCTCATACCTTAGCATACACAGATGAACATTCTACATATCAGATACATCTGTGATCTTCTCTCAAAGTGTGTGTTACATTCCTGTGCTTCTGTATATGACAAGGCATACATTCTCATAAACAACAGCTGCATTTTTGTGTTGTGTCTAGGTGCTAGTACCTGGCCAGAACAAAATAACAAGGATCATTGTTGTTTGACCTATGCATCTGTCTTCAGACCAAATCCCAGGAAAGAACAGAACGTGAAAACAACGACAGGTTCTCTGTGAAAATACAATGGGGCACAAAGGCAAACATATACTACAGTGTGCAAAGCTAATACAGCCTGTGTCATGCACAGTTAGGCTAACATAGGGAAAACTAGAATAGGCCATGCACAGAGCACATGACACCCTCCCTTTGGTCAGGAAGGTAGCACGTAAAGGTATAACAGAAATTGGAAGATTAGCAATCTCCAAGCCATCACTCAGGATTAAATGTAGTGGGGGGCCATAAAAAGAAAATTTGTATAGAAAAAATATCCAATTAATGTGTGTTGGAGGAATCCAGTATGTACTCAGCCATTGTAGAGGCAAATGACTCCATAATAGAGCCTGACTCCATGTAGATGGATTGGTCTACTGCCCATAGAACAGACATGATCCTAAGCTCCAACTGTGTCAGACACTGTTATCGGGCAACCTGAGTCGACTTCAATGAAACTTTGATCTAACATTAGCTGTGCCGATGCACATGGACTCCTGTTGGCCATTTGCTCCAGACTCAGATTTTGTAGAGGTCATAAACCCACGAGCTCCAGGGCCGTGGGCATTTGTAGAGCCATGCACATGTCTAGTGCCCATTGAAAGGGTCACTAGATGCAGTGAAATACAGGTTGTGTGCAGGTGAAGTAAGCACAGCGGAAGGTTAAGCACCAATTCACATCCATTGCCTGGAGTATAATCATCCCAAAGAGTTGAAGCATATGCTTATGGTAGTGCTGGAGCATTGGCAGATCCAGGGCGGCCGAGAAGGAACATCCATTGCGGAATAGCAGCATCCGGACAAGAAAACAGCAAATCAGGAACAGCAACAGTAGAAAGCCACCGATCACGCTGGGAAAAATAGAGTGTATAAAAGACAGCATTACTCCAAAAATAGTTTGAAAAAGTGTCACGAGGCCAGAGCCTACAAGTTTAACAAAGTGTGCTAAACCATCAGATGCATTAAAACAGAGGCATTAAAAATGTGATGTATCATTTCACCAAAATGCAGGGGGAGGTTTATATTTAACAATGACTGTATTTCAGCAGCAGCTCTAGCCACCTGCAACTCGAAGGTCTCGCGGGCAGATGTGAGAGACACCTCTTGTTGAAACAATGATGCTTTGAGTCTGCTTAGCGTGCTGAAATCTGCCTTCAAAGTTGGAATGGAAGGCCACAGTGAGCTATCTACAATTCCGTGTGGAGAGGGAAACAGGGCGCTGTTGCAGCAAGTGACTAACTGGGAAACGGACACAATATATAGGACTCTTGCCTGTATTCCACCACAGTTATGGTTATTAAGCATGAGATAGTTCCATTCGACAGGATGGTAATGAAGGGGAGAATGGCTAGAACAGGAGTTCCTTTTAAAAAACAGGCCAAATTAGGCAACTAAAGAGCTGTGAATTTTAAAGTTTTGACAAACAAGGGAGTGGCCAGCATTGGAGTCACACTCATCTCCCAAAAGAAAAACATCTCTGTCAGTACGCCCACAATGATTGGTAAAGGGGAAGAACCATAATGCATGTATGTAACTGCTCTCAAGGGGTCCATATCTACCTACTGTAAAATGTTTCATGCAAGCTGTAAACCTAAATGTTGATATGGGCAAGGAAATAACCCCAATATATTAAAAACACAGCTGAAGGCATTTTGGCTACAGTGAATGGGAGTTTTTCCAATTTCTCTAATTGTAGCATGGTGTAAGTTGTATCTTTCATGGCCATTGATTGTTGTTTGTGTGTTAAATTGAAAGGCAGACACAAAGCAGTACAGTTCTGGTAATGCAAAGAACACACTCATTTTTAAGTATCTGAAACATCTAACTAAGCTGCATGATGGATTTGAGCTGACTTTGACCATGATGCAATGTTGAGTATCATTCTGAGAAATATCAATAAAAGATGACACAATTCTATTCACTTTTTAAATACTGGATGAAAACATGTTAATAATATTGTCTACTACAGCAAGCACTTTATCCAAATTATTCTGATCAATTTGTCTCAAACGTACAGCAGCATCCATTTGTGACAGCGTCCAAATTTCATTGTAAGTCACATACAAGAATCTTTTAAAAGGAGGGAACTTGAGACCTAATAAAAAATCAGTTAGATATATGTCCTTGGACTGAAGAGAAAGATGTTGTTTCACTCATGATAGTGTAGAATGTTCTAACCATTGCTGGCATAACCTTCTCACTGAATAGGTGGTAAACATTTTAGAATGGGTTGGATGTGAGTACTGTGGATCTGGCCTACTTAATTTGAACCCAGGTATGGGGTTAAGAAAATGACAATGACACCCATTTGTGTCTACTGGCCACAATACCCACCCACCAGGATTAGAAAATGACTAGTTAAATGTACCATTTTTATCATACTATTTAACTGGGCTTCAGTATCGTTTGTGTAGGTTTGCCAATCATCAAAGCGGGCAATTGAAGGAAAAGTGGGAATTCAGTTCTTAAATTTTTGCTAAACCCAGATAAGTAGTCTGTTGGACCATTTCATTTAGGGAAATAATTTGTGTGAGAATCTGACATGCTCAAAATAAAGTTTTGGTGCCCTGGACCTGCCAGGACGTCATACCTCAAATGTATTTCAGTTAAATATTGGCTTTATAATAATTGTAGCCTTTAATGGCTAGCTAGTTGACAAATGAAGCTGACCTGAGTAAGCATTTACTTTTTTGACTGAGTTGGAACCAATTTAAAATAATATGATGTTGGGTCTGAAAGGTCATAACTTGTCAAATATGTATACTTGTCTGTTTGCGTTTTTGAACTTCCTTGTGGTGGAGTTGGACAGTGTTCCCACTGTGTATAATTATAACAGGGAAGTCATCCACTTTCTCTATGCAGAGAATTTTGCCCATAATGGTGGTAACATAACATCTCAGCATAATTAGCTGAATTAAGATATAACCCTTCTTATTCAAACACAGTATAATATTCCAATTCAGAAAGCATTGAATTTACAGTGTCAACATCCTAATCATCTGACTGTAATCCCAGTACTATTACATCACCCATAGAAACTTTGAATTCATAGAGAATCTGCAGGGTCTCCGTAGGACCAAATATATAGAATGAATTTATATCTCAAACAATTCCATTATTCTGTAGAACAGCTAAAATGTTGACAAGGAACAAGTCTCTTTTCATTGTATGTGAGTAGGAGTGGGGAGCCAGCATCCAGTCAACCAGTTCTGTAGCAGAATGTTCTGGGAGGTAATGGCCATCGATCAAAGGTAAGAAAACAGTCACAAATCCAATCCACATGAATTAAAGAGCCAAGGAAAATATGATCCAGATATATATCCACAGAGGGAGTAGATAAGTGTGTTTAAATCAGGAAAAAAACACAAATTTGTGCAGTAGGTGGATGCAGAACCAAAGACACTGGAGAACTGTCAGATGAGAAATGGTCTTGATCCATATAGTACCTGGGGGAACTCAAATGGAAAAGAGGAGGCTATGATTCAGCAGTCAGATTTGAAAAATGTAAGTCAGAAAGGGTATCTAACATCGACAGTATAAACAACATCCATTGTAGAAGATGGAGTAGAAACAGGTACCAAATCAACAGAGGCTTCGGCCTCTCCCCAGCACCCCTCTCCCCCCACCTCCCGGCAGCCATGGAGAAGCAGCAATGGTGGTGCTCATGGGCTGTAAAGGAAAGTCTTGCATTGGACAACTCCTGGGTATACTACGGATTATGGGCCATATGGTGTAGTTTGACATGTTCAATGGAGACAAATCGATTTTCTTTATGTACTGGAAGTGGTGGCAAAATCACAGTTTGTGTACCCTGGATACCAAGGACTTGAACCGGAGCACAGTATGTCGGGCTGAATTCTTTTTTAGGGGCCAGTTTTTCACAAACAAAGTCTCCGTAGAGAGGGAAGCAGGCAAATGCGTGCGAGCCAGAGTATCACAGCATGTTTGTACATCTTGTAAGATAGTACAGTGGTTATCTATGTTAAAGATTGTCGCAGCCGCCATAACGCCTGGACCACCAAGGTCTGGAACATACATCTTGATGCCAAAGAGCATTTCGTATAGGGTCCGCCCACCCAGAGATCATTTAGGGAGATTACTTAATGCTTGTTGAACCCCATAGAGATGATGCAACCAACCACACCCTCTACCAAATTCTCTAGCTGTTAAGGATTGCTATTATTCACAATTCATTCTCTACACAACAGAATTGCCCTCAGGCCTACATGGAGATGAAAAATGCAATAGCACAAAGAATCAAGGTACGCCTTAGAGGTGAAGGGCGACCTTGGTCCGAGTGGAATACACGACAGGCATAAGACTTGCAAATCTTTAAAACCAGTTCGAGCATTAACGAGCGCTGTAGCAAAACCCAGAAGAATCAACTGCAACCAAGATAAACTTGAAAGCAGTATTGGAAATTAAAGGACAGCAATCATCTAGGTAAATGGGGAACATCCATTACGACGCGGTGTTTACACCACACTACCATTACAACGCTGGTCGTTACCACGACTTGCGCTGGAGGGCGCTCTAGGCTAAGGAGTAGTAGATTTACTATTCCAACACCTTCCCTACTGTACGTAGGCTTTTGATGGAATAGTAAATTTTACTATTCCTAAGTCCAGCACCCTACAGCGCAAGTCGTGGTAAAGACTTGCGTTGTAAAACCAGCGTTGTAATGGTAGTGCGGTGTAAACACTGCGTTGTATTGACATACAACCCTAGGTAAACACATCCGAAGGGCTGAATAGAAATAAACAAATGTGTCTGTGGTGGTAGAGACACAGTAGAACTTTTAATTTGTTGGCAAATGTCTCAACCTGATTTTCTGTTACAAGCTCTGCTGCCAATAATGTTGTTGCAAAAGTGAGATGGTGGCAGCCACTCCAGCATGTGTGCTGAAGCGACTTCATGAGCGGCAACTAATAAAGAATGTCTGCAGTCAACTTTGGGAATCATGCGATCGCCAACCCCTGGTATAGTTACAAAAGGAACTTGCTGTTCAATCACGTAAACTAATATTTTGAAGGAAAACCTTTAGGTAAAGAAGTGCCGGATTGAAAAGCATGGACGGCAGCCAGAATGTCATTATCTAAACAAGTTTCAGAATGTGTAACTGCTCCTATTTTACTTGCAGTTCCAGGTTTGGCTGCCTCATCAACCAGAGAATTCCCAACTGCATGTGCTCTCACATGTTAATGTCTCAATGTATGAATTACATGAGCTTGTGGCAACTTATTCTTACAATCTGCTACCTTAACCCATTTCATCTTATGCTTGATTATGCTACCCCTGAAATCCCTAAATTCATTTTGTCACCAAAAGTACAAATTATCATTAAATGAGTGTACATAGTAAAACAAATCAAACACTATAAGTGTAGGGAATTCAGGACTCATATGTTCAAGTGCAAGAAGCAAAGCCTTCAATTCAGCTAATTGAACGGTACAGTCTCCCAGAGACTTGGTGTGTGCAAGGGTAGGTTGAAAAACACCTTCTTACATAGCGTCTTAAATGGTGGGGTATGCTGCAGAATATTTTTGTTTAGAACCTATAGCAGGTTGTGCAGAACCATTGGTGTGGATAATATACGTGCAATCATCAAGTGGTAGAATTAAAGAAGGTACAGGATAAATATGTTCATATTGCAAAATTTGTGCGTCTGTCAAGATGGGTAAAAGACAAAGTCGACATCAGCGGCTTTTAAGGACGTAGCCCATTGAGGGCTTTTGAATTAGAAATTGTAGCTCTCGTGACAGCCTCTAAGGCTGGCACAGGAGAAACAAGAAAAATACTTTTAACTTGAGCCAGAGGCTGTTCTTTGAGGATGGCCATCTGGACTGTGGTCAGTATTTTTTCAACGGATGCAAAACACATTTCGCTAGGGAATATAAATCAGATTTGTATGCAATTAGTACTGTTTCACCTTCATTAAAGGTAACAAAGGTAAATCTGAGGGTACCTGGTAAAATTCTGATAACCACATTTGTTGTATTAGGACTTGTATGTAAATGACGTGTCTCAAGAGAATCAGATTGTAAAGATCTGAGGACCTCAGTGTGGGCAGGCAACCAGCATGAAGCAGAAAAATCTGGGTGTATCAAAGCACAGAGCTATTTAATACGTTAAGCATAGTCAGGAATGTAAGTCCTTCCGAAATGTAAAAAGCCAAACAAAGATTGTAGCTTTTGAGCTTATTAGGGGACTGTAACATTTTTCGAAAAAGTGAAGGGCCAAGCTCTTATCCTCATCAGTTAATTCATAACCAAGGAAAAGGAGACTGAGGAAAGTAATGTGAGATTTAGAAAAATGTAACTTGTAACCAAGTTCAGCAAATCACAAAATTACGAGATCCACTCTAGCTAAATGAGTATTCAATTCATCATCTGTTAAGTAAATATCATCGACATATGACAACGCATCAGGTGCAATCTCATGGAGAATCTACACAGTCCCAGCTGCAAAAACACCTAGGCTGTTTTTGTACCCCAAAGGCAAATGGGCGCATCAAGGATCAAAGGGCGGTAAACGCGGACCATACCTGGTTCTCAGGAGCCAAATTGTAACTGAAACAAAAGTTGGAAATAACAAGCGTCGTTTTACATTTTCTATGAATAATCCTATTAACCAGTGCTGTACTATGTGTATTCTGAAGAGCAAAAGTACGGGTACGAATATTTAAATGTTGATAATCCAATACAATGCAATAGGATGATCAGGTTTTAAAATTGGAAAAAGAGTATTATTCATCTGAAATACACAGGGCTCAATTACTCTCTGGTACTCCAATTGCATAAGAATGTCTTTAACAGCTGTTTTGGCATCACGTTTAATAGAGTACTATGGCTGAGGCTGGGGAGTGGAATATATAGGAATAACAGGGGAAGGGGAATCTTTATACCAACCAGCTTGGTTACGATATAAAGCGGGGGCCAAAGCAAGGGTCCATTCAGAATCATATACCTTTTTGACTGCATCTGAGACTAGATGCGAAAATGAAAGGAAGATAACATCCTCACCCTGGGGACAAGCAAGAATAAAAGGAGGAGACCAATCAACCTCTGCCAAAAGAATGTTGTAGGAAGAAATTCAATTGTCCCAAAAGATAGCTTTAATGATGCGTTTAACATCAAAGCAAACACAAGGAGATGATGGACGGAGCGCTGGAACTTTTCAGACACTCACCCCCAGTCACAGATCTGGTTGAAACCATCATCGTTCTTTAGCTCACTTCACCACCCCCGTTCATACCCAGCTATATGCAAATCAGTCTTGACCCTGTGCCTCATGGGAACAGTCCAGCCAGAACTTCCAAGCCAAGTCATCTCTGGATCAGAAACAAGCATCCTGGGACCAGTTTCGGGGTAACACTCCTCATCAGCCAGGCTGGCTTAAATCCATTGAAAAGTGAGCAAGGTACCCACATCTGGGCATACCCTGCCAACTTTCGCGATCAAAGCAAACAAAAGAAGATGATGGACGGAGCGCTGGAACTTTTCAGACACTCACCCCCAGTCACAGATCTGGGTTGAATCCATCATCGTTCTTTAGCTCACTTTGCACTACCTGGAGCCTCCTAAGAAGATACTTTGGGACCCCAAGGTAGACTATGTTCCTTTAATCAAGCCTTGAGATGACTAAGGCCGGGATGACTGTTCTCTGGGCCGAGTAAGGGAGACACCATCACAGGATGGCGAAGCAAGTAGCAGAAACTTTGGTGATTCGGTGGTTCATAGATAGATTGTCGTCCAGCCAGACTCCAAAGGTGGTGACCGTTACCTAGCAATAAGACCTCTGTCTTATCTCCATTCACATTCAATGAGATTGTGTTTATCCAAGTGGAAACTTGTTTGAGGCAACTATTCAATGCTTCTGCACTTTGCTTCTATTGGCAAGACAAGGAGACAATAATCTGGGTATCATCCACATAAGACAAGAGAGTGAGGCCGCATGTTTCCACAATGTCCGCAAGTGGCCTAACATACACATTGAAGAGAGTAGGGCTCAGAGTAGAACCCTGAGGTACCCTAAATGGTAAACGATGTGGTACAGAACGATACCGGTGCGTGTGAATTTGGAAAACGCAATCCTTAAGAAATGAACTCAGCCATGGCAGAGCCAACCCTTGTAACCCATAGTCTCTTGTCTTTGAAGAAGAAACGCTGCACTGAGGTCTGAATCAGAGCTGCTGTGCCACCATGTTCGAGTAGTTGCCATAGATATTCTGTTACGACCAGAACGGCAGACTCTGTACTATGGTCAGCTCTGAAATCTGATTGTGAGTAGTGGAAATATGCAGTTGAGTTTTAGATAAGCTGTGAGTTGCTTATTTCCCTGTTTTTTAGGGCTTTGGACAAAACGGTCAGGAGAGAGATAGGTCTGTAGTTGGCCCAAATGGATGGGTCCAAGTTAGGTTTTTTAGGTAAAGGCTGACCATTGCATGCTTCCGTGCACTAAGGACAATACCCTCTGACAGTGATGTATTCAGAAGATATGTGAGACGGTCCATTGGAAAGGATTCTTATTTACCAAATACTGAAGGAGGACAGGGGTCAAGAGGAAAACCCGACTTGATAAAGGAGAGTAGGAATTTGAGAGTTGGAGAGCCCAGATGCTAAAATGAACTAAACAAGTAGGTTCTACCATGGGGCTCAGTTATGAGTTGGCTTCTGTTGTGCAAGGAGTACACCTTATCTATCAAATGATGGTCTAATGTAGGGGAGAGGGTGGCTTGAATGTCTGAAAGTTTTTTTTAGAAGAAGGAAGATCAAAAACCTTTCCCTGCATGCAGCATAAGTGGACTTTGCAGTCGGGGCGTCTGGCTGCAAGAATGATATCTACCACTTCAGGCAGCAAGTCAAAAGAATTTAGCATATGCCACTCTCCACACATGGAGCTGTAGGCTTTAGAAGTACAAGCTTTAGAGGGCAGGACCCTCTCCTATTGCTGAGCCATGAGGTCCCCTCAAAGGGATAGTCGGATCAAAGGGTAAATGTGCAGGTTCAGGAGCTCTGAGTACAAGACTTTTCTTGTCCAACCCGAGGCTATTAAGATTACTTAGAACAGGCCGTTCCTAACTTCCCTCAGTCATGGCAGGAGATGCAGTGATAGAATGCGTACAGGAGACAGATGTCCCATCGCAGAAGGAATGGAGACACCACTCATGGTCCTCGGGCCAACATCTCTTCAGCTTTACTACTTTGGTATTCGGGGGCCCTGCTAGGTGGTTGGCTTCCAGAAAGATCTTGTGCGGATCCTCAACCTGCAGTGACGCAGAGGCTCCTGGCAGTGCATTCAGCACTCTACCTTGACCTGCTTGTTGTAGCACCATATGTCTTTTGTGATGTCCATCAGCACCTTTACTACCCTTCCAGTGATGGTTTGTAGGAAGGCTTGCAGGATCGTATATAACACCCGAAGCGCCAGAAAGCTGATTTGGAGCTAGTGTCTGCTGTGGACCAGAAGTCTATGTTATATACATCTTCCAAATAAACAACCCCATCCGTCCCAGCAGCGATGCGTCTGTCACAAATGTGTGGAGTCTGGGTGAGGAAGGGGGAGTGGCCTACCAAAGGTCATGTTGGCACTTGACTAGCACCGCATGAGGTTCTGGGATATCTCTTATGAGACTTGGGCAGCATCAATGTAGCAACTTAGGTGTGGGGTCCCAATAAAATCTTAGGTTCCATTGCAGAGAATGCATGTGCCATCTAGCATAGATGACAAATGGGATACTCGAGGCCAGAAAATCCAAGAAGCTTCAGAATATCCCAGAGGATACTCCGGACTTATCCTGAAAAGTCTGGATCATATCCTGAATGTCCTGGACAGTGGTGGAAAGGCCTTGAGCGTTACCATGTCCAGGATAGCTTTTATGAAGGCAATCATCTCCATAGGGCTCAGATGGAACTTCGGGTCATTAATGGAAAAGCTCAAGAGCCCAACTTTTGATTGGAGGTGACATGTGACAGACTGCAGTGAACCTTTCTTTTAGCAGCCTGTCATTAAAATAGGATAAAACATGTATACTTCACTTCAAAGATGAGCAGCTACCACTGCCATCACAACTGTAACTTTTGTGAACATTCGAGGGTCTAAGTATGGCTGAAGTACAGCACGGTGAATTAGGAATGTTCTAATCCCCCTGTAGACCACAGATAACGTCTGTGGAACTACACTACGTATATGAAAATACATGTCTATCCATCCCACAGGATCCAGAACAGAGAAGACCTGTGTTAGATTGAGCATTGTGAATTTGCCCTTCTGCAGAAAGGCATTCAATAACTTGAGGTCAGTAGAACTCTGAGACCTCTGTCCTTATTTGGGAAAAGGTAGTTGCACAAATAGCATTTTGTACCAATTTCCAAGTCTGATAGTAAATTTTGGCCAGCTAGAGATTAACTTATTGCATTAAGATGGCAGTGTGGCCTTCTGAAAATCCCTCTGGTGCATGAGTAATAAAAGTTGGCGATGAAATTATGGGCTGGGCATATTCTATTTGAACAATTTGTAAGACCCTTTGGTCTGACGTGATGGATCTCCAGTCAAGGAGGAAATATTATAGTGCCCCTTAGAGGCTGGTCATGGGCATAGAAGGGCAGACCCAAGCAGCTTGGGAGTCACTGCAGCACTTGGAGGAAGAGTTGAAGGATAACTGTCTCTGTTGGTGTGAACAGCATTGGCCATTATCACTTTCTCTAGCCTAGAAGGGCTGTATTTGCTGATGCACTGGCCGGGAAGGTTGGTGCTGCTGGTAAGCCCATAAACCCATAAACATTCTATACTGCTGATAGAATTGTCTAGCTAGGGACAATAAACCCAAGGATGAGCTGTGGCACAACTATCTTTAAATCACACAAGCCTCAAGTCAGGCTTCTCTATGAACAGTCTCGATCCCTCGAAGGCCATGTCTACAAGGAAAACTAGGATACCATCTGAAAACCAGATGTACCTTCTCAGTACTGCTTTGGTGTCAACAGCACAGCCTGTACAGTCGCAGGTGTCTAGGCCTGCATGTAGCACATACTTTGCTGCATCCTGTCTGTCTCTGATCATTTGGACCAATGAGTTCCTGAGGTCCACCAGAACGGCCGGCAATCTCTTTCTGGCTCTATCCCATAAGTCATGGGTGTACCTGCTAGAAGGCACATCACAATCAAAAAGCGGAGGAAAAACCTTTTCTTTCCAAAAAGATTAATTAGTTTGGACATCCTATCTTGGGGATTTGAATGGAAAGCAGTTGGACTGATTTTACTTGTGGATGCTTGCACCACCAAACTTCCAGGGTTTCGTTGTCTTGTCTTGTCAAACAAGTTGTCAGGGACTGGTCTAGGCGGCTTTGC
Source organism: Lissotriton vulgaris (assembly GCF_964263255.1). Taxonomy (NCBI): domain Eukaryota; kingdom Metazoa; phylum Chordata; class Amphibia; order Caudata; family Salamandridae; genus Lissotriton; species Lissotriton vulgaris. Next base: position 1,758,572,605 of record NC_141687.1, read on the forward strand.
ACAAGTCAGCTGACTCGAGAGGTTAAGCATGACTTAGACCAAATAGCCATGAGAGTGTCCTTAAGGGCCCCTTTAATTGGTAATGGTGGCCCAGTTGAAACTGGATTTAGTTGAAGAATATCAGTCAACAAATTGGGTTTTCAATTTTCGCATTCTGCTGTTCTATGCACTGCTACATTAAAGGAGGGACCTTCTTTCATTGGATGACGAGGTGTGAGTCTAGATCTATCTGTGTTGAGGCATCTAGCCCACTGGTATTTTGCAAATCCAAACACAGCACTGCATCAGTGTAATGAGGGGGAGCAAGTTTTCCCCACCTCTGTCATAATTAGTGTCATAAGGGATATTAGGTGTTCCCTGGACATTTGGTCTGCTTTATGCATGGGCTCATATGGTTCTTGACTGTATTTAAACTCCACTTGGGGGCTGGAGCTGTTCTTAGGGGAGCAATTCTTTAAGACCCCACTAGGAACCTTTTAATGACAGGTCTTCTAAAAAAGCTTTTGCATGACTTTCCCTCAAAGCATTCTCCTACCAGTATTCTTCAAAGTCCCACAAAAAAGGAAAGGGGCCTCCATACCCTGGAAGTAAGGAGGGCTCTACTGTATTATTTACAGAGAACAGAGCAAACTCGCAAAAGCAAGCAGCTGTTTGTTGCTTACTCACATACTAAAACAGTGACGCCAGTCAAAAATGCAACAATTTCACGATGCATAGTCCAAACCATCCAACTATGCTATGCCACCGCAGGGAAAAGACTAAGGGCCTGATTCACAAAAGTAATCTGAGACAAAATCCTAACTTTACGACTTTAGGTATTCAAAAGGGTAAGTTCTGGTCTTAAGTTCAACTTAAGACCAAAACTTAAGTTTAACTGAGACAAAATCCTAACTTTACTACTCCTAAATGCCCTTTGTGAATACCAAAAGTCGTAAAGTTAGGAGTTTGTCTCAGATTACTTTTGCGAATCGGGCCCTAAATGTACAACCAAGAACTCATTCTACTAGAAAGAAAGGAGCAACTCTTACATTTATGGCCAATTTGTCCATAGACACTATGGGGTCTATTAGGATATAGGGCGGATGCGATCCGCCCTACATCCTACCCTACCCGCCACCCATTTCCCCCGCCATATTAGTATGGCGGGGGGACCCCGGCGGACGGAAAGACCGTCCGCCGGTTTTCCGCTGGTCGACCAGTGCCCGGGCAGAAAAGGGGCTATATATGGTGGCTGTGTCTTCTAGACACTGCCATTCATATTAGCATGAGAGCAGGAAGCAGCCTTGGCATGCAGATTTTGCTTTTGGGGCCCCCTTGCGGGCCCCCAGGGTATTGGGGGGTGGGGGTGCACATGGGGGGTACCTATGGTTCCCCCCTGCATTGTCATGGACATGGTGGCAGGCACCTTGCGGTGCCTTCACCTTGTGCATGGCAATGCACACAGTGAATTCCCAGCATTGTGGGGGGAATGGAGGATACCACTGCGGCGGTGGCATCCTAATCGCCGGTGCAGGACCGCCGCACCACTGGCGTCCGGTCCCAGCAGCGCTAGGGTGGCGGGCGGACTTTCATCCGCCCACCATCCTAATAGGCCCCTATAGGTGCAACAGCAACATGTGCATCCCCACACACTTTCACCAAACATTACTGTGTGGACATACAAATAAATAAAGAAGCACAAGTAGGACAAAAGGTACTTCAACACCTGTTCGTAAAGTCGTCCTCTTCCCACAGCCTCCCCAAGAAGGGAGAAACCACAACATAATCTGATACACAACATGTGAATGCAGCAAAAGATTTATGCTGCAAAACGGAATGGTTAATTACCAGTAGTAGTGGTTTTGCAGCTTGAAGAGTTTTCTGGATTCACATGCGACCCACTCAGCCTCCCCTACAAGGAATACAAACAGGTGGGGAATCATATCTAACAAGTCTCTAAAGTTCCATCTAAAGGACTATAAGACTAAAACACAGAAAAAAGAATCAGAAGATGGCTACCATGCACAATAAACTCCAGGGTGTTGTCTGACGTCACGCAGGGGACTTAACCTCTCACCAAATGGTGGTCGAAGACACCCAGAGAAGAAACAAAAACAAAAAAAAGAGACTATTTTGGACCCAAATACTAGGTGGCGGAATAATGCACAGCATGTGAATCCACAAAACTCCTCAAGCTGGAAAACTACTCCTACTGGTATGTAACAATTTCTTTTCCTGGACATTAAGTATGCCCTGTGTGATAGTACTGGCATTGAGGTGAAAATCTGGTTGAACAACCACTGCTGCGCATTACTTATTTTTTGATGTAATATTGGTGAGGCACTGGCTGACTTCGGGCAGAATCAGAAACTGGTGTTGCGATTGAATTCAGACAGGCACCAACTGGGTGTACCGCTAGCAGAGAAGTAACTTTGACCAGAGTGAAAGTATGAACTGGCTTTGTTACAAGCCCGAGAACGGACCGCCAGAGGACAGTCAGTGTTAGCGGAGGGCCTGCTGTCGGAGGTCTAGCAGGGGGGCCCTGCGGCTCCATGGAGATGGATGGCATGTCAGATGCTGCTGGTCGTATCTGGACATTTTGCAGCATGGCATATCTGCTGCTGGGTCAACGACAGCTGTGGAATGTGGGGTGCACCTGCATCAAATGTGGGACCAGCTCAGAGCCAGAAGATCTCACACCTTTGGAATGATGCCCCTGTGCCTTCTTACTAGACTTTGAGTGGCTGGATAGGAACAAGTGCCACCAAGCTTTCTTGCACTCACAGTGCATTTTTGCCTTTTCGGAAGACTTCAATTGAGAATAGGATGTGGTACTATATATGAATCTCCGTTCCGTCAACTTGGGGCAGTACAGAGTAATTACAGAGCCATATGGCACTCGTAGTGGTACCTACGGACCATTGCTGAGAAATCTTTACTCTATTCTGTCATCTGAGAATATTCTAAAGATGAGGAATATGCAGTGAAAAGCATCCATCATCTTATTAGCCATTACTTCAGCCCACTATGGTAGTGAAATTCAGGCTCTGATCTATAAAGAATTGCATATGATTTTCCATAAAAATAAAGTTGTTGTGAGTTTTTTTCCCAAATGTAGTAACAGTTGTCCATGTAAAATTAATCCCCCTTTCGTACACACATTTTCCAAAATCCTCCTGCACAAACAGATAGGACTTTATATTTTTTATTTCTTAAAAAATCAGTGCAGTTCTGTCTAGATAGAACAAGGACACTAGACAATTAAAGTAACTTTTTTGTTAATTTTGAAACCATTCCTGTGGGTTTGGTCACCTCAAGGCAGTATATTTACAGGTGGACTATTTCTTTTATTATATGTTGGTAAATGCTAATAGAACTTAGTCTAGTAAGTGCACAGCTTTTTCAAGAAGGGGTAAAACAGCTACTGCTGCATTATGAAGAAGCATTTTAACTTTAACCCTTTAAGTGCTGCCGTCGGCCAATGGTCATCGCGAGCACTACCTTGCCAGTGCTGCGCACGACCGTTGGCCGACGGGCCAGCACCCGTTATTCAAACGTTCAGCACTGGGCGCTGAACGTTCGACGCTCTTAAGGAGTTAATATACGAGCAGTTGCAACTTGTGTGTCTGTGTGTGGCTTTTCAAAATGTTATTGTTTTTATTCAGTTTTCAGAGCAGATTCCCCAGTTGACCAAGCTTCCATTTGGAATCTTTTTTGCTACGGTGGTACTTTTTCCTTGTATATTTTCTTTGCGTTTTATATCAATGGGCTGAGACGGAATAGTTAACTGTTATAGTAGCTCTCCAAAGGAATCTTCATTATTTAAGAAGCCTTCTTTATACCAGGGGAAGAGACAAATAAATATAACTGCATTTATTTTAGATATCTCTTTATTAGTGATTTTACAATTTCGCCCTTGCTAACATACAGGTATCATTAGACATAGCTTAAAGTTTCAAATACAATAATAACATTTGTGAGTGCCGTCATCTTTCCACTGTAATCCCAATGCACTCATTCCTCTTATCATGGCATCTACTTATATCAAACTTCAAGGATCTCAAAACATTTTCACTTATACATTCCTGTTCTTCATCTGTGTTATAAGTTACTCCGGGGAAGTTACAGGCAGTGCTTAATTTGTAAAATATGAAGTGCCGGTGCTCACAGTTTTTATAGAGGCCACACCCACTTCCCCAGCTCCACCCACTTCCTCCAGTGGCTCCACCCACTTCCTTTATTGGCTTCACCCACATGCGTCAACAAATCAGAGCCACCTCCTCACTTCTTGAGTTCCGCAAGAAACTGAAGGCCTGGCTATTCACAAAAGCACCTCAGGAACCTCAAACCTGCCAAGCCCCTGGGTACCCTCCTGGGTGATTAGTGTGCTATACAAATCAATATAACATTACATAACATAAAATGTAGGAAGACTATGACAACAACTTAAAAGTGAACTCGAGAATGTGTGCACATCTCAATATGCAGCTTTTGGAAAGGTCATTTGAGGACTTGAGGCAGCTTTGCAAATGAAAGAAAATATGCTTGTACTGTGCTGTTTAAAAGAAAGGAAAGATGAAGGAAGGATTACATTAAAGAAGGCAGCAACACATGCAGGCAGGAAGAAGAGGCCTGGACTGAGGAAATAAGTAATGTTTGAAAGAAGGAGGAAATAACAAAATAATGTGAAAGGAAGAATTGAAGGGATAGAGGGATAGAGGGAGAAACATACCACGTAAGTTTGTAAAGCACATATTCACTAGAGAGGGCCTTGACACCAAATTAAAATGTTGTTATCCAGCTCAATTGCACTTATTTTATCTAAAGATGAAAGATTGAGTGGTCACACCAAGATTTAAATGTATGACTCTGAGATAGAACACAGATTCTTGGAGTGGATATAAACATATGTGCAAGAAGGAAAAAATTAAAAGGGAGAGTGAGGGAGGAGAAGAGGTCCGAAGGCAAAGATAGATACGGTAGACTAATAATGTGAAGAGAAATGTGGAAAGCAGAGATTGGGATTGCAAGATTGGAGTGGAACGTGATGAGAAGGAAAAGTGAAAAGAGGAGAAAGGCAAGGGAGGAAGAGTGGACAGCGGGGAGTGTGTAAGAGTAGAGTGGAAGAGAAAGAGGGAAATGTGGACAAGCATTTAATGAGGGGAGGTGGCGATTGAGAAAAAATGCGAATGTAGGGCAGAAAGTAAAGGAAGATTAGGGAGAAGGGAAGGAATGAGGTGTGAAGGGGAGGAAGAAAAGCAGATACTGAGGGAGAGCAAGAAAAGAGTACACCTCTGCTTTAATACATATACAGTAATTAATTATGTAAAGTTGAGGGGTTACACGAGTGTATCATTCTTGGCCCATCTCATCAATGCATAGCAGTGTTGTCCAAGACACACAATAGCGATTCTTTGACTGTGTTAAGTGTTATGCCATCAAAAGATGTTTTGTGCCATCACAATAGGTATTCCTGATAAAACATAATAAAGTGTCAGTTATACCATTGGGATTACGCTTTGGTGGAGAACCACGCTCTCATGCTTCAAACAAATAGTGCTATTACATGATCAGGCTATCAGTTGCGAAATCCCACTGCCAACTATTTTCAAACGGAGTCAGACATTCAACTCCATTCAGAGAGACTTCCACCCACACTTTTTAACTAATAAAGTACAACATTCAACTTAGTCTGCCGCCTGTGCTATATTAGGATTGTAATTTATGATCAGCAAGTAACAAAAGGACGTCTGTGACAAAAAACAGAAACCCGCTGAGCTTTCCACATAAATACAGTTGTGTCATCTGCATGCTACATGTTCTACATTACCCCTCTGCACTACAGTCAAAACTACAACTAGACAAAACTCTGATTTCTCTCCAACAGGGACATAAGGCTGTAAGTATGCAGCAGGGGATTACATGACATGGATCTTTGGAGGTGAAGAGACAATGTGGGGCGGAAGATCTCAGCAGGAACAGAGTGTCCAACACAGCCTAGCCCCTCTGCTAGCATGTTTTGAATCAATGCTATTTTTCTCCAGTTCGAAACTGATACATTCCCTATGTATCCTCTCTCTTGTTGGGGGAATTGGGAAAGCCTCCTTATTCGAGTGACCAAGAATGAGAAGGGCTTTGTGGTCTCATGTGCAAACTCTTAAAGTATGGGTGCTCAGGGCCCAGTGCAAGCTTTAATCAAAGCCAAGGTGCACTGTAACATGAATGAACGAGTACTGTGGCAGGGAGTGGCATTGTGATACGGAGGTGAAGGGAACTGTAAACAGAGGAGCACTGAGATACAGGTGAGAAAGGCACTGTGGAGAAAGGAGCATTGTGATAGTGGGAGAAGGCCACTGTGGGGAGAGGGGCACTGTACGAGGTAGCAGTGGGGGAACAGTCACAGTGGGAGGGATGGGAGGTATTCATCAATGTGCTTGTGGCTACAACAGTGCCCATTGCTGAAGGGAGAGGTTGGGTGTGATAGGGACGAGAAGGTAGTGGGAAAGTTAGGAGCGAGTATGAGTATACAAACACTTTCCCCACAAGCCTGTGCATTCTGTGTCGTTAAAGCTGCGGAAGCCACATGCACCCTGCCAGCGAAGGGCAAATCCATTGCATGCGCATGCCTCATTACCCTGCCACTCTTGACAGAATGCTTTATTATTCACTCAGTAACAAGCAGTGTACTGTTCGCAAACGTCCCGCCTATCATGATTTATTTAAAATCAAGCTTTCTCGGTATCAGGCAAATCTTAGTGAAACCAGATTTCACTCTAATTATTATAAGTTTTCACTTTCGGACCACCCTCAGCTCCTTCCCGTATTTTGTTATGCTGCTGCAAGGCATTGTCTGTGCTACTTAGGCAGGCAGTTTGCTGCAGGTGCCACTGTGCAGGAATTTATTGATGGTGTCCCTCGGCCAAGGAACACAATTCTGTCACTTTGTTACCTGTAGGATAACAGATGTGGGTAAAATAACGCACACACAACTAGTCTAACCTCGCAGCTTCAGCTACACTGGAAAGCGCAGACGGCTGGCTGGCGCCGATGAAATCTGCTTCCAGTTGATCGTGAGTGCAGTTTATACTGCACATGACACAACACACCAGCCCGTCCCCTACTCTTGAGACCAGGCACTGGCGTGCACCAAATCTAGCACACTGGTAGCATGAACCAAATCTGATTGTGCAGGTGCAACAGCCTTGCTGCGGGGCAGGGGCATTTTAATGGCCTGTGCACAGTGCTGCTGTGCTTCAAAGAAAAATTAAATAGTCCCTGCCCTGGGAAATACGTGCTGGTGCTCAGCACCTGAAATCACCGGCACAAATTAAGCACTGGTTACAGGCCTTCATATTGGTCAAGGCTATAACTTATTTTATATTAATGAACAAATAACCTGTTTACTAGGAACATAAAGTAACTTAATCATATCCAGTGGTATCTCGTTACACCTACATTTGGTCAGTATAGCTTCTCATTATGCCCTGCTTGTATCTTATTTGCCTCTGGGGGCGGGGTGGGTGAGTCGTTTGCAATGCCCTTTTTTTTTGGTACTGATTCTCCATATCTTTTTTCCTGTTTATAGGCCAATGGATATATCACTGTCCTCTTCTGTGCTCGCATCTGTTTCCTCTTGAGCCTCACTGTGGGGCATATTATCAAGGGCATTATCGCTGCGTTAGCTGGACTTTTTCCCACTAAAGCAGCGATAATTCTATCGCCCTATTAGCAAGCTGTTGCTAACAGCAGTTAGTGACAGCTTTTAGGCGATAGCGACCGGTTTGGGGCCCGCTTTGCATGTCAGCGATATTTATCGCTAATGACATGCAAAGTGGGCGTACCCACCCTGTTAGCGACTGAAAGCAGTCGCTAACATCGCTGTCGCCTATTATCAATGGAGGCGAAGAGATAAAAAATTTGCCCTAAGCACGAATATCGCCAGAACCTGCTCAGACCACTTCTTAAGCTGTATATCCAATGGGAGGTGGATATTCAGGTTAAGACCCTATTGGTGATGATGCATGAATATCGCTGGATTTCCAGCCATATTCACGCTTTGAGCCGCTATCGCCAGATATTTTATCGCATTTGAGCTAAACGCTGCTAATAGCAAGTTATCTCTGCGATAAAATCTGGCGATGCGCGGCGATAAAAAAATAATCGCTAAGCTCATTTAGCGATAATTATCACTATTTGTTGCTAATATGCCCCTATGTTCCTCTCTTCTACTCATCCAGGCTCTCACTACCTCAGTCCATAACTCCTCTATGGGGCGTTCTTGGAAGCCTCTTGATTTGTCTCGCTGTATTGCTGTTTCCTCCGTCTTGGCTCAGTTATCCACTTCTTTCTCCCACAGAACTATTGGTGGGATTTTCTGTGCTTTCCAAAACATGGCTATTGCCTACGAACTAAAATCCATAATAGATCAATAAATCTAGGTCCTACCTTCTTGGATTTTGGTCTAGGGAAGAATCTAAGGAGGCACACTTCCACCGAGCATGGCAATGATCGGGCTAGTGTTAAGTTAATCTGTGCTAGAACTGAGTTCCAGTATTCTTGCAGTACCCCACAGCCCCACGTCATATGTATGAACTCCACATCTTGCTGCCCACATCTGGGGCAGCACAGGAGCTCTCCCCCATGCATTACGTTTAGTCTGTGGGGTATAAGATAGACCATGTGTTTATAATTGAATTGAAGTAGTTTGAGCGCAGTTTCTGAATATCGCTTCACCCCTCTCAACACCTGTGACCACTCTTTATCAAGTAAGTCCCTCCCCACTGCTGCACTCCACCTGTTCACAGACACATCAATGGTGTAACAATTGTAACACCTCATGCGTCTGCAGTTCCAGGAGTGCCCACCCCCAAAGTTCCTTAAAACTTTTGACTACCGCACAATAAGTGAGAAACTGACCACCAGGCAAGTCAAACTGGGCCCGGAAGTCCTCTATGGGAATCAGTGCCCCGTTCCGGTAACAGTCCCCCACCTCTGTTATTCCATCCTCCAACCAACTACTTATTTGTGAATTTAAAAGAAATGCAGGCGGCTTCCCCCCTGAAAGCCCTACGATGGGCAAGCTCAGGGTATACAATGGTATGCCTTTCATATGTTGGCGGCATCTCTTCCAGCAACCCAATGCCACCGGCCACAAAATCCCTGGGTTTCGAATAGTCGCCGCAGAGTGTAACATTCCCGCCAGTAATTGTTTCCGTTCAATAGCCGAACTTAAAGTGCTTAAGAGTTCCAAGTTTCGGGCCTCCAGCCATTGGGCCAGCCATTGTAACTGGGCCACCAGATAATAGAGCTCAAACAATGGGGCCCCTAATCCTCCTTCTTCCGGAGTCCTTTGTAGGACTGCCAGTAAAACTCTTTTTTTTCTACATCCCAGATCAGGTCCCGTAGCAGGGCAATAAGGCCCGCAAACCACCCAGTTGGAATCAACAACTAGAGATTTACAAAAAAATATAATAACCTTGGAAGCATAATAAATTTTGCCAGTGCTATTCGTGCCATCATGGGGAGCCGCAGTGAGCGCCAAAATGGGACGCACGTCTTGAAAGACCGCATAACAGAGTTTAAGTTAACTACCCTCAGGTCTTCCACCTCATGGAATATCTGTATTCCTAGATACTTAAATGAACGGGGAGCCCTGTTTAAATCAGTAGGTATGCCCCTCAACCAATGGGGATATACAGGTTTTTGTTTTATTCAATCACAATCCCACTAAGACAGTATATGAGTCAACGCCCTTTCAACTCCTCTATTTCTGTCCCCCAGGTATAGTAGTAGATCATCTGCATAAAGTGAGATAATATGGTCTCGGTCATCTAATCTCAGCCCGTGTCCCTGGCCCTCCAACCGGAACAACTCCGCCAGGGCAAACAGGAGTGGGGAGATTGGGCATCCCTGTCTAGTGCCTAAATATTACATTAGGGAGATACCCCCCCTACTTCTTTCACTGATGCCCTGGGGTGTGAGTAGAGCAACCGGATCCATCGTATCCACCCAGCTCCCAACCCCATTCTAGACATCGTGGCATAGAAAAAGTCCCATTCTATCGAGTGCAAAGCTTTCCTCAGATCTCCTGACATTATGAGCGCATCTGGATATCTAATCCCTTCTGGATGGTGCATAATGTAGAGAAGTCTACGGATCTTAGCAGACGTGGACCTCTGTGGTATAAATCCATTCTGGTTGCAATGGACCGGGTGCATCATATGTGGTAACAGGCGTGAATCCAAAACCTTGCTCAATATTTTAAAGTCCACGTTCAGCATAAGCAGGGGATGAACCCCGACAGCTGTGTCCCCACTCGCCCTGACTTTAGTAAAGGTATCACCAACGCATCTCTAATTGATGCTGGTAAAGTGCCTGCTTCTAGCGCTTCCGCATATACTGGTTCCAATTTATGGGCCAGAGTATGGGCCTGTGCTACGTAGAAGTCTACCAGGTAGGCCATCTGGGTCTGGTGTTTTCCCAGTCGCCATTTCATTGATTACCTCTTTAATTTCCTGGGCTGTTATTGGACCTCCCAGTGTCATCCGCTCCTGAGGGTCTAACATTCTCAGTGGTAATGGCGTCGAAAATTCTCTTATATACTCTTCTGCCTGAGCTACCGGGGCCTCGTATAGCTTCTCGTAATATGTACAAAATGCTTCATTGATCGCCATTGGTGAGTATAAGCTCGCCTCCTCTGTCGCTTTGTGCTCTGTGTTGCACCCCCCAAACATCAGTTAGTTCCAACTGCTAGAGCCATTCACCAAAACCCTGGGCCAGCCTGCTAACCAGTGTACCTCACAATGGGGGGCTTTGATCAGTCAGGTGTGATATCCACCACACTATTAAAGTCTCCCCCAAGAAACAAATCAGTGGTATTCAGGAAGGATAGAGGTGTAGACAACCTCTTCAGAAAACTGAGTTGTTTGCAGTTTGGGGCATATATACCTCCCAGGACGATCTCCTTGCCTAGTAGTCTACCTTGCACCAGCACATACCGACCTTCCTTGTCTATTTATGTGTGCATCATCTCAAATGCCACCCCAGCCCTGACCCAAATCAGCGTGCCTCTAGAAAACGCAGAATACGTTGTAGCATATAGTTGCCCCGACACTTGCATCGTAAGCTTACCCCCTCTTCTGCCGTTAGGTAAGTCTCCTGCAACATAACTATCTGTGCTCCCCACCTTATAAGGTAGCTATGTATCGTATCTCATTCCTCTCACGTTCCAGGACATGAGCTTAATGTTATACTCAGAGCGTTTTACATGCAACTCAAGCATAATGTAGGTGTGTCCTCTCCCTCCTCTGGCTGCCACCCCCTCTCTACCCCTCCAGGCATTCCCGGTATGAGCACCACTGGACATGAAACAAACCCCGTAAACCAACAACTCCCCGTCCCTAGGGCAGTGTTGCAAAGGCTAGTCGCCCAAACTAGAAAGATAGGAGATGCCAATCCGCATCGTGAGGGCGTCTATCTAGTTGGGGGTGTGACTCAAGTTAGGACTAGACCATTCCTGTATCTGCCCAGGATTCAGGTCTGATCAGTGGTGGTCTTCTGCTCAACTGGGCTTCCGACCGCCACCCTCTGCTGTCTCACCTCTACTTTCACTGTTACATGTGCGTAGTACCTGACCCTTCTCTGTACCATAACTTGCGAAAGCCCATCTCCTCCCTTATTCATTTGGTTACGACTCATATCCACCCTGCAGGTTTTCTTCTCCCACTCCTCCTCCTGTAACCGTGTGTCCCATTTTACCAAGTCATATCAGTTCATCCACGGAGCCAGGGGTCACCTATGGGAGCAGTACTTCACTCTGCTCCGACTTCTCCGAGTCTGATTGGCTGTATCTATGATCTGAAGATTCTGCAGTCCTTCCATCTTCCAGTGGGGTTGATAGGACTTCTGCCACTGCCTGCAGGGCTGCTTGTTGTCCATGTGGTGTCTGGGATGATGAGGGTCTCTGCATCATGATCCGCCTGGTGGTTTTCCGTAGCCTCCTGCGCTGAGGTTTAGGCATTTCTTTCGTACCTTTTCTCACTTTCATTGGTTGTGCGCTTGTTCTGTAGGTTTCCAGCCAGGTCCACACATTGGCAGGGGAGTAGAAGTATGCCTTACCATTCAGTTGTAGTCGGAGCCGGGCCGCGAACTGCAGAGTATTGTTTTCCTTCTGCTCTCAGTGCTTTTTTTACTTCCAGGAATCACGCCTGCTGCATTTGCACCTTAGCCATGAAGTCTGGGAACACTGACACTTTATTGTTATCCATCACTATCAGTACATGCATGCACGAATGGTGAATAATTGCATCTCGGTCTTTGTAGTATAAAAGTTTCACCACTATCAGCCTTGGGGGTGGCGCCTGGGGCCATGACGCGACCCTGTGAGATTTTTCCAATGCAAAAAACTGAGCAAGCGATTCCGACATCACTGTCTACCGGCGCCAGTCTTCCAAAAAAGGACACCATGTCCACACCCTCTTTTCCCTCTGGAACCCCCACCACTCGAATGTTGCTGCGGCGATTGCACCCTTCGGCATCTTCAGCTCGCCTTTCTGGCAGGGCCACCCTGGTAGTCAGATCTTCCAGTGTGTGGGAGGCCATTTTATGTTCCGGTTGCATTTCTTCCAGTGTGAGTTCCACTTCCTTCATCCTGTCTGCTAGCTTGTGGTGTTAAGCTTGCAGCTGACGCAACCCCACTGACACAGTTCCTATGTCTTGTTGGAGGGTGGCCATAGCAGCCAATATTTTGTCCAAGTGAGTATGAATAGATTGGTCCTGGCTTCCTCTTCCTCGGTGACTACCTTATTATGAGAGGGTTCCCCTTTAGCCTTAAGTTTGCCCATTGCTTGTGTGGGCTCAGTCGGTTTAGCAGTTCACAGCAGGTTATATGTGCAGGTAAGGAGTATCACTCTTGAGAGTGTGGTTTGCACGATGTTCTCACTGCCGATCCTCTTAGCACCACCCGCGCTAGGGGCGACAGGTTGTGACCTTTGAGCTTCCTCCAGTATGTAATTATACGTATCTAATTCTTGAGCTTTTACCTTCCTCAGTTGTCAGTTCACAATTACATGTGCCTGAGGCTTCTCCACCAGGTCCTCCCAGGTCTTCCCAAAGTTCTTTTCCTCACAGGAATGCCCATATGGTATTCACTTTCGCCTCCCTCTTAGTACCAGGTGTGTGTCTACTTATGCAACTGAGTGTTCCTCTGGTATTATATTCGGTCTCAGTGTCTTCCGGGGTTCCAAACTTCACCCTTCCTCTCAGATTTCTGCAGTGAAATTCTGATGCTTTCGCAGGGCACAGGTCCGAAGTGTTTCCTCCCAACTAGTGTGACTCATCTCTTTCACTGATGGTGTAATGTGAATTTCCTGCATTCTCTCAAACTTGCGTGCTGCTTGAGGGTAGATTCAAAATATCAGGCGCCCGCCCCAGGCCTCGGTAAGCCCCACTAGTTTGGTCCCAGGCATTGCAACATGCACACTGTCCTCGCCCTCCAATCTCTGTATCCAAAATGATGTGCCTGCACTGGTGTCTCTAGGCCACAGTTTCCTCCACTAGCGCCTTACGCACACTTCCGCCGTGCCCGGCCGTGCATGTCTCTGCAGGCAGCCCCCGCAGCTCTGGCGTCATGCGTGAGTCTCAGTCAATCCAGCCACCTCCAGTCCTGTGTCGGTCAGGATCTCACCAGGCACCCGAGGTATCTTCTGCGTCTTCCGCTGTTGGCCCCCAGGTGCCGCATCAACAATTACGCTTCCGGGCAAATGCTCTCCTGGCCGGGCCGCGATCTCCTTTCCAGCACCCGCCCGCCTTTGTCCAGCATCCGGTTGTTTCCGTCGGCAAACCCACTGCCGCAGTCAGTGGTTTTCAGGCAGCGGTCTCAAGCCCCAGAGCAGCCGCACCACCTGGTATTCAGGATTGTTCTTCTGGGCTGGGCTGGAGCTCTTCACCAACCAGCCTCCGCAGTCGCCATCTTGGCCATGCCCCCCAAAGAAAGATAACGGTTATTCTCTCACGATCTCTGATTCCATTAAAGAGTGAAATTATAGATTTGTCCTGGCAGGGCAAGATAATATACTGGTGCAGTGTCCTTTTTTCAAGGAGTAGTGCCAGTCATACAGCGTCTCTGAACTGCAGCCTATTCCTTTCCTATCCTGTTCTCTATGAAAAAAGTTTGTGGAGGAATGTTTTAGTCATTTTTCTGTATAGTAAAACATTTTTTATTTATAATTGGCCTATAAGTCTCACAATTTGCTGTTAAAAAATGTTTTGTATTTAAAACTTGACTTTTCAATAAGAAAATGATAATTTATGGGATAAATAATTCTAAGCAATAGGTTATTGCAGGAGTTCTGTGACCATATAGGGGAATGAGACGAAAGGCCTTTTATCTTTATACGGTGATGAGATTCTGAGTTTACTTGCCACATTCTTTAAATCTACGGCAGAGGGTATTCTTTTCCTTCTAATACTTAGTCACACTATCACCCATCCCTCAAACTGCTTAAATCCTTGGTGTTTCACTATTTCAAACGGAAAAGAAAGGAAAGCAAAATCTAGTGCAAAATCATGCACATTAAGATACAATTAGTAATTTGTTGCAAAATAATATTGGAATCATTATTAAGTAAGACTAAAACAATGATGGAGCTCATAATATGAAGATAAATGCAAAGGTATTATCTGTTTCCTTGAAATTTCCTTTATTGTGCAAAAAAGCATGTTCTCGAAATATCTCCTTTTTGATCATCACTGGTCCTTTGAGGGTATAAAGATCAGAATAATGAAAAGACTGGTTTAGTTTTCTCTGCTTTGCTTAAACTATAGCTGTTAGGCTTTTTTATTGGCGGCAGGCATTATGAATTGACAAGCACAACTCGATTGTGATAATTTATTCCCCTGAAGGAAAGCCAGGATTACAGATAAGTAACTGTTCCTTGCCACTTCACACAAATCCAAAACTATTTGAGTGAAAGGAATTTGGCAACTTAGCTTACCGAGATGAAATAATAAAGTTTCAAGTATCCGTAAGCAGTTCACTGTTGTAAATTTCAGTACCTCTTTTTAAAGTCCTGCCTTCTTAAAACATATCGGTATTGTGTTCTTTGTATTATTTGGTGAACTATGTGTTTTCACACCACTTCTGTAGCCCTTGCTGCTGTCCCAATGGACAATATATGCTATCACAGTTAACAAAGAGTCAGAGTTGAGGCTTCTGAAGGTGCTTTGTCCTTCTTTAGGCACAGCCCCATTCAGGTATCTGTCATGGCAAACCATGATGGTTACTTGAGGAAGTTGAAGGCAAATGATGCACCCCTAGCCAAGAACTTATTCTAAACAAATACAACATTGCTCAAAGATACATAATCAGCAAAGTTATATTAGTATTCTCTCAGGAGTTTGGCAGGAAGCCAGGAAGCAATTTTAAAATGTATTGATTACTCACTTCATAGGAAAGGTCGCCATGTAGATATACTGTTTGAGAAAAAAAATTAATTGTACTTTATTCACCCCGGAACTAAAGATATAATTACAGTACATAATGAAATAAAATTAGTCTATATAGCAAACATGTTTAATGTTTCGTATTAATAAGAAAATAAACACATCTGAAAAAGCTGCTCGGCTACCACTTCTTTAAGTACGTCTTTTTGCAAATAATTATGGATGTGAGTATCAGTCTTTACAAGGAATGCTGTATTTTTGCAGTAGTATTACAATGAGAGTATTGTTGCCTACGTTATGTCACATCAGACCCCAATCTACACTGTGGACAGCACATATCTGCTCGGCTAACTCATCTGCTGTCAAATCTAACCATCTTCCCAACAATGGTAAAGCAATTTGATCAGCATACAGCGCAGGGAATTTATTTTATTGATTAGCAAACGGCTATAAATGTATATTTTTTGTTGTTGTTTGTATTTTGTAGGTGTCAGCAGAGTAATTTGTGGCAACCCAACCAAAGCTCTTCGTGTACGCAAGCAAAGACTAGGGGTATGACATTTTCTTTTATCTATTAATACAGTAAAATAGGTTTCTTTGTATTAATTGTTACACACTCCCCACTCTTCAAAATACCACAGGAACACCATATACACAAAAAATCTAGTTGTAATATACTATCCCTGAACTATGGCTTAAGATGTCTCCCTTAAACAATACATACATCACTTCTGATTATACAGTAACGTTATAGCTGAGTAAGCACGTGGAGATATGCTTGTCTCACTTGAATCTTTGTGTGTGATGCAAGATCACCCTAGATGTTAATAAGAATTTCTCGTACACAACAAATGGTTAATTTTGATTGTAGTCAAGACTAATAAACAAAACCAGTAGAGAAAAAAACTCCCATAGTAAACGGAAAGTATGTGCACATGATATCTTTAAAAAACCAGGTCATGAATGTGAGATATTTATTTTATCACTATGACTTGAACCTGTGACTGGTTAGTGAGTAAATAAGTATCATTTTGGTTTATTTTAGTTTGTGCAGTTTTGATGCAGAGAATGAAGGGTTGTAAGATATCACATGTGTAGTTTTGTTTTTACCTATATGAATTTACCATAGGTAACGCAAATGATCGTAATCATTCGTATCGCAAAATGTACATTCTGATGAATTCTTATAACTGCAGATTTCTCGCCTTAGAATACTCCCCAAGGGCCAGACTGGATCCCGAAATCTGGATCCTTGTGCGCCCGAATTTCCCAGACTGTCAGTAGCGCCACAACAAATTGACACTTTCAAGTAGGTCATTCTGCATATATTTGGCTTCTTCCAGCTCCCGCTGGTGCGCCCTAAAGCCTCTAGGATCCATAGGGGCGCCCAGTTGGGTTACCACCAGCGGATGCATTCTCTGCTCCATCTGACCCCCTATAACCTTTATGGGCCTCATACCAATTCCGGTACTGGCTTCTACCCTTTCTCCATGACCTACACCAGTCAATGCCAGTACTGATGCCACCACCACCAGAGTAGGATATGGGGCTAGTTCTTACCTCTGATCGCAATCTACTTCAGCCTGATCAAGACTGATGTTGCACTGTGATTTACTGAAATACATCCATTCGCTATGCATCTTGACTCTGATCCAGTGGCTGTACAACGGCTGGCATGCCATAAGAGCCGCCTCCACTATCTTTTTGATTCTGATGAATGCTTACCAACACCCATAGTGCCCACACCGCCAATCACTCCCGCCCGCTTGAACATATACACAATTCCTCCCCAATTAAACTCTGGAGACATATTTATGGGAAAGAACCGTTGCAGGTTTATTTCATACAACACACGTATGACGTTTTAAGGTGGGTCATCTTACAGGCGATCCAAAGCAGGCAGCCCCTCGCTGTCCCGCATGCCTAAGGAGCCATCTTGCACGGCGAGTCGATGCTCTGATGGTGCAGCACATTACCAACTTCGTTATACTCCCGCCCCCACTGTCAGGGCGGAGCGGTGTGGCACACCCCCGGTCGGTTCAGGCCCCCCGACCGCCCGAAGGACTAACGGGGCGCCGTCGCGGTTTCCCGGAACCTCCTTCGGCTCCTGGTCCTTGGCTCAGGCACCCTTACTGTACCAGGCAGAGGTACCCTTACTGTACCCTTCTGCCGCAGAGGTACCCTTACTGTACCCGTCTGCTTCCAGATCGCCGTGTAACTCCGCCTGCAGGGTTCGCCCCTCCCACGTGTAGGCCCTCCCCTGGCCTGTGGATGGTAGACGCGGGGTGGGGCGCCCCACCAGTGCCGGCTGGAGTTTTGCCGGATGGGACTAAGGCGCTGCCCCGCCCATGTTCCCCTGCGGGTCACGCGGTCAGCGGCAGAGATTAAGATGGTGAGGACTGGGGTGACGTACCCCTCATTATGATGATGGAAATTTTTTAATCGACTTCAGGAGGCCAGTTTGCTTGATTCTTCTCCTGCAAACCTTGCGAATTGGCCCGCCAATGAAGAAAAAGAGTGCATAATTTTTAATGGTAATCCGAGGAGCTGCTAAAGTCGTGGATGTATAACTGCCGTCTTTTGAGACTAAGACTAATGTCCTTACTGAAATCTCACAGCCTGTGCCAGCCACATCTGAACCCTTGCATCCCTTCAATGAGCGCCCCACTGACACCTTCATAAGAACCTTGTCAAAGCCTGTTCATGTCAACTGGTGAATAGGAAGGTAGCCAGACGACACAAACCGGTACCTTGCAATTCTGATTTTCTTACTAAACATCTTACTCGAGAGAGTATGGTTGTTCAGGCTTTACCCAACAAGCTAACCCCCAATTTATTTCCAATGAATCCTCCAGAAACAAAATCTAAAATGATTAAGGTGTTTGGAAAAGAAATACTCTCCTCAGCTAGCCTTACCTTGAGATTGGTCAATGCAGTCTGCTTATGGGACCATGTACGCATGCCCTCTGACGCATGGCCAGTGATATCTTGTTGCCAAATCTCTAAAGGCCTTAGGGACTTATTAACTCAAACAATTCAGAATGGTCAGGATGCGACCAAATGCGTGATTCATGCCAACCTTGATACTACTGATTGTCTGCGAAGGGCAGTTGCCACCAGTGTTGTGCTCTTCTGCCATGCCTGAATTCACTCCATAAGATTTTCTGAGATGTACAGGCCTGCCTGTAGATATGCCTTTCGACTGTTCACGCAGGTTCCGTGAGAAAGTGGATTCTGACTTTGAACATTTCAAAGTAAGTAGAACCAGGGCACGCTTCCTGGGTCGTTTAACCTCTGCAAAACAGTCTCTTCACCAATTTAGGAAATTACGAGGCTACTCTAGGGGGCTTGTATATAGACAGTGTTAGACTCTCCAGCTGCTGCTGTGATCACCCCAGTCCTTTTGAGGCCGAGGATTGGAACTAAATATGCAGGCCAATTAGAGCATCGCCCCTCCCAGTCACCTTCCTCTGTGGCAACAGCCACCAAGCCACTTTAGATTGCTAGTGGTGGTGCACAACCACCTTGGTGAGGGCAGGATCCAGCACTTTCTCCTAGGTAGTGATCCATGATGTCCAACAGATGAGTTTGTCAAATAGTTCAGCATCGCTATGCAATACCTTTTCTTTCTGCTCTGACAAATCCTCCCCCACATGAGAGCGAATCTCCGAAGAATACCTGCCCATTCTTTAGCAAGAGCTGCAAGTTTGACTTTCCAAAGGCGCTATCAAGAGAGGTCCATACTTAGAAATAGGAGAGGGTTTCTGCTCTCTGATTTTACCGATTCAGTATTTACAAATCGGTAAATGCCATGTAGGTAACAATTACCGAATCGGTATTTACCAATATCGATTCGGTAAAATTACCGATTAGTCAAGGGTGGCAGGGTGTCACTCTGACACCCTGTTGCACCCCTGATTCTGGCTGGTGTGCCATGTGGCACAAATACATGCCCTAAGGGCATGTATGTGTGTCACATGGCACTTGTGTACATGCAAAGATTTTTATATACACAGGTATTCGTTATTTACCACCAACTAATAGTTGGTGGTAAATATCGAATCCTTAAGGCCCTGTGGCACTGTTTTCAGTGCCACCTACATCTCAAATTACCGATTCGGTAAATTTACAGAATCAGTAATTTACAGAATCGGTAAATTGACCGAATCGGTAATTTTTAAGGCCCCCTTATTCTAAAACTCCAAATACCAGTCGGTAACGGCCGAAATCGGCCGTTACCGACCGGTATTTGGCCATCTACATCTGGCCCTCAATGCCTTCCTGTGGAGGGACGAATTCAAAATGCTCACTCTAGCCCAGGTCCTGTCTGCCGCGGACCCTAGCAGCTGGATGATATCCATGGACCTGCAGGACTCCTATTTTAATGTGCCTATCTTGAAATCCCACACATGTTACCTGTCGTTCAGGTTAGATCAAATGCATTTGCAGTTTGCCATGCTCCCATTCAGCCTCCCAAGTGGACCTAAGGTGTTCACAAAAGTGACCATGGTGATTGCTGCCCAACTTCGCATGTCGGGAATATCAGTTTTCCCCTAGCTCGATGACTGCCTGTTGAAGGCAGGCTCTCCACAGTCAGCTGTAGCTGAGCTGAAGTTGCACTTGACTCCTTCACAGAGGATCCCTTTCATCAGAATGGTACTGGTTATAGTACAGTGCAGAGCCTTCCATCTTTTGCAACAAGTCCAGTACATTTGGGCTGTGATCCCAATATTTCAGCCTCTGTCCTGGATCCCGACGAGAGCAGCTCTGAGGCTTCTTTGTGGCACATGTGGTTGCTACAATGGAAGTTCTAGTGGGCCAAATTTCGAAGGAGAAAGCACCCGATTTTCAGTGCTGACTACTCTACCACAGTTGGTCCAGCAGCAAGCCCTGCTTCCTTTTTCATCCAGGACTAACTGTGGTGATGAATGCCTTACTCCTAGGTTGGAGAGGTCATCCGGGCGAGATATAGGTGAGTGGACTCTGGATATCGATGGAAGCCCGACTCCATATTAACTTGCTGGAGTTATGAGCCATTCGCTTGTCTTTGAAGACCTTCATAATGTCCATCAAAGGGAGGCAAGATCAGGTTTCCTTAGACAACACTACTGCCATGTGATATTGCAGAGTTGGGTTATGGTCCCTGTGCTGGGAGGCATTGCATCTCTGAAATTGGTTGGAGCATTAGGGTATCTTCCTGATCGCAATCTACGTCAGACCGGATAAGCTCAGCGTACAGTGCCCGGTAGACCAAAAATGGTGATTACATCCCGATGTGGTGCAGAGAATCTTGCAGCACTGGGAAGAACCCTAGCTAGATCTTTTTGCCACCTTTGAGCCTGTAGTGTCAGAAGTTTGATTTTCCTCAAGAAGACCCAGTAGGAGATGAAATGGAACTCAGGATAACTGAAAGGGAACTCAGGATAACTCTAGGCCTTTGTGCCTCTGCCTCCCATACGCGAGTCCTGAAAAGGTTCAATAACAACCAAGCCCAAGTCATTATTTATAAACACAGCCTTAATGGGTTTTTATATTTTCGACGTATGCAATTCCAGTTGGAACAACCATAGTAGGTAGGCATTCCATCAAGTAGTTAAGCTTGATGCTTATGACAACAATACTTGGCACTATCTGGTCGCTTCACTACCTAATCAAGGTAAGGATTACAAAATGTTATATTATATCTTAAATTAAATCCGAATTGACTCCTCTTATGAACCCCATCTCCTACCATTAGGCGGGTCAGAACTGTGTAGTATTAACAATGACTGATAGTAGCGAGAGAATAATGCAAAGGCAATCCATTATGACAGACTCAACTGAGTTGGACAGTAAAACAATCTCAGTAACACGGATAATATGTAAATAGAAGGCATATTTAAACAGGTACCATGCTACGATAAAGCAAGAATAGAGGAGGGGAAGTGTCCCCTCTTACAAACATCACAAAATACTAATGAGAGGAGTATAGGTCTGGCAGTCTAAACAGCTCTGTGTGCTCTATTCACTTGGTATCCCCAAGGGGCATATGATTCTGTTTGCACACAGTTGTGTGGGCCGATAGTAATTCATCCCATTGCAATGCCACAGGTGTATCCCCAACCCCTAATCTCCTGTCGTAGTTTCTACCCAACGAGACAAGGACCCCCTCATCTCTTTAGCGCGGGAAGACTAGAGGTCTTCCAGGGAGTGGTAATCTCTCATTTCCCTAACAGGGCTAGATACAAAAATCTAGTTATTACTTGTCCGTCTTTGGGCATGTTTCCCCTTTGGGCATGGAAACATGCCCAAAGACACCAGCCATCACGCAGAGATCCGAAATGCCATTTATTTATTTCTGATAGGTCATATCTTACATCCTCCCAAAAGTCATCTTGGATAACGGATGCACTTGATGAGACTCCTCCTTGGAGTACCAGGAGCCCCGAGAGGCACAAGGCATTGGCGCCCTGGTTTAATGAAACTGGGGAGAGCTAAAGAGGAGTGCAGGGAGTATGAAGTTTCATGGCGGAAGCGTTATTGTAACAAGGACAAAGAGCTATAAAAGGGAACTATAAAAAGTATCATGCACTAATTAAGAAAAACAGGTGTGACTTCTACGCAGGAAAGATTGAAAGAGCACGTAATTCATCCAAAGAAATGTTTTCCATACTAAAGGAACTAAAAGCAGCGATAATTCAAATAATGAGGGAAGCACCTCATTATAGAACTGCAACAAAGTAGCTGAATATTTCGCTGACAAAGTAACGAAAATATGCGACGCCTACCCAGTGGAAGCCCGTCTGAGGGTGAGCACAGAGCATCAAATAGATATTACATTCGTAGGTAAAACCCTTAATGTATTCATGGTACAGGAGTTAGATGAGCTAACAACTACATCACCTGGAATGAAATCTGGATCTCCAGCAGATCTCGCTCGCCCTGAACAACTCATGATAGGAGGCAATCTTTTTATGCCTTGCATCTCGGAGCTAATTGCATACTCCTTTTAGACGGGAGATGTTCCCCGAAAATGGAAGCAGTCGATAGTATGTCCAATAAAAAAGAAGCCATTCATAGATAAAGCTATATACAAACAAGTATTTACAATGCAATGGTCTCGGCATCATTAAAGGTAGAGCTATTGGCATTGCTCATGACATTTTTTTTAATCATAAATAAATGGCATTGTCATTTACATTGCCAATAGCTTAATCGTTAAATAAATGTTATTGTCATTTACAATGCCAATAGCTTAATCGCTCGCAAATGCATGACCTATTGCATTTACACCCACACAGAGCCACACACACAAAGCCACCCACACACACATACAGAGCCACCCACACAGAGCCACTCACACAGAGCCACTCACACAGAGTCATTCACATAGAGCCCCCTACACAGAGTTACATTCACACAGACAGAGCCGCCCACACATAGAGCCACCTACAAAAAAAGCTAGCCACACACACACACACACACACAGAGCCACACACACAGAGCCATAGAGACACACACACACAGCCACACACACACACACACAGAGCCCTACACACACAGAGCCCCACACACAGAGCCCCACCCCGCACCCAGAGCCCCACACCCAGAGCCCACACACAAACCCAGAGCCCCACACACACCCAGAGCCCCACACACACCCAGAGTCCCACACACACCCAGAGCCCCATACACACCCAGAGCCCCACACACACCCAGAGCCCCACACACACCCAGAGCCACATACACACCCAGAGCCACATACACACCCAGAGCCACATACACACCCAGAGCCACGTACACACACTGAGCCACATACACACACAGAGCCACATACACACACAGGAGAGGAAGCACAGCGAGGGGGCAGGGAAGCAAGCACAGCGAGGGGGCAGGGGAGCAAGCACAGCCAGGGGGCATGGGAGCAAGCACAGCCAGGGGGCAGGGGAGCAAGCACAGCCAGGGGACAGGGGAGCAAGCACAGCCAGGGGGCAGGGGAGCAAGCGCAGCCAGGGGTCATAACGCAGCACAAGCACTAACTATCATTACACCACCTTATCAAAAGGAAAAGGCAACGAGGGGGGTAGGGGGGGAGGAGCTCACGCACACACAAGCAATGGGGGGTGAGGAGCTCACGCACACAAGCAACGAGGGGGGGTGGAGGAGCTCACGCACGCAGAAGCCACGAGGGGGGTGAGGAGCTCATGCACGAAGAAGCCACGAGGGGGGAGGGCGGTGAGGAGCTTATGCACACAAGCAACGAGGGGGTGAGGAGCTCACGCACACAAGCAACGAGGGGGGAGAGGGGGTTGAGGAGCTCACGCACGCAGAAGCCACAAGGGGGTTGAGGAACTCACGCACACAAGCAACGAGGGGGGGGGTGAGGAGCTCACGCACACAAGCAACGAAGAGGGGAGGGGGTGAGGAGCTCATGCACAAAAGCAATGAGGGGGGAGGGGGGAGGAGCTCACGCACACACAAGCAATGAGGGGGGAGGTGTTGAGGAGCTCACACACACAAGCAACAAGGGGGGGAGGGGGTGAGGAGCTCACACACGCAGAAGCCACTTAAATGCAGCACTTTTAGTTTCTTATTCATCCAGAAGAGGATTTTCATCTAAATGCTTAATATATGCCTTTCACTCTGAAGCTATGATAAATGCCCAAATGCTGTTATGACAATACCAGCCCAGTGTGCTGAGTAATAATTTTCACTGGTGTCCCTGTATGCCTCCCGAGAGGTGCACCTCTATGGCACAAAACATGTCATTGTTTAGCAACAGCCCTAAGAGGCCTATAATTGTAGGAGCATGACCCTGCTCACTTGCCTGTGCCGATTTGAAGTGCGCAGTCAGAGAGCTTATGTTGCTGCACAAGACTTCAGATTCTAGTGTTCCCAATCTGTCACCTTTCAGGCACACCGAGAGTAAATGCAGCATATGAGCCTTGAGGGGAATCGTTAAACCTGCGCACTAAACAATCCCCACATCCCCACCCTCAAAGTCATTTGGGAGAGTGTGCAGTCAAACGCCTGCCTGCCTGGGTAATCAATGTAATAGCCTCTCCCCGCAGAAGCATTTCCTTGTCCTGAAGATCGGAAAAACGGATTGTGCAGTGCGAGCAGTAAAGTCGGCCTTAAATCAATTTGATCCAAGTGAAGTTGCTGCCCTGCGTGCGCCCGCGGAGCAGGGCTGTTTATTTATTTCCCACTCCGCACCGCTCCCTACACATCTGGCACATTTAACGTGCCCCTTCCCGGTGCTTGGGTGGCAGCATGTGTCCGTCAGTTTTGCCACCACCCATTTGCAGCTGCCACCCAGAGCAGGCACTGTGGGCTCAAGAGCCGTCCACACAGGTAGCGCTCACGTGCGCAGCGCCTGGAAGCAGCACTGTCCTCACCTGTCTCTTTGTCCCGTAAGTCGTCCAGGTGGGTCCCAAGTCGTTTCAAGGTTAGTTGGAACCTTTACCCACACGTCCCGGGGCATGTATAAAATCTCCATTCCCAGCACCCCCAGCCGAACTGGCATAACTCCCAGGAGCAGCCGATAATGCTGAGTGGGACTCCAGAAAACTGCTTTCGGCCCGGGCGAGTTGCACCGCCATGGTTGAGGGGGGCGCTTAGTCGGGCAAGTCTACCGTTGATCAGTTGGTAGAGCAGAGGACAGCAGTCCAATAACATGCGTCCTTGGAGCACATGTTCGAGTCCGTATCTATATGTTTTTGCCCCGAGGGGCATGAGCAGGGAGCACTGGCAGGGAGGGGTCGGCCGCTCATCGCTCTGACCCTGCGAGGGACATCTACCCCTCGCAAAGGATGTCTGCTATTACAGAACAACTCTTGTTTTCTGTGTCGTTAACGCTGGCTGCAGCGCTGCGATCTGTCTGCAGCGCTTGCAGTGGAAGCGCTGCAGGGACCTGTATTGCTTTCACTAAAGGCACTGTTTGGAACCGGAGCGCTTACCGGTAAGTTAGTAATGGAATCTGCTGGGATTGCAGTCCAGGCACCAGTGGGATGTTAGCAGTGCTTACAAAGAAAGCACTTCTGGACCTGTCTGCAGTGCCTGGTGTGGGGGGCACTGCTGGGGTCTGCAGTGCCTGCTACAGGGGCTTCGGATCGCCAATGCTTCCGGGGGAGGCAGTGCTGGGATCCTGGGAGAGGATGAGAAAGAGTAGGGAGGGCTGGAGCACTTGCCTCTAGCTTGAGCTGAATAAGGCACCAAATTAAACTCTGGACTTTGCCTGAGGCACAGCAAGTCACCACCGACTCGGGTTATGAATGACTTGGAGTGGTGGGAGGGGACGCCCGGGCCAGAGGCAGATGGAGCGGACTTCAAACAGGGGTGCAGGAGCACTAAAAACGGCATAAACGGGGGCAGAGGCAGAGGCTCGATACTCACCTTCACTGCGGTGAAACAAAATGGCGGCCGCAAGCTTCCGATTTTTTCGGAATAGGGGGCGTGGTTTTGCTGTTTTGAGTGACAGACAACGTCACTGTCTAAAGAACAGCAAAACTTACTCCCCCAAATCTGAAAAAAAAGACGGAGCTATATCGGAGTGATGCATCTCTCCTCCAATGGCTGGCCTCCGTTAAGGAAGCCAGCCAATGGAGGAGAGACGGGCCAGGGAGGCGGGTTCTAAAGCCCTACTAAGAAACATTAAATTTCCTCCCCAGACTGCGGAAGCGCAGCCTTTAGGTCCTCGACCTAAAAAGGGGGTTAGCCCTATTACTCCAAACGCATCTGAGCCTCTGTAAACATATAAATATACAAAACAATGCGTCGGAATTAATATTTCTAATAGCAATAAATGCGAAGGGAAATACTAATTAGACCTTCTTTGGAGCACAACTCTCTCACTTTTAGTTGCTATTGAATAAATGTCACCAAATCAACCTGTGGTTCTGTTTATTTTATTTTTTGTTATTCTATATATATTTTCTTAAGCAAAAGATGGAAAAAACAATACATAAATCTATATTTGACAAAAAATTTTTTAGATTGCTCTAATCAATTTCACAGATGCTCATTTATATATACACAAACAGCATTCTGTTCAGAGATAGCCCCATATTCTCATGCAGAAGTACTATATTGGACTGCCATCACTCTAATCCTTTTATCAACATTATTGTACTCCCATACTCATTTTAACATTTCTTTAAATTTTTTCAAGGTTTCTCATTTCAAGCTCGACGCATTTCGGCCTTATAATATTTTAGGCCTCATCAGGACTGGGGTAATGAACTAGATACCTACAATATAGAAAATGCTCTGTTTATATACATTATTTTTTTATATATACTGAATATATATACCTTCAAATCCTACCAGTTTTTAAACATATCACAAACAAACCATATTATACCAAAAACAATAACACCACCTCTTACCAGGGTTATCTACACATTATTCTCAAAACTTTTTAATGACTCGGGATGCAGTCAGTACCTCTCAATCCCAAATAACGTAAAATAATATCAAAAACAAAAAATAGATAGACCAAAGGCATTGAACCGTGTAAGAAAGGAAAAAAATCACCCAATATGTGCAACCACTAATTCATTAAGAAGCATATACAAATTTTAAAATTTTCATATCCTTCTATTAATATTATATGAAACTATAAACTGCCAAGTTCATCTAGGGTATGTTTTCACATTCCATCTCGTATTTATTAAATGGAGGAATATACTTTCTATTTATATAATGGAGGATATACCTTGTAAAGATGGCGAGTTCAGCTTTTACTAATCCTGCTTGACTAAACCGGGGCGTTTGTTTTTTCAACTACTTCCACGTTATTGTGTTCGGCTATACGGCAACCTTTATCAGATAGTGAACAAACACCCAGGGATGACGGACAGATATCTCTACCATACTTCACAACATGATGTTTAATTGAAAAAATAGTTATCGCGAATATCCTACCTCCGTGTTTGCGGCAGAACTCGTGCATCAGCATACACTTCCGCAGTCTTTAAACAGCCTTTAAACAGCCCTGGGGGAGGTATCCCCTACGTGTGTTCTCTCTTCAATGTACTTGGAATATAGAAGAGGAAAAACATATATATATATATATATATATATATATATATATATATATATATATGTGTGTGTAAAACGAGCGCATATATATATATATATATATATATATATATATATATATATATATATATATATATATATATATATATATATGTGTGTAAAACGAGCGGCCAACTACCCAAGGTTTTAGGAAAGGTCAAAATGACCTTTCTGTGAATCGTTTCTGAGCCTCAATTGCCTCTAAATCGGCCTCAATGATCTCCACACCTTGGGCAAGAACGCCATCTCCACACTACTTCCGATGTCGGCTTCGTAGGATTGTCACGTGATCGGAATGTTCCTCGCCCGTGAATTTAAACTAATTACGTCACGGACATAGAAAGCGGACTGTATGCAATCTGGTTGGTCTTACAAACTCCCCTCTTTATTAGAGGTGTTCCGTGGCCATTTTTTATATATATAAAAATATCTCCATAGGCTTATGTGAAATGCATTCGGGTCCTCACGCGTAATATACAGTATGTTAAAAACTCCTTTCAATGTGACCCGCAGTATTTATATAATCAAATCACTGATTGCTATTGAAAAAAGACTAGTGAAACTCTATTTTCCTAAGCTCCCACGCATCGGGGGTCCAGCACCTAATTATATATTTACAACTATTATAAAATGTAATCTAAAATGTAAATAGCTCCCTGAACTCAGCTAGTACTTTGTTTAATCTGAAGAGTTATGTAAACATCATCATAAGTTCTCTTAAGATACCAGTGATTAGGTGTTCAAATATATGAAAAACAACTAATAGTATATATTTCAAATTATTAATAACAAACAGATAAATCCAAGAAAGTGACAAAGTGAAAAATAAAGAATAAAGAAAAACCACCACCGGTGAGAGATACTTTCTGCTGCTCCTCACAATCTCCTTTTCATCTTCATATTCATTATAATGTTTCCGCCTGTCTAAAAAATACAATCCATACTAATATAATAAAGAGTGCCCAAACCTTTGAGGCGGGTAATCTCAGGAACCACAGCACCAATCACAACACCGAATACAGCGTTGGAAAGGGCAGTTGCAGAAGAAGGACATAGGCTATGCAGACGCCCACCATATACATTTAAAAGGTAAAAGAACCGTGCCAGCAAAATAGTCCCTTATGGGCGTGTCTGCGTTGTGCTGTGGGCGTGTGCTGGGGGCGTGACAAACGCTGGGGGCGTGTGGTACGTTCCCGCCCTTCATGCCATGTCTCATATCGTGTGCTAATTCCACCCTGCTCCCTTTAAATATCCCTGCACCCCATAATCATAACCCACCCTTACTCCTTAAAATACCCCAACACCCTTAAATACTAACCTATCTTAACCCTATAAATATACCCTGTAGACAAACCCCAAACCTATCCCTAAACCCTAGAAATACCCCTGTACCCCAAACCTAGCCTTGAACCCATTAAATACCCCTGTACCTCAAAACCCAAACCTATCCCTGAACCCTAAAAATACCCCTGTACCCCAAAACCTAAACCTAGCCCTGAACCCTAAAAATATCACTGTACCCCAAAACCCAAACCTAGCCCTGAACCCTAAAAATAACCCTGTACCCCCAAACCTACTCCTGAACCTTAAAATACCCCTGTACCCCAAAACCCAAAGCCCTGAACCCTTAAAATACCCTGTACCCCAAAACCCAAACCTACCCCTGAACCCTAAAAATACCCCTGTACCCCAAAACCCAAACCTAGCCCTGAACCCTAAAAATAACCCTGTACCCCCAAACCTACCCCTGAACCATAAAATACCCCTGTACCTCAAATCCCAAACCAAGCCCTGAACCCTTAAAATACCGCTGTACCCCAAAACCCAAACCTACCCCTGAACCCTAAAAATACCCCTGTACCCCAAAACCCATACCTATCCCTAAACCCTAAAACTACCCCTGTATCCCATAACCCCAAACTATATCTGAACCCTTAAAATACCCAAACTCCCCAAAACATATACCTCAGTACCCCAAAACATATACCCCTATACCTATACTTACCTTATCCACATTAAAAAAAACATGCTTTTACCATTCATGCATTTACAACGAATTTCGTTGTAAATGTATGCGTGGTAAAAGCATATAAAATGTAATGCCATGCTTTATAATGGCATTGCGGAGTCATGGTACTTTCGTAATGAAAGTATGCGGAGTGATGGTATGTGGAAAGAAAGTTGAGGAATAATGGGGGTTTACCCTCCCCGGTAAGTACATTGGTGGCACGGCAGCCCACATCTCCAGCAACATACTCATATTTTTTCACTGCCCATTTGAAAAATGCACAGGTCTCTCTCATTGATGGCCAGCACCGACATACACTTTTAGACACACCTCCCGCCACAAGTTCTAGAATTGCGAACTTTAGAGCTGGGGAGCTACGTTCGAATCTCGGCATCAGCTCAACATCCTGTGATTCCAGGCAAATCACAAATGAATGTGTTCTTCTGTAATATAAATTGTGCTCATTCCATGTTGTCAAGTTCGCGCTATATAATATTGCAAGGAAAAATAAAGTAGGGAAACTCGAGTTCACACACTACTGAACGCGCACTCTTAAGTGCATCAGCAGTGAACTGTGAATCTGAGCGTTTCACAGGCCTGTCACAGATAAGAAATGCTATCTAAACGAAATCCTACAAAACAATATACTACTGGCTGGCAGCAATTCATACCCGGACAACGTCGGGACGGGCTGCTAGTGATATATATATCCATTAGTACGTTAGTTATAAAGTGGACATCTAGCACATATCAAAACACCAAACGTATATTCATATGAGCTACTAACAATATACACTAAGTATACAGCTATTTTCCACTACTACTTTATTGCCTGTATTTTTATTGGTGTGTCTCTGACTGCTGTTGTCTGTCTTCTCCGCTGCCTGTACGTGGTCCGTACCCCTTTTTCTTCCCTCTGTTTCCCTCACTGTCACCATGCTCTCTCTGCCATGTCTTTCCTTCTGTACCCCTCGCTGCCAGTGTCTCTGCACAGTTTTCCCTTCTGTTCCCCTCGCTGCCCCCATGCCTCTATGCCCGTTCTGCCTTCTGTTCTTAGCTGCCCCTATATTTCTGTATTCTGTATTTTTTCTGCATCTGTGCCATTAGTTTTTTGTGCCCGTCTGCCCTCTGTGCCACTCGTTTTTGTGCCCCCTTTGCTTTTTGTTCCTCTCGTTTTCCCCTAATTTTTTGTGCCTTTCTGCCGTCTGTGCCACTTGTTTTTCCCTCGTTTTTTGTGCCTTTCTGCCCTCTGTTCCACTCGTTTTTCCCTTGTTTTTTGTGCCCTT
Organism: Lissotriton vulgaris; assembly: GCF_964263255.1. Lineage (NCBI taxonomy): Eukaryota > Metazoa > Chordata > Amphibia > Caudata > Salamandridae > Lissotriton > Lissotriton vulgaris. Next base: position 1,758,603,379 of record NC_141687.1, read on the forward strand.
CTGCCCTCTGTTCCACTTGTTTTTTGTGCCTTTCTGCCCTCTGTTCCACTCGTTTTTTGTGCCTTTCTGCCCTCTGAAGTTCCGTGAATTCTGAACCCGTTTTATAAATGTCATGGTTTTGTTACGAATTTGATAGTAGCGAACTGTAACTAGTGAGTTTGGCAAGTACGAGTGATTTCGTCATGTTAGACCGATGGATTCACTACGTATTTAGGGATTTCGTTCTGAACCCTTGGGTTCCATTTTGTGCATGGCAGCCATTTTGTTGTTGTCATCACATAGGCCGATGACTGCGACCGAACGAGTACACGTACACGTTAGCTCAAGTTTGTGCTGACTTCTGGATGACCCGAGTGAGCTGACCTCGTTGCCTGAAGCTGACCTTGCCAAGCCAGTTCTTGCCCGGTAGCTGATCAAGACTGAGGATCAGAGCACAGGACATTGTAAAGTTTGTCATGCACATACACACCCCTTATCCTGCTTCTTATCTGTTTCTGTTTCTTCCTTTACGCCTCTTTTATGATATGGGTTGTGGTCTTCTATTATGGGTTTGTCCGGCCTGTTCGAGAAAGAATGTTGGGCTTTCCTGTGTAATTAATGGTGGGCTGGACAACTGAAAAGTGGGTTTGTCGTCATGCGATACTTTTTTGCAATAATGCCTATGATTGGACAAATTGTAACTAGTGGGTGTTTGTCCGGAATGTGATTTTTGGCATAAAAGATGATGTCTCGCCATTCGAATTTGAGCAGTCTCTGACGAATATACTTGTGTTGTACTTCGTGGACTTCTGTTCCTGGTTGCAGCCAATAAATTCGATCTTTGACGCCACCGAGAAGTATCCCGTGTCTCTGTATTCTGAGACAGGTGAACCCGAAGACTTTGGGCGTGCCCCTGCCGCCGCTGGGTTCTAAAACCCGGTTCTTCACCTCTGTTCCACTCGTTTTCCCCTCATTTTTGTGCCCTCCTGCCCTCTGTTCCAATCGTTTGTTGTGCCATTCTGCCCTTTGTTCCACTCGTTTTTTCCTTGTTTTTGTGCCCTTCTGCCCTATGTTCCACTCGTTTTCCCCTTGTTTTTGTGCCTTCTGCCCTCTGTTCCACTAGTTTTTTGTGCCTTTCTGCCTTCTGTTCCACTCGTTTTCCCATCATTTTTTGTGCCTTTCTGCCATCTGTGCCACTCATTTTTCCCTCGTTTTTTGTGCCTTTCTGCCGTCTGTTCCACTCGTTTTTTGTGCCCTTCTGTCCTCTGTTCTACTTGTTTTTTGTGCCTTTTAGCCCTCTGTTCTACTTGTTTTTTGTGCCTTTCTGCCCTCTGTTACACTTGTTTCCCCCTCGTTTTAGTGCCCTTCTGCCCTCTGTTCCACTCGTTTTTTTGTGCCCTTCTGCCTTCTGTGTCACAGCTCCTGTGTGCTGTGAGGAAAGTTTGGGAAACGCTGGCGTAGACAGTTTCCAAACACAGCGTGTGCTAAAGTACGTGCTGTGTTTTGAAAATGTCTACGCTTTTGTTAGTAAAGCTCGGGGCAGACGGTGGCCTTTTGTTTAAGTATTGCTGTTAATTAGAGCCCCTTCACGGGCTCTAATTAACAGCAATACTTAAACAAAAGACCACAGTCTGCCCTGCCCTTTACTAACAAAAGTGTAGACACTTTCCAAACACAGCGTGTGCTAAAGTACGTGCTGTGTTGGAAACTGTCTCAGCTTTTGTTAGTAAAGCGCGGGACAGACTGTGGCCTTTTGTTTAAGTATTGCTGTTAATCAGAGCCTGTGAAGGGGTTCTGATTAACAGCAATACTTAAACAAAAGGCCACGGTCTGCCCCGCTCCGACATAGCCACAAGCTCCACCAGCCCCCCCGCCTCCTTACCTGCACTCCTCACGACCGCTCCACCGCCACCGCACCAAAAGTGCCTCATGTTTGCGCCGCTCGCTTCTTTAAAGCGGCCGGAGGCGCGACGTCCTGACTGTGTGAGCGCTCCACGCGAGGTGGTGCGCGCTGACGTCAGAGGGAACGGTGCTGACCACCGAATGTCATTCTCAGTATGATTTTCAGAAAGGTAATGTTGTACCAATGGAGCCCCACTGGGTCTGCATTTAATTCTAGATTCATGTTGTAGAATCCTGTTTTTTATTGGTTGGATTGTTTGTCTTATATAGACTTTTTCACATGGACATATTATACAATAAATTACCTTTTTCGTATTACAATTCGAAAAGGTATAATAAATAAATTGGTATGTCTAGGTTACCCAAAAAAGTTGGTAAAAGCTACCCTTAAAAGGGTTGTTAACACCAAACGTACGCACAAATGAAACACCTTTAACATGTGTCTTACCTATGGACCCAAAGCTAACCAATTTAAAAAGTTTATTTTAAAAAGTTGGCATCTTGTACAACAGATAGGAATCCCAAAACCTTTGTTTGCCTTTAAAAAAGGTAGAAATATATGACAACAGTTAGTGAGAGCTTCAAGGAAGATTAATCCATCTGAAAAAGATATAAGAAGTCTAATGAAGCTACCTCCAGATGTGGGTCACTACAGATGTCAAAATTGTGCAGCATGTTCCTTGACTGAAGATTCAAAACAAGTGTTCCTAAATGGGCAGAAATATACACACCATACCTTTTTGAATTGTAATACGAAAAAAGTAATTTATTGTATAATATGTCCATGTGAAAAAGTCTATGTAGGACAAACAATCCAAACAATAAAAAACTGGATTCTGCAAAATAAATTTAGAATTAAAGGCAGAACCAGTGGGGCTCTATTAGTACAACATTACCTTTCTGAAAATCATACTGAGAATTACATTCGGTGGTCAGTACTTCTGACTCTATAAAATGTGAACAATGAGGAATTACAAGTCAAATTAAACAGCTTATGGGCAACATTAATTGCGAAGTACCACACTGCAACTTGAGGTTTGAATGATCAAGATGAAATCTGGTCGCTTATATGAATCTCCGTTTTAAATATGAACCTGATCTGACATGTGAAGTGGAAAATAGCTATATACTTAGTGTATATTGTTAGTAGCTCATATGAATACACGTTTGGTGTTTTGATATGCACTTTATAACTAACGTACTATTGGATATATATATATCATTGTATTTTTTTAGACAGGCGGAAACATTATATTGAATATGAAGATGAAAAGGAGATTGTGAGGAGCAGTAGAAAGTACCTCTCAGCGGTGGTGCTTTTTCTTTATTCTTTACTTTTCACTTTGTCACTTTCTTGGATGTATCTGTTTGTTATTAATAATTTGAAATAAATACTATTATTTGTTGGTTTTTATATATTTGAACACCTAATCACTGGTATTTTAAGAGAGCTTTCAATGTTGTTTACATAACTCTTCAGATTACACATTGTACTAGCTGAGTTCTTTTAGGAATAGGGAGCTATTTACATTTTAGATTACATTTTATAATAGTTGTAAATATATGATTAGGTGCCGGACCCCCGATGCGTGGGAGCTTAGGAAAATAGAGTTTCACTAGTACTTTAATAAAATGCCCCGTCTTATTTGAATAGCAAGCAGTGATTCGATTATACAAATACTGCGGGTCACATTGAAAGGAGTTTTTAACATACTGTATAGTACGCGTGAGGACCTGAATGCATTTCGCATAAGCCTATGGAGATATTTTTATTCGGAAACAAAAACTTACGCGGCACACTTTTATTTCAGGTCAAATCGCAAAAACTCCTACGTGTTTCGAACAAACGTTCTTGGTCACGGCAGTGTTCTACGTTAGTCCCTTTTCAATTTCCACATTTTATACTCGATCTCATTACATTCGTAGAATAATGCATTGTGGGCCATGTAGTTGTCATATATTTCACATGTCATTTTGTTTCATTTGTCAGGGTAATGGTGGGGTCACATATCATTGAGTGGTGCACTGTTACATGTTTACTCTTAAAAGTAGATATTTTTATATATATAAAAAATGGCCACGGAACACCGCTAATAAAGAGGGGAGTTTGTAAGACCAACCGGATTGGATGCAGTCCGCTTTCTATATCCGTGACATAATTAGTTTAAATTCACGGGCGAGGAACATTCCGGTCACGTGACAATCCTACGAAGCTGACATCGGAAGGAGTGTGGAGATGGCGTTCTTGCCGAAGGCATGGATATCATTGAGGCCGATTTATGGGCAAGTGAGGCTCAGAAACGATTCACAGAAAGGTAATTTTGACCTTTCCTAAAACCTTGGGTATTTGGCCTCTCGTTTTACATATTTATATATGTTTTTCCTCTTTTATAGTCCAAGTACATTGAAAAGAGAACACACGTAAGGGATACCTCCCCTAGGGCTGTTTAAAGGCTGTTTAAAGACTGCGGAAGTGTATGCCGACACACGAGTTGTGCTGCAAACACGGAGGTAGGATATTCGCGATAACTAGTTTTTCAATTAAACATCAAGTTGTGAAGTACGGTAGAGACATCTGTCCGTCATACCTTGGTGGTTGTTCACTATCTGATACAGGTTGCCGCTATAGCCGAACACAATAACGTGGAAGTAGTTAAAAAAAAAACGCCCCGGTTTAGCCAAGCAGGATTAGCAAACACTGAACGTGCCATCCTTACAAGGTATATCCTCCATTATATAAATAGAAAGTACATTCCTCCATTTAATAAATACGAGGTGGAATGTGAAAACATACCCTAGATGAACTTGTCAGTTTATAGTTTCATATAAAATTCATAGAAGGATATGAACACTTTGAAAATGTGTACATGCTTCTTACTGAATTAGTGGTTGCACATATTGGGTGATATTTTCCTTTCTAACACGGTTCAATGCCTTTGGTCTATCTATTTTTTGTTTTTGATATTATTTTACGTTATTTGGGATTGAGAAGTTCTGACTGCATCCCGAGTCATTAAAATGTTTTGTGAATAATGTGTAGATAACCTTGGTAAGAAGTGGTGTTATTGTTTTTGGTATATATGGTTTGTTTGTGATATGTTTAAAAACTGGTAGGATTTCAAGGTATATATATATTCAGTATATATAAAAAACGATGTATATAAATAGAGCATTTTCTATATTGTAGGTATCTGGCTCATTACGACAGTCCTGATGAGGCCTGAAATATTATAGGGCCGAAATGCGTCAACCTTGAAAGGAAAAGCCTTGGGATTACAATCATGTTGATAAAAGGACTAGAGTGATGGTAGTCCAATATTGTACTTCTGCACGAGAATATGGAACTATCTCTGGACAGAATGCTGTTTGTGTATATATAAATGAGCATCTGTGAAATTGATTAGGGTAATCTAAAAGTTTTTTGTCAAATATCGATTTATGTATTGTTTTTTCCATCTTTCGCTTTAGAAAATATATATAGAATAACAAAAAATAAAATAAACAGAACCACAGGTTGATTTGGTGACATTTTTTCAATAGCAACTAAAAGTGAGAGAGTTGTGCTCCAAAGAAGGTCTAATTAGTATTTTCCTTCGCATTTATTGCTAAAAGAAATATTAATTCCGACGCATTGTTTTGTATAGTTATATGTATTCATAGATAAAGCAGCATTAGATAATCTTCGCCCTATTTCGCTATTACCGTTTGTTGCAAAGATTGCTGAAAAAGTAGTTAACAAAGCAGCTAACAAATCACATCAATAAGAATGATTTACTGCACCCATCACAATCGGGCTTTAGAGCTGCACAATCCACAGAGTCAGTACTACTCATGGCCACGGATACAATGAGACAATACGCGGATGAAGGGCAGACAGCGGCAATGATCCTGTTGGATTTCAGCGCGGCCTTTGATACCGTCTCACATGGGCTGCTCCTTCATAGATTAGAGGAATGTGGTATCAGAAGTACAGCATTGCAATGTTAAATGTTATGTTATGTTAAATTTTTATTTATTCAGCGCACGTACGCCCATGGGCTTCATGGCGCTTTCGAAGTTTGCCAGAACACAGCATAACACTTAAAAATACATTTGCGTCAGGGTACATTTCACACCTATTTAAGAGTAGGCCTGTTTAAAAAGCCATGTTTTAAACGTTTGTCTGAAAGTAAGAAGAGTGTCACACTGTCTTAAAGATAATGGAAGGGCATTCCATAGGGAAGCGGCAAGATAATGAAAACCGCTACCACCCTGATGTTTTTTCTTAAATGGGGGGACCCTTAATAGTTCTTGATGGGCTGAACGGAGATTACGTGAGGGGGTATATTTACATACCAGATTCTTTATGAATTTAGGACCCTTGCCCTGCAAAGCTTTAAAGATAATGCAGCCGGCTTTAAAAGCAACTCTCTGGGCTACCGGCAGCCAGTGCAGATTTTCCAATTCTGGCCTAATGGATTGCCATTTAGGTTGTTTACTTATGAGCCTGGCTGCCTGGACATACTGTAATCTCTTAAGCTGACCTACTGGAAGGCCTAAATACAAACGATTCGAAAAATCAAGCCGAGATAGCACCAAAGCGATAATTACCTGAATCAGATCTGAGTGAGTTAGAAAATGGGCAATTTTCTTTATTTTTCTCAATTGGAAAAAACTAGATAAGACTACCATCCCTATACGGTTTTTAAGCGATAAATCCTCACTAACAGTCACCCCCAAGCTCTTCACAGTGTGGGATTTAGTGGGAGGAGTTCCCATATCAGATGGCCAAAAGTGGGGTCCCCAGCTAATTTCACTTTTCCCGGGCAAGATAAATTCTGTCTTGCCCGGGTTGAGCTTAAGATGGTTCAGATTCATCCATCTCTGGATATGGGACATAGTTTTTTGAAATTCAGCCACTGCATCAGGGGAGTCCAGAGAAAAAACGAGTTGCAGGTCATCCGCATAATTAAAAATTGTAACTTTGTGGCTTCTCAAAGAGTACAATAAAGGGCGTAAATACAGATTAAAAAGTAGCGGGGACAAAGAGGATCCTTGCGGAACTCCACAGGTAGAGACAATTTTTGGGGCTGTAAACGTCCCCAATCTAACGGATTGAGAATGTTCAGAAATAAAGGATTTCAGCCAACTCAAGGCAGGGCCCCTGAGGCCAGCCTGCTCGACACGGTTGACAAGAATAGAAAAGTCAACCGTGTCGAACCAGGCCGACAGATCCAGGAGCACCAATGCTTGGTGAGCGTCTCTGTCTGCGTTAGATCTCAGGGTTTTCTGGACCGCCAGTATCACTGTCTCGGTTGTGTGGCATGGGCGAAAACCTGCCTGATTCAGTTCCAGATATTCAGTATATTCAATAACATTTGAAAGACAATTAGAGACACAGGCTTCCAAAATTTTTGATAAATAGGGTAAGAGGGAAATCGGCCTATAATTCGTAAGATCATATGGGTCAATACCAGATTTTTTGGTTAAAGGGATCAACAGAGCATGCTTAAACCCACTCGGTACCTTGCCTTGTACAAGTGAGTCATTCAATAAAGGGAGAATACTTTGAGGGATAGCAAGTCCTACTTCTTTAAAAATATAGAGCGGGCAAATATCATCAGGCGATCCAGATTAGACACGGATGAGAAGATCAGAAAAGGTTTTGGACTCAATGGGAAAAAAAGTGTCTAGTGTAGAGGGGTTGTAAAATATATCATCTATTGGAGTTGGAATGGGAAAGCTAGTTATATTCTGTTTTATAGTGACAATTTTTTCCCTGAAAAAATCGTTCAATGAATCACATAATTTTTGAGTGGGAATTATTGGGGGAGCTGTCCTGTCATCATTGCAGAGATTGTTCACTGTATCAAATATCTCTTTTGATTTATTCAAAGAGTTCATAATTTTCAATGAAAAGTAATTGGTTTTATGTTGTATGAGGGTTTTTTGGTATATTTTCCTATCAGAACAATACATCTCTTTATCCTGTAGTAGATAGTTAGCTCTCCATTTCCTTTCTATTTGTCTGATCTCAAGTTTTAATTTCTTCAATTCTGGAGTGAACCATTTATAGGCCTCCCTCCCTCGTGATCTAGGAAAGCTTACTAGAGGAGCATGAATTTCTGCAGCTTGGCACAGCCATTGTGAAAATAACTTTTCACTAGATTCTATATCCCCATATTGAAAGGGAAGGGTGGTGGCCAGAGTATTTAAGAATAGAGAGGTAGATCTAAGGATTTCCATTTCCGGATGTCTCTGCCCGCCTGTAGTCTAGGTATGACAGTTCCATTGATTATAAATGAAAAATGTATTAAAAAAATGGTCTGACCAACTGCAAGGACATATAGAGGGCAAAGATAAAGACAAATTATATGACCAAGTTTGATCAAGGCTATGGCCCTTCTGATGAGTGGGAAAATGTATATGTTGTTTCAAGTTAATGTCCAGTAGTAGGTCTTTCAGTTCTGCTGCTTGAGAATCTAATGCCACATTATCAAACCAGTAATTCAAGTCCCCAATTAAAATAAGTTTAGAATAATTGATGACGCAGGAGGCCAATTGTTCTGCTAGCAGAGAGGGGAACATGACCATACACTGAGGAGGGCGATATAATAAAATTAATAATAACGCCCCACTATCAGTGTCTAATTTGATGACAATGTTTTCTGTGTTCGGGAGCAGCAAAGGTGAGAGTTCTCGGAACTGATGAGTTTTAAGAATAATAGCAGCTACTCCCCCCCCCTGTTTTCCAGATGGGCGATTGGCTGAAAGAATATAGTAGTCAGAGGGGAGAGATGCAAGTATATCTGGTAATAAATCAGAAGTAAGCCAAGTTTCTGTCAAAAAAAGAATATCTGGTTTTTCACATGTCAATAGAAGAAAAATATCTACCTGGTGTTTAATCATTGACCGTGTATTAAGGTAGATGCATCGGAACTTAGACAAAGGTTTATTAGGAATAACATAATCCGTACATGAAGACATCGTGGGTGGGGGGGCAGCTTTTAGGGTATCTTTGGCGATGTCAAACTGAGAGATAAGTTTTAAAGTATGCGAAGATAATGGCAGCTCCGAATTACCAATGGGTCTAAGTGCAACTAAATCAGAGGCAGAATAGATAAAATTTTGTCCAGAGTCAGCGGCCCCAGGTTCCGGACACTCGCCTTCGGCGCACCAACGTCGCGCCCGCTGCGCTCGTCCGCTGCGCTACCTCAGACACATTGCGCTTTATGGGAGGAAGCCTCGGGCTACTGGACCACTGACTCTGGTGCCAGTGCCCTTCAGGCTCCTCCTAATATGGCGCCCGCTCTCCACCGGATCGGCACGAGAAGCCGCGGTGAGAGAGCCGCCCTCCACACGAACGTTAGAGGAGCCGCGATGGACCAGGGCGGAGGGGAGTTCTGCACAGCAGGTAGGAACAACAAATGACAAGCTGGTATCAGCAGTAAGTTTAAAAAGCTAAGCGCCTGCCTTTGCTCTGCAGGACGCTGCAGAGGTGCAAATATCGCCAATTAAAAAGCAACCATAGAAGACACAAATAGTAAATTGCCTCAGCAGGTTAAAATAATTACAATGCCGCACTGTTGCACAATGTGTATCCTTAGGCGCGCTGCGTCCCAGTGGCACCAGGGAACTGCCACTAACCTGGTAACCACACGGGAAACAGCACAGCACAGTCGCTTTATGGGAGGGAGCCTCGGGCTACAGGACCGCTGACTCTGGTCCCAGTGCCCTTCAGGCTCGTCCCAATATGGCACCCGCTCTCCACCGGACCGGCACGAGTAGCCGCGGTGAGAGAGCCGCCCTCCACACGAACGGCAGAGGAGCCGCGATGGACCGGGGCGGAGGGGAGCTCTGCACAGCAGGTAGGAACAACAATTGACAAGCTGGTATCAGCAGTAAGTTTAAAAAGCTAAGCGCCTGCCTTTGCTCTGTAGGATGGCGCAGAGGTGCAAATATCGCCAATTAAAAAGCAAACATAGAAGAGACAAATAGTAAATTGCCACAGCAGGTTAAAATGATTACAATGCCGCACTGTTGCACAATGTGTATCCTTAGGCGCGCTGCGTCCCAGCGGCACCAGGGAACTGCCACTAACCTGGTAACCACCGGTTGCGATGGATGGTATGGATGGATGGTATCCTTTCTTTCCTCACATAGCTTCCAAGTTGCCCAGCAATCATAACTGTGTATAAAGATTCCCTCTACCTCAGGGAGTTCGACAGGGATCGATACTGAGCCCCACGTTATTCAATCTATAAGTGGGACCATTGGCTGATCTAGTGGGGGAGTACAATGTTACAATTGTGTTGTACGCTGATGACACTCAGCTGATTGTGATGTCTCAAAACAGTGAACAGGCAGCTCTCCAATTCTCCATGTGTTTGGAGGATGTGGCTGCATGGATGTCAAATCACTGCTGAAAGTTGAATGGTAACAAAACTGAGGGAATGATTGTGGGCAAGGCCCCAAACATATGGAGATCTGCCTGGTGGCCTGAGACATTAGGCCAATTACCCACCTCAAAAACTAAGGTGAAAAACCTCGGAGGGTGGTTTAACTCCAAATCGTCATTTGAGAGTCAAAACCGTAGAGTAGTAGGAAAATGCTTTGGGACTCCAAAAATACTTAGAAAGATCCTTGATTTACTGCAGAAGAATGCCAGGAAAACCATTGTACATGCCTCTGTGACCTCCCAACTGGACTATGGCAATGTACTATACTTAGGGGCATCAAAGAAAGGCCTGACTAAACTTAAGTCAGTACAAATTAAGCCTTCTCGTTCGGTACTAAGCCTCCCTTGAAGAGCATCTACAAAGAAAGCCTTGGCAGAATTGCTCTGGTTGCCAGTTGGGAAAATAATTGTGTTCAAGGCAATGTGCTATTGTCATCGAAGACTGTTAAAAAAAGCCCACAATATCTATATTCTCTAATAACTCGATATACTCCCAGACGGAACATAAGATCTGAAGGTAGGGCGCTCGTAAATGTACAGAGAATTAACACAGCAAGAATGGGGGCACGCTCATTCAGATACCTCCCTGCCAAAACGTGGAACACGCTTCCAGAAGATCTACGAATGGAGACTCTCGAAACCAGGTTTCACAGACACCTGAAGAGTTGGTTATTCTCCTTCAGCATATTAGAGCTCCCCAAGAATTTAAGTCCTATTAGCCGAACCTGCCTCCCTTCCTTTTTAGTGAGTCTGTTTTAGCGTGGGGACACACCCGTGGTGTACCCATGCGCTCTACAAATGGATTAAATTAGATTAAATCAATGTGTGGGCCCTAAAATGAGGTTTAAGTCTGGCACTGGAGTATGGCAGCAATGGCATTCAGAACCAGTGTAATTCTAGCTAAGATTATATGATGTTACCTGGGCCCAAAGGAAGATGCAGAATTGTTGGTGTTTTAAATGACCATTGCGTGCAACTTTGTCAGTTTAATGTAAAATTTAAGCCAATCCTTGTAAATAAACACATATAATAGACAACAATATTCCCACGTCTTTCTCATCAGGGCTAGCTGACCAGATGTCGCCTGTCCCCATTGCATGAATCGTTTGTATGAATGAGTGTGTCAAAGATCCAACAAATGTTACAATTGAAAGAGCTTTGAAAGCTATCATTAATATCCGGTGTATTAAAAATTGCCCGTGGAGCCCAGTCTCATTGTGCAGTTCTTGGAAAGTAAGCAGCCTAGGGTCCCTGAATAATTCACCCACTGTGGTAATTCATAGTCTCCCCACCTCAGTAAATCAGTTGCAGTGACAGTGCCAGTCTGCAGTGACAATCTCCATTGGAATCAGAGTAACGTATGGTCTCACTGGGGACCTGTTATTTCAACTTCTTGATAAGCAGCAAACCACTAGTCTGTCCAGTTATGGGAGGCCACTGGGTGGAGGGCAGTCCAGTAAAAGCAGCATCTGCGAGCATCCCCTTCCAATTGTATTGATAAGTACTATGTTTACACAAGATGATGACCTGCAAGCTATCTAGACATCCATTGGAGCTGGGCCGCTAAGTAATAATTTTCAAAATCCAACACCCCTCTCCCTGCCTTCCAAGAAGCAGCTTACGTTTTTCCAGAGCCATCCTTCTTCTCCAAGTGTCCCATACAAGGTCTCCAAACATTGTTGGGATCAACAACGGCAAATTAACAAAATGTTAATATCACTCTCTTTGATATTGTGCTGCGGCCGAGAACGGATAGCGCCAGAAATTATCACAATGCAATTTCTACTCTTAAGGATAGCATAACTGCCACTAGATAACTGTCCAGAAGAACTGAGTCAGTATGATAAATGTTTCTACCCACAAAACAGAAGGTATACATCTCCCATCGTAGTTGTCTGCCTCCAGCTCGACCTCCTCACTCACTAGAGCAGGGCTGAGTGGAAAGATGTATGATTTCCCCAGTTAACCCCTAGGCCCTAGACTTCTTGAAACAATGAAAGTGCCTAAACTACAGATTAGCATTTATATTATCTTTCGCATAAAGAAGCATGTTGTTGGCATATAGGGAGATGGAGTGCAGGATTCCTATAATCTGGAGCCTACAGCGGTCATCCTCCTTCTGTATCATAGCTGCTAATGGCTCCCCAGCCAATGCGAATATCAGTGGGTATGGTTGGCAAACTTGCTGTGTGCCTCTGGAAAGTTGGTTTTAACCCCTTCCATGCTCATGACGGAACGGTTCCGTCATGAGCGTAAGGTGGCCTGTGCTTATGACGGAACCGTTCCGTCATGGTTCCATAGGCCCAATGGAACGTTCAGCACCGCAGCAAAATTCGCGCAGCACAGAAGGGGTTAAATGGAAAGATCAACTTATTGGTTTTAACCCTAGCAGTCGGCCTATAGTCATTTAAACTATTGAACCATTTGCATTCCAAGACCAAATCTCATTAGGACTTTAATCGCATAATACCAGTTAACGTAATCAAAGGCCTTTTCCAGGTCTAGTGTGAGGCAAGCAGAATTAGGCTATCTCCTATGGGGCTGATTCTATTATACCAAGGAAATTCCTCATGTTTAGGGAGGAATCCAATCAGTTATGACCCCATTTTGATTGGCATGTATCAAGAGGCGCAAATTTGGGAGAAATTGTCTCAGGGGGATTCAATTGAGTATATTGTACTCTGTCGTCAGGGTAGAGATACGCTTATATAAAGGTATATCTAAGGAGTCACTTCCTGTATTAAGTATCGAGACCACCAGATCTTCATTAATGATGGATTGACAAATATCCCAACTTCTGTGATTCTTCATAAAGAGTAACCAGTTTAGGAATCAGTAAGGAACTGAATATTGATACCACCTAATATCAAGGATAGAATATCAATGGACAAAATATTTAAAGGTAAATGCATTTAGGGAAGTATAGATTTACTGTGTAAAACTCTGTGGGGATCCCATCTAATCTATGTGTTACAGTTACCTTGTTGTTAAGTGCTCCTATTATCGTGTTTAGTTATTGGAGAGTCCATCTTCACAGCTTGGGCACAAGTTGAATCTGGCAGTGTCACTCCAGCCAAAAAGTTATGTATGTCACCCTCCCAAGGATCTTTAACCCTGATATAGTTTCCCATAGGAAATTACTGGTTTATCTGCTTCTGTATGTGTTTAGCTGTCTATGCATTGTAGTCAACACATCTTAATCTTTCTGATGGTGCTGCATGAAATTCTTTTGCTTGTAAAATCTGTGCTGAATGGCCCCCATTCGTGGAGTCTGCTTGCTCTAGGTCAATACAGGAGTCCTCTGTCTTTTGGAGATCATTTAAAATTACTTTCTTGGCCCTGACAGTTGTTTGAAAGCACGTGCCTCTCAGCACAACCTTAGACACCTTCCATTCAACTTGGGGGAAGGAGGTTCCTGTTATTATCCCTAAAGTAGTTGATAGTTTCTCTTGATGTTTCCCCAAAAACTGCATCCTCACATCAGAAGGGCTGCAGTGTCCATGTTGGAAAAGAATCGAAAGTCCTCCCCATTTCCAATTCCATCGCGATATGGCAGGGACCATTTTACCAATAAAAGTGGTATTTGTGACGCTGTGTCTTAGCAGTGAAGATCAAAGTGTACTGTCTCATCTTGTGTGCAAGTTATGTGGAACAGAGAAAAAGGAGTAATATTTCATGTCCGTGCATACAGCGCCAAGAATCTGCCAGTAGCTAATGGTCCAGCCCCTTAACATTCATAGACTGCCGCAGACTATGACAGGAGGGGCGCGTTCTGTCTAAAGTCATGCAGGGACACTATTAAAATCCCCTCCCAGAATGCAGGACCTACCAACCCATTCAGAGAATGTGGTTGAGAGTTATGTGGAAAGTTTTAGTGGTCGGTATTTGGAGCATAAATACTTCCCAACACAATTGGTCGGCCATTTAAGTTCCTTACAGTAGTTCAAACCTCTCATCTCAATCAAACAGGGTGACATTTCCCACAAATGAAACTATTGGTATCCCCCACATCACTGCACCACTGGTATACGCAGAATATTTTGTAGAAAGCACTTATCCTTCCACCTGTGTTGCAATGTGGTGCAAGAAAGCTGTATGTTTTTGTCTTCTTCTAAGCTGAGAATGAATCTTATGCTGTTGACGTTTGTAGCATGTGTGACTGTAGATACACATGCTACATACTCCTGCCATCTAGTGTTGAGCTCAAATGTTTGCAACTTGTTTTTTTTCAAAGTTGTCCTTCGAGATACGATGTATAGTAACTCCTCACTTAGTTGATAATGCGCAGGGACCCCGCCTCCATTGTAAGTTACTTTTTTTCTCCATCGGGTTCAGACATTCATCTACCAATCGGGCTCCATGTTCAAAGCATAATAGTGCCTACCGCCTACCGCCGGGCAGATTCCTTTCTTCGACTCCTGTTGTCGCAGAACAATTCTCACAGATCCTGCTTCATCATTATTCAATGTACTTCAACAACCACACTCACGCTTCCTTACGAGTCTTAGCCCACTCTTGTGGCCTATCACCTCTCACCTCTAACCTCGGGTATCCCATTGTCAAGAATTCCAGGTCAATGATGGAAAGGTCGCGCTTCCAATACTGCCCCCAATGCCATGTAAAGTTCCCCTGGACTGACCACCTTCAAGTCTTCAATCTCTGCTTTTCCCCCAAGCATGACAAGAACACCTGCCAGGAATGCCTCACTTTTCCGTAGAAGAAGACCCTTGAAAACCGACGCGATTGAAGGAGAACCAATCGCAGAATGCAGCAATGAGACAGATGCAACACCAACATCTTCAGGGAACAAGATGTCGAGTTGGAGGATGAAGCCATCTTTTCCAAGACCGAGTTGCTGCATTCCAGTTCAGAGGAGAGCTCACCCTCTGAATCAGAAGGAGAGAAGCACCAGGGTCCAGAGGTTCATCTGAATTCTTCGACTGTGAGTCCAAATTACCTTGGAATCCACACCTCCTCCAAAGCATAGGAGACCTAATGACAGAGGCCATAGCCTCTTCTCTGCTTTACCTCCTACTCCTCACATCCGACATTTCCTGCTGTTTCCCCTGCTCCCCCACCACTTTCCTCACTGCCACCACATGTGCCACCTCCAGCTTCACAGGAGGGGTCACCACACTTCCTATGGGGAGGGCTGCCCAATGTATCCAGCTGAGCTTATGAGGTCCCTATGATCCTTAACACAGACCCCTGATATGTGTCTCCATAAACCACCTGAGACACTAGCTCCCCCCCCCCCCCAGACACTAACTTGTACCAAAACAGTACAGTAGATATGCACGTTGTGCAGGAAGACAACAACGTCCTGGTTACAACTCTTTCAAAGACACAACGTACCCTCAAGTTCCTCTCAGTGCTGAAAGGGCTGCTTAAGACCCCTGCATTCAAAATTGGAGACAAGGCTCAGGTCATCACACCTAGGTTCAACAAAAAGTACAACCCTATGCTCTAACTCTCCCCTACATCCATGCCATGTTCTCCCGTTCTCTCTCATGATCGACACAGTGCAGAAAGGTGCTAACCCACTGGGTACAGAGTATTGTCCATCTTCTGACAAGTAGAGTAAAAATATTGATGCAGCAAGCAAGAAGCAGTACAACTCTGTTGTCCTGCTCTCCAATACGTCAGGATGTATTGGGATGAGACAGAGGAACTTCTTCAACACCTCCCTGCACAGTATAGACAATGTTGACAAGAGCTGGTTACAGGGGACTAGACCATCTCAAAAGTCACCATCCGCTGCACTCTCGACGCAGCCGAAAATGCGACCAGGGGTGGTAATACCATTATCATAGTCTAGTGTCATTCCTGGCTCTCTGTCTCTGGTTTTAAGCCAGCAGTACAACAGCAGCTGCTTTAACTGCCTTTTATTGATGAACACCTAATTGGGTCGCAGGTAGATTAGATGCTTGGAAAGCTCAAGAAAGACGCAGATATAGCCAGGGCGATGGGTGACTTTCAGACAACCACTACTCAGGGTCCTTTCGCAGGTCACTGTACAGGGGGGCAGTAAGACCACCTCGCCGGACTCTCCTGCGTCTTACCTGAGGTAGCAACAACTGTACCACCAAATATCAACACAGGTATATTCAGGAGGAAGTTACAAGGAAACAACACCATGTGGCGGGGTCAAAGGAGCCATGTCCTTCAAGCAGTGACTCCCTTTCACTTCCCCCCAATCACACTACACCTGTCAAGGATAGACTACAGGGATCTCTCCCTCACTGGGAAGAGATCACTGCTGACCAGTGGTTTTCCCAATCATACAACACAGCAACCACCTGGAGCTCACTGCAAGCATACCAAACATCCCATCCTGCAGACACACCTTCTCAGAAGAACACCAGTCCCTTCTTGATGGACTGCGCTCAAAGAGTTTGGTATCCCGAGCTACTCAGTATGAGCGTGGATCCCCTGATCGGTCTACCTCTTCGGGGAGATCTTCTGTCGCAGCAGCAGGGGACGGTCCTCCATCCGAACCTGCCCAGCCTCGACCTACATGCGTGGAGATTGAGCGGCGACAGCTGATTCCATTTGACTTGCCTCCTGAAGTCTGTGATATCATTCTGACAGCCAGGCGTCCCTCCACTAAATTAGTATTTGCCTGCAGGTGGGAAGATTTGTGGCATGGTGTACAGCAGAGGCTGTAGATCCCCTTTCTGCCTCTCTTTCACAAGTCATTATTTGTTCCTTCTTTTTCTGGCCCAGCAGGGCTCTGCTCTAGACACTATTAAGGGCTACCTTTCTGCGATTTTGTCCTTTCTCAGGCTCCCTGATCAGTCCTCTCTTTTAGAGTCCCCTGTTGTTAATAGATTTCTCAAAGTCATTACTCACCTTTTCCCTCCTATTCCGTTTGTAATGCCGCAATGGGACTTGAATCTGGTTCTTACTTATCTGATGTGCGCTCCTTTTGAACCGGTTCACAACTGTCCTCTTCGTTTATTGACTTTGAAGACTGCTTTCCTGGTTGCCATCACCTCCGCTAGGCACGTGATGAGCTCCAGGTTCTTTCCTGTAAGCCTCCTTTTCTGTCTGTTCATCCGGACAAGGTTGTGCTTCGCACTCGTCCTTCCTTCTTGCTGAATGTTGGTACTGCCTTCCACATCAGGAAAACTATCACCTCGTCCACTTTCTTTCCGCCTCCGCACCCTTCCAGAGAGGAACAGAGGCTCCACCGTCTGGACCCAAAACGTGCACTCTCATTTTACCTGAATCGCACACAACAGTTCCAGGTGGATGACCAGCTCTTTGTTGGCCACGTAGGCGCCAAGAAAGGTCAGGCTGTACAGAAGAGGACTATCTCCCGCTGGGTCGTCTTGTGTATCAAAGCCTGTATTCTCTGACTAAAAAGGAACCTCCAGTGGGGTTGCGTGCTCATTCTACCAGGACGACAGCAGCTACTACTGCATTGGGATGTGGTGTCCCCCTGCAAGACATCTGTCAGGCAGCCACGTGGTCCTCGCTGCACACTTTTACCCTGCATTATTGCCTTGACAGTCAAGTCCGGAGAGACAGCTTCTTTGGCCATTCTGTTATCCATGACTTCCTGGTGTGATCTTGATTTGCAGACCCACCACCGGGGTTTATATTGCTGCGGTATCTATTCTAAGGTAAGGAATCTATCACTATGTGTTTCTTTCAGATGAACAAGTTACTTACCTTCGGTAACGATATATCTGTAAGAAACATCAGTAATGATAGATTCCTTACTGCCCCACCCATCCTCCCCATTCTGCAAACTGATTTGTAGGGTTAAGGTCATCCCTTTCAGGGCCCTAGTTTTAATTGCACCAGTGGTCGGTATCTTGCATGGCTCTGAGTTTTCTTGCACAGAAAGTCGTGTAGAGAACTACAGTTAGCGCACGAGGGCGGCGTCTAAGTAGCTGCAGCGACGTCATCTCAGCGACCACGATGCCAACGATAGACGTGGAGCGGCACAACGCCACCTTCCAATGTGTAGGGGTACTGCTGATGAAAACTTTCTGGATCCAGTATGACGCCTGGAGGTAATTCTAAGGTAAGGAATCTATCACGACTAATTATTTTTACAGATATATCTTTACCGAAGGTAAGTAACTTGTTCATCAGAAGAAGAAGTTACTTACCTTCGGTAACACTGTCTAACTGTAGATTCCTCACCAAACATTCTGCCTCCCCGTTCTGTAAACTAGACCCATTTTCCATCTAAAAAGGCCCAAATTTAGAGATCTGTGTGCTGCACATGCCAATCTGCCAATAGACTCTGCATCCAAAAGCACAGACTGCCTAAGAAATCAACTGATGTTAGTGAACATGGGCAGCTCTTATACGCGGCTCACCTCATCACTTCCAGAGCATAGCATCATGGGCATGGAGTTGCAAGATGACACATTCTAGTGGCACACTTTTAAGTTTTCAGATAGAGTTTGAATCGGGGTTGAGTATTCACATGGTGAGGAATCTGCAGTGAGACAGAGTTTGAGAAAGAGGGTAACCGAAGGTAAGTAAGACTATGATCTTATCTGCATAGAGAGAGATTTATTGTGTTTTTGTTACTGGGTAGGAAACTCCCATAAAATCATTTCCCTGGTGTAACAGGAATAAGAGTGACAATAAAGCATTGGTTATCAACAGATGCTTTACAAACAGTGCAAGGATGGGAGGATAGTTGGGCCCAATTAGCACAGTTTCAAACATTCTGCTGATGCTGTTTGTTAAAATGCCAGTAAATGTTCTAGATTTGTGCACTTTCTGAAACACTAAAGCGTAGTAGTATTTCCAAACTTTCTATTTTGTGCCTTAAAACTGTTGCACAACTGTATTAAAGTGCCCAGTGCATGTCAGCCCTCTCACATTGTTACTTTGTTTCAGAGCTACAGGACTTGCTATATCCCACCCATTGTAGGTCTCCCTTGGCTATGGTTTTTCAGACTGGTGTATAGGTGTCTTCATCCTTCATCGTGGAGAGAGTCCTTTGTTCTGATTTGGTCCAGGGAATGAGTGGTTATGCAGCGCCGGTTTGGGACACCGGTTGTCATGCAAAGTCTTGTAGGAATGGACAACAGTGTGATGTTCTTTATGGCCTCTCTGGTTAATTTGAAATCATCTTGGGAAATATTCACTGACTTCCTTTATTTTCTTAGTCTTCCTCAGTGAGCACACTGAAGCATCTGGGACCCAGCCCTGAGCCTATGTGTGATGTGGCAAACATCAATCAGGAAGACATCTTTGCGGAGCTTAAAACCTGGAGGGAGATCCATGCTCAGTAAGGTTTTTATTTATTGTACAGGAGCAGTGGTGGTTTAGTGAAGAGGTTGCCTTGACTGCATGTTATTCGTTAATTTACTGATATATGATTGATCGAGTTTTCGAGCATATGACAAATGAACATTGACAATGAATATGGAAAAATCTAAATCTTTAATTGTCTAAGAAATCATCTTGTGGCAGATATGTAAGCATTCAGTTTGCTCACATATCAGCCATCGATTCGGAGGTGCATGATCCATCAATGTTCCACTTTGTGAGCATGAATTTGATGTATGACTCTTATCACATATTTACCCAAGCCCCTCAGGGTCATGTACAACTGGTTTGATAGAATAGGCCTGACTTCCAGTAAGGGCTAGCCCTAGCTCAGGTTGCTAAATTAATTACTGATGAACTTACAGATCTGGACTGAACGCATGCCCTCACATTTAGGAGTGGTGATAATGGGACAACTGCCAGAATTCCGTGCTGTTTAGGCTGTCCATATCTTGCATCCCTCACTGATTTTATTTTATTTTTTAAACAAATTTTATTAGGTTTTATGAAACAAGACATTGACATCTCTCAAATCTCAAATCTGGTCCCCTTCTCCTCATCGCAATATACATTCGAACTAACAGAGGATCCCAGCTCAACCTTAAGGCACATTTCTGCAATGTTCTTGGAAAATAAAGGTCTTGTAACAAAGGGAGCAATGTTCAGTGCTCGATGGGGTCCAAAATAACAAACTTAACTATTCCTACTAAAAATATCCATACCCTAAATTCCCCTCCCCCTCCCTTCAGGCATGTCAGATCCCCCCAGTTCTCTGCTCTCTGTAATAACCCCTGAGAATGCATAATCGGTGATCTCCAAAAGGTAAACTATAGAGCTTTATGTAGGCTGCCGCTTTGGGTCCACGTATCATACATATCGCTAATGGGGGGTGCCTGGCTACTTCTATGCACCACAGAGGGCCTACCTGTTACCAGCTCTCCCGGGTCAGTGTCATCATCACTTTCAGCGTCTGGTTCTTTTAATAGTCCCACCAAGTGCTCCCACGCTCTAGCTGCCTCGAGTGCTCTATCACTTCCTGTCCTCTTTGCCAATTGTCGCTGAACCATCCCATTTGATAAACTCTCTCTTCCAGCAATCTAAGCTCAGTGGCCCACTCGTCTTCCAGTGCTTCGTGATTTTTCTCTTGGCAACCACCAGTCTGATATCTATAATAGTGATTTTAGTTTTAGCTGTGTGGGGAAACCAATGCAGTATACAAGTCCGCAATGCCATATCCAGTTCCCTATCCATCACTACCCTCAATACAGCAAGTACGTCATTCCAGTAAGTAACCAGAAGCGGGCACTTCCAAAGCATGTGAGGGAAGTCTGCTCCTTCACCCGGCATCTCGGGCATTCATCTAAGTCCGTGTTAAAATATGTTTTAATTTTTGCCGGTGTGAGGTAAGCACAATGTAAAACATAGAAATGGAGCAATTGAAAGCGGGGCATTTCTGGTACTCTTCCACGCACGCTCCACTATCTCAGCCTAAGCCCTTTCCAGAATCTCTCTCCCTACATCAGCCTCCCATTTGAACTTAAGTATGTCCAAAGGGGGTAGCTTCTCAAGGGTCATGCCCTTGTATAGGCACGTGACTGCCTTAAACCTCCCTGCTGCAGTCACTATGTATTGTTACCCTAAAGAAACCTTAGGTTCCACTTGGCCCTCTCTCCGATGTGCACGAATAGCCGCAGTGAGCGCTGCATGAAGTAGAAAGTCCCCTCCTCTCAATTCAAACTGCTCCTGCAACGTACAAAAGGGTAACATGGTCCCGTCCTCATATAGATCCCCAAGAGTAGCCAGCCCCCTCTCAGCCCAATCCTGTATGTCCTGCCAAGAACCCCCATGGGGAGCACCTAGCACATAGTGAGTGGTATATCAGGGGCCTACAGCACTTTAAAATCTGCCCTCTTGAGACCTCGTCTCCAGCATTGTCTCGCTGTCTTAAGATACGTAGGCAGGGCACCCACGTGAACAGGAGAAACAGCACTATTCGAAATAGCTGCTGTTTCTCCGGAACTCCCCCTCTCTCCTCACCCACGCCTCGCAGCATCATCGCCACTTGCTGTGTCAACCACTGCAGCTGTGCAGCTAAATAATAGGTTTCAAAGTCCGGCACTGCCCAGCCCCCCACCGACCGTGGACACATCAGTACTTTCAGGGAGACCCTCCGTCTCCCATAAGAACCCCTTGATCATGGACGCAAGTTGCTTAAATATCTATATCTTGCTTAAATATCCAGACCGGCAGGGTTCCAAAGAAATACAACAGTCGGGGAATTGCCACCATTTTAAGTAAAGCCACCCTCCCGGCCACTGATAGTGGCAACATTCCCCCAAAAACAAAACTGCCCGCCAAGCCCCTCACTGCTCTAATGATGTTGCCCTCTAGTATATCTGAACTAGAATGATATATGTGGACCCCCAGATAGGGGAGGCATCTACTTTCCCAACAGAATACCTCTGTGTTTTGCGACTCGCATCTATTTCCATCAGTGGGGAATAAGCAGGATTTAGCCCAATTAATCCTGAGGCCAGACATCTCCCCTAGTTCGTGCAGTACCGCCTTTGCTCCCAACAATTCACTCCCCTTGTCCCCCAGGAACATAAGCAGATCGTTCCCATACAAGGCTATATGATGCATTTGTCCTCGTACCCGCAATCCTTCATAATATCTCCCAATCCTAGCTTTCGCCGCCAATGGCTCCATGGCCAACACGAACAAAAGAGTGGAAAGCGGGCATCCCTGCCTCGTGCCCCTGGTCACAGTGCAAGCGTCCGATATCACCTCTCCCGTCCAAACCTGTGCTGTAGAGGATTTATAAAGTAACGTTGTCCATGCTATAAAATCTGCCCCCAACCCGAATCGGGCCATGACATGAAAGAGATAGGGCCACTCCAAACTATCGAAGGCCTTCTCCATGTCAACTGCGAATATCGCGGCGCTAGCCTTGGGGTAAGAGTCCACTTTGAGTATACTCAACAATCTCCGAACATTGAAGGCCGTATTCCGAGTGGGAATAAAGCCAGATATTGGTCGCAATGGATTATGGTTAACATATAGGGCAGCAGATGAATAGCTAAAATTCGGTTTAAAATCTTATAGTCTGTATTGAGCATGGATAGCGGACGGTATGCCGTTCAATCCCACGCCGGTTTACCAGGTTTTAGTAACGGGATAATAACCGCCTCCCTAGTGGACACAGGGAGATAACCCAGTTTCCGCGCCCTATTATATAAAGTCACCAACCGCGGCGCCAACTGCTTAGGGTAAGTAGCATTAAACTCGATCGGGAGCCCGTCCGTTCCCGGCGTTTTATTCCGCGCCATGTGTTTAATAGCCACCCGCACCTCTCTAAGTTCAATATCCCCGCCGAGCGCCTCAGCTTGCCCTTCCTCTAGTTGCGGGACCTGGAGCTCGCGTGTAAAGCCCTCCCCAGTCCTAGTTGTCTTGCTCCTGTATAATTCCTTATAGAAGGCGTAAAACAGCCTGTTTATTCCTCTT
This sequence comes from Lissotriton vulgaris, assembly GCF_964263255.1. NCBI lineage: Eukaryota > Metazoa > Chordata > Amphibia > Caudata > Salamandridae > Lissotriton > Lissotriton vulgaris. The sequence continues at coordinate 1,758,626,504 of NC_141687.1, forward strand.
GAGTAAAGCAGGCACCCCCTGCGGGTCTCGAATCTCCAAGATCGATGACCCCCTGCGCGCTGGATTGGCCAACCAGGCCAGCAAGGCTCCCTACTTGTCCACCTCGTCATGAGTGCATGCAAGATACGCCTTGTGGTCAAAGCATCTTAGGCGCGCAACCTGCCCCACTAGCACCTCCCTCGCCTCTTCTAAGTCTCACTGTCTGTCTGGATTTTCAGGGCGCAGTTTCTCAATCTCCCACAGATGAGTGTCAGCCCCCTTCTACTGCTGCTAACAGTCTACTGCGCACTCCCACCATTTCAGACATACAGCGCCACTGAAGCACCACCGTAAAGGCGTCCCATTCCACTAGTGGCATTGTGAAAAGTTGGCCTGGTATATGATGATCACTAATTCTAGTGAGCACCTTGCACCAGTCCAAACGACCCTTATGGTGATTGGTTGTAAGTCAACCTTATAGACCAGCTATCCTAGTGGTAGCATGGACAAAAGTAGTCTTAGGCTAAACTCAAGAGGGCATGTGAAGCCAGCTGTTGTCCCATATGGAATCCTTTTAATACCAAATGAAAGGACACCACACAAGTTATATATTATTAAATATATGTATTTATTTCTAGAATAATCCCCTATATTCTTTATGAGCACAGAAGCACAAGCGTTAAACAAAGAACTCAATATAACATACAATAAGCTGCACAATTATGGATAGGCCGGGTGGCCACTCAAACCATGTATTAGAAAAGTGGTATAAGTACCACGTCACGAAGAATGGTAAGGCCTAGGGCCTTGGGAATCGCTGGGCCAACGAAGGTTAGGACATAGGAGGCCCACAGGATGCGGGTGCAGTGTCTATAGGCAACCGCGTTTACCACACAAGTCAATGGTGCGTAAAAATCAGAAAGTGATAGGTTTAGGAACCTTCCGGCTGGACTAGAACTTAGCCACTTGAAACTAGGACACTAGGGTTGTAAATCACTACAGGGGCACCGGAGTACCCTTGTTACCTCACCCACAGGAAGCGGGTGCATAGATGCCAAAGTGCGTCGGAATTCTTCGTGGAGTTCTAGGGAGCCTGGAGGAAAAGATGCTGCAGGCGACCAGGAGAGAAGAGTCCAGTTGGATCCAAGGGTGGATCAAAGATGTAGAGTACCTGAAAGCAGAGGGGACAGAGTCTAGATCACTAGCCAGTGACCAGGATGGAACCAGGAAGGAACCAGGCAATGTCGGGTTGCGATCAGGTGCTGTTGAGTGACCCTCCCAAGGCACCATCCAGCTATGAAAAACTCAGCTTTCGAGAATTGAGTGCCTTGTGCTCCTCAAGAGGGCTAAAAGGGGTCATAACCCCACCATCCCTATCCTAATAGCTATTCTAGAGAGAGCTGATATTGGGAAGGCTGAGGAAGTCCTCCCAGTTAATACAGGAGAAGGGGACCCCAAAGAAGATGGCACCATCACTCCAGCAGATGAGGAGGGAGATGGGGATGAGTCAGATGATCAGGGGGAAGGCCAAGTTCAGGTCAGAAGACTTAGCAGGGCCAATGTAAGCCTACATGGGGATGGACCTAATAGTAGACTTCTACCTGGCAATAGAAGGGATAGACCTCCTTCCAGGGAGTCTAACCAGTCTAATGCCTCAAGGGATCTCAAAGGGGAATGACTTCCCCTGGAGAAAAGAACATGAGGCTAGGATGAGAGCTGTCCAACTTCAGATTGAGAAAGAAGAGATAGCCCTAGCCCAAGCTAAACTTGCTTTAGCAAGGGAGCAAAGATTAAGTGGATTATATTTCACTGGTGGCAGCAGTATCCCTAAGGATAAAGACAGGTCCTATGATCATAGAAACCTGAGTAAGACTGTGCCCCCGTACTGAGATGGGGATGACATCCACAAATGGATAACTGCTCTTGAGAGAGCCTGCATGGTACAGCAAGTTCCTCAAGATCAGTGGGCAGCAATCTTGTGGCTCTCCTTTTCAGAAAAGGGAGAGACAAGCTCCTCACTGTTAGACCTGAGGATGCTAAAAACTACACTGTCCTGAAGAATGCACTTATTGAGGGGTTTGGCCTAACCACTGAGCAATACAGGTTGTTGTTCAGAGATACCCAAAAAGCTCAGACTCAGGACTGGAATGATTTTGTTAATTGTGCCACTAAGGCTCTGGAAGGTAGGTTGCTTGGTAGTAAAGTTAAGGACTATACAGGATTGTATAATTTGATCATGAGAGAACAAATCCTTAAGAGCCAGTTGTTGCACCAAAGCTTGATTGACTCAGATCTGACCTCTCCCCAAGAATTGGTAAAGAAGGCAGACAAATGGGTCAGAATTAGGGTTAAGCAGAAACCCCAGAACCAAGGTGGTGATCAGAAGAAGGCAGACCAGAAGGGTGGAGATCGGAAACAAAACGACCAGAAGTCTTCTTCAGGCCCCCAAAATACTACTAATGAGGGGGGTCCCAAACTGGAAAGAAAAAGAAGAAGAATGATGGCCCAAAGAAACCTTGGTGTAATTACTGTAAGTCAGTTTCTCACTGGTTTAGTGAGTGCACTAAGAAAGGTGGAGCCCCTGCCACTGCAGCCCCTAAGGCAACTGCACCCCTTAGTACAGTCAACAGTGGCAGTCCCCAGCCTAAAGGGTTAGTGGGGTTCACCATGGGTACTGAGGTGGAGTCTGGCCTACTCAGGATTCCTACTCAGGCAGTCTTGATCTGTGATGGGGACATGGATATGTACACTACTATGAGTCCCTGTACTCTGGGCAAGTACAGGCAGACGCCTTTGATTAATGGTAAAGTGGCTCAGGCCTACAGGGACACATGTGCCAGTGTCACTATGGTGACACCTAACTTTGTGGACCCTGGACAACTTGTACTGGGTGATAATTACCTGGTGACCAATGCTAGCAATGTCACTACTCCCCATAGTGTGGCAATTGTTAACTTCTCCAGGGGAGGTGTAACTGGCCTCAATGGAGTTGTGGTAAGTGCAGACCTCCCAGTTGACTGTCTTTGGGGCAATGATCTAGAGGACTCCATATGGTCAGATGTGGAGTACAGGACTCATGCAGAAATGCTAGGTATTTCAGCACATGTCCTTGCTGTGACCAGGTCACAGGCCAAAACGTGCTTACCTGGACCTGTGCTGGATCTTGAACCTATAGACCAAGCACAACCCATGAGAAAGAGCAAGATGGTTATTACAGTGCCTTCCCACTTGCCCCAGGTTGAGGATCAGCCCTAACAGGAGGCTGATTCTGTGATCCAAGAGGAGACTGTCCTGGAAGAGCTTGAACCTGATCAGGTTGCGTTTCCGGGGACAGGGGGACCCTTAAGGGCAGATCTGTGGCAGGCTCAGTTAACTTGCCCTTCTCTTGAAGCCCTCAGACAGCAGGCTGCTGCTGAGGCTGCTGGGAATGCTCAAGGTACCCATAAAGTGTATTGGGATGAAGGGCTCCTTAAAAGTTTGGCTTGCCAATTGTGAAGCGCTGGAGGTTCGATATCTAGCCAGCTTGAAGTAATGCAAAAACGATACGCAGACATGCAAATAAATAAAAAAGCTTCTTCAGTTGCCGGCCTTGTTTCTGTCTGATCCATTTCTAAACCCATAATAACCATTTCAGCTGACAATGTTGCGCTGATCCCCAAACTATTATTCAAAAACAATTCAATGTCAGAGATGTATTGAAGAAACTTTTATCTATCTTCCAATTTCAAATGACCATCTAAAAGCATAAAGGTACCAAAAGAAAGGAATTTGGACAAAAAATGTGGGCCCCTATCATTAGCTGGATTTAATTTTGCAATGTCTCTAAATTGTTAACATTTCTTATTTTTTTGCAAATGAATTATGAATGACTAGCAGAGTATTGTTTACATGATGATAACGCTGTGACATATGTTTATTATATGACTGTTTGCTGAAATAAAACTAATAAAAAAATTTTTTTTTTAAAAAGGGATGATGGGCTCCTTTATTCAGAGGCTAGAGACCCCAAGCCTGGTGCTTCCAGGAGGTTGGTCATACCTCTGCAATTTAGGGGCTTCCTTCTAACCTTGGCCCATGATATTCCTCTAGCAGGACACTTAGGCCAGAACAAGACTTGGGACAGGCTTGTCCCTCACTTTCACTGGCCTCACATGTCAGAAGAGACAAAGGAGTTTTGTCGCTCCTGTGCTACTTGCCAAGCCAGTGGCAAATCAGGTGGCACCACAAAGGCCCCCCTCATACCACTACCTGTGGTGGAGGTACCCTATGAGAGAGTGGGGATAGACATTGTTGGACCAATGGACCCCCCCAACAGCATCTGGGTACAGATTTATTCTGGTGTTAGTGGATCATGCCACCAGGTATCCAGAGGCAATTCCCCTGAGGACCACAACAACTCCTGTTGTGGCAAGGGCTTTACTTGGAGTCTTCTCCAGAGTGGGCTTTCCAAAGGAGGTACTTTCAGACAGAGGTACCAACTTCATGTCTGGATATCTAAAAGCAATGTGGAAAGAGTGTGGTGTTAACTATAAGTTTACTACGCCCTACCATCCGCAGTGCAATGGGCTTGTTGAAAGATTTAACAAGACCCTAAAAGGGATGATAAAAGGGTTATCTGTGCTATGGCACAGCTCCTACCTTTATTCCAAATCAAGGGGCTGGATCACCTGCTAGGTCCCTTCTATGGGTGGGACCCAAGAAGGGGGTGGTTACACCCCTTTCCCTTTGTCCAGTTTTGCGCCAGAGCTGGGGCTGGAGTGCCCTAGCACAGGTTTGAACTGGACTTTGCATGGGACACCTTGTGTGCCCCAGGCAGTGTCTAGTTTCATTCAGCCCTCCCTGCACCAATCCACTATCTCCTGTCTGGGGTGGTGTAACACCTCCCTGTGACAGGAAACCTATTGTCCAGGCCTCCCCTGCCAGAGTTTCGGTCAGCAGCAGGAGGCCAGACTCGTGTCTGTGGCAGCAGCATCCATTTTGTGATGCTGAGGCTCTGGTTAGATTTAACCGCGTTTAAGGAAAGTAACATGTCTTCTCCCTCTAGAAGGGTGGAATGCTACCCCTGTTGCCAGGACTGGTGAGGGGGTAGTATTCCAAAGCGTATGACACCTTACACGACTTGTTTTGATTAAGCCAAACCAGAGTTGGCAAGTAACCACAAGGATTATAATGCACTTAAGAGTTTATGGTTTGGCAATATCCTAGAACAGCTATAAGGACATGGTACTGAAAGCTGCAGATAGGCTCAGCTCATGCTAGAGCACCATCTCACATAAAACCAAGCACGCTGCCTCCAGGATTGTGAAGGCCTGCCATAGGAGTGACTTATAGGTGTATATGTGTCCAGATATAGGTTTAGGTATACTATATCTAAACAAGGGGTGATTACACCACCTTGCCCCAGCTGAGTGATCAGCCAGTTGTGCCATTTTGGATGGCCAGCCAGGGGTGGCAAAAGATATGCTGCAGCCCCTGGTAGGCCTTGGATGCACCTATGCCCTGGGTACCTATAGTACACTGTACAGGGGCTGATAAGGTGACCCAAGACCCAATACCCAATTGGTAATGTACCTACAGTACATGGTTGTGAATTTAGAGCTAGAACAGCAGGCTGTGGGTCTGATTAGCAGGCCCAGAGCCACATTAAGTAAAAAAACAGTGAAGCAAAAAGAAAAACATGGGGTGACCATAGGAAAGCAGACCCTACTCTCCTACAGGCATGGAGGCAGTTCCCCCGTAATCTTCAAAATATTGGGTAATGGACGTGCTCACCACCTCCCGAAATACTGGGTCCTCCAATGCCTATGGGCGGAGCCGCCATGTAGGTATATGTGTCCAGATCCGCGACCAGCACATCCGAAGATACACTGGATTATGGTCCGACAGTGTCCTGGCAAGATATTCACTGATCTGCACCCCAGCCTGCAAGTCTTTGCATCCCTCACTGATGCCGCCATATTCTCTGCTTGTTTTCTGTTTGGATCTGCCATGTACACCGCTCTATTCCTGGGCAGGAAAAGTACACTGGTAAAACACTTCTAGCATGTCAGGTGCAGTAATTTTTTTGTAATGAAGGTAGATCCCCAATTCGGGCCTTTGTTTGCTGAAGACAAAAAAGTGCCAAGAGATCTGCCACACTGCAACAGAATGTTTAACCCACCATACTGCTCTTTATTTTCACTGAAGCAGCTCCTGCCATGTAGACGGTAGAGGGAAAAACACTGACACCACTAGAAATTTGAGATATGGTAGGTTGGCCATGTCAGATCCTTAGTATTTTCCTCCCCCTGTGTCCCTCACCACTGTGCCTTAGTATTCCATAAGATCTCTAATGTAGAAAACAGCGAACCGTACATGACCAACTTTCTCCAGTTCTCAAAGAGTGAGACTGTCTCCCAATAAAAAAAGACTTGATCCTTATATGATGGACTCATTGCCAGTCAGAATGAACGGCTCAACAAGAGTTGAGTAACTGTAACAAAAGTAAAAACATGTAAACTCACTTGTTTTTTTTCTCGAGTGGTGCCAGGTAGTCATGTTGGGTAGTGTTGTCAATGGAGAAGAGTTTTTTTTGGCAGGATTGATATGTGAGTGGCATCAGGTATCACGGTGCCTGCTGTTGAGAAAAAGTAAAATTTGACCCTGGTAGGATGGAATGGATCATCTAGGTGTAGGACTACACCCTAGTTGTGCAATATTCCAGTGTGGTCTTACTACAGAAATGGCAAAAACACAAGTGTCCCCGTGCTGCAATGAAAATCAGAAACTGGGAATGTCATGTAACTCTTTGGATCACGCAACTGCTTGACCATATAGCAATTGTCAATCATTGGGTTTTCCTTTTTTCTTCGTTTAGGGAAATGGATTGCACAATCTCTCAACACCATCTCCTGTACAGTTCTTGTTTTTTTCAGCAATTCATAATTCAATTAGGCTTCTCAAATACATGTAGATAATGTCCTTTTGGCATACTTTTCTCTAGATTATTTAGCTAATTTAGAATTTTGATGGCCAAGTTTATATCTGCCATTATGACAGAATTTCCTTCATAATGGTGGAAGAAGATGTACATCTGTCACATTTTCTACACTGCCCGGGCAGAGATTTTGCACCCATGTGGCTTTCTTTCCCATTTGAAGCAGCAACTTGTATGGTAAAAAAGGTGACAGGATACTGACAAAGCAGCAGAGGATTTTTTAGTTTCTTCAACCAACTGTTGGTACGGACAATACCTTTTGATGGAAGTCTGCCACACATGGATGGGAGTATTTCATGTCAAACTTAGTGGGTCAGTCACCCTAGACTGAGCATCTTCTGTCCACTGTTTTATCCCTAGACTATTTACAGATGTGGTGTTGTACAGTTTGAACCGAGCTAGAAGGCAGCAGAGCTATGTACAGGGCAAAAGGAAAAATACAGTCAATAACTGTTTGGGAGATAGCATTATTCTTAGAACTGATGTTTCCAGTTACTGCTTCGTTTTGTAGTATTCTTTAAGGACAGAACATCGTCAACTCTTTTCTAAATTGAAGTAGGGTTGAGGCGGCCTTATTGGAAATGGGGATGTTTTTCACAGTCTTGGGTGTATAGATGAAAAAGGCTTTGGGGTGGATTCCGATTCGGGAAAAAAAACGTCCGTACGATTTGTATCCGGAGCCCTCTCCGTACGAATCGTACTCGTCCGTCTGAGTCGCGTTGTACGATCCGTATTCCATGAATCCGTCTGAATCGTCGCGATCCGTACGTATTGCAAGGCTGAAACCGTGAACCGTACGACTCGTACACATGCCGTACGACTCGTACACATGCCGTACGACCCAACGAGTACGATCCGGACCGGGGTATGAGGATGCGATTCGTACGGTCCACGTCAGGTAAGGGCGAGTCGTACGGAAAAGCACACAAACACATATACACCGTACGGTTCGTACACCCTATGATCGCAGGGGTACGCACCGTACTCCTGCGGTCATGGGGTGTATGAGCTGTACCCCATGTACGATCGGTGTACGAGTCGTACCCCATGTACGACCGGTGTACGAGCCGTACCCCATGTACGATGGGTACACCCATTGTACATGGGGTACGGCTCGTACACCGATCGTACATGGGGTACGGCTCGTACACCCCATGATCGCAGGGGTACAGTGCGTACCCCTGGGATCATGGGGGGTACACACCGTACCCGGGGGGGCCGTTCCGTACCTGTTTCGGTGCGAACTCTGCTTTTACGGCTGTTTTCAGCTCCCGTAGAAAAAGGGTCGTACGGTGCGTACCTGACTTGTACTCGTACTTGCTGAGTCGTAAAAACCAGCTGCGAACCGTACAGATGTCGCGTACAGCGGGTTCCGAGGGAGAATCGTACAGAGATTACAGTTTTACAGTCTCTGTACGACTCGTATGGAGTACGGCTCCTGGTACGAATCGTACTTCGTCGTACGTACGGGGACATTGCAGGGTACGATTCGTACGGGAAAAACTCTCCGAACGGCTATTCGGAGCGGTTTTTCCCGAATCAGAATCGGCCCCCTTGTGTTGTCTTTTTTACATTTGACTCTAGTCTGATGATTTCCTTGCTGTCAGGGTGCTGAGGGCCAAAGGAGATCGTGAGATTGTCAGCAAGATATCTTGGGTTGCTGTTGTTGTGGATGTTTATATGATGCAGCTGGTTTTGAAGATAGCATGGTCTGGAAAGGGAAGCCAGTGGGGTTCCTCCAATGGGGGTAATGCAATCATTATTGCCTTAGAACCTGGATGAGACGTGCTCCTACCAGTATGATGTCCTTGGGGGCCATGTGGAGTCTGGTAGACCATGGAGCGGGGAGTTCTCACCAAACAGGTGCACGAGAGTAAAGCTTCAACAACAGTTCTGAAGTCACTTTCTGGGAGGGTGTCACTTTAGAGAGAGCTGGTACCATGTCTTTGTTATCCTGACAGTGTGATCCTTTAGGTCATAGTTGCTTTCCAAAGTAAATCCAATAGATTTGGCATTGGGTGAAAATTGGGCTTCAAAGCCATCCGAGATATGACGGCTCCCTTGTAGACCAGATAGCATAGGCAGAAGAGGCTCTGTCTGCTGGACATCAATCATTAAGGAACTTAAAATAAAGCAGTTCAACTGCCCAAGAGGCTTTTTATCAGCAGAATCACGTATTATAGAGCCCTCCTCTAAACCAGTCCTCGATTTGCTATGATCTTATGGTGGATTCTAATTCGTCCCGCAGTCATGTAGACAAAGCTCCTAATGCACAGAAAGACTCCAAAAGGTATTTCTGTTAAGTACAGATTACTAATGTGTTCCAAATATATCTCCACAGTCACACCCTATCTCAGAAGACAAGAGCTGCTTCTCTCTGTCATAAAAAAGGCAATCAGAGCAAACTACCATCAAATTCCATTCTACCGAAATAAAATAATCGCATGAAACATGCATACGAGGAGGTACGGTAGACAAATACAAAAAAACAATAAAATGTTCCTATATTTACAAATATGTGACCTGTTATTACCTGCCAGTTAACTGTATCCAAAACTGGAACTCGGATAACATTATCCTTGAAGTTTTCTCATTAAGAACCTAGTTTTTAATTCATGTGTTGCATTTGCATGCTTTTCCACTAGACAATATTTTGTTCAACCCTGATGTCACTAGCATTCACAGAGATCTATAATACGCTATTAACACAAAGCACAGCAAACTCATAATGTAACCTTGGTAAAAGCCAATACTGGACCAGTCCGTGAAATCCAAGGGTGTTGGTCAAATGGCACAGCCTATTTGATTGGCACTGTTGAAGAAGATGCCTGCACCGCTCTGCAGCACGATTTAATTCGAATGCCATCAGCGGAGTCATAGGCCAACCTGTTAGTACCCCATCTGAAAACTGTGGTGTATATAAGAAACAGGTAACCAGTGGTAAGACGACAATGAATGTATGACGTTACAATGTATACATTTACAACGCATGACTTTACAAAGCAGTTTTTACACTGCAACATCCCTTACAACCCATACATTTACATCGTTTGTCATTACAACACATTTTTTTAAAATACATTTACAACGCATTCCATTACATCGCATTGTACCTTTACAAAGCATACCATTACAATGCATACCATTACATTGCATTTAAGATAAGTGTTGGATACTGTAGGGGTAAAAATTACCATTCTAACTCTAAGGGGTGCAAGAGTAGGGTAAGTGTTGGATAGTGTAGGGGTACTATGCGTTGTAATGACATGCGTTGTAATGACATGCGTTGTAATGACATGCGTTGTAATGACATGCAATGTAAGGCTTGCGTTGTAGTGACATGAGTTGTAGTGTCATGCGTAGTAGTGCCATGCAATGTAATGGTTGCGTTGTAGTGACATGCGTTGTAAAGGATGTTGCGATGTAATCACTGTGTTGTAAATGTAGTGAGTTGTGATGAGATGACTGCATTGTAAAGGTTGTTTCCCACCACAATTGGTGTACTAGTTGTTGATACTGCACTGGGCGTTGTTATATTGGGGCTCAAAGGGTAAGATGGTTTCTGTGCGGATGTAGGTCAAACTTCTGTAAAGGTAAAATTTGTTTATGTTTTGCATGCAAACAAATCTTGGTTATGTATTCACTTTACATTTGCCAGGCGCAGACAAGCTGTTGAAAGGGAAAGGGCACCCCAGGTGCTGAGGATAACACATGATGATATTGGAGACGGAGACAGACTCAGCAACGGCTATGAAGAAGAGTTGCTGCAGTCATATGATGATGATTGTAGCAGTCGAGTGTCATCAGACTCCTCAGGTTATTCACCTCTTCCCAAGTCTCCCACAGGTACAGGATGAACACAGCTACACTTCTTTGTTTCCTGTGTTTGTAAAGGACTTTTTACTTGTCATTAGTGGAGATTGTTGCCAGCCCCAATAACTGTTACAGGTATAAATCTCCTTTGTTATGTTAATTTATATTGTTGTTATCAGTCAGATAATCGTATCTCTGAGCCTTAGCACTAGTTCTCTCTCGATCATCCTTGCTGAGAACATTGCAATTTACAGTGTCAAGCTGTTTCATGTCTAGGTTTTCATCTAAATTTACACAGTGTTTGAGAGACAAAACTATCTAATACTTTTTAACAGCTTGTTGGACTCCTATTTTATAGCCTTGCAACAGCCACTGATGGAGTGTCTCATCTGTGCCCTTGGGGCAGTACGGCTTCAGTGTCTAGTATTATTCAAACTTTTAAGGTTTAGTTGTAGTATGGACTGATAAAGGCTTGATTTCATACCCAATGGTGTGTCTAATATAGAATGATATATTATCCCTAACAAATCTATAAAACATGGTTGGCCTAGTCCCAGACTACTTGAAGTTCTACCTAGCCATCTAGAATTTGGTACAATGCTCTGTGCGATCTTTTGGGCTCATTATGATGGTGAAAGGACCGCCACCGCTGGTGGTCTCTCCGCCATCTGACTCCGATTTCCCCACCAGATTAGGATGGCTGGCGGAATCTCTTTGTGACCGCGGCAGCCCCAAAGACAGCCCTCCACGCTTCTGCCACAGGCAATCGTCACGATTACCTGGCAGAGTGGTCAGCATGGATAAAATGGCAGCGGGGCCTAGCAGGCACCGCCCGCCAGATTACAATGCTGGCGTCAGCCAGCCTTTCCATGTCGGTGGAACCGCCGTGGAAAGACTGATGGAGACATGTTTCGGGGGCCCGTTGTGGACCCCCTCTGTGTGGGGGGAGGGTGTATGTGCACTTGAGGGTACCCTGGGTACCCCCCTACATTTCCATGGACAAGGTGGCAGGCACCGCGTGGTGCCTGCCACATTGTGCATGGAAATGCACAACATGTGATTTCCAACCCGCAGCGGTGCTGCAGCCAGCAGCACCATCCCCAATGTAAAATCGCTGGATGGGACCGCCGCGGTGGCGATCGCATCATGATTTGGATTGCGGGACCGCTGCCTTGTACTGATGAAATGAGCAGTAGTAAGTAGCCTTTGTTTCCATATGTTGTATAACACTAAACTCCTCTAACAATATTAATAATGCTGCCTATTTTATTGTAAACTGTTACTTTTTTGGGCTATCGTGATGGAGACTGATGCCCCTTTTATTGGGAAGGGATTGTGGATGCACTGAAAATGTACAAAAAAATGAACAGTTTTATGCCAACAAATATGTTAATTAACACTCAGATTGGTGTATTTTCACAACTGAACCTTACATTAGTAAAAAAACATGCACAAATCCTTGTCAGGGTGAATCACAGAGGTCACTAAATTTCAAAGTGTCCCTCACCACTCCTGTCTTCCTGGGTCCTGATGTCAGACGACACCCTTTCCTCCTCGTCATTTCCCCCAGAAGGAAAGAGTACCCTCTTCAGGCTTACTGTAACCTCTCAGTCCTCTTTGTATCACACATCCCTGTTCCCTGGGAGACACCATGTTAGTAGGATTTTGTTCTTCTCTGTCACACCCACCTCAATTTATCCCTCAGATTTAAAGAGTGCTGCAATCTATTGAGACCATACCTTAAAGAAGGTTCTATTCCAAGTATGTTTCAGAGACTTTCTTTGAAGAAGAAAAGGCTGTATCTGAAAGTGGTCACCTTATTGTTTTAACTATTTATGTGGCCCTTCATGACCTTTGGAGCAGCAGATAAACTGAGTTGAAAATTCAGTTGATGTGTTTTTACACATTTTCTTGTAAAAATGGCCCAATAAATGATTTTTAGCACCTGTTCAGCCAGATTCTCCTGGCATCCCAATAATGGCGTTGGAAGGCCATGTGCTCTTTGTGGGGGTCCTGGGAGGCAGTCGTGGTGGTGGGTGCTGACTGCTGTGTGGTCTATGCAGCAGGTGGGGTCTCCTCGTAGCAGCTGGGCTGCCCTGCTCCGGGGGGTGGGCTGCAGAGGCTCTCCACGAGCTGTTGGAGGGCGTCGGAGTTGAAGCTGTGGTGGTCCTCATCATCATCAAAGAAGAGAGGTTCGGGCTGCTCTGCACGAGGTGTTGATTCTCCCTCTGCAATGTAAAGGGGTGATGCAGTTTAACAATGTGTTCACATGTATGTTGTCGCATTGTACATGTTTTCATACAGACTGCATGAATGTGTACATTGTGGCTGTTTGGGAGGAACTGCCTATTTGATGGGTGACAGTGACATTTCTCCCACATAACGGATGTGTTTGTACTAGTACATTATCAACTCACATTTCCCTGCAATGCCAAATGTGATTGGCCAGTTTCTACAGACAAGCGGCACCAGTTGTGTCCTGTGTTCTGTAGTGGACGTGTTGCGGTTTGTACCACATTGTTGTCAATGTTGATGTGCTCTGCATGTTATGTGTGTGTGCTACCACCTCCATTAACAGGATCCTGTTTTCCTGTGGACTGAACCACTTTTTCCTACTCTTCTTCTTCTTGCCCTTCCCTGACCCCAAGGTCCTCCGGACTTGCTCCGGCAACATCCATTGTGCTTCGCTGTTGTTTGGCATTTGTTTGTCTGTTTTTTTTCTTTAATGGTGATTTTTCCTGCTGATGTGTGTGACTTGCATGCCTGTCGCTGGTTTTCGCTGATTTTTGTTTCGTGATTGAGCTCATCGGAACTTTTTTTGCATTCATGGTCCGAATTTTTACGGCATCACATTGACTTTATCGCGGACATTTGACGCGTTATTGTGAACCTATCTCATGGCACCTCCATGTTGTGAATACTTAGTTAACAGAGCGTTATTTTCCCGCGATAGATTGCGATGTGAAGAGTTGCATTAAGCTAATTTTGCGATGATTAACACACATTCTTAAGAATATCCCCCTTCATTGTTAACTGGATTATGCCTCTGTCTTGCCATGTACAAAAAAATTAATTAATTGTTAGAGAAAAACTTTTTATATAGGGTCTAATGATTTATTATTTTCTTTCTCCAGATAAACCTACGTATTTTCTATTGTGTTGGGGTCCCTTTTGCATCGATGTGCGTGAAAACTATAAACAATCTAAAACCACAAATGTGGAACAAAACTTTCATTGCATTGCATTGCATTATTCTCTATCCGTTTCTACATTATCTAGCCAATTGTGGCAAATTATTTAGTCTTCCACTAGCACATCACTTCAGTGGTCTTCAGCACAACAGACTTCTCTTCAAATGTATACCCTAATCAATTGCACTGTTTTACTCGGCCCTGTGAGGCCTTTGGATTGAAGTCAAAGAAGGTTCATTGTAGGTAAATCTGTCTTTCCTAACACAAATAAAATGAGCTCCCTACCCAAAATTGTACAGTAAGATTTTACCACAAAATTATTTCTATGCCCTAATTTGTTAGCAGACAAGTCACTTCTTTTTCAAAACAAATCCAGGTAGATCTAACATTTTCCTCTGGACATTTTTATGTGCTTTTTCCTCTTTTATGCCTTTGTCCCATCTTTTACCCTTTCAGCCTGTATCAAAGGAATACACTTTCCAATGGATACCTCGAAAGAAATACAAATACAAACTCAAAATGGTAGAACATTTACTCTTCTAATTTGTAAGAAATGAGAGACCCACTTCCATCACTCTTAGGGGTCCATTACCATGCCCGGCGGATCGCCACCGCTATAGTGGCGGTGGCGATCCGCCCGACAGAAATGTCCGCCCGCCACATTACAATGGCAGGGGGACCGCAGCGAAGGCAAACACCGCCCGCTACTTTTCCGCCCCGGTTGCCTTGCGGCCGGGCGGAAAAGGGTTCATATGGAGGCGGTGTCTATCAGACACCGCCAGCCATATTTGGATGCGTGCAAATAGGTGCCTTTCCGCGGCGGCGATGCCGCCACAGAAAGGCAGGCGGTCTTTGCTTTGGGGGGCCCCTGGGGGCCCGCCTGGTGAAGGCCGAGGTGGGGGTGCACAGGTGGGGACCTATGGAACCCCCCTTCATTTGCATGTACAAAGCGGCAGGCACCGTGCAGTGCCTGCCGCTTTGTATATGCAAATGCGAAAACGCATTTTTAGCATTGTGGCGGGCGGTGCAGAGTGCACCGCCCGCCACAATGCTAAAAATGAAAGATGTGCCCGCCACTGTGGCGGGCACATCCTAATTCCCCCAACGGGCCCCCCGCCCTTATGGTGGGTGGTCGAGAATACCGATAGGGTGGCGGGCGGACAAAGTCCGCCCTTCATCCTAATGAGAGGCCCTTAGTGTTGTCAGACGAAGGGGCTGATTCCGATGTCGGACGGACCAACGGTTGGGAACTGGAAGCGAACGACCTCCTGTCATCGGTTGCAGCCCTGCAAGTAGGATGCGACCGAACCCTGTTCGGTCACAATACTATTCTTTACAATGGGGGCATGCATTCTGTTCTGAATGTATGCTCTCATTTCAAAGAGCAGAGGTACAGTTCATCCCTGCACACGGTGGCAGGCACCTCAAGGTGCCTGCCAACTGGTCCAAGGATCATCAGGGGGGCACGGTGCAACCTAGGCCACCATCCGGAGTCCTTCACCAATGGGGGGCCTTCTGGGGGACCCCATAGTAGGATTCTGATAGCCTTTCTGTGTCGGAAAGGCCGGCACAGAAAGGCTGTGGGAATCTTCCATCCGAATCCCTCAGCTGGAAAGAGCCGCCTGACGGAATGATGGAGGATATCCGAATGGCAGCCGGGCTGGCCGAGCCCATCGCAAGTCATTCGGAAATCCAGTTCAGATTCCTTTCCGACCGACCCCATCAAAATGGTTTTGTTGGAAAGGAATCCGAACAGTCGATTCTGATCCAGTAGAATATTAGGCCTACGCGTTTCAAATGTGAATATAAATGAGACACCCCCCGCTAAAAGCCGACGCCTCCTTTCCCGGTTCATTTGATTGTGGCATATACTGCTAATCAAGATTGTTTCCCCCTTGCAGATTCTTTCTTGTTCCATTGGACACCATAAACCTCTATCCGCCTGTGTTCATTTATATTCACAGAGCGGCTTTCCATCCCAGAGAAGCCTGATCCGTCCCGACCCTCACAGGTTCCACGTATAGCCTCTTGGGTGTGTTTGAGGCCCTGATGAGAATCCCCGACAGACTAAAGGGGATTTGAAAAGCGTAGGCCTAATATTCTACTGGTCTGCTTGTGTGTATAGGAGTCATTTCTACCTCTAGACTCCGCACCATCCTGTGTACATTACCCACTTGTATCATCCTTTAATGAATGGTGGAAAAATGTAAAAAATCTACCGGAATGTACGATTTTTAAACAATTGTACTGAACTATTGTATAATTGATGCAGATCCAGTTTGTATTTCCTTTTTATTGTAGCAGTAGTATGTGGTATGCTTGATCCAGGTTTGAATGCGGTGCATGTTTCTTGAATGTGATATGATTGAGGTTTTGAAAGTTTGAAGTGTTCATTTGAATGGAGTTTGATGTGTCCGTTTTTTCCTGATTTTTCTAATGTTTTTCTTCTTTGATGTAAAGATAAATTTTATAACAATTGTTGAATTTCTATAAAATAAAATTGCGACTAAGCAGCAGTACCCTTTCTTGAATTAATTTTCTTGCTGTGGGTGATTAGTTCTAGTATTTAATAAATATTATCAGTACTGGCACTTTAATTAGTAGTCATCACATACCAGGCCAACTTTTCACATTGGTGTGCAGCGGTTGGGATTCAAGCCTGCATTGTTTTACCAGATACATCTTTGTATTAATTAACTGGAAAACCACTAGTACTAGGTGCATATAATACTAGTTCTACTGAACTTAGGGTTGGGTAAGTCAACCCTTAGAGAGTTTAGTTCCCGCTAGGTTAGGTAGGTGCAACACCTCACCACACTTAGAGGTGTAATAGGATGGCAGTCAAAAAATCACTCTTACTGCCATTGTAGAGGGAAAACACCGACTGCCAGGACCGCGGCAAAACTGCCGGTCCAATTAGGATGTTCCGCAGTCGAAATCGACCACGGCGGTTGGATTCTGGCCATTAACATTGCGGCAATCGCTGCTGCCGGCAGCACTGCCGCAATGTTAACAGGCATTTGCAAAAACAACAAGTGATGGACTGAATGTGGATCAATGTCACACACTCCCCCAGTCAAAAGATCTGGGCCCAAATCCATCGTTTTTTTGCACTCCACACCACCCTGGGTTAGACAATGGCGATATGCAAATCAGCTCTGACCCTGTTGCCCCATGGGAACAGTCCAGTCCGAACTACAAAAGCCATGTCCTTCCCAGAACGGAATCAAGCATCCGAGGACCGGACCGGTTTCGAGGTAACACCTCTCATCAGCCCGGCTAGCTTGACTCCAAGTGGTGTGGAGTGCCTGGGACCCACGTCTGGGCATCCCCAGCGCACTTAGGGCGGCAATTGCAAAAACAACAAGTGATGGACTGAATGTGGATCAATGTCACACACTCCCCCAGTCAAAAGATCTGGGCCCAAATCCATCGTTTTTTTGCACTCCACACCACCCTGGGTTAGACAATGGCGATATGCAAATCAGCTCTGACCCTGTTGCCCCATGGGAACAGTCCAGTCCGAACTACAAAAGCCATGTCCTTCCCAGAACAGAATCAAGCATCCGAGGACCGGACCGGTTTCGAGGTAACACCTCTCATCAGCCCGGCTAGCTTGACTCCAAGTGGTGTGGAGTGCCTGGGACCCACGTCTGGGCATCCCCAGCGCACTTAGGGCGGCAATTGCAAAAACAACAAGTGATGGACTGAATGTGGATCAATGTCACACACTCCCCCAGTCAAAAGATCTGGGCCCAAATCCATCGTTTTTTTGCACTCCACACCACCCTGGGTTAGACAATGGCGATATGCAAATCAGCTCTGACCCTGTTGCCCCATGGGAACAGTCCAGTCCGAACTACAAAAGCCATGTCCTTCCCAGAACGGAATCAAGCATCCGAGGACCGGACCGGTTTCGAGGTAACATCTCTCATCAGCCCGGCTAGCTTGACTCCAAGTGGTGTGGAGTGCCTGGGACCCACGTCTGGGCATCCCCAGCGCACTTAGGGCGGCAATTGCAAAAACAACCAGTGCAAAAACAACACTTGATGGACTGAATGTGGATCAATGTCACACACTCCCCCAGTCAAAAGATCTGGGCCCAAATCCATCGTTTTTTTGCACTCCACACCACCCTGGGTTAGACAATGGCGATATGCAAATCAGCTCTGACCCTGTTGCCCCATGGGAACAGTCCAGTCCGAACTACAAAAGCCATGTCCTTCCCAGAACGGAATCAAGCATCCGAGGACCGGACCGGTTTCGAGGTAACACCTCTCATCAGCCCGGCTAGCTTGACTCCAAGTGGTGTGGAATGCCTGGGACCCACGTCTGGGCATCCCCAGCGCACTTAGGGCGGCAATTGCAAAAACAACAAGTGATGGACTGAATGTGGATCAATGTCACACACTCCCCCAGTCAAAAGATCTGGGCCCAAATCCATCGTTTTTTTGCACTCCACACCACCCTGGGTTAGACAATGGCGATATGCAAATCAGCTCTGACCCTGTTGCCCCATGGGAACAGTCCAGTCCGAACTACAAAAGCCATGTCCTTCCCAGAACGGAATCAAGCATCCGAGGACCGGACCGGTTTCGAGGTAACACCTCTCATCAGCCCGGCTAGCTTGACTCCAAGTGGTGTGGAGTGCCTGGGACCCACGTCTGGGCATCCCCAGCGCACTTAGGGCGGCAATTGCAAAAACAACAAGTGCAAAAACAACAAGTGATGGACTGAATGTGGATCAATGTCACACACTCCCCCAGTCAAAAGATCTGGGCCAAAATCCATCGTTTTTTTGCACTCCACACCACCCTGGGTTAGACAATGGCGATATGCAAATCAGCTCTGACCCTGTTGCCCCATGGGAACAGTCCAGTCCGAACTACAAAAGCCATGTCCTTCCCAGAATGGAATGAAGCATCCGAGGACCGGACCAGTTTCGAGGTAACACCTCTCATCAGCCCGGCTAGCTTGACTCCAAGTGGTGTGGAGTGCCTGGGACCCACGTCTGGGCATCCCCAGCGCACTTAGGGCGGCAATTGCAAAAACAACAAGTGATGGACTGAATGTGGATCAATGTCACACACTCCCCCAGTCAAAAGATCTGGGCCCAAATCCATCGTTTTTTTGCACTCCACATCACCCTGGGTTAGACAATGGCGATATGCACATCAGCTCTGACCCTGTTGCCCCATGGGAACAGTCCAGTCCGAACTACAAAAGCCATATCCTTCCCAGAATGGAATCAAGCATCCGAGGACCGGACCGGTTTCGAGGTAACACCTCTCATCAGCCCGGCTAGCTTAACTCCAAGTGGCGTGGAGTGCCTGGGACCCACGTCTGGGCATCCCCAGCGCACTTAGGGCGGCAATTGCAAAAACAACAAGTGATGGACTGAATGTGGATCAATGTCTTACACTCCCCCAGTCAAAAGATCTGGGCCCGAATCCATCGTTTTTTTGCACTCCACACAACCCTGGGTTAGACAATGGCGATATGCAAATCAGCTCTGACCCTGTTGCCCCATGGGAACAGTCCAGTCCGAACTACAAAAGCCATGTCCTTCCCAGAACGGAATCAAGCATCCTCGGTGGCAACCGCGGTACCGGTGGTGGCCATCCCCCCCGCAATCGAAACACTGAACACCGCCAGTCAAATTAGCATCACGGCCGTGGCGGTGTGATTTTCCACCCGCCACTTTTCCACCGGTTGCAGCCCGCCCGCTTAGCTGGCGGACAGAGCTGGACCGCTACAAATGTTGCGGATCAGGGCCAAACATTGAAAGGCATGCGGAGACATGTTCCGGGGGCCCATTGCGGGCCCCCAATGTGTTGGAGGGGGAGTGGGTGCACTGGGGTTGCCCATGGTACCCCTCTACATTTCCCTGTGCCAGGTGGCAGGTACTGTGCAGTGCCTGCCACGCAGTGCAGGGAGATGCAGGACATGCTCCTGTTAACATTGCAAAAACAACAAGTGATGGACTGAATGTGGATCAATGTCACACACTCCCCCAGTCAAAAGATCTGGGCCCAAATCCATCGTTTTTTTGCACTCCACACCACCCTGGGTTAGACAATGGCGATATGCAAATCAGCTCTGACCCTGTTGCCCCATGGGAACAGTCCAGTCCGAACTACAAAAGCCATGTCCTTCCCAGAACGGAATCAAGCATCCGAGGACCGGACCGGTTTCGAGGTAACACCTCTCATCAGCCCGGCTAGCTTGACTCCAAGTGGTGTGGAGTGCCTGGGACCCACGTCTGGGCATCCCCAGCGCACTTAGGGCGGCAATTGCAAAAACAACAAGTGATGGACTGAATGTGGATCAATGTCACACACTCCCCCAGTCAAAAGATCTGGGCCCAAATCCATCGTTTTTTTGCACTCCACACCACCCTGGGTTAGACAATGGCGATATGCAAATCAGCTCTGACCCTGTTGCCCCATGGGAACAGTCCAGTCCGAACTACAAAAGCCATGTCCTTCCCAGAACGGAATCAAGCATCCTCGGTGGCAACCGCGGTACCGGTGGTGGCCATCCCCCCCGCAATCGAAACACTGAACACCGCCAGTCAAATTAGCATCACGGCCGTGGCGGTGTGATTTTCCACCCGCCACTTTTCCGCCGGTTGCAGCCCGCCCGCTTAGCTGGCGGACAGAGCTGGACCGCTACAAATGTTGCGGATCAGGGCCAAACATTGAAAGGCATGCGGAGACATGTTCCGGGGGCCCATTGCGGGCCCCCAATGTGTTGGAGGGGGAGTGGGTGCACTGGGGTTGCCCATGGTACCCCTCTACATTTCCCTGTGCCAGGTGGCAGGTACTGTGCAGTGCCTGCCACGCAGTGCAGGGAGATGCAGGACATGCTCCTGTTAACATTGCAAAAACAACAAGTGATGGACTGAATGCGGATCAATGTCACACACTCCCCCAGTCAAAATATCTGGGCCCAAATCCATCGTTTTTTTGCACTCCACACCACCCTGGGTTAGACAATGGCGATATGCAAATCAGCTCTGACCCTGTTGCCCCATGGGAACAGTCCAGTCCGAACTACAAAAGCCAAAATCCTCGGATGCTTGATTCCGTTCTGGGAAGGACATGGCTTTTGTAGTTCGGACTGGACTGTTCCCATGGGGCAACAGGGTCAGAGCTGATTTGCATATCGCCATTGTCTAACCCAGGGTGGTGTGGAGTGCAAAAAAATGATGGATTTGGGCCCAGATCTTTTGACTGGGGGAGTGTGTGACATTGATCCACATTCAGTCCATCACTTGTTGTTTTTGCAATTGCCGCCCTAAGTGCGCTGGGGATGCCCAGACGTGGGTCCCAGGCACTCCACACCACTTGGAGTCAAGCTAGCCGGGCTGATGAGAGGTGTTACCTCGGCCCCCGGAACATGTCTCCGCATGCCTTTCAATGTTTGGCCCTGATCCGCAACATTTGTAGCGGTCCAGCTCTGTCCGCCAGCTAAGCGGGCGGGCTGCAACCGGCGGAAAAGTGGCGGGTGGAAAATCACACCGCCACGGCCGTGATGCTAATTTGACTGGCGGTGTTCAGTGTTTCGATTGCGGGGGGGATGGCCACCACCGGTACTGCGGTTGCCACCACTGGACCAGCAGCGGCTCTTCACCCGCCATACTAATAAACCCCTTAGTATGTCTGCAAAAGGAGATGCCAGTGGCTCTCTGCCTTCTAGATACATTGAGCTTTCATTCTAAAAACAGAAAGCCCTGTGTACCTTTAGTAATTTGAAGAAAGGAGGCAGTGTCAACACTCAATGCCTGGTAAAGGTGTTACTTCTAGATGACTTAAGGAAAACCCCTGGGTCATATGAACAGGAGAGAGAGGGCAGGACAGGGAATGAAGACATGTCAGGAGGTGACACCCTTTATGACCTAGACTCTAACCCTGACCAGGTAGAACCCGATGGTTCTCACCTGGATAACTCAGATGTTCAAGAGGAGAATGGAGGAGGCCATGAGGCTCCCCTCTTTACTCCTCCTGGAGTGAAGAGTTTACCAAGGAGTTCGAGGTCTCCCTCTGCAGAGTCTAATCACTCAGGACAGTCTGTAGGGACCTCTGTATCTAGTATCCCCGAGCGGCGCACTCTGCTCCTCACAGCGGAGTTTGCAGAGTTTTAACAACTCCCGGTTCTGCTGTTAACGCAAAGTTGAGGTAAAACTCTGACTCCGTGGCAGAGTACGCCACTCAGCTCTCTGGACCACAGCCTCAAAAAGTTTTTTAAAAGCGCACTAACCTTGTCTTCTATGTCGTCCAAGGGCAGCCCGCCTCCTTGCTTCGGTGTTTTCTGGGAATCCTGGCTCTCCTCCTTGCCGTCCTCCTCCTCCGCCCCCTACGTTTTTACATCTTGCTTGAACTGCGCATGCGCAAGACGTAAAACGTAGGGGGAAGAGGAGAAAGGCAAGGAGGAGAGCCAGGAGAGAGGAGTCACCGTTGCGAGGAGGAGGGGCGCCCACAGATGACATAGAAGACAAGGTGAGTGCGTTTTTTCCCTTTAAAAAAGAAATTGTTTGTGGGCCTGGGGCGGAGCAAAGTTACACTGAGTTTTTTTTTAAACTCCATGGAACTACATGGAGCACTGCTCCGCAAACTCCTCCCAGGCTTAGTATCTAGCAAGAGGGACCACTCTTATAAAAGGGAATACCAATTTCTTGAGCTTGAGAAAGTTAGGATTAGGCTCAGGCAAGAGCAGTTGGCCCTTGATAAAGAGTCCTTAGAAGTCCAGAGGGCTAGAAAAAGTTGGGACTATAGTCCATGATGGCAGCAACAGTGTCCCTAGAGTTAAGGAACATCCCTTTCATAATAGGAACCTGAGCAAGATTGTCCCTTCCTACCACGTTGGGGATGACATCCACAAATGGAAAACTGTTTTAGAGAGGGCCTGTAAAGTTCAGAGGGTCCCTCAAGAGCAGTGGGGAGCTATCTTGTGGCTCTCCTTTGCTGACAAAGGTAGAGATAAGCTCCTCACTGTTAGAGAAGACGATGCTGACAATTACTCAGTTTTGAAGAGTGCTCTCATTGATGGGTTTGGCTTCACCGCTGAACCGTACAGGATTAAGTCCAGAGACACCTAGACAACACAGAATCAGGACTGGGTAGACTTTGTGGATAGTGCTATTAAGGCTCTGGAAGGTTGGTTGCTTGGAAGCAAAGTGAACGATTTCAAGGGATTATACAATTCAATTTTTAGGCCGCAAATCCTTAATAATTGCCAAAATACGTTTTTGCATCAATACCTGGTTGGCTCTGATCTGACTTCTCCCCGAGAATTGGGAAACTGTTGTTCCTATTTGAGCCTTCCTTCTTATATGCCATGCACGGCTTAAAAACCACTCCACAGCAAAGAGTGGCCTGGAATCTGATCTTGAAATGTGCAAGGCATCCCAGTGGTTCTGTTTTAGCCATTTCGTCCTCGATTTGGGGTAGGCCTGACAAGCAAACATAACATGGGCAACACTTTCCACTGGGACCTTGCAGCATGGGCAAACTTTTGGTCTTGGGTTACATCGGTGCCAGTTAGCAGTTGCTCACAGACAGGACATGTGCCAAACTTAAAATGGATGTATAACATCCTGTCCCGGGAGACTTGAATAATGTCTAAGTAGGGCTCCAGATGTCTGGTCTGTGTATGGAGATAAAATTCTGTGGTAAGTCTTTATAGATTTGATTTGCTAGATTCTTGTTGTTTCACCCATTCCCAGTAATGTCGTTTAAGCACTTCTTTCCAGAGTGAATCCTGCTTGGCCCAATGGGCTTAAAGCCCCAGTGCAGACATCAATTTCCTAGCGTTGGTGATCCAGCCTTCCTTATTACTTGTGTCTATCCGGATAACCTCAGATAAGGCTTCTGCATAGGGTAGGAGCTCGGGGGTTCGCCTAATGCGAGCCCAGAAAAGTAGCCAGCGAAGCCTCGTTTTATCGCCAATGGAGCGCCTACCCATATCAAGCATAAGGGGAGTGAGCGGTATGTTTTGGGGCAGCATCACTAGGTCCCTTATGAATTTGTGCTCAGATCTGCAGAGATCGGGAATCTTGTTGAATTCCCACAACTCTGCTCCATACAGAACTGTGCTGGCTGCTTTTGCATCGTAGACCTGAAGGGCTGGAGCTACTGTTCGATTGTGTGAGGAGAAGTGCTCCTTTCCTAGGCACCCCGTTACTCGCTTGTGACCCATTAACATCTTAGTCAGGTGGGGCTTCCATGACATTTTGTCTGAAAGTCAGTCACCAAGATAGTCAAAAGTACAAACTCTTTCCAGGCGAGTCCCACTCTAGCGATGGGCTGCCTCTGTCGGACATGTCGGGGTTAAAGGCAATATATTTGTTTTTTGAGGTGTTAATGACCATCCCCCTGGTGTCACAGAAGAGATGAAATCTGTTAAGTAGCCATTGCAACCCAGCTGGGGTCTTTGAGACCAGCAGGGTGTCATCTGCAAATAGAAGGGTCGGTTCATTATCGCCCCCAAGTTTGGTGCATCTGCTGGTTCTTCTTGCAGAAAGCTATCCACTCCATTCATGTGCAGAGAGAATAGAATGGGAGCCAGAACACAGCCTTGTTGAACTCCCCTGCTGACTGGGATGCGATTGGTCAGTTGCCCCTGCGCCCCCCATCTAATCTGTGCTTTGTTTCCTTTGTGCAGCCAAGCTACCAGGTCAAGAATGGGTAGCAGGATACCCATTTTAAGTGGAAGCCATAGTTTACACCTGGGGACTAAATCAAAGGCAGTCTTAAAGTTGATGAAGGCTAAATAGAGACTGCCTTTGCCGATCACTACCACTTTCCAATAAAGGAGTAGAAGCCGGAATGCCTGGTCGATGGTCCCCATTTTCGCCCTGAAGCCAGCCTGATACTCTGATAAGATTGCATTATCATCCGCCCATATCTGGATCTTCTGCAGCAAAAAAGCGTCAATCAGGGTAAAAGGTCTATAGTTTGAGGGTTCGTATCTGGCTCCTTTTTTATAGATTCTAACCACCTCTGCCCCCTTACAAGACCTGGGGACAGAGGCACCGCTAGCTATTGCATTTGACAAGAGTAGAATTAAGCGGGCCCAATTGGGATGCCAGCTACAAATAGGTCCCTCGAAATGCCCTCCGGTCCTGCAGCTTTGGACGGTTCTATTCAACCTATTGCAGCCTATATTTCCCCAAGGTAAAAAATTCTTCATCCGAGGGATGGCTGTGAGAGTCAGCCACCTCCACTGTGGGCGTGTCCCCAGAGATTGTAAAGAGCTTCTGAAAGTGGTCATATCATTCCTGACCGGTGATATGGTTGGGGGGTGATTGGGCCCCTAAACTACTACCCCAAGTGACTAGGGAGCAGAATGACTTGGCGTCCTTCTCTGCGCTGGCTTCTTTAATTTGCTGCCAACTGGATTCATCCCATGCCAATTTTTCAGAACGTAAAGTAGCCTTTTATCGCTTCCTGGAAGCTTTAATCAAAGGGCAATTCTTAGCTTTGATGGCTGAAGCTAAGAGTGAGTGATCACGTCTGCAATCCTTAGTGTACCATGAGTGGACTCCTCCTGATGAAATGCTGGTCTTTTGATCGGACCTTGGAGCCAGGAAGTATGAGCTAAGTCGGTCGAAAGTTCGGGAGTGAGCCATGACTACATTGGCTACTCTGTGTTTGCTATCGATCAAGGACGGAAGCTCGAGAGTGCCTACTAGCAAGTCGTGCTGTATGACATTGATCTTGAGTGGAGAAGTGTGGCTCAGGGGTTAGAGGCGGCAGACCCGGAAGCTGAGATCGGTCCTGGACCAGGGTTCGATTCCCTGCCTCGGCGGGTCTTGGGCTCAAAAATTCCAGGGACTCGATAATTCTTGTTCCGGCGCCTACTCGACTCACGGGTTCACAATCTGCGACTCTGGGCAATAGCTTGCTTAATCTCCACTACGGCCCCTCGCGGCGGGATGCCTGGCTTTCACCTTGTGGATACCCTGCTGGGGTTATCTCACAGGGGAATACCAGGACGGGTTCCCAAGGCAAGCGCCTTGATGCCTTCGGGTGATACGTGCGCTATATAAATCGCAATACATTTACATTTACATACATCTTGTTTTCTTGTAAAGCCTCCTTTTGCCATTTTAAAGATCTACTGTTGTTAGAGGGAAGGATTTCCCTTGTGTAGGTCGGGGGTAAATTGCTCTTAGAATAATAAAAGGAGTCCCACAGGGGATTCATGCTAAGGCAAAGAGTATTGTGGTTGCTCTCTGTTGTTACTCCCACACTTATATCGACCAGATCTCTCCAGAGCCTCACATTGAGCAGATTGTAATTGATGCAGGATGGACAGCTAACTCTGTTATATTTGTTTGTGACCTGCCTGTCCGAGGGGTTTCTACCATTTACTGCTCTCAGGGCAAACTCAGCAGTAAGGACATTGAGTTGGAGCACCGTCTGTGTCCAATCTTTTAACTGGGGGTAGGTCTAAGGGGGGACAGCCCATTTGAGGTTGTCTTCTCCAGAACCTGTGAGGTCTTTTTTGTCAAGAGGCTCAAAAGAGTTATTAAACTCACCTTCTACTATTACTCTTGAGTGAGATGAACATACAGCTAGGCTCTCTTCCAGTTGGGTGAGAGTGGGTCCCCCTTTGGTCCCCCTCACATAGACTTTGAACAAATCAATAGGATCTCCCCCCCCCCCTGGGTCCCTTGATTCCAATCCCCACGATGGATCACTGACATAATATCGAGGGACATAATATTGACTAGCAAAAATATCGGCAAAAAAATATCGACAGACAGAATATCGACTTTGTATCTACAAACAGTTAAGTACAAAAATATTGAGTAAAAAATATAGTTTACAAAAATATAGTTTATAAAAATATCGACTTTATTAAAAACAATGTTAAATTAAATTAATATAAAAAATAATTACTAAAATATACTTAAAAATACTTCAATTACCTTATAATAATAAAATAATTAATGAAAGTTATAAAAAAAAAATTTACAATCATATTTGTTAAAACATATATATATAGTAACATAATACAATTAAAAATATCCAATATTATTACCGTAGGATAGCGGAAGTGTAAAAATTACTATTCCCACTCCAGAGAGTGCAACAGTGGATAAGGCGTTGGATAGCGTAGAGGTAAAAATTACTATTCCCACTCCAGAGAGTGCAACAGTAGGAAAAGCGTTGGATAGCGTAGGGGTACAAATTAATATTCCCACTCCAGAGAGTGCAACAGTAGAGAAAGGGTTGGATAGCGTAGGGGTAAAAATTACTATTCCCACTCCAGAGAGTGCAACAGTAGAGAAAGGGTTGGATAGCGTAGGGGTAAAAATGACTATTCCCACTCCAGAAAGTGCAACAGTAGGAAAAGCGTTGGAGAGCGTAGGGGTAATAATTACTATTCCCACTCCAGAGAATGCAACAGTAGGGAAAGGGTTGGATAGCGTAGGGGTAAAAATTACTATTCCCACTCCAGAGAGTGCAACAGTAGGGAAAGCGTTGGATAGCGTAGGGGTAACAATTACTATTCCCACTCCAGAGAGTGCAACAGTAGGGAAAGCGTTGGATAGCGTAGGGGTAAAAATTACTATTCCCACTCCAGTGAGTGTAACAGTAGGGAAAGTAGATACTTCATATATTATTTAAAAACATATATATATATTAATATCTATAAAAAAATTAATTAAAAGTAATTACCAATTAAATATAATATAATAATTAATTAATTACAAATACTAATTCAAATTAATCATTACAATTAGTTATCTAATAATACTAATTAATTACAAATTAACAAGTAATTAATTAGTAATTAAAAAGTTACTTAACAATTAAAATCCAACAAATACCAATAAAAAATTAACATATGTAATTAGTTATAATTAAATTACTTCCCACCCTATTCCCCTATGAACCCACACCCACTACAGAAAATAAATTAGTAATATTAACATAATTCTCAATTAATCAATTTAATAAAATGAATTCTTAATTTAAATGTAATTAATTGCAAAGAAAAAATGAATTAACTATTAATTATAAACAAATACCAATAAATAAATTTACATATTTAATGAATTATAATTAAATTACTTCCCACCCTATTCCCCTATAAACCCACAACCCGCTACAGAATTAAATTAGACAAAATTTAAATAACATTAAATTAATTAATTAAATTACATTATAACATAAATAAACACTTTTAACACATAAAATACACTATAAAAAATTTGATATTATTAAATGTTCAATATTTTTATTAACCTATAATATGTACTTCAATATTTTGACTATCTATATTTTGAAATTCGCTATTACATTACTTACCTTCAAAACAATATTTTTGATGTCTATATTCTGTCCATTCGATATTCTGTCCAGCCTATATTTTGTACTCGATATTATTTCCATTCGATATTTTGTAGTCAATATTTTGTCTGTTTTTCCCCCAAGATATCTGGACTAGAGCTTGGATGGAGGGTAATCTGGCATCCCATAGCAATGCCAACCCAGATGATCAGACCCCTGCTGGGCGCCCTCTCCCTATTGTGGTTGCAGGTAAACAGTAACAAGCATAACCTGGTTTAAATAGGGGGACCAGGCTCCAGGTCTCCTGAAAGATGCAAATGTTGTATCTCTCCAGTAGATCCTTCTAGTGAGGGAGTGACATTGTGCTATAAAGCCCAGCCACATTCCAAGATATTACCCAGAGCTGTTGATAGACTAAGGGACGATGCAGTATTTAGATTAGAAGGGAATGATTATTCGGGGACGGTGTTGGTACTTAGAAATTATGGTTCGTGCAGGAGTCTGCACCCTCCAATCTACTAAAATTGGTAGAGGCACTACTCGCGTCTACTTGTAGTAGAAGTCCTTCCTCCCTTGGATTACAATATAAGTTTTGCTCCACAAATGGGGACCCCACAAAGGAAGTTGGAGGAAATTAACAGGTTTCGGTAAACTATTGCAAGTGCCTTTGAAATGATTTTAAAGAATTCAATGCAAGTTGATCTGGTCCATACTTGTTACCTCTCGCCAATAGCCAGATGGTCATCTCAACCTCTGCCAAGTTCACTCTCTTCTCCAGTCTTTTTCGTTGACCCTGTGTCAGCTTCCGATGTTGAAATTTCTTAATGTAGCTTTTAACAGATTCAACAGAGGCTAGACAGTCCTCTCTATAGAGATTTTGATAGTATTTGCGAACCACCTCTCTAATTTCAGACCGTTCTAAGATTTTCTCTCTTTTTCAATCTTCTGAATGAGACTACTACTTGTTCTAGCTTTGATTTGGAAAGCCAGCAATTGACCCATCTCCTCATTGTTTTCAAAACGCAACATTTGCGTAGCCTGGATCTTCTTGCTGGCCTTTCCCACATAGTTTTCTTTAGTGTTGTTTTTAGTACTACCTGCTGTTCTAAAGCCATAGTGACATTTAGCGAGTCTTGTTTGAGTTTGCTCTGAGCTAATCCTGCCTCGATCTTACTGAGAGTGAGCTGTAAGTGAGTCTTGGCGTGGGTCCATAACCTCTGTCGTTGTATAGTAAAACTCAGAGTCTGTCTTCTGTAAAAAAGGCCTTCAGTGCATCCCGACCACTGGATGTCGATCCTAGATTCACATCTAGATGTTCCTCTATCTTATCCGCCATTAGTCGAATATACTCATCATCTAACAGCAACTTCCGATCGAACTTACAGCAGTATGGAGTATAAGACTGACTACACCAATCTGACCTAATAAACAGAGATGATAAGTTATGGTCAGAAATTATTCTTTCATTTAACTAAATATTAACATAAGACCTAAGTACGGGGCTAACAAAAAACATAAGTCTGTGAAAGACATTTATGGTGGCTGAGTAAATGGTAAAACCATTCTCCTGGGGTCTTCTGCTATGCCAGACATCAATTTGTGCGTAGGAGGACACTATTTGCTTCAGGATGTCACTAAGTCTTCCACCTCTTGTACTACTCCATGAGGCCCCTGATGTAGGTTCAGGCCCTGGATGTAGTGCAACATTGTATGATACTAAAGGCTCTGGTCATTGATGCAGTTTTCCCAGCAGATAATCGAATGTTAATGGGTCATCCTCATTTGGCCCGTACACTGTAAAAATAATGAGTTGAATTTCCCCCCATTTTAATCACAGCAATTAACCATCGCCTCCCCCCCCCCCCCCCCAATAGCCACTTTTGCTTCCAGTGCCATCCAATTTTTGCCCCGCACTAATAGAGCCACCCCGTTGGTTGGCAATATAGAAGGAGGTGGCCAAAACCGCATAGCCCTGTTTCCTTAAGTGAGGTGGTTGATCTTCAGATAGGCGCGTCTCCTGGAGATAAATAATGTGTGGTTTAAGTGTATGGAGTTCTTCTTTAATTAGCTTACGAGTCTATAACTCGCCTAACATGGCAATATGTACATTTCGCAGTATATGGTGTTTTAAAAGTCGACGGCGTTCCGATCCCATTTAAAGAATCACAGGGATCATCATCAGGACAAAATATGGATTAAAGAAAAGGCGGGGATCAGTCTCCCGCGGTACGGCAGGTAGTACTTTGCGGCGCACCAGTGTTATGCTCGGTCCCGTGGGGAAGGAGCCTCCTCAATGGGCTGCGATAGCTTCCCTGGCCTTTCTTTAATCCACGGAACTCAACATCTTGCTAGTTCCGCCCTTGGATCCAAAACCACGCCGTTCCACACCTGGCCAATACCCCCTGTGGTCAGGCTGACCCCCTGGCTATCATGGCTTGTAATAATTAGGCAATATTTTGTCCTGATGATGATCCCTGTGATTCTTTAAATGGGATCGAAACGCCATCGACTTTTAAAACACCATATACTGCGAAATGTACATATTGCCATGTTAGGCGAGTAATGGTGTAAAATGGAATTTCTGTTATTGTAATATTCACAGGAAATAACAGCTTCTGCCTAAAAATTCTGTTCTATCCTCTTACTACTTTCCTCTCTATGCCAAATTGTATATGTTTGGGTACAGGCTTGTGCCCCTCTCTATGGAAATGTTGAAGGTATCTCTTCAGAGCATTCGTTGTTGAAAGTAAAAATTGGATCTCTGTCCGGCTGGACAAGTCATTATTTAATATAGCTTCCACTGTGTCTATATTTATTCTGTGCTATTATTTCTCCTGTGCATGGGACCACTGTTGTTTTCCTAAAAACCTTCATCATACAGAAGGTTGAACACCTGAGATGCCCACAGGCAATACCGATACCAAAATTAAGTTAAAGAAAAACTAAAAAGCCAAGAGAAGAAAGGAAGAAAACAGAAAAACAATCTTAAGTACTACTGATCCTTTGATCTCACACAAGCAGTTACTGCCACTATACTCATAAAGCTGTCCTGGGTGCAACCAAGATTGCGACACAACACCCATACTGGAATGAATGCAGATAATCCTGCTGAAAAAAGAAGAATTTCCAAAAGAAGCTCAAAGTATAAAAGTGAGACCTTGAGTCACAATGTTGCCTCTTAACTTTGCAGTGAGTCATTTTTTTTGTTGCCATTTTTTTAGCAGCTCAATAACTTTAGATGCATCCTGGCATAAGTACGCATGAACTTCAATATTTATTCTCAAATTCGGTGGCTCCATTAGGCATTAGGAAGAGTGTTGCACCAATCTTTTGGAGCGGTGAGATCTGGTTGTGAAGTCTCTAGCATCGTGCCTCTGTCTAATCACATGACTGAGGTCAGACCCGATGAAGAACTCCACGGCACTGCATCTGATTGGGAATGGGCCATCTGGAAAATCAATTACTGCAAAATAAAGGTCCCCACATAGATTAAGATTAAGCAGCCATGTCATTCTTCAATTGCCAAAATGGAAAACAGTATGCCCTCTGGTTCATGAAGTCCATATCCAAGTCATTCAATGCAGAAAAAGGCTGTTGTGAAGAGACAAACAATATAACCTCTCGATCAACTCCCTCACTGTCCTCTGTTATGCCCAGAACCAAAGATTATTCCTCTGTTTTCTAGATCTTCTAATTTGGGAGCGAGTCCATCCAACCGAATTTCGGGCTTACAAACTGTTGTTTTGACGTCTCTGATGGTTTCCTTGAGATAACCTTGCGATGTCTCTAGATCCCCAACTTGGATATGGATAATATTCATGTTTCTAGACAGCTTTCTCAGCACCACCTGCGTTTATAGATGTGCCATTGTCAGGGAGAGGGAATCCTTTATATATTCCTCCCTATGGAGCTGAAGAAGCACATAGATAGCTATTAAAGTGGAGGTGGAGGCATTTTCACTGGCCGCCTCTTTAGTATTAGAATTAATCAGCTGCGAGGAACGCTGTCCAGAGCATCCCGCTGAGTCCCCCAATACAGAAACCCGGGTTCCGAAGGTGAAGATGTTACCTCCAAACAAGGTGAGGGGGAGGGATTTGTTGGTGTGACCTCCAACCCCTTTGGGTCTCATACTAGCACTTCTTCTTCCTTGGAGCAAACAGGGGTCAAGAGCCCCCTGAGCAAAAACTTTAGTAACCAAATCCGACAGAATAAAGACCTTAGCAATTTCCTGAAAATTGGAGCCTGCCTGAGGGATCACACCGGTCTCCATGTCATGCTGACCATCACCTTTAAAAATAGCCCCTCCTACTGCGGGTTTAACTGCTTCACTTTCTCCAAGTTCTCTATAGAGCACTGAATCACCCGCCCTCTTGCCAGGCAGCACACAGAACAGTACCGTCACCCGTCACTCACCATTAGGCAGAGATTTTTTATCGTATCTATATTAATTTAATACACATACATTCATAGTTTCTCAGAACCCAAGTTTTTTTCATAATGCTTTAATGACATAACTACATGGATCATACCATTAGGCAACCAGTTCAAGACAGAACTCATTAGATCTTACAACACATACATCCTGTAGCCCAATCAATAAGGACTTTGGGAAGAAAAAGATCCTAATTAATGATAAATACGCAAAATAGTACCGAATACTCAACAAAAACTGAAGTAAAATGATTTCCAAACAACCTAACCCAGACGGAGCTCCTCCTTCCTGGTAAGAGCCCCACCTTCTGGGGGCCTCAATTCTGGCCGGTGGAACTGGGCCCCTCTCCCACCCCGTGGCTTCGGTGAAGAGCTTAGGGGTCACTATTGACTCCACTCTATCCCTAGGGCCGCCGGTGGGGACCGCGGTCTCGTCCTGCAATTTCCAACTGTGCAGGATCAGGAAAGTGGCATATCTCTTTACACCTGATGCCCTCCTGCAGGTCATCATGGCCCTCGTCCTCTCCCGCCTAGATTTCTCCAACTCGATCTACCATGGTCTGCCTAAAACATCAATGGGCAGACTACAGGTGGTCCAAAATCAGGCGGCGAGATTGGCCTTAGGGATTCCGAAGTGGCAATCTGCCAGGCCCCTCCTCGTCAAACTCCACTGGCTTCCTGTCGCCTCTAGGGCAGCCTTCAAGATCGGCTGCCTTATCTTCAAATCTCTGGCTGGTTCCTGTCCCATCTTTGTAAAATCTCTCATCCGTCCTTACTGCCCGTCCCGTAACTTGAGATCCTCCCATCTTCACCTCTTGACTGTCCCCTCTTACAAGCTCTGCAGATCTGGAGGCCGGAGATTTGCATACCTGGCCCCCAAGTTCTGGAATTCTCTTCCCCTTTCTCTTAAAATTTCTAACTCTCTGATCCTCTTTCGTAAATCTTTAAAAACTTGGCTTTTCCCTCAAACTGGTTAGTCTCTCTGTCTCCTCTACTACCAACCAGCGCCAGGAAACCCATGGTGTCAGTGCGCTATATAAGCACCCCTTACGATACGATACGATCAATCAGCATGAATTATTTTGAGATATGTCTCCCTTAAGTGAGTTTTATAAAGTGTCCATCAGTCCAATATTAAGGGCTCAATCCCTTTTTATAGCTGCACCCAAGCACTCCAGTGCCATGCCTACGTGGTTCAATCTCCCTCAGGGACTAATTCCTGAGGGATCTTACTTGGGGCAATGAACCTACGAACAAGACTTGTATGGCCAGTCACAATATTCAATACCAGGTATTTCTGTATTAAAAATATTTACATTATCTGTTTTAGTGACAAACATAACTTCGAAACATTAAGATAACCCTTCACCTTTCTTAAACATACCTGATTGTAAGGAAAACATTTGATTATATTAAGATTGCTTTGATCTAATTTTTTGTTGGAAGCTAAAAAAGGAAAATGGAGAGCTATCATTATATCAGTCACATATATTCTCTAATTGAACCATCAATCACCACTGCAATAAAATTGTACCTTAACATTCTTAAAGAGTGATTTAAGGTCCTTGTGTGCTTCAATTTCCTCATATGGGGGTTTCTTTTCTTTCCCCATAGTATCTGCGGTCTTAATCTGCACAGTCGTCCATCGTCCAGCACACAGGAGTTTCTTGATGCAGTTGTCAAATACGCAGCACACAGCATATCACTCTGGCATGTCCCCATGCAAATGATGCAATCTCTTTGCCTCTGCACCTGCGCCGTATTATTGACGTGGGTGCAAATCCAAAGAAGCTGTCATGAGCCTCCCTAAAAGTGCTCTACCAAAAGGTGGTGCATTTTCAGTGTGCCCCCGGATCGCCGCCCTCTAGAGGAGGGAAGTGGGTCCCCCCAGACACCCTCTTGCAGACATGTGCAGTCACTCACTGCACCCACCTATAAAGGGATCTTTAATCCCTCCTCAAAGTCAATGCTGTGAAACAGCTGCTCCGTATTTCACTTGAACGCACTGCCCGCATTCTCTGTAATAGGGTGCACTTTCCCTGTTTGCGTACGGCGCACCTATTCAAAGGTGTGCCATGGCACAAGCAGGAAAAGTGCAGCCTTATGTGTAATAAGGGCCCAGCTTGTTGTTTTTAATCAGTTTTTCAAAAAGCACTATTTTTTATTATATCTGAATACCGACTTGTGCTACTTAAAGTACAGTTAAATATGTAAGAGCTAAGGGCCTGTTATAACATCTGGAAGTGTTATGTAAACAAATTAGCAAAAATTTGAAGCAGGAAAAGATAATACATTTGACATTTTATTTTCTGCACTATTTTTTTTGATGTGTCAAGAAATGGTTTGTAACTGATGATGTCAATGTGTGATAATAGTTTATGAATAGTTAGTGTACATGTTTTATATTTTAGTGTCAGCTTCTCCACAAGCCCAGGAAAGCCCGCCATCAACTGCCCTCATCTATTCAAGATTACTTGCTACTCCAAAATACCCTTCTCCACCGTCAACTCAAGGTTCCAGCAGGACTCCTGACATTAGGATACGACGTTTAAAAGTACCCAGTCAAACAAGCACTGCAGTAGTGACGTCACAGGACAAAGCTGAGAATCGAACTGAACTGGCAGATGAAGTATTTGCCCTTTTGGATGTTGTTAGTGCCCCTCATTGCTCAGAGCCTTCAGTACAAAGGCAAAAAGAAAATCGAAAGGCAGTGGTTGGTGCTGAAACGACTACCAGAAGACCAGTTATTGGGCCAATAGCAAATAGATCGCCAAATATTGGGTATGTGATCTAAACATCATTTTACAAATATAACTGTGAAAATGTAGTTGTCTGTAACAATACCTATTTTCTATTGTAGGATAACCATTAATAGCCACATGTGTTAGAATATTTCTCTGCTATGTGTGAGAGCCCCTAACATATAATCCACAATCTTCCCTAAAGAGAGTACACAAAGTTAACATGTCCAAACATAATAAAGTGCTGAATAAGGGTAAAAGGAGGTTTGTAGGGATTACATTAGACTGGAATAAAAAAGGCTGCCTGTGCCTTTGAGAAGCTAAGATTCTGTCTATCCCAGAATGAACTCTACTAGCAGTTGTCTCTCTGAGGCAGTTCAGCTGTTTGGACATCATTCGATGTTTTCAGCATTAACACACATTTTCAAACTCTTCTCGTTTGTTCTAATAATTTGTTTCTGATTAATACATCTGTCTGTGGATTCCTCACCTTATGAATATCCCCTGCTCCAGCATTCCGCGGAAAATGTTACTAGCTCCCCACGCCGACGAGGTCTTCACAATGCCATGGCTCCGCACATGGCTCCGCATGACGTCACTGGAGACATAAGAGGACCACGTTGGGGTGATGACGTCAGTTCCCTTTTTTCCGCGTTGTTGACGCGAACTTTTTTTTCTGGTACTCTCCATACTTTCGACTAGATACTTTGTTATTTCGATTGTATCTTTCTCTGTTTTGGCATGTCTCCCCGAGGAAGTCTGGCTTTAACCCTTGTAAAGAATGTGGGGGTCATATGTCGATCACTGCCCCGCATGAAGACTGTCTTTGGGGTTAGTCGTCTGACCACAACGTCGAGGGCTGTTTTTCATGTAGGAAGATGAACCCGAAGGCTCTAAAGGAACGGGAGGCCAAGCTGCATATGATCAATGCAAGAAAAGAAAAAAGGGGTCGAAAAAGGTCAAAGTCCAAGTCATCGATGTCGCATGACTCCAAGAGAAAGCATAAGAAGAAGAGGAGACATGCTTCTCGGCGCCAGTTGTCGAAGACTGTGGTGTCGAGGTCACTTCCTGCTCCTCAACGTCGAGAAAGACTTTGTCTCTCCTTCTCCTTCAGTGTCTCCTCAGGTGACTCAGGTCCATTCTCCATCTTACAAGGGGACTCCGGAGCAATCACCGGCACCGAGATTCTCACCAACTCCAGAGGGTGTGTCGAATACGGCTGATGCTCCTTTGGTTTCCGCGGCTCCGCCTGTAGCTCCGGCAGGTCTGACTCCAGAGGTGCCTTGTTTGGATCTCGAACTGGCTCAATATCCACAGTTTCCGGTGCCGGGTTTGGATCTATCGCATTTTCTGAATGCAATGTATGGCGTGTTTGCCAGGGCCTCATACCCCTCTGGTGCACCTTCGGGTCCCATGGGTCCTTTGGCATTTAATTTAGGTGTGCCTCACCAGTATCCACAGGCCCCCTTTGTGCCTTTCATGCAGGCTACGCCGTCCTGGCATTTCCCGGCTCTGAAGATGTTCACGCTGTATGGGCAGTCCCCGGCTCCATCCCGTAAAGCTTCTCGGATTCGATTGGCCCCGGTTACTACAGTGGATCCTCCTTCGACTCTGCTCCCATAGCCATCGATGCCGCATGTGACACCGCTGACGCCGCAGCATAAGGTGCGCTTGAGGAGAGAAGCGCAGAGATTATTAGAGGAGGATCAGTACCAGGCTGAAGAGAGGGAGGAAGAAGACGTGTATGACACAGAAGATGTTTTTGAGGACTTGTGTGAGGCAAGTGGACTTCTTCTCCAGAGTGGGACTTTGCTTTTCAGAAGGCTTCCCCATCGAAAGAGGTTGCACCGTACCATTCTGTGATTAGGAAGGCCGTGGAACTTTTGGATTTGCAGCTCCCTATGACTGAGTATAAGCCTAATCTTCTTACAGCAGTGCTTCAATCTCCACCCTCGGTAGTTGAACCACTTTTACCCTTTAATGATGCACTGACTGAGCCAATCCTCGATGTGTGGCGCAACCCTCTTTCTGCTCCTGCGGTCTCAAGGTCGGTGTCCAGAAGATATAGACCTGCTCCTGGGGATCCACTGTTCCTTTCATCTCACCCCTCTCCGGAGAGTTTGGTGGTGCAGGCTTCTTGTTCAAAGCTGTCTACAGGGGCTTTTCCGCAGGCTCCGTCTGACAGGGCTTCCAAGAAGCTGGAACAGTCTGCGTAGAAGGTCTTTTCTTCAGCTAGCATGGCACTGAAATCTACCAACGCCACTTGTCTCTTGGGTAGATACATTCATGCCCTAATGGACTCTGCCAAACATCTTCTTCCTAAGTTTTCTGAGGAGGACAGGGGAAATCTGAGTGAGGTGTTGGTGGACTCTCAGGGTGCAGCTCGCCAAGTCATCCAGTCTGGCCTGGACACGGCAGATTTTGTTGCCAGTGTCATGGGTTTATCCATTGCAAAAAGAAAAAATGCGTGGTTGAGGTCTACTGGGTTCTCTCCCAATTTGCAAGCTGCCCTTCTTGATCTACCTTTTGATGGGTCTAGACTTTCTGGAGAAAAGGCGGATTCTGCCCTGCAAAGATTTAAGGACAGTAAGGGCACGGCAAAGTCTTTAGGTCTTCAGTCTCAGGCGAGAGGTTATGGTTATAAACGATACAGAGGCTTCAGGAAGTCTTCCTTTTGAAGTTTCAGACCGCCTCAGCAGCAGCAGCAACAGCAAAACCCTTTGTACAAGTCCTATAGAGGTAAAGGCAGAGGTCGCCTTCGTGGAGCCGGGCGTAATGCAGGAAAGCAGCCCTAGTTCCGCCATCCTGGATCATGTAGGTCCCGTGGGAGGCCGGCTTACCCATTTTCTACAGGTTTGGAAATTGATCACTTCGGACCTTTGGGTTTTAGATCTGGTAGAAAATGGGTACGCCCTTCCCTTCCGGGAATTCCCTCATCCTTTCCTTCCTTGCCAAGGGTTTTGCACGGAGGACTATTTACTTCTCCTTCAGAAGGAGGTTCTTGCCCTGTTACAAAAAGGTGCAATAGAGATAGTTCCGGAGCAGGAAAGGGGTCGGGATGCTACTCCTGGTATTTCCTGATTCCCAAGAAGGATGGCAGGTTACGTCCTTTCCTGGACCTCAGAATTTTGAATCTATTTCTCAAGCAGGAGAGATTCAAGATGCTCACCCTAGTGCAGGTTCTTCAGGCGCTGCAGCAAGAGGACTGGATGGTGTCCATTGGTTTACAGGATCCGTATTTCACATCCCAATCCTGAAGTCGCACAGGAAGTATCCCCGATTTACGGTTGGGTTGCATCACTACCAGTTTGCAATACTTCCATTTGGTCTTACTACTGCACCTCAAGTCTTCACCAAGGTGATGGCAGTGGTGGCTGCCCATCTCAGGAGGATGGGGATTCAGGTTTTCCCCTACCTGGACGACTGGCTTCTGAAGGCGGAGTCACCAGAGATGGTGCGTCATCATCTGCAGGTAACAACTCAGCTGTAGTTCAAATTGGGTTTTTCGATAAATGTACCCAAGTCTCACCTAGTGCCCTCAAAGCACAACCTGTTCTTTGGGGCAGTACTGGATACCACTGTGTGTCGAGATTTCCCACCTCTGCAAGGATTCTCGGCATTCAGGAAATGATACCCTTGTTTTACAATGGAGCGGTTGTTCTGGTTCTGATGGTCCTTCGCCTGCTCAGTGGCACATGAGGGCGCTTCAGTGGTGCCTCCGCAGGCAGTGGTATCAGTACAACGGAGATATCAGGGAGTCGTTCAGGATCTCCAGAGAAGCTGCAGCTGATCTGTCTTGGTGGAGCGTGGAGGGCAATCTGTCTCAAGGAAAGCCCTTCCACCTTCCTCCTTCGGTGGCCACAGTGATATCAGATGCCTCTAATCTAAGGTGCAATGCTCATCTGGGGGATCTGGAGATCAAGGGGTTTTGGTCTCCAGAGGAAATATTGCTTCATATTAATCTTCTGGAATTGTGGGTGATACGTTGGCGCTCAAGGCCTTTTTCCCTTCCCTGACGGACAACACTGCCACGATGTGATACCTCAACATGCAGGGAGGAGTAGGGTCATACCGTCTCTGCAGAGAGGTATTGCGGCTCTGGTCCTGGGCTCAGGACCATCGGATTTGTTTGAAGGCAAATCATCTGGCCGGGGTGCTGAACGTACGTGCTGAAAGTCTCAGATGGCAGTTCTCAGCCGATTACGGGTGGGGGCTTCACACGGCGGTAGTTCAACACATCTTCCAGATGTGGGGAACTCTTCGGGTGGACCTGTTTGCCACTCTTGAGAACGCGCACTGCCCGTCATTCTGCAGTCTAGAGTTTCCGAAGCAGGGAGTGTTGTGGACGCGTTTCAGTTGAGTTGGAGCTCACAACTCCTTTACCCGTCTCTTCCATACCCTTGATTTCTCGGGTTCTGAGGAAGATTCGCCAAGACCGGGCCCAAGTTATATTGATCGCCCCTGATTGGCCAAGAAGGGTGTGGTACACAGATCTTCTTCACCTTTCGTCGCACCCTCGGCTCCGTCTCCCTCTCAGGGTAGACCTCCTCTCGCAGTCGGAGGGGCAGGTTCTACACCCTCACCTCCAGAGCCTGCACCTTCATGCCTGGAGATTGAATGGGGCAACCTGAATTCTTTCTCTGTCCCGCCTGACGTGGTGGATGTTATTTTAATCGGCCAGGCAACACTCCACCTCGTCCGTTTACTCCTACAGGTGGTCAAAATGTGTTAAATGGTGTGAGAGAAGTTTATTGATCCCTTAAAAGCTCATTTTTCTGATGCTCTTTGTTTTTCACTTCATTGGGCCGAGCAGGGTTGTGCTGTGGCCACTGTTAAAGGATATTTGTCGGCTTTATCAGCATTTCTTTGTTTGCCTGATCAGCCGTCTCTTTTTAAGTCTCCAATAGTTTTAAGGGGCTTACAAATATGCTTCACCCCACTCCTTTTATTATGCCCCAATGGGATTTGAATCTAGTGTTAACTTTTTTAATGGGTTCCTAGTTTGAACGTATGCATAGTTGTCCTTTGAGACTGCTGACATTCAAGGGTCTTTCTTGTTGTTATCACTTCGGCTAGGAGGGTGAGTGAGCTTCAGACTTTGAGTTCAAAGCCTCCGTTTCTGACCGTACATGTTGAAAGTATGGTCCTCAGGACCAGGGCTGCTTTTCTTCCTAAGGTGGTAACTTCCTTCCATCTAGGGCAGTCCATTTAAATCTGATCTTGCCCTATTGAGGTCTCGGAGATGAGTGGGAAAATTAGATGTGAAGAAAGAGTGTTCAAGAGATTTGATATGTTTGAGGATAGAGAGATATTGGGAGTTCAATAATTTCTTCTTTTTGGCCTTGTATGCAATGGTGAAAGCCCTAAAGGATGCCTTAAAAGCATTCCAATTATTGTGTATAGAAGTATCGTAAGCATTATGGAACAGAAAAAACTCCTTTATAAAAGAAGTAGCCTCAGATATATAGGATTGGTCAGACAAAGTGAATTGTTAAATCTCCATCGAGCATGTTTGGAATTGGTAAGGAATAGGTCAAATGACGAAGAGACAGGGGCATGCTCAGAAATAAAAATGGATTCAATTTCTAAAGATTGAACAGAGGGTAGTAGAGACTTTTAAACCAAAATATAATCAATACGCGACTTAGTATGATGTACATTTGAGAAAAATGTAAATTCATATTTATCAGGGTTGCAGGTCTTCCATAAATCAAATAATGGACGAGAGGCAATAGCAGACTGAAATTGTTTATGAGTCTTATCAGGTTTCAAATTTTCAAATTGATTTTCTATCAGAAAAAGGATCAAGCCAATTATTAAAGTCTCCAGCGACAATGATATTGGGATTTGGTAATGGAGGATCATATTAATTTAATGATATTTTTAGAAATCAGGGTCAGGTTTAACTGGTCCATAAATATTTACAAAAGTGATCATTTTATTATGAACCTTGGCCTGAAGTATTGCCCATTGTCCATTTGTGTCACATTCAGTAGACAAAATTTGAAGTTTTAGAGATTTGTGACAAAGGATTGCCACTCCGCCCTTATGATTAACCGCAGGTGAAAAAATAACCTGACCCACCCATTGGCGTTTACGTTTAAGAGATTTAATATTATTACAGTGGGTTTCCTGCAAAAAAAGCAATATTACAATTTAATTTTGATAAATGATAAAGTACCGTCTGACGCTTGACAGTGTGACCCAGACCATGAACGTTCCACTACGCAACATTCAACATGTATCGCGGTAAAAACAAGGGTACAGGAACAATGATGACACACTGCAAAAACAACGATGGGAACAAATAAAACACCATATATCAATGACAAGACAACACCAAAGAATTATAAAAAAACAGGAGAGGATGAGGAAAGAAAACCCATATGAAGTTGTAAAAAGAGGAAGAAAAGGAAGAAAGTGATAAAGGGAAAGGGAAAAAGAAGGTCAATGAAAATGGGAACACAAGAGAAAGGTTTGTAGATGTAAGAAAAAGAAGGAATTGACAAAGAAATTATAGGGATAGGGAAAATGCAGAAAGAATAGAAAGGATACAATGAAAAGGGGACAGATCAAGGAAAGAAAGTAAGGAAAGTCAGATCAATGACAGAAAACCAGATCTGTAGAGTGCAGAGAGAAATACAAAAACCGTACGTATCTGCACACATGAACAAGAACAGCAACCAAGAAAGTCGGAGAGGAAGAGGAGAAGAAAATATATATTTTTTTAAATGACAATGTGAAGCATAGAGGGAGTAAAAAAAGCATAAAAGAAAACTAGTTAGACTGCATAAACCATTATAAAGAGATGAAAAATATTAAAGACCAAAACACAAAGTATTAATGTAATGTAAAACCGTAACAATCTAATCATTTGGCCTGGGCAAAGCATTACGCTATGCTCGCGTAGTTTGTGAAGTTTGTGCAACTTTTCACTACGCAAACGGCACACAGCACAGTGCGAACACGTGTAGCGTAGTGCAGCAGTAATTTTTTGCTTCTTGGGTCCTCAACGTCAAGTTGGCGACCGCGAGCAGGCAAAATGACATCCTGGCGAGACTCTTTCCTCGTTCACGATCAGCAACATCAAGTTGCCGATCGCGAGCGTGGAAAATAAACCTCCCTGCGAGATTCTCATCGCTCTGAGGTCTGGTTTCTCATTGCAAGTGGTCGCGTATGCTCGTGACGGCTCACGATGAGAAATTACCAGTCCGCGTTGAGAAAGCTGCCGCTCGATTAAAATCTCCTCGAGCGGCAGAAAACTACAGCT
Source organism: Lissotriton vulgaris (assembly GCF_964263255.1). Taxonomy (NCBI): domain Eukaryota; kingdom Metazoa; phylum Chordata; class Amphibia; order Caudata; family Salamandridae; genus Lissotriton; species Lissotriton vulgaris. The sequence goes on from NC_141687.1 coordinate 1,758,669,211, forward strand.
CGCACTGTGCAAGATGCCGTTTTTAATGATTGCACAGTGCGAACAAGCATCCGGCACTGTGTAATCATTGAAAACGGCATCTTGCACAGTGCGAACATGCTACTACGCAGCTCGCGTGGTGCTACGCGTAACTCGCGAAGTGCACTTTACGTAGCTTCACGAAGGGCTACTTCGCAAACTACGCCCAGCCCTACTAATAATGTAAACGCATACAAGATTTCAAGGAAATTGAACATTTGTAACCATAGGCATTCTAGAAATAAAGTGCAGACATTGTTTCAACTTCAGAGGATCTTCAAAACACCTTCATGAGTGATTTTACAACGACAAGGATGTAAAAATGCCATCACGGATATTTAGAGACCTCATTTGTGGTCGGAGGGCTTGGAATTCTTTGCGCCTAGCATTGGTGGCATTAGAAAGGTCCTGTGAGATGAAGATGTTATGACCCGACCAAACAAGGCGATGTTTTTCTCTGGAAATTTTGAGAACATGCATCAAGTCAGTAAATTCATGAAATCGCATAATTATGCAAAGCGGTTTGGTAGAGTGAGGTTAAGAACGACCAAGAAGATGAGCTCGTTAGATGTTGAGGGGAGTCGAAGACTGAAGGTCGAGAAGGTCAGCCAGGAATTTCTTCAGAAAAGAAAGGAGATTCGGACCTTCTGCATTTTTGGGCAAACCATACAGATGAAGATTATTCCTTCAGTTGCGGTTTTCTAAGTACTCAGTGTGAAGTTTTAGCTTATGAATTTCTTGTTCTAGGAGAGGTATTTTAGTAGTCACATCTTGTAGATTACTTATACGTTGTTCCATTTCTGTCATTTTACCTTCCATTTTGATCCATCGGTCTTCAGTCAATTGTAATTTTTCATTGGTAGCATTCATGAACGGTTTCAAAGCATGCAGTTCTACTTAGATTGAATCTAAGACCGGTTTGGAAATAGATTGAATTGGAGATTGATGATCATTCTTGGCTCTTTTCGGTTTGGCAGCAGACGAAGAAGATTTCGTGAACGAGGTGGATTCTTTGGCCATCTTGACAAGATACACTTGGCGCCTAGGGTGAGCATGATATTTAAGAACAGAGGTTCTTCCCATAGACAACATTTTTCAATGATGTATGTGACAATGTGAATGTGAAGCTGTCTCACAATTTGATATAGATAACTACTAAAAAACAGCAGAAAATGCAGATGTGAGTAGCAAACTCGTAAATACAAAACAACGACGAACAAGTCACAACCTCCCGGAAGTGAAACACTTGTGAGAAAAATTCAAGACTAGTCAACTTCAACGGAGGGTAAAAACAGTGGGAGTGAAGGTAACATATGAATGTAATTGGTAACACCAGCCCAAAGGAGTTATCACAAAACCAGATAAATGTTGTGTTGGTAACAAATTTGTTGGTAGTATACCTTTGTTGCTTCACCTCATGACAGTTGGCACATTAACTTATAGAAGGAGGTCCCCACACCCAAAGATGAACATGAGGTCACATAGGTATGAGAGGTAGATTCAGAGGCAGATGGTCCTGAGGAAAAAGGCCTTAGGGCAAGAAAATGCTGTTAAACAGTCCTCCAGATAATCGATAAAGCTGGCATTGACGAAGACAATACATGAGGAATGCCAGAAGTGTAATTTCTCCGAAATGCCCCCTTTTTTATAGGTAGATATCTGTCCAGCCACAAATACTATAAAACAGCACAAAAGAGCATGGCAGTCAACAAACAGTTACCGGGGAGACATAATTACAGCAGGAACTGGTGTTTGTGTGGTGAAAATCTCCTCAAGCAGCGCGGGCGTTGCACACGCAAAATGACGGCCGCCTGCAAAGGGGAAACAAAGTTGCGGCAAATACAGATGAAGGCAGACGCTTCGCTCCTAAAATTCACAGTAGACGAGAGCCACCTGAAGCTGGAGATGCGCATGGCCACCCGACAGCAGGGTTTGGTCAGGAAGCGGCCAACATTTTCCGCTGTATCTCCGCGATGAAGCAGAGCTCAAGTAAACACCACCATTTTGTTCGGTGCGGTTGACACGCCCCCAGAGCTTTGAGTCTGAACTGCAGGATTCGAGATGATAGATCACTAGTCATTAGAGTTAAGGTCAGAAAAGTGCACCCAGGAAGGACCTTCCTGGGTCTTGTTAGTACTATCAACGAATACTTACATAAAATGAGACAAAGGCTGCCATGCCCCTTTTCACAAACCACAGGTGGCCACAGCATCTTTCACACATAATGTGTTCCACAATAAATTGTAACTTTATTCATTAAACAACCTCCACTCCACAGGCATTCTTTTAACATATAGGGGCCTCTTTACAAGCCCCTATGACCAGCGCAACGTCACTTTTTCAGACATTTTGATGGTGATAGGGGCTTCGCCTTATTTGCAAGGCACCGTTAAGCCACTTAACGTAACGCTGCCTTGAAATAAGGCACCCTTTCACGTTATACTTAGCGTGAAAGGGACAGGCAATGGGTGTTGTGGAGGGCGTTCCATCACAACATCCAATAATTTTGATGCTGCCCCATATTTACCCCACCCTTGTAAATATGGGGCAGCGCCAAAATTAAGACCAGGGAAAACCTGGTAATTTCGCCTCGTTTTTGCTGTTCCATGTGTGCTGCTTTGTGCAGCACATCTAAAAACAGCAAACAGCCATTGATTGCTTATGTGCAGGAAGGGGTCCCTTCCTGCACATGAACAATATTTTAAAAAATTACGTTTTGCAACTTCTATTTGTGCTGCATCAAACATCACACATAGAAGTTACAAAATACCATTTCAGATTGTTTATGTGCAGGAAGTTCCTTCCTGTACATAAACAATCTTCACCACAATGAAGGCACCCTTGCACTATGGTGCAAGAGTGTCTGTGTTGGTGCTAGGCTGCTAAATTAGCGCCAGGGCAGGGAGAAACGCAGGGCTGCAACGTATCCTTGTTAATACGGTTCAGCTCTGCATTTCAGAAGTGGCGGAGCAAGGCGTGAAGTCAAGGAGCCCAAGTAAGGGTCTTACTTCTCTCTTTCCATTAACTACTGTAGGTATGCCATCCTGTAAGTACAACCCAAATTCTACTTAGCTAACTGTTTATAAATACAGTATATCTTATCATGGTTGTATTTTTGTTTTGTCAAAAAACTTGACTTGTACTTGAAAATGGAATTGTGTTAAGAAATGACACTCTCCTGAACCTCCTGCTTAACCCCTTCTAACAGAATCTCCTGTTTGTTTTGGTAAGGTCTCCGGTTGACAAGAGTTCCCAAAACATCATCGTCTCACATCAGCCAGTCATCCGCTCGTCAACACGAACACCAGAAAGGGTGACCCTTTTGAACACTGTGCGACCTCTGACAGCCAAAGGGGTGTTACAAAGACTACCCAACCGCCCCGCACTCCTGACCGCACCTAGCAAGTCCACAAACTCCTAGAACAACCAAGCTGGAGCCATACCATTGACTGAATGGTGTCACCGTAAGCCTAAGTGACGTTGAGGCCGCTGTGGTCCCGCCAGTGACTGTGAGTCAGATGCTATACCACGCTGTCGATGGGTATGAGTAGTGTCTTTGGAAAGGCACTACCTTACATGCTGAAGTCTACTTTTCTGTGACATTCCGTCAACCCAATCATTTAATATATTCTCTTTGTTAAACCCTGTGCACCTTTCTTCTTATTCAAAGCCGCTTACCATTATTTTCATCCCGCCACCACTTCATTAGCCTCTCTTCTTTGTCTATCAACTGTGCTCGTCCTCCTTCTAAGGCAGACTTCTTTCCTTGTTTGCTCTTCACGTCTATTCATTCTTTTTCTCGTTAAATTGGCTTCAGGTCTGGACAGTTCCCAGAACTGCCCCCTTCTACCAACTGATGAAAAGTTAGCAGGTGTAGGAAACGACATGTAGCATCTGGCCATTAATGGGACCACAATCACGCTTGGCCTTCCATGGCCACATTCAGACGAGATAGCTAGATAATGTAAGAATACATCCAATCCGTGTAAATTGTAACAATTGTATGTTGTATGTACAGTGGAAGACAGAATAATGTCTGTTCTCAATAAAATGTCCCACAAACTAGTCCAATTGCAAATAATGTGCCTACATCCACCATTAACTCCTTTTGTGTTCTTTCGAAATACATTTCATTAGAATTGTATGTATTATAACAGACTGTCTTCATGGAAATTGTTTCAACTGTCTATCACTGGATACTATACAGATTTGGTAAGGGTGTATTGCATACAGTAAGAAGGGTATCAAACATCAAAGGGGCATCTGTCGGATTTGTCATCGCCTGTTTCAGTTATCAGGATTGCCCACCTGTTAAACTGTCAGCACCTCCATGGAATATAGGTGTGTCCGAATGTTTGTGTGTTCACTACGGTACACTGCCTACTACGTGTGCTCATGTGTATTATTGCGACGAGGACCTCTCTTCTGTTTCACAGTAAAGGTGTCCTTTGCACTGTGTGCCAGACCCCCTGCATTGATCAGTAGACATGTCTTGGTGTTAGCAGTGCACTCACACACATGCAATGCTAACACTACGTCACCTCGTGCTCACCATCTTGGATCTAGCTGTGTCATCTGTTTGTAGAGTACATGCTGGAGCATACATCATGAATACCAAGAGAAGCCGCACCAATCAGGGGTAGGCTGAGCCTACTTCGCCAGATACAAGGCGTATCAATTTCGAGCTGCTATAGTGTTGAACAGACAAGTACCAGCAGATTGCCCTTAAACTGCATGTGCAGCTTGAGCAGGGGATCATACTTTAGATACCCGGTCCACATGAAATAAAAATCCAATGTAAACTATGATCTGCCATCAAGTTTAAATCAATGTCTTCTCCAATTTCATGTGTATGAAAAATGCCTTTATACATGAGACGCATGTGACAATACGAGGCCGCATTATTGTTTACTTTGTGTTTGTCTTTGTAACGAACGAGAGCACGAGTTGCTTTGCAGAGAACTGTTTGCTGTGAAACAAAAAAATTGCACTGAATATAATTACTGAAAATTGAGCGAATCTGAATGTTTTCACAAATTTACTGATACCACGTTCACAAAAGCCTTTCAGTATAATGTAACCATATTTTTATACTTTTCAAGCAGAATTAAGCACAAATGGTTGTTCACAAAATATATTTGTATGACATTAATATATAAATTTTGCAACTATGTAATTTTCAGAATTCGTGTTTTAATTAAATAAGCGACAGAATTCACAAAGTGCTTTGTTTCTTGTAGGTAAAGTTCAGCACAGCAGGAACCTACCTTTATAATGTGTCCCTTCAAGTTTGCATGTCATCCTTGAGTTACTGTAAATATGAAGCATATTTTTCCATCTCTGTATATTGATAGTCCATTTCAAATGTTGCAGTGATTAGAATTTTGGCCAAATTAACAATGCTCATTCTGCTAATTGCTGACTAAACCTATGCTGTCTGTTTCATTACCACTTCAGCCCTCTTCTTCATCCCGTGAGGGGGGCTTTTCTCTCAAACAAGTATCTAGCTGCCTCTTAAACCAGAAATTAGTCATTATTTGCCAGTCACCTTGTTGGACGGTCCAGGAAGACAGCCACAGCCTGTACAGAGGCCTTTGTATTTTCATGTATACATCTCAGTGGGAAACCAGTTGGCGCCAAGGGATGGACTTGGCAAGAGTTGCAGCAAAAGACTCGAAGGTGCTGAGTTTGCTAAACGACTGTGCTAAGAATAACAGGTTACGGTAACTCATAGGAGATGTAGCTTTATTCTCATGCAGAAATAACCGAAAACCTCATGATGTACCAAACAAAACTCCACTCTTTTAGGTTTATGCCTCTTATACGGTACATAAAGGTCGGATGATCTTGTTTTGTGGGAGATTGTGGGGGAGAGAGTTCCACTTCCTTTTGTAGCGGCCACATGATCCTTGGTGAACTGTTTAGTTATTTTTTTAAATTTTTATTTTTTTGTCCTCATTCACCTCAGAAACAATGTCCATTCCTTCCGTCCTTCTTTCAAGAGAGAAACCAACCACTTATGGACATTACAGAATGAGCATGATGCTTTCCGAGGCTGACTCTCTCTCCCAGTGTTAACTTCACACCTGAAGCTGCTTTAAAAGCGAAACGGAGGGGTCCTGCAGCAGACAAGAGAGCTTTTCCAGGTGTAATCATTCGACAGTTATAGTTCCTACATCCTCATGTAATCTCATTACTCACCACATTTTACTACAGTCTTTCCCGACCCACACTCCATATCTCCAAGGGCTTCCAAAAACCTTTCCTCTTATACTCTTTCCATTGTACGTCCATCCTGGCCATATATAGGAGGGACTCCAGCCAGTCCGAATGTTGCTGAGGTACAGCTCCCACCCATTTACAGCAGATTTCTCTTCTGGCAAGTAAAATAGCGTAAAACAATAGGTCCCTCGGAAATCCCAAAAGGCCTTCCACTACCCCAAAGATAACCAATGATAGGCTTACCTTAATTTCCAAAATACCTGATATAGTTGCTTCCACTTTTTCCCAAAACACTCTGATTGCCGGACATTGACAGAACATATGGACATCTGATGCCTTTTCCAGGCCACATTTTGCACAACTGGTTCAGCTTTCTTTCCCCATCTTTGACAATTTTTCTGGGGTTATATATGCCCTGTGAAGTGAGAAGAATTGGTTCCTCTTTAAAAAAGCAGGCTTGATAACAAAGTAAAGAGTGCGCATTGATACTTGCCAAATATTCTGTAGCTGCTCCCTCGGCAAGTGTCTTCCCCACAACTCTTCTGCCAGGTTAAAATCACCATCCATGGTATCCTGTATTTCCCAATACCAGAATGTGACTTCCTTATTTCCTGATGGTTTTGAGACCAGTTGTTCCTCTAAAGTATTTCCCACTCCCAACGCCGACTTTCTACTGTGTTCCCATCTTTTTAGTTGTATGTATTTAAACTTGGAAAGACTACCCTTCATCAGTACGTTTAGATCTTGCCAAGACATAAGAATCCCGTCGAGCGTCAGATCCCCCCAGATCCTTAGATCCGCATTTTTTATGGGTATCGCCAGCTTATCATTAAGGCACTCCGGAGTCCCTGGCGAATCCCAAATCGGGGCATAATATGAGTAGTAATCTAGTTTCAAAAGTCATCACAGTAACAAAGATATTTACCACAGTTCGGTAAGACGCTACAAATCGGCCCTCAAACTAGCTAAGGCCGCATTCTATGATAATAGAATAAAAAATGCCACCAATTCTGCTAAAGAATCTTACCTGATAGTCAAGGAACTTCTTAATATTCCTACGGCCTCCGCTGCTTACCACTCTCCCCCGGATAGAAGTAACGACCTAGCCACCTATTTCGACTCAAAAATTTCGCGGATACTGGACTCCCTCCCTACTATCAGCCCTCATAATCATGCTGATATAGAGGCCTGCACTAACAGCCCGCGGCTGTCCTCCTTTAGAGCAGTCTCCCTCACTGAGGTCACCTCCACGTTGGCCAAAATGAAAAGCGGTTCTCCCCTTGACCCGGCCCCGACTAGACTTTTAAAAACTGTGTCTCCCAGCATAGCCCCCATCATCAGGGATCTCATTAACATCTCTCTCTTCAAAGGCACAGTGCCTCCCAATTGGAAGAACGTGGTCGTCAAGGCCCTGCTGAAAAAGCCCCAATTGAACCCGGACGATATGGCCAACTACAGACCCATATCACTCCTTCCCTGTATCAGCAAGATGGCGGAGAAATTAGTTAATTTGCAACTTTCCCAATTACTGAAGACCAACAAAATCCTGCGTCAATCTCAAACAGGATTCCAGCCCGGCCAGGGCACCGACACTGCCCTCCTCTCCGTCATCGAGGAGGCAAGGTGCATCCTGGATTCAGGAGGATCACTGGCAGTGATCCTCCTGGACCTCAGTGCCGCCTTTGATACGGTGGATCACCGTGTCCTTCTCCATCGCCTGGCCAGGGCAGGAATTGTGGGAACAGCACATGCATGGATTGACTCCTTTCTATCCGGTCGCTCATTTCAGGTGTGGGACGGCAACTCTCGCTCAGACCCCCTCCCACTCACATGTGGAGTTCCTCAGGGGTCTTCGCTTAGTCCCACCCTGTTTAATGTTTACATGGCCCCTCTTGAGGATGTCGTGACCCCCTACGGGATAAAAATAGTTAACTATGCAGACGACACCCAACTTGTCGTCTCGCTTTCCCACCTGGATAATCACCCTGACAGCCTGCTGAGCTGTCTCCAGGATATTCACACCTGGATGTGCGAATCCTCCCTGAAGCTGAACGGTGCAAAAACCGAAATTATGCTTCTGGGCAACAAATGGTCCTCCATCCCTCCTTCTGTTTGGCCGGACTCCTTTGGTGATATACCCACACCAAAAACAGAAATCAAAACACTAGGAGTCTGGCTGGAACCGGACCTCTCCATGAAGACCCAGGCAGCCAAGACCGCTGGAACATGTTTTGGCCTCCTGCGGTCAATTCGCAAAATTCTCCCTCTCCCCCCCCCCCCCCTCCCCTCTCCAGGAAACTTCTGGTTCAAGGGCTCATCTTAGCCCGGCTTGACTACAGTAACGCCGTCTACCTTGGCGCACCGGAATTCACCTTGGCCAAACTCCAACGGGCACAAAACGCTGCGGCAAGGCTCATTATGAACCTCCCTCCCAGAGCCTCTGCCAAACCGGCCCTCAAGGCTCTGCACTGGCTTCCTGTTCGCCAGCGAGTAGAGTTTAAAGCCCTGTGCACCAGCCATAAACTCATCAATGGTGTCGGCCCAGCCGCCCTGAAAGACTTGGTCGCCCCCTACAAAGCCCCCAGAACACTTCGCTCTGACGGCGAACATCTGGCCATAGTTCCAAAATTTAAGAAGGCTCGTACCGGAGGCCGTCGCTTCTCGGTCAAAGGCTCGGCAGGATGGAACGCACTTCCTCGCAATCTGCGTCTGGAACCCTGTCACGCCCTCTTCCGGAAAAAACTAAAAACCTTCTTGTTCCCCAAATAGTTCACCCGGTCCTCCTTCTCCTGGATCTCACAACTCTACAGCGCGGGGATGCCTACGCGTCACCAGGCGCTCTATAAATCATAAAAATAAATAAATAAATAAAAAATCTGATATGGTACCATATCTTCGCTATTGATTGTAATACCTTTAATTACATTTTTTGAAGTTTTTTGGGTCCCCAAATTTAAAAAGGAAGCCATCTACATAAGCCATACTTTCTTTTAACATAGCCAAAAACATAGAGCCTATTATGGATCAATCTGGGGTCTTTACGAGCATTCTAAAGTTTGTCACCTGGAAAGCCCATGCATAGTATTGTATGTCTGGGAGGGGTTAATCCTCCCTTCTCCCTCTTTCTCCGCAGCTTTTTCCAGGAGATCATGATACCCTTATACTCCCAAATAAACGCATTGATCGCCTGCTGGATTTTATGTATAGTGGCTTTATCAAAATATAGTGGTACACATTAAATAGGAATGTAATCTTTGACAATATAGTAATTTTGTCCAAATTCACCCTCCCCAAAATCGTTAACAGAAGGTATGCCCATACCTTCATTAATTGCACAACCTCTTTTAGTACTCTCCTCAGATTATTTTCTGCAGTTTCGTTTATGTCTTGTACTATCTTTAGGCCCAAGTATTGCATTTCCTTCTTAATCAACTGATTTTCACTTCTTTGATTCCATAACATAACCTCTGTTTTATTTGCGTGTACTAAGTACCCTGACACCTCGCAGAATTCCAATGCCATTCATAAGATAGTTGGTAAGGCCACCCCAAGATCAGAGGAGTAAACCATGAGGTCGTCTGCATACAGCGCGACCTTCCTGACTCACTCTCCTTGATGAAAGGGGGGGATATCGGTTGTGGTTCTAAGTTTGTGAGCAAAGGGTTCCATATTAAAATTAAACAGGAGAGGGGAGAGAGGCGCAGCCCTATCTTGTACCCCTGAGTATTTTAAAGGGTGAAGAAAAATTTCCATTCACCAAGACCCTTGCTGTAAGTTCTTGGTATATTAACTGGATGGCTCTACAAAATTTGTCTCCTAAGTTATATCTTTTTAAAATGAAGAATAGGTAGGACCACCTCACCCTATCAAAGGCTTTAGAGGCATCCAATGTTATTGTTGCTAGTTTAGTAAGTTGTCGCAAAATCAATGGCCCCAATTAACTCTTAGGTAAGCTAGTGAAGATATCTCCCCTTCACAAAACCCCTCTGATCTCTATGTATCATTTCCCCCACTACCTTGCTTAATCTTCCTGCCAACATTTTCGTAAAGATATTTTAATCTGAATTCAGGAGAGATATCGGTCTATATGATTCACATATAGCCAGGTCTTTACCTGACTTCAGAATAAGAGTAACAGTTGCCTCATTCCAGGAGTTTGGGACTTGCGCCCCAATCTAATGTCTCACCCATCATTGAACTGCTTAGTTATTTTTATGATCACTAATAGACGCATACTTCATGTTCTAGAAGAGAAACTAGGAAGTAACTTTTCCTGTGAGCCCTCGTACCTGACCATAATTATGTTTTGTACCATAGTGGCATTGTGTGTTTGAAACTGTGTTTCCTTTATTTGCTTTATATTTCTCGTTGAAAGTGTTTGGCTCCACCAATATTATAGTGCTCCCTGGACATAAACACAGGTTCTTTTTAATATTTTATGTTTGTTGCTATTCACACCTTTTTATTTGCTTACCTTTCTTGTCTCACTAAGTTTCACTGGGGTTTGAACTCCCCGGATAAAAGGGGAATAGCTGGGCTCAAGTTAGTTAGTTCGTTCACCCATTCTGTTTTCTGTTTTGCTGCAAGGCAGCTTTTTTGCTTTTCTAAAGACCATGACTGCTATGAATGTCAGTGAAATGGATGCACACAGTTGGAGCGCCAGAGTTAAAGCCCTTATGTCCTCTTCATCGCCTAACGCTCCATCACACGCACAGACCATTGTTGGTCTGATTACCAAACTAATGGTATCACCTACTCTGACAGCAGCCTTCACACCACTAACTCCCAAGATAGGTCTCACCCATTTTTCATTCTTTCCAGTACTAAGCTTTTCCTGCCTACAATTTGTCCTACGTGCAACCTGGAGACAAGCTGTAGAACGCATCTCACCTTCTCCATCATCTCCTACTACACCTGATCTCCTGCAACAAATGAAAACCAATCACGTTGATACTTTTTAACCTCACCCTAAGGCTAACTGCTTTTTATTAAACACCCTGATCATTAACCACATGGCTGCTGCGGGGATTTTTGCGCTGTGCTGCAAATTGCTATTCTGGTGCAGATATGACGAGCTCAGCTCGTCATCAGCACACGACACCCGTGGGTGATGACGAGCTGAGCTCGTCATCAGCAGCTAAAGGGTTAAAGAAGCATGCTTTGGATATTCACAAAATAGAATCAACACCAACACACACAACAGCAAATAACTTTTGGCCATCATCAAGGAGTTTGCCAGGCCCAACTGCGAGATTGCAGATGCCTCTGAAACAAGCTCAGCACCTTTTTCCACCATAAGATCAGGTAGTTCTACGACAGCTTTGACACCAAAGACCCTGCCACAACGCCTACCACCACTACACGCAACCACTCCATACCCCAACAGATCGTGCTCAACTGGACTCCACTTACCACATACGACACACTCAAGACTCTGAAGAGCATCCACTCAGGAGCCCCATCGGATCAAGTTCTTTAGCCAGTTAATCGTCTGGGCTGCTGGCTCAGGCCTCATAACATGGCTAAGGCCTGACCTATAACTTTGGAGTTCGCTAGTGAACCCAATACGGACCCAATATAGCAGCGGTCTTAAAGCTGCAATTTCTGCCACATAATAAATCACAGGGTCTAGTGTAAGGGGCCCCTTCCCCACCCCTAAAATGGCTCTGAGGAAATTGTTCTCCTTTATACCCAAATTACACAAATTGCACAGGCCCCAAAGTTCTGCCCCATAAAAGGCCGTCCCTGTACCTGCATTTTATATATTTCTTATACAGGATTGACTGGAACCACTGCACCTTTTTAAGTTTCGCCTGTCGAAAGCTGCGCAAGCAGCCTTTCGCGCAGGCGAAATCTAATGAGAACAGTATGTGGCTTGGTCACCGCCTCTCTGTTCCATTGGCTAGCTCCATAAATGGAGGCTAGCCATTGGAACAGAGATCTGTCCGTCATAGCCGGAGCAGATTCGTGGGCGTTCCGGCGATTTTTAGGCTTTTCGCAACGTCATGAAGACGTGTCCACTGTGGGCGTGTTTATTTTTTTTAAAAGCTTTGTTTCCGCCATTTCGGAAGTGTCCTTTGCAGGGGTGGGTTGCGCGATGTCCCGCTGTCTGTTCCCGCCCCCTCCCGCTGTCCGTGAGCCCGTTCCCGCCCCCCCTCCCGCTGTCCGTGGGCCCGTTCCCGCCGTCTTCCCTTTATTGCCGTTGCACATATTTATTTATTTATTAACATGCCGGTTATTAGTAAAGTACATGTAAAAGTCTAACACAGGTACACGCAAAGCTGCTCTTGATTTGTTTTAGGCTCTGTAAAGAACTTCAGCCCAGATTTGTACAGGATAAACAATTCTTTGTAGTTTCAATGCCCCCTCCCTTCTTAGCCGGGACAAGCCCCTGCCCTCGGAGCACACTGTGTTCACGTTGTTGTGCGACGTCCAAAGGGGCACTGAACCGCTGGTAACTGGCAGTGCTGGGGTGTATTAAACACACAAACCCTTAGTTACAGGACATAAGGATTATTATAGTCTGAGTGCAGAGTGCGCAGAGTGCAGATTGCGCAGAGTGCAGATTGTGAAGTAGTGAGTGCAGAGTGAGTGTGCAGAGTGTGAGTGCAGAGTGCAGAGTGAGTCTGCAGAGTGAGTGTGTAGAGTGTGAGTGCAGAGTGCAGAGTGCAGAGTGAGTGTGCAGAGTAGTGAGTGTGCAATGTAGTGAGTGCAGAGTAGTGAGTGCAGAGTGAGTGTGTAGAGTGAGTGTGCAGAGTAGTGAGTGCAGAGTAGAAGCAGGATTGGACTTCGTGCTACTGGGACCTTTGCTCTTGGACTCTTCGTTCTGGGCTGCTGACCTGCTTCTACACCACTGCTCGCCGGACCCGCTTCGCGGGTCCAGCTTCGCAGGGGAAGCCGACGGGGAATCTGTGGAGCTGCTGTGTTGACAGAGGAGTGTTGGGGCATCTGCTCAGGGCTGCGAGCGTTCTGCAGGGACTACATCTCCCAGTAGTCCCTGCCTGGCCAATTTAGATCACCTGGCCCGCTCGCCCTGTTAGCCCCGCCCCCTGTGCACAGATCGTGTAAAAGAGACTCCCTGCCACTCACCTGTGGGACCCTTTGCTGGATTGGACTTCGTGCTACTGGGACCTTTGCTCTTGGACTCCTGGTTCTGGGCTGCTGACCTGCTTCTACACCACTGCTCGCCGCCGGGGAATCTGTGGAGCTGCTGTGTTGACAGAGTAGTGTTGGGGCATCTGCTCAGTGCTGCGAGAGTTCTGCAGGGACTACATCTCCCAGTAGTCCCTGCCTGGCCAAATTAGATCACCTGGCCCGCTCTCCCTGTTAGCCCCGCCCCCTATGCGTCACACCTAACCTATAATAGTGGTGTCTACTTCCGCTGCGCGGGAGCGCGCGGGAGCGTCCCGGGAGAAGCCCGGGACAAGGGCGGGACCGTCTGTGGCCGTCCGAGGTCGGGCGAGGTTGGTTTGGGCCATTCCCCCTGGTTAATTTTGTACACATTATTGTTGGTGTTAGTATAATTTTGCTATTGTTATAGTACTAATTAAAACTGCAATGCCTCTACGCTCCGGCAAGGAACGTACAGTACAATTGCAGACTGCTAAGGGGGTGGTCTCCGGTCCATTAGACGCATTCATTACTCGAGCTACTGGGATCTTAGAAAAAGAGATAGCGATGGCCGAGAAAAGGCTCTCTATTGACCTAGTTAGTGGGAAGCGTTCCTCTCTGGGTAGGTTGGCAATAATACCCAGCCCCGTTGCACAAGCCCCGAGTAGCAGTCTACATTTGGTTACTGCAGAGGTGGTTGTGCACCGCGAGGGGGAAGGAGAGGGCATCCCCCCCTCCGTGGGGGAAACTGATTCGTATCTGGATGATACCCAAGATAGCAGGGGAAATGAAAATGAAAACGAAAGTGTGCTCTTGGCCAGCAATTCTGAATCGAACTCACCAGGTGACGAGGACCCGTTGAGAATTGCACCTCGCAAAAGGAAAAGGCGCTTGGGCCACCAGGGGGGAGGAGCTTACAAGATACCAAAGACTATTGATCTGGCCCACACTAGTGCCCCAAACCCCGTGGCCCTTCCTACCCTTTGTCCTGCCCTGGTACCAATAGATCCATTACGCCCCTCCCATATCCCCTTTGGTTCCTCTGACCCATGCCCAACCTGTTTTAGTAGCGATGAAAGCTTATTTGTAAAAATGGAGGCCATGATTAAAACTCTTTTACTTCCTGTACTTGAGAGAACAAGGCTGATGACCTCTAAATTGGATGTACTTGAGTCCATTGTAAATACTAATACTGGTTTACTACATAAGTTTGCTAGCCCCAAAAATGTTGTGGGGAATCCTTGTTCCTCTATGATCAACACAAAGGGCCAGAAAATTGCATTAACTGGTAAAACAGTAACTTCCGTGACCACTGGTTTAGCATTAAATTATCCTGACCCTAAAACAAATAAAGATTCAGTGGCGGGGGGATCCTCCAGGGTTAAGGATTGTACTCCGGTTGTAGGCCCTTTGTTGCAGGTACCAAAGAAGGCCACCTCCAAATCGAATCCCCAACGAACACCGGCGTTACGGCCGCAAGACCGTATAAAGGGTGCTCCTTGTACATCGTCTCAGTCTACTCCAGGGCAGGCAGCTAAAGGGAGCATGAACTCTACCACCCCCTTAGGGAAACTTAACACGCAGGCTCACCCTCGCACAGATCTACCCCCTGAAGAAACCCGGCAGACAATAGTTTTAACTGGTGTAGCACAACTTAGGGAGGGTGCCAACGAATCTTATGGGGACCCTCGTAACAAAGTGGTATTCTGCTTAAACAAAAATCGCCCCCTTCCCCCATCATCCTCGACTGAAATTCTGTTTGTGAGGAGAGTTGAATGGGTGGGTCACGGCAGTAAGGACTTAGAGGGGGATTGTATTATTATATCTTTTAAAGATCCCTGAGTGGTAGATTTCTTACGTAGGGAAGCAAGGTTTCATGATTGGGGGATGTGCAGACCTTAGGTCTTGGCTATTTTTATCCAAGACGATTCTGTGAGTTTCCCCCGAGACATCTACCCTCAAGATTGCCAGTCAGGAGGCACCAAGTTGATAGAACACCCTACCTCCCGCAGTACCCATTATTGTTTAACCGCTTTGAGCCCCTCTCTGGCCTGGAGGCCATTGATTGACTCTACCCGGTTGTAGGGAATGAAAAGGTTATGAGGAATCGGGTGAGCGAGGCAGACGGAGCTGGTTTGGAGATGCCTCAGGGGGTTGTTGGGAAAGAGAGAATGGAGGTGCTGGATTCAGGAGAGAGTTCTGAAATACCCACAGGGGGTGTGATAGAAGGTGCTGGTGGGGTGGGGTTCGAGCAGGGGGACACTAGCAAGGTGGTAACGGCTCGAGATGCGACTAGGGTGGAGAGTCATCAAGTGTGCTTAGCTGCACCCATGGCAGTGGACCGGAGTGGGCCACGTAGCATAACAACAATACAGGAAACACTCAAATTAGCCTCTTGGAATGTGGCAGGGATTAAGGGGCGGATGGATTCTGAGGATTGGTTAGAATACATTGACACATTTGATGTTTTATTATTTCAAGAAACCTGGGCACCGGATCCAATTCATAGGGCCGGGTTTTTAAATTTTTACAAACCAGCTATAAGGGGCAGCAAGGGCCGGGCATCAGGAGGGCTAGTGACATGGGTTAAGCAGGCAATAGGATACCATCCAATTGAAATACTTGCGGATCACCCAGACCTCTTGGGTATTAAATTAAGCAAGGACGGCTACCAGGATCTCATAGTCATTAATATCTATGCACGAGGCCAACCGGGTGGCCGCTGCCCTAGCATTGTAGACTTTGTGGACACATATCTTGAAGGGATAGGGAGAGACAAGATACTTGTTCTAGCTGGGGATCTTAACTGTACCTTTGAGCCCCTTTATGCTGTAGGGGATAATTGGGGGTTAGCAGAGGATGTGGTTTGGAAGATCCCAGAACTGTCCGTTGATAAAATCACAAAAGGGACTGAGGCAGATCTACATTGGATGGGCTTGTGCCTGAATTGGGGGCTAAGAGCTACAAATGGCCGTACTGGGGGAGGCAATTCCACCTTTGATAATGGACTAAGGAAAAGCCGTATAGATTATATCTTGTTGAAGATGGAATATTGGCCACTTCTGATAGACATGGAGGTAGTACCCCGCCCTGAAAGCGATCATAATCCTCTGTCACTTAGCCTGAGACTTCCGGGTGCATGTGGAAGGATTCCACCAGTTGTTCACTCGACAGGGGACACTATCCTGACCAACGATAGAAGAAGGCTTAAATGGACAAGGATTGTGGGGGATGAGACTATTCTGGATAGCATTACGAATGTGGTTTCCAAGACTGCTAACGACATTTCGACCCTCGTCACCACTAGTGGTGATATTGATAATATTTGTGAACTTCGTGAACAATGCTTCGCCCAGCTCAAGGTCCTTCTAACGCTGCCACCAGCCAGAGGCACCCCAAAGGTGCATGCCTCCCGGCATAAATGGTATAACAAGCAATGTAGGGAGGCCCACAGCAGATTAGTGAAAGCAGTTAAGTCCAGGATTTTGAGTGACATAAAGGAAACCAGGGCACAGTATAAAAAAATCCAGTGGGAAGCAAAAAGAGAGTGGGAAGATAATTATTGGTCTGACCTTCTGGACGCCTGCACTTCCAATAACCAGATTAAGTTCTGGGAAATTGTAAAGTGGGGCAGAAACCCCGACTCCCAAATACCTACTAACCATGTATCCGCAGAAGCCTGGGTGGAGTTCTACTCCGGTCAATTCAAGGATTTGAATTTAGAATCCACTACAGGCCTACCCAGGTTACAAACTATGTTTGTCCATACAGAAGAGCTGACTTTTACAGAACAGGAGACCGAGATTGCACTTGGCCTGACCCAGCGGGGGAAAGCACCGGGGATGGATCTAATCCCAGCTGATCTATATAAAAACAATCCCCAACTTTGTGTTCCCTACATAACCAGGATCGCAAATACTATTGCTAAGGGGGCCAGGATCCCCGTGTCGTGGAAAGGAGCTGAGATTCTCCCAATTTTTAAAAAAGGTGATCGCTCGAACCCAGGGAATTACCGTCCAATTAGCCTTATAGACTCATTCCAAAAGGTCATAGCAAGGATGGTCCTTGCAAGAGTTCAGGGCTGGATGGAGCTAGAGGGTATTTTGTCCCCAATGCAGGCCGGCTTCAGATCTGGTACAAGTACCATCGATCAGGTTTTCAGATTTTGTCTGATCTACTGGAAGGTGGTGCTGCTGGGCGGTGGAACTATCTATGTCGCGTTTATCAATCTGAAGTCGGCCTTCGACTTGGTGCCAAGGGCTAAACTTTGGTCTGTTCTTAGAGACCTGGGATTGCCAATAGAATTATTAGATCCGATTGTCAGATTACACAAGGGCAATTTTGCACGGGTTAGGTGGGGAGGCCAAGGACAGGTGACGGACTGCTTCCCCGTAACACGGGGCGTCCGTCAGGGGTGCGTACTGGCGCCCACGCTCTTTCTATTGTTCATCGATCAAGTGGTTACGTTTTTTGCTAGTACCCCCACTGATGCACCCACTCTGGGGGGGACCAGGTTTCCTATGCTCATCTTCGCTGATGACACATTACTCCTCTCTAAGACCCATAGCTGTTTACAGTCAGCACTGGACCGCTTTGAGGAGTTCTGTCGCATCAATGATCTTAAGATTAATGTGAGCAAAACGAAATTTATGGTGCTCACTAAGAGTCATCCCCGAAGGAGTGCAGTGACTATGAATGGAGAGAGTTTGGAACAAGTTGAGGTTATGACCTATTTGGGAGTAACCTTGGACTATCGTCTCCGTTGGAAAGCGCAGGTGGATACATTACATTTAAAATTTGCGCGTATCACGGGTTGTCTCCTACAAGAGCAAAAAAGGTCCCTTACTAAACGAGTTAAACCTGCACTTCGGATCTATACCACCAAGGTTAACGCTGCAATTTTGTATGGGGCAGATCTTTGGGGACATATGGACCTCTCTACCCTGGTGAAAACGCAGTGCAAGTTCATGCGGAAACTTGTAGGTCTACCCCAATCCTCTCCATCTAAACCACTTTGTCTGGATATGGGTTGTAACCCAATAAACGAAATTGCAATGTCCAGACTGGTGGCTTTTTGGAGACGTATTTGGACCTCTCCTGACCTTAGCCTTTTTGCTATTGAGCTTGCAGAAGTAAGATCAATTTGGGGGTCCGGTGGTATTCCATGGCTGCGTGCAGTAAAATCGATCCTGGTTGAAATGGGCCTTGAACAGTTGTGGGTTTCCCCGGGATCTAATATTTTTCCATCAAAACATCAGTACAAGGCACTTTATTGGGCCTCTGTTCGTCAAGCTTTGGTCACTACTTCTGGCTCCGCTAGTTTAACAGGAAGGTTCCTGACTCACAAGTTGGATCCCTTCCTAGAGAACTATTGGGACATTATCACTAGGCCACTTGACAAGAAACTTTACCACCAGTTTCGTGTGGGATCCTTGCGCTTGAATTCGTTCACTAAAAACTGGTCTAATGGAGTGAGTGAATATTGCCCTTGGTGCCCGGGACACAAGGAGAGTGTGGGTCATCTTCTATTTGCCTGTTCGATTTATCAAGCCCCTCGCAGTAAATGGATAAAACCCCTTTGCCAGCTCTTAAATACAAAAGGTGTGCTAAGGCTATTTGGGCACTTAGAACTAACACCTCTGATGTGATTGTTGTGAGCATAGCCAAATTCTTGGGGTGGGCATGGGTGATCAGAACGAGAAGTAAGCAGAAATGATTAAGATCCTGTCTCTTTTTTAATTCCAACTTTTTCAATTCCTTTTTTTTTATTTTTATTTTTTATTTTTGTTAACAGGCTGACGAAGAGAAAAAATTATATTAAAACAGGATACATAAATAAATATTATCATACAAAACATATACCAGACCAAATCAATCGGGCAAAAAAAAAAAAAAAAAAAAAAGTCAAAGCAGTTTCTCTTTAGCGGTCTAACGAATTATAATATTCAACAGATGACAAATATCAGAATCCTTTCCTTTCTTAAATAAAACATCAACGTTCAACAAAAGTTCCCCAGTTGTTTTCATGCTTTTTCAGTGCTCTTATACCCCTAATATTTGCTAAAGCTAGTTCCATTGAGTGTATTTCAGTTACCAGTGCCCACCAATCCCAGACTTTAGGTGTTTCTGAACTAGTCCAGGCTCTACCCAGAGTTAATTTGGCACAGGACATAAGTACTGTGATCAGGGCAGCATGTGGAAATGGGACTGGATAGGTGTCTAATAAAACCGATGTAGCCGTGAACGTGGGCAGCAGAATCTGTTTCATATTCAAAACTTTTTCAATGTCGCACCAGAAAGTCTTAAGACTAGGACATGAGAACAACATGTGTACCAGATCAGCTGCTTCGGTGGAGCATTTGGGGCATTTAGTGCGGTCGCTATAAGTATTATTAGGGGACCATTTAGAGATTCTTTTGGGGGTGTAGTATAACATACACGTTGTTCTAAATTGTTGGAGTCTTAGGCCAGATGACCGTACTCGTTTATTAATGTTTATCAGGGAGCTCTTTATCTGTTTGGAGGTTATATTTGATCCCAATATTCTACTCCATTTATCGGCTAGCTTACTGCAGTCATTTGATTTAAAGGCAATAAGAAGTCTATATGCTTCACTTATAACAGACTTATTTTTCAATGAGTGTAGACAGATCCAGATATCACATTCGGTGACCTCCAAAATTTGTTTTTTGTTAATCAAATAATCATGTATCTGTAGATGTTTGTATCTCATATTTTCAGGTAGACTATATAGTAGTTTACGAGTATTGAAATCCAAAAAACCTTGTGTGTTATATAGGTCTCCTAGAGTGGTAATGCCTAATCTGGACCATCCGCGAGTGGCATTATCGTTAAAGATGTTTGGAAGGCCGGGGTTGCCCCATAGCGGTAATTTTGAATGAAAAAAATTAGTATTACAAAAGGAGAGAATATTGCCCCATATCTTAGTTATATCTCTGGCGGTCTTAAATTTAACCCTTTTGTAATAGTTGGGGTCATTAGTTCTAAATAGAAACAGATTTGAGTCGGATTTCAACATAAAATAATGGAAGAACAGAACCCTTCCTTCGTTAAGTAAGGAACGGAGGCGGTTAACAAAAGCAGAACAGAAATATAATTTAAAGTCAGGGAAATTAAGCCCTCCTTCGTGCGTGTCATTTTTCATAAAGTTTAATGATCTTCTTGCTTTTTTGTACCCCCAAATGAAGCTACTGAGTACTCCATCAAGTTTCTTAAAAAATTGAATATTTAACGCTAATGGTATAGATCGGAATAAGTATACGTATTTGGGCAATACCTTCATCTTTATTAAATTAATTCTGCCAATTAGATTTAGGGGTAGTCTGTGCCATTTTTTTTAGTAATAAGCTAGTAGATTTGAACAGTTCGTTATAATTTATTTTGTTAATTTCTTGTATTTTGGCTGTTATTCTGACCCCAAGGTAAGTGGCAATTTTGCAGATCTCGGGCATTATCGCAGGTGGGGTGTAGTTGACTATTATTTGCGTTTTTTGTAGATTTAATTTATAACCCGCTACCTTGCCATATTTCCCTGCCTCTAGTATTATTCCTTTTTGTGCCTCAACGACATCTTCTGTATAAACCGCTATATTGTCAGCATATGCTGTTATTTTTAGTTCTTGGGGTCCTGATCTGAAAGGTATAATCTGAGTTTGAGATTGAAGGGCGAATAAAAAAGGCTCCAAAGAAAGTGCAAATAAAAGAGGTGATAAGGGACATCCCTGGCGGGTTCCTCGTTGGATCAAAAAGTCTGAGGATGCCAGACCCCCATAACTAGTAAAAGCAGTTGGTTTATCATACAGTGCTTGAATGCACCTCAAAAATTGACCCCCGAGCCCTAATTTAGACGAATGTCTGACTAAATATCGAAATCAAAAATATCGACATACAAAAATATCGGGACAAAAATATCGAAGTCAAAAATATCGGAATTCTATCCCTAACAAGGTAAGTACAAAAATATCGAAAAAATAATATCGTAGTACAAAAATATCGGAATTAAAAATATCGTTTTTTTAAATGTATTAATAATAATGTTAAAATAATTATAAAATACATATAATGTTACAAATATTAAATAAAAATATTAAAACATAATAAAAAAATTAAAACTAATACATATACATTTAAAATAAATTAAAAACGTAATAATTTAATGTAATTTTATATTTTATAATTTCATTTAATTGATTTAATTTAAATTTATTTAATTTTTACCCTGTACGACTGTACCCCAAAAACCCAAAACTGACCCAGAACCCTAAAAATACCCCTTAACCCAAATACTGAAAACTGACACTGAACCCTAAAAATACCCCTTTACCCATGAACTGAAAACTGACCCAGAACCCTAAAAATACCCCTTTACCCATGAACTGAAAACTGACCCTGAACCCTAAAAATACCCCTTTACCCACAAACTGAAAACTGACCCTGAACCCTAAAAATACCCCTTTACCCACAAACTGAAAACTGACCCTGAACCCTAAAAATACCCCTTTACCCATGAACTGAAAACTGACCCAGAACCCTAAAAATACCCCTTTACCCAAAAACTGAAAACTGACCCTGAACCCTAAAAATACCCCTTTACCCATGAACTGAAAACTGACCCTGAACCCTAAAAATACTCCTTTACCCATGAACTGAAAACTGACCCTGAACCCTAAAAATACCCCTGTACCCATGAACTGAAAACTGACCCTGAACCCTAAAAATACCCCTTTACCCATGAACTGAAAACTGACCCTGAACCCTAAAAATAACCCTTTACCCAAAAACTGAAAACTGACCCTGAACCCTAAAAATACCCCTTTACCCATGAACTGAAAACTGACCCTGAACCCTAAAAATACCCCTTTACCCATGAACTGAAAACTGACCCTGAACCCTAAAAATACCCCTTTACCCATGAACTGAAAACTGACCCTGAACCCTAAAAATACCCCTGTACCCATGAACTGAAAACTGACCCTGAACCCTAAAAATACCCCTGTACCCACAATTAATTAATATTATTTAATTACCAATTAATTATTAATTAACAATAACAATAAAATAAATATATTAGCACATTTGCTGTAATTAATTTAATTTAATAATTAATATTATTTTGCACAATTAATTAATTAATAACAATAAATAATATATATAAAAATTACTTTAATTAATTTAATAAAATAATTAATAATAATTAATTACCAACTAATTAATAATTATAAATATGATAAAAAAATTATAATAATTAATAACTAAGTAATAGAAATTAATTACCAATTAATTATTTAAAATATGTACAAACATATATCAATTAATTAATTATTATTAAATTACTTCCCACCCTATTCCCCTATAAACCCATAACCCGCTACAGAACATATTTATCAATTAATAAATTAATTAAAAATAATTTAAAATTAATTCTCAATTAATTAATTAATAATTCCTAATAATTAATAATTAATTTAACATAATTAAATTACTTCCCACCCTATTCCCCTATAAACCCACAACCCGCTACAGTAGTAAAACACAATATTTAATAAAATAACATTAAAAAAATTATAAAACATAATTAATACAATATAATATACACTAAATTTATTTAAAAATAGATATTAGTAACATCAAAGTTATTAATTTCGATATTATTAACATCGATATTTACAACTTCGATATTACTGATATCATACCAATATCGATATTTAGACTGTCGATATTACTTACCTTCGATATTTTTGTATATCGATATTTAAACTTCGATATTTTTGCTTATCGATATTAAAAAATCGATATTTTGTCTGTGTACCAATTTAGACAATACGCACCAGAGAAAGTCCCACCCCACTCGGTCAAAAGCTTTTTCAGCATCTAATAAGATCTTACCGAGTGGGGTGGTTTCTGTCTCTGCTACGTCAAATGCTGTTATGGCCGTATTGACATGTGTGGTAGTGTCTCTTCCAGTGATAAAGCCGTGTTGTTGTGGGTTGATGATCCGGGGCATGATAGGAGCCAATCTTAATGCTAAAATTTTAGCAAATATTTTTGCATCTGTGTTTATCAAAGAGATAGGGCGATAAGACCCTCTCTCTTCCTTCGGTTTGCCCTTCTTCAAAAAGAATATTATGTTTGCCCTATTCCAAGATTTAGGTGTTTTTCCGTCAGGACCTACGGATTGGATGACTTTCAGCAGGGGTTGTTCAAGCTCTTTTAAACATAGCTTATATATTTCTAGGGGTATAGTATCTTCCCCTGCTGCTTTTCCTGCAGGCAGTAAAGCGATGGCTTGCTGTAATTCTGCCATTGTTATCTCATCAGATAATGAGTCTATCTCTGGGATATTCTGGGTATCTATAGTATAGTCTTCGATATATTTCTGTATGCGTCTAGGCTAGATGTCGCTTCTGGAGTGTATAAGGTTCTGTAGAAGTCAGCGAATTGTTCTAAGATATCTTGTGGTTGAGTGTAAGTTTTATTTCCTGCCCCTCGTATGCTTATGATCGTAGCGTTGGCTCTATCCTCGGCGGTTTTATAAGCCAAGATTTTCCCGATTTAATCCCCCTCTTCATATTGTGTTATTTTAAATTTATGCAGATAGTTTAAGCTTTTTTTGATAAATTTGGTCTTAGTTTCCTTTTTAAGTGAACAAAGTTTAAGTCCTATTTCGATACTCGTTGGTAAGATAGATTGAAGAGCTGATGATAATAGTTCCTCTTGGGTGGATATTTTTGACATCAATATATCATTGTTTTTTTTTAGTTCTATGTTTTGTCTGATCACATAGGCTTGAGTAAAGCCTCTAATACTAGCCTTGCAGGTGTCCCATACTATAGCGGGTGAGGCTGAGTTTGTGTTTATGTTTATAAATTCTATAAGATGCAGTTTTAGTTGCGTCATATAGCATGTGTCTGAGATTAGGTGTCTGGGAAAAGAAAATGGCCTAGGCGTAGTTCTAATGTTTGTTGTTTTGAATATCAAAATTATAGCATTGTGATCGGAAGAGATACGTGGACATAAGATCATGGAGCTTGCTTTCAATAGGTTGTCGCTTATTAATGCCATATCTAGCCTTGAACATAGTTTGTGGGGTGCGGAATAATATGTGTACCCTGGTTTGTTTGTATATAAGTTTCGCCAAGCATCTTTTATATTATGTAAGCGACATAAGTCAAGAATAGAAGCCCTAGTCTTATGCATCCTTTGATGGCAGCCAAGTCTAGTTGTATCTATTCTATAGTCCATGATGCAATTAAAATCCCCCATAATAATAAGTTCTCCAGCCCAATCTAAGAGTTTGATACTCAATTGGTCAAAAATAGTAGGATCATCTTTGTTACATCCATAGACCACGCATAGAACGTATTTAGCATTCTCAAAGATAATCTGAGCAATAGCCCATCTGCCGTCTTTGTAGCAAGATGTTTGTATTATCTCAGCCCTAAATCGTTTGTCCTTAAGTATAGCAACTCCTCTTATAGATTGCCCATAAATAGAGCAAGTAATGATATCGTATCCCAATTGATTGAGTAATTTTTTATCTTTCCCTGCGATATGTGTTTCAGATAAGAGAGCAACATGGGGGTTATGCATTTTCAGTTCTTCTTTTATCAAGCTTCTTTTATTCTTGCTATTTAACTGTTGGACAGGCCTCGTGGACGGCCCGCTCCCTCCCCGCATGGCGGGGCCCGGACCCTTGCTCCCCTGCATCCAAGACAAGAACCATCCCGGCAACCCACCGGGGCAACCTATCAAGCTTCTTTTATTCTTGCTATTTAACCCTGCCACATTCCAGGCTAAACACTTTATTTCATACATCTAAAAAGAAAAAGGAAAAAAGAAGAAAGAAAAGAAAAAATTGAAGCCTTATATTTTGAGCTTATCTTAAATTGATCAAAGTATTGTCCGTGATGTCCACTTATCCTCATGTATAGTGTTTTTCGAGTACATTCAATATGGAATAAAGTTCCAGTATCATTATTTAAATCCTCCCCCTCAGCCTGTGAACGATTTTCCCTAATTTTACCTACCCCCCCTCAGCCCCACATTGTGCGGAGAAAGCCCTCCCACCACCCCCCTCCCCCCTAGCTCTCTCCCCGGCCGGGGAAGAGCCATCCCTCTGCATCTGCTGCCGCTGGATGGGCAGCTGACCTGGCAGGTCGCAACCAGACACCCCCACCCTCTCCTCACTTAGACAGTCCATAAAACAATGCAAAAAAAGAAAACTTGATATTTGACTAATGCATTATGATGCATATAGCCTAAAGTTAGAGCAGGAGCCAGAGTTGCTTATATATATGAATTTCTAGTGGAAGTAAGATTTTCCTGTCTGGCCAGTGTCTTAGTTTATATTAATTCTTGGTCTTAGTTTTAGTCTTGCTTGTGCCAACGCCAATATCTGCTAAGTACGCCTCTGCTTCTTTTACATCCGTGAAGAAATGAGTACGTCCCCCTTTTATTACTTTCAAACGTGCTGGTTCTAGAAGAAAAGCCTGGCCTCCACTGGATTTAATTGGGTCTATCAATTTGCGTAGTAACCATCGTCTATCCATAGTTTCTTTTCTAAGATCAGAGCGAGCAAAAATGGAAATCTCACCAATGGCTACAGGAGTATTAGGACGGGCTCTCTGCCAAATAGCCTGGCGAAGCAGGAAGTTACCAAACAAACCCAAAAAAGGGCGTGGGAATTGACTCCCCCTGTATCTCTGTACCAGAGGAAGGCGGTGTGCTCTCTGGATTTGTGAGTCCCAGTCCCAATCTGCTAGATCAGGAAATCCTTTCTGAAGCAGGCCCACTAGATAGGCCCTCGGATCAGATCCTTCTGCTCCCTCCGGTATGCCAAAAAGTTTAAAATTTGAGCGTCTCTGGCGATTCTCCAAATCTTCAACTTTTTGTTGCAAAGTCGCAAGCTGTGTTTCATGTTTGTCAGCTGCGGATGTTGTTTTGGTACTTGTTTCTTCCAATTCGACTACCCGCTGTTGTAGTTCCGCAATGTCTTGTGAGATTCCTCCAAACTTAGCAGTCAATTCTTGTAAAGATGACTGTACTTTACTATTATCTTCTCTCAATTTTAGGTAATGTTCCTGGGCCTCAGCCCGTTGATTGCCTAGTAGTTGCAATATTATATCCAGTGGAGATGCATCAGTTGATTCTCGTCTTTGGTTTAATTCTTCTTCAGAGACAATTATCTGTTTGTTTGTCTCCAAAGTGGTGTGGGGAGATGAAGATTCATGAAAGGAGTCCCCAAGAAAAGGGGGGAGAGCGGCAGTGATTGTAGTTGTTGTGGCCGAAAGAGGTACTTGGGGTTGAGACATCTCAGCTTCTATTATAGGTGTATCTTCAATGGACTCATGCGACATCGATAATGATAATATTTGCTCAGAAGAATTATCCAATAGTATGCTAGGTGGCGGGTTAGATGGTTTAGATGGTTTAAGTGAAGTGGTTGGGGAGCAGTTTTCTACATTATCAGTGCTGATTGTGTTGCTCAGAGCAGTTTTGTTAGATAGAGGTTCTGTAGGGCTTGCCCCTGATAGTCTTTGTGTCATGTTTTTTACTAGACCTTTTGCTTCGATCCATCTTCTCAATGGGCTTTTGTCCTGCAAAGCCTTTATCGATATTTGACTATTATTAGTGATGGATCTATTTATCAATGGACCAGTCTTGCCACATTTTTTTGCCCTAGATTTACTTTTTTGTTTGCGCCCTTTCTTAATTCTTATTTTTGTTGCGATGCCAGAGTTGTCATCCTTATCCTCTTTCTCTACCGTTTCATCTTCTGTTTCTGCGTCGCAGACTTCAAAAGAGCCTTGCTCGGTCAAATCCATTAACTCTGTCGCTATCCCGCCGTCCATTAACTCAGTTATAGGAACAGTGATTCCTAGGTCTGTGTGGAGTGATGAGCCTGTAACACCAATGTTCTCCTCTCCAGAAACGATCTGATTATCTGTGCTCAGGTTAGAGCTTGGCTTATCTGAGATTTCTGCCGCTTTTAAGGTAGTTAACTCTTTAGTCGTTGGCCGCTCGTAGCTGCCCTCTTCCACAGTTATAAGCCTCACTGTCATGTTAGCGTCTTGACCCCCGGTTGTGGCGTTTACTTCCCCATTCGCTATGGCCTGAGCTGCATTTATTAAGTCTCCCCCGGTTACACACTCTTTTGCTGTTATTAAATTATGTTTAGCTGAGGTTTTGCCAGAGCTCTGCCCAGTTTTTTTTACATGCTCGCTTAGAGATATATTAGGAAGTCTCTGTACCTGCTTTGTGATGTCGTCGTTTTCCTGTCGTTGTCCTCCCTTCAAATTAGAGATAGCTGTACTCTCCATGGGTTCATCAAGAACGGCAGGTTTTGCCTTTCTTTTTCTCTCTCCTTCCTTATCGGCAGTAGAGGCGGCAGTGGCGCTCTCCCGTAAGATGTTTTCTGGCATAGCCGAAGTCGGCAGAATCAAAGGTGCCGCTGCTGCTGTAGCCGTCGTGGATGTTATCAACGTCGTTCGTATCAGGTTTGGCGGGTTTGACAGTGCTTGTGCAGCCGGGGGAGGAAGGGGCACCGCAGTTCCCACGGCAGTTCCCACTGGGTGTTTGCTGTTTCTAGTAACTCGCGGGGGCTTTTTTGGAGACATTCTCCTTTGCTTCCAAAAGTTTGAAGCTTGACGATTTAGACGATTTAGACCCGATAAGCCGAGCCCTGAACCACTAAGCAGACCGTAGATCGTCCGCCGGAAAAGTTCAACGGTGAAATGAAACATCAATGAAGGGATGCCGTCTTCGTTGAGTTTGTCGACACTTCTTTCCGAGGGTAGTATCCGTTTCTTTTACTGCTCCTTTTTTCCCCCCTGCATACAAGCGTGCAAACAAGCGTGATAGATTCCGGTGATTTTCGATGTAATTATCGCATCTTTCACGCAGATCCGTGAAGAGTAGGGAGAGGGTCTCCGGGCGAACTGCTGGTGCCGATCCTCACTCCGCCATCTTGGTGCCAATTCCAACTTTTTCAATTCAAACCTTTTTTATCTTCTTTAATTTTTAGTTCAGGTCTGTCTTTGTATTGTCAGGCTGTTTAATTGTAATTTTAAATAATTGCTATATTCTATATGTATAAATTTCATGAAATTCGAATTTGTATACAGTAATTGAAACTATAATTGTGTTTGCTGTAATACCAACTCTTTATAATAATCTGTATGTCCAAAACTTCACGTTTAAAAAAAAAAAAGTATTTTATGATTTTATTATCGAAATAAAGACTTTAAAACCTGCACCTGAGTGCAGAGTAGTGAGTGCAGAGTAGTGAGTGTGCAGAGTGGTGAGTGCGCAGAGTAGTGAGTGCACAGTAGTGAGTGTGCAGACTAGTGAGTGAAGAGTGTGAGTGCAGAGTGCAAAGTGAGTGTGCAGAGTAGTGAGTGCAGAGTGAGTGAGCAGAGTAGTGAGTGCAGAGTAGTGAGTGCAGAGTGTGAGTGCAGAGTAGAGAGTGCAGAGTAGAGAGTGCAGAGTAGAGAGTGCAGAGTGGTGAGTGCAGAGTGGTGAGTGCAGAGTGGTGAGTGCAGAGTGCAGAGTAGTGAGTGCAGAGTGCAGAGTGACTAGGGAGTGCAGAGTGACTGCAGAGTGCTAGGGAGTGCAGAGTGCAGATTGCTAGGGAGTGCTAGGGAGTGCAGAGTGACTGCAGAGTGCTAGGGAGTGCTAGGGAGTGCAGAGTGACTAGGCACTGCTAGGGAGTGCAGAGTGACTAGGGAGTGCTAGGGAGTGCTGAGTGACTGCAGAATGCTAGGGAGTGCAGAGTGACTAGGGAGTGCTAGGGAGTGCAGAGTGACTGCAGAGTGCTAGGGAGTGCTAGGGATTGCAGAGTGACTAGGCAGTGCTAGGGAGTGCAGAGTGACTAGGGAGTGCAGAGTGACTGCAGAGTGCTAGGGAGTGCTAGGGAGTGCAGAGTGACCAGGCAGTCCTAGGGAGTGCTGAGTGACTAGGGAGTGCTTGGGAGTGCTAGGGAGTGCTAGGGAGTGCAGAGTGACTGCATAGTGCTAGGGAGTGCAGAGTGACTAGGTAGTGCTAGGGGGTGCTAGGGAGTGCAGAGTGACTGCAGAGTGCTAGGGAGGGCAGAGTGACTGCAAAGGGCTAGGGAGTGCAGAGTGACTGCAGAGTGCTAGGGAGTGCTAGAGAGTGCAAAGTGACTAGGGAGTGCTAGAGAGTGCAGAGTGACTGCAGAGTGCTAGGGAGTGCAGAGTGACTAGGGAGTGCTGGGGAATGCAGAGTGACTAGGGAGTGCAGAGTGCTAGGGAGTGCAGAGTGACTAGGGAGTGCAGAGTGACTGTAGAGTGCTAGGGAGTGCTAGGGAGTGCAGAGTGACTGCAGAGTGCTAGGGACTGCAGAGTGCTAGGGAGTGCAGAGTGCTAGGAAGTGCAGAGTGACTGCAGAGTGCTAGGGAGTGCTAGAGAGTGCAGAGTGGCTAGAGAGTGCAGAGTGACTGCAAAGTGCTAGGGAGTTCTAGGGAATGCAGAGTGACTAGGGAGTGCTGGGGAGTGCAGAGTGACTAGGGAGTGCTAGGGAGTGCAGAGTGACTAGGGAGTGCAGAGTGACTAGGGAGTACTAGGGAGTGCAGAGTGACTAGGGAGTGCAGAGTGACTGTAGAGTGCTAGGGATTGCTAGGGAGTGCAGAGTGACTGCAGAGTGCTAGGGAGTGATAGAGAGTGCAGAGTGACTAGGGAGTGCTAGGGAGTGCAGAGTGACTAGGGAGTGCTAGGGAGTGCAGAGTGACTAGGGAGTGCAGAGTGACTAGGGAGTGCAGAGTGACTAGGGAGTGCTAGGGAGTGCAGAGTGACTAGGGAGTGACTAGGGAGTGCTAGGGAGTGCAGAGTGACTAGGGAGTGCAGAGTGACTAGGGAGTGCTAGGGAGTGCAGAGTGACTGCAGAGTGCTAGGGAGTGCTAGGGAGTGCAGAGTGACTAGGGAGTGCAGAGTGACTAGGGAGTGCAGAGTGACTAGGGAGTGCTGGGGAGTGCAGAGTGACTGCAGAGTAACTAGGGAGTGCAGAGTGACTGCAGAGTGCTAGGGAGGGCTAGGGAGTGCAGAGTGACTACAGAGTGCTAGGGAGTGCACAGTGACTGCAGAGTGCTAGAGAGTGCTGGGGAGTGCAGAGTGACTGCAGAGTGCTAGGGAGTGCTAGGGAGTGCAGAGTGACTAGGCACTGCTAGGGAGTGCAGAGTGACTAGGGAGTGCTAGGGAGTGCTGAGTGACTGCAGAGTGCTAGGGAGTGCAGAGTGACTAGGGAGTGCTAGGGAGTGCAGAGTGACTGCAGAGTGCTAGGGAGTGCAGAGTGACTAGGCAGTGCTAGGGAGTGCAGAGTGACTGCAGAGTGCTAGGGAGTGCAGAGTGACTAGGCAGTGCTAGGGAGTGCAGAGTGACTAGGGAGTGCTTGGGAGTGCTAGGGAGTGCTAGGGAGTGCAGAGTGACTGCAGAGTGCTAGGGAGTGCTAGGGAGGGCAGAGTGACTGCAAAGTGCTAGGGAGTGCAGAGTGACTGCAGAGTGCTAGGGACTGCAGAGTAACTCCAGAGTGCTAGGGAGTGCAGAGTGCTAGGGAGTGCAGAGTGACTGCAGAGCGCTAGGGAGTGCTAGAGAGTGCAGAGTGACTAGGGAGTGCTAGAGAGTGCAGAGTGACTGCAGAGTGCTAGGGAGTGCTAGGGAGTGCAGAGTGACTAGGGAGTGCTGGGGAATGCAGAGTGACTAGGGAGTGCAGAGTGCTAGGGAGTGCTAGGGAGTGCAGAGTGACTAGGGAGTGCAGAGTGACTGTAGAGTGCTAGGGAGTGCTAGGGAGTGCAGAGTGACTGCAGAGTGCTAGGGAGTGCTAGGGAGTGCAGAGTGACTAGGGAGTGCTAGGGAGTGGAGAGTGGCTAGGGAGTGCTAGGGAGTGCAGAGTGACTAGGGAGTGCAGAGTGACTAGGGAGTGCTAGGGGGTGCTAGGGAGTGCAGAGTGACTGCAGAGTGCTAGGGAGTGCTAGGGAGGGCAGAGTGACTGCAAAGTGCTAGGGAGTGCAGAGTGACTGCAGAGTGCTAGGGACTGCAGAGTAACTCCAGAGTGCTAGGGAGTGCAGAGTGCTAGGGAGTGCAGAGTGACTGCAGAGCGCTAGGGAGTGCTAGAGAGTGCAGAGTGACTAGGGAGTGCTAGAGAGTGCAGAGTGACTGCAGAGTGCTAGGGAGTGCTAGGGAGTGCAGAGTGACTAGGGAATGCTGGGGAATGCAGAGTGACTAGGGAGTGCAGAGTGCTAGGGAGTGCTAGGGAGTGCAGAGTGACTAGGGAGTGCAGAGTGACTGTAGAGTGCTAGGGAGTGCTAGGGAGTGCAGAGTGACTGCAGAGTGCTAGGGAGTGCTAGGGAGTGCATAGTGACTAGGGAGTGCTAGGGAGTGGAGAGTGGCTAGGGAGTGCTAGGGAGTGCAGAGTGACTAGGGAGTGCAGAGTGACTAGGGAGTGCTAGGGAGTGCAGAGTGACTAGGTTGTGCAGAGTGACTAGGGAGTGCTAGAGAGTGCAGAGTGACTAGGAATGACTAGGGAGTGACTAGGGAGTGCTAGGGAGTGCTAGGGAGTGCAGAGTGACTAGGGAGTGCAGAGTGAGTAGGGAGTGCTAGGGAGTGCAGAGTGACTGCAGAGTGCTAGGGAGTGCTAGGGAGTGCTAAGTGACTAGGGAGTGCAGAGTGACTGCAGAGTGCTAGGGAGAGCTAGGGAGTGCTAGGGAGTGCAGAGTGACTAGGGAGTGCAGAGTGACTAGGGAGTGCTAGGGAGTGCAGAGTGACTGCAGAGTGACTAGGGAGTGCAGAGTGACTACAGAGTGCTAGGGAGTGCTAGGGAGTGCAGAGTGACTGCAGAGTGCTAGAGAGTGCACAGTGACTGCAGAGTGCTAGGGAGTGCTGGGGAGTGCAAAGTGACTGCAGAGTGCTAGGGAGTGCTAGGGAGTGCAGAGTGACTAGGCACTGCTAGGGAGTGCAGAGTGACTAGGGAGTGCTAGGGAGTGCTGAGTGACGGCAGAGTGCTAGGGAGTGCAGAGTGACTAGAGAGTGCTAGGGAGTGCAGAGTGACTGCAGAGTGCTAGGGAGTGCTAGGGAGTGCAGAGTGACTAGGCAGTGCTAGGGAGTGCAGAGTGACTAGAGAGTGCTAGGGAGTGCAGAGTGACTGCAGAGTGCTAGGGAGTGCTAGGGAGTGCAGAGTGACTAGGCAGTGCTAGGGAGTGCAGAGTGACTAGGGAGTGCTAGGGAGTGCAGAGTGACTGCAGATTGCTAGGGAGTGCTAGGGAGTGCAGAGTGACTAGGCAGTGCTAGGGAGTGCAGAGTGACTAGGGAGTGCTTGGGAGTGCTAGGGAGTGCTAGGGAGTGCAGAGTGACTGCAGAGTGCTAGGTAGTGCTAGGGAGTGCAGAGTGACTAGGGAGTGCTAGGGGGTGCTAGGGAGTGCAGAGTGACTAGGGAGTGCTAGGGTGTGCTAGGGAGTGCAGAGTGACTGCAAAGTGCTAGGGAGTGCTAGGGAGTGCAGAGTGACTGCAGAGTGCTAGGGAGTGCAGAGTGACTAGGGAGAGCTAGGGAGTGCAGAGTGACTAGGGAGTGCTAGGGACTGCAGAGTGACTGCAGAGTGCTTGGGTGTGCTAGGGAGTGCAGAGTGCTAGGGAGTGCAGAGTTACTGCAGAGTGCTAGGGAGTGCAGAGTGACTGCAGAGTGCTAGGGAGTGCTAGGGAGTGCAGCATGACTAGGGAGTGCTAGAGAGTGCAGAGTGACTGCAGAGTGCTAGGGAGTGCAGAGTGACTAGGGAGTGCTAGGGAGTGCATCCCTAACATAGGGGGTAGATTATGCTGCTACGACCACAGGGTCGTATCATCAAGGTCATCGCCATTTTGTAGGGAACATCACTAGAAAAACAGAGATGTTTCCTGCAAAACGGCGATTTCCCCAACTATCTCTGGAATTTTTATCGCCCTGGAGCAACTCGTTGTTGATAATGCGCTACCAGGGCGATAACTTCCAGACGGCAATGAATAACAAAGCGCTAAGCACGCTTTGTGTTATTCATCGCCGTTCCTTGCTGATATGCCCTTTGGTATGTTCCTTAATGATCTTCCCACAACCGTTTCAGTTTTAGAGCATAGCCCCATATATGCAGTGAGATTCTTTTTTAGTGTAGCGGTTCTAACAGGGGAACCTTTGTTAACTTCTCAATTGACATGCTTACAGTTGTTGTTCACTTTAAGTTGCTGGTCATAATTCCTAGAATACGGGTACTATTTATACCCCATCTTGATAACAGGAACACTCAATACCTTAGCATCGCAGACTTTGCTTTAAAGTCTCCAAACTGTCAGAACTCTGCCCACCAAATTCTGAAACTTCCTCCCCAGTCTCAAGTTACTTATAGGCAACAGGAACTCCACTGGCTTCCAGTTCAGGAAGGATGATCTTCAAATGTCTTTGTATTGTATACCAGGTCTTGCATAATTAAAGTCTACTCTATCTAAGAAGCGAATTTCATCTTTGTCAATGCCAACCTTCAATGTCTCTTTGCTCGTCCTCTGCCCATTTTGACTTGACTTCTTGCATCATCTGCACCCATACTGGTGGGTTTGCCTTCTCTTTCTTGCCTACCCAATATTGTAACTCCCTTCCGCAACAAAACAAGGGGTATATTTACAAGAATTGCCGCTTAGCAGTTTTCACGCTGCTTAGCAGCAATTTTTTTGTCGCCAAATCCTAACGCTATTTTAGCAACATATTTACAATATTTTGCTACATGTCGTTAGGATCAGCTAGTGGCCAGGAAATATGTCGATACCAGTCGCGTCAAGGCAATAGAAAAATACACGCTAATGTGAAAAAAGTGTCGTCCAGCCAATTAGCAGAAAAAAAATTCACGCTTCCCAGACCAACATCACCTTTCGGCATCCAGCTGCAATAAGAGCTTACAAATACCCCTCTAAGGAAAAAAAAAAACACCACCAGAATGCAGAATGGAGCAGCCAGGACCAAGTTCAGCACAGGTCAACAACCCCTCAGCCCCCCCAATAGCCAGGATGACTAGCCAAAGACCCAGGGGAAGAGGACAGTGGGGGCTGGTGAAGTTTGAGAGAGGTGGGGCTGGAAGCGCGGGGGCTCTTGAGGTGCTTTTTAAAGTGACGCAGCATTTTTTGGGAGGCAGGTCGCCCTTCTCAGTGCAAATCTTTTTTTTTAAAACAATGGGATAAAATTATACATTTTCCAGCAAATTGTTAATGTTTTATTTTATAAGGGGGCCTGTGGGCTCAGTTTCCCTGTTAGCATTAGAGGAGTAGGCAACCCAAAAGGGGAACCTACATGCAGGAGTTCATTTTTTTCATAAAAGAGCAGCAAGCCTAATAACTCAATCCACCACTAGAAACTAGATGAAATGCTTCAGAATATTCAGAGCACAAGAGTAATCCCATACCCAACAAATCTACAACAATATTAAGCACTAACTAACTACTACCTTTATTGTGGGTAACATGGTACTCTGCAACCCCAGAGCATTAACAACTTGTTAAAAGCTATATAAATGCAATTACAATACAACTACTTTTCGTTATAAAGTGCTCTTTAAAAGATACAGCTCTTAGCCTGATGTGGTGATTCCACTCATTCACGGCTAAAGCAGGAAAATACTCAATTACCAGAATTATCGAGAGCAGAATTAGCTTATGTGGTATTACCACCAATATATTACAACATGGCAGCAGTAACTCCACCAGGAAAAGTTCCACCAACAACAATCCTGCCAAGAGAAGCTTTACAACATCCACTACATATCAGCAATGTTGATCTCACTGTCAATCTGTAACCCAGGACCCATTTCTTGCATGCACTCTGACTACTTTTATTAGAAAAAATGACCTTTCTGTTTTGCACCCAATTATGACTCTCTGCAGCCATATTCACTGTGTACAGGGATGTTTCAAAGATACTCACATGTCATGATATAAAATGGATGCATGCACGCAGATTCCAAGACAGGCAGGAAAGACATTATATTTGTGAAAATCATGCAACATTACATTTTGTCATGTCATGCATGCCCAATGTAGCAATATTATGATACTTAATATATTTACTACAAGCCAATACTGCTTTAATAAATACACAAACATTGTGGCTGACTTTTAACTTGTATTAATAAAGTGAGGTCAAACAATGGATGCTCAGATTCTGTAAATGGATCAATAGCCCCAAACTACAAAAAAGTAACCATTGGTGTCCTGTGCACTGTCTTGGACCGTGAACAATTTGATGAATGTAATGTTTCATCTACCATTATGAACCAACAGTACAGCTGTTGCAAAGCTCTGAGTATTCACTCATACTCACTCACAGATTAATTTCATTCTTTGTTCAAGCTACTGCCTTCTTAAAAGGAGTCAATGATTAAAGTCCCTACATGTAGTGTGGTAGTAACAAAATGTATTAAACACAGTAGAGACCGTTCCAGATAAAGACCAAATTACAAATAGTGAGGTGCCCACAGGTAGTTGGGCATCTCACAAAAAGTGATGGACTGGCATCACACTCCACCCGGAGTCATGCTTCATCATCTGCCAGTCCTCGCCGTCCAAAAACCGCGTTTGATGGAGGGCGGGCATACACCTGGAGACAGGGATGCACTTCTAAATGAGTGGGGGCCCAGAAAAAGAAAGACAATTAAAAAGCCATCACAGTACCCCCATAAATCCTTTATTCAAAAGGGAGACTGTGTGGGATTAAAATCAAAAGTGCGGTGAATAAGAACATTATCTTCCCATCACCGCTGTGAAATTTTTAGAAAAAGGTCAACATGTTTCTGCCTTCTGTCCATATGGGTACATGGCATTCGTCAGGACCAAGAGGGGGCTCCAATCTTACCAAACTGTCTTGGTAGTGCCACTCCGTGGGAGTGATCCTATTACTCTCCACTATGTGGGTCCAAGGACCTGGATGTAACATAAAAAATGTAGAGAAAAGCGCATATTTAATGACTAATCACATTTAATGTATTTGGTCAAAAGACTATTTCAAATCATATACTGAGTTTTGATAATAGTACGCGCCCCAGTGCTCAATAATGGTGTTTGAGGACTGGGAGAATTCAAGAAAAAATGTCTTACCCTGCAATAAGGTTGACTTGCCCCATGGGAGGGGGGGGTTGTTGTCCTTAGGAGGTCCCTGCAGTCACACTAAGTCAAGAAGAAAGACGAAAACTGAGAAATAACTGATGCTGAACTGAGTTTAAAAAGTCCACATAGTTGTGGTTTAAGATCGTTATAAAGTTGTAAATACCCAGAATATGGTAGTGTTGCTGGGCTCACCTGTTGTAAAGGGAAATCTCGTAAGTTCACCTACAATGTGCCTCTCCACCTCCCCGTTGATAATGCAGCTTAGGTGGGGCTCAGCTTTTATAGTCAAGCATTCAAATGATTGAAAACGGCAAGTATCGGAAAACATGCAGCACCTGTGTGCGAGCGCGCATGTAAATAACGTAGGGTTTCCTGTGTCTTGAAAGAGATCAGATGATTGACCACCTCATTTGTTGACCCGCCTGACCCTGGGCGTGAATGTAAGAGAGACTGATACTAGCGTTATGTCGCAAGAAAAACGCCTCAGTCAGCGTCCGGTGTCACAAGAGTCGTTTGCCTGATGTACGCGAGTGCGAGACGTCGTCTCTGATTAGTTAGCTGGTGTCACATGACGAACCACGCGTATCCAATGGTTGTGTCTCACCCACCGCCTAGATGTGACAGGCTGAGGAGGATTGCGGGACGTGTCCAGGTTCTATTATCATCCCGTGCGAAAGGTTAATGTACCCAGTTGTGATCACTCTACTTTAACTTAAACCGTATATAGATTAACATACAGAGCTATACTTTAGTGTAGCACGTGTGCTATTATCGTGGAACAGACCAGGCCTTAGATCATATCCCACTGTTCTTAAACAAGGAGCATGTTAATGTTCGTATTGTTTGTGACATTATAAAATCTATTATCTAAAGACGGGGGAGAGAAAAACACAGTATGTTTTTTTAAAATTATTGCAAATGGATGTAGGTTGCATAGTGTATATGGTTACAAGAACCTTAAGTTACACATTTACCAACTATGAAAAAACTATGCATTGTCCAGCTCCTAAATAGCGAGATTGATGCATTTATCAACCTGTGTGAGAAAAAATGGGGGTTTATTCGAGTGAGTAACTTATATTGATATGAGGTATGTGCTTGGATGTCACATCATGAGGGGTACCGCATGGTAAATTGTACCACCATTGGCTCACGCTGGCGAGCCCTGCAATTGCTATTTGGATTGGACTTAAGTTTAAGTTCACAACATAACCAATATCAATATTTAAAGTAGATGTAACTCTACAAACTGAATATACGTTTTGGAAAGCCTCATCGGATAGTCGGATTTTTTATAAAAAAGCTCATTCGCAGTTCATTTGGAGCCAGGGTATGTCATCATTGAGGCCAGTTTCTGAGGTATTAAGTCTATAGACCCACCGTTGTTCTCTTACGTGGAGGGCATGGGTTAGATTTGTTTCTCTTCTGTGTAGCACCTCAAGGACTGTCCATTTCAAATCACACTCAGTGTGTGCCTTCTCCAGAAAGTGTCTGGTGAGTTTGGTGTTATCTCTTTTGCCCCTGAACATGCTACGGTGTTCATTGATGCGGATCCTTATTTTTCTTGTGGTCATGCCCACATACATTTTCTTGCATGGGCAGATCAACAAGTATATGACATTCTCAGTGTTACAATTACTGAAGTTGTTCAGTATCCATGGTCTGTTGGTGCCAATATCGACCTTTTTCATTGCGGTCGTGGACTGGCAAGCAATACAGTCTCCACATGGGTAATGGCCCACTGGTCGTTGGTGACCCCAGAGTGTTAATTGAGTTTCTCTCTCTTGCGTCATATTCTTGGTATGTACAATCTCGTCTTTGATGTTACGACTCCTTTTAAACGCAAAGAGTGGTTGTGACCAATGTTTTTGGCCTGTGTTCAATATGTGCCATTTCTTCCTGATGATGTTTTGAACTGTGTTTGAGACTGGAGTGAATGTAGTCACACACACAAGTTGATCTGTTTTCTCTTTCTGTGTGGTTTCCAAAAGAGAGTCACGATGATTATTCCTAGCACGTTTCTTTGCTTTGGTAATTAATTTCTTAGGATAATGTCTGGCCACAAGTTTGTTTTCTAGATCCGCAGCTTGTCTGTTGTAATCTGTTTGCTCTGAACAATTCAGCTTTATTCTCAGGAACTGTCCTACAGGTAGATTTTGTCTCAGGGCCTTCGGATGATAACTCTCAAACAGAAGCAGACTGATCTTGTCTGTAGGTTTATTGTATACAGTGGTTCGTATACCCTCCGTGGTTAAGGAGATATACAGGTCCAAAAAGATTGCATAGTTCTCATCTATTGTGTGTGTAAATTTTAGATGAGGGTCGACCATGTTGATCCATTCCACAAAAAGAAGTGCTTCCGTGGCTGTTCCATTCCATACTATAAGAATATCATCTATAAATCTCTTCCAAGTATTTATTTTCGTAAAAAATGGATTGATGTTCGTGAAGATGTTATCTACCTCGAACTGATGTAACAAAATGTATACCAGAAATATAGTGTCCTAAATACAATTTATAAAAGTATGTCCCATAGGAGGTGATGATAAAAAATCTGCACTTTACTAGATTATAGTTTTGTATATTATAAAATATAACATGACAGACATTCTACTGACATGTACACATCTGTGTGCCATCAGCTTTTGGCTCAACCATGGAGCATTGTTTTCTCCTTTTTTAACAGATCTTGGATATCAAAGCGCTTTACATGAGCACTTGTTGCGTAACACAAGGACACATTAATTTTTGAAAGGGAACCTGGCCTCCCCATTGCATGCACCCTGCCCTCGGATTCCTCTGCAGCGGCCTGTTAGCTGAAGGGACGAAGTCAGGTCCCTGGTATCAGATGTTGAAAGGAGAAGACAAACACCTCATTAAGGTCCCGCCAAAGACAAAATAACATAAATTGAGTTTTTGCCAATTATATCGAACAAAGAACAGAGTCAGACTGAAGGAGTCCCTCACCTGATTACGGACAACTGGGCCTTCTTTGTCCACCTCAGCTTTTCTCTTGCCTCTTCTAGAACTAGAATTGTGCTAATTTGAAAAGTGGCTGCAGCGTCCCTGGCAGCTCTTGTTAACACGTGTAGAAGAATACTCAGGATTTCGCCAGCTTCAGTCAGACTTTTTTACTCAGCACTCAGAAGCACGGTGTCTGGGGCCTGAAGAGACCATGGGGTTGTCAGGGGCCTGAGGAGACCCAGGAAAGGGCCTTGGATGGGTAGAAAAGAGGCGGACGTGAGAGGGGTGAGGTACGCTATTGAACAAGAGGTGCGCCTTCACAAGCTGTGGCCAGAGCCTCCTATTGAAACGCTGACCTGCAAATAAATAATGGCGGCCATTCACACTGTACGGTAACAGCAGCGCGGGAAGCATGTCTGTGCAGTGTGTCTTAAAAAGTCCTTATGACTTACTGCGCAGACTCGGCTTCCCACCTGAAGCCTCTACCACTCCCTTTCTATCAGAGGGCAGGACCCACCTCCCTGTGACGTGTTGGGAAAGGGTGGGGTGCCGTCCTCTACATTCGCTGATTGACATGCAGCCACTGGCGTTACAGGGCTTGAACCTAAAACGTCTGGGGCAAACTTTAGCCAAACGTCATTAGTGGGTGGAGACTGGTCCTTGAGGCTATGTCTTTGCCGAGCTGATGACCTCACAGGCCATAGGGCAGTGAGCTCATCAGCCCGGCAAAGTAGACTCGGGCCAAAACGAAAGGCATAGATTTCGCTGCCAGGGTCACGTGACATGACACTCATGATCACTTATCATTGCAGCTACAAAAGCCCTGAGCCCGGCCCCAAGCAATTAGAGGTCTGTGTAAATCGTTTTCTTTTTTTTACTGATTATTAAAATAATTTAGTTATACTTTTGTAATAGCTGACCCAGGGGCTGAAAGTAAAGGGGGCTGATCCCGACGCCCTCATGCAGAGACCGCCACTGGAAGAGGAAATGTAGATTCAGGGCCTCATTTATGAAAAGTAGCGCATCTCTGTGGAAAAACAGTGATGCGTCACTTTTTGTTGCGCCATCCTTGCGACACCATGGATGCACCGTATTTACCACAATATGGTGAAGCCCTATGTTTCCCCCTTCGCTGGTGCAAATTTCAGCTGCCTAGCACCAACGCATGGTAGAGTACGGATTCCTTCAAGGGATTTTGTTGTTATATATTTCAGACAAAGTTTCAAACAGTACTTGGCTTTCCTTGTACACATAGGGCCGATAGTGCAAAGCAACGACTGCAAATATTCAGTCAATATACATAAGTCACTTCAAGTGATCCAAATAGAAGAGAGGGAGAAGGTGTGTATGAAAAAATTTGTATTTAATACTCAAAAATAGATTTGAAAAAAGGGTACAAAATAAATAACAATGTTATAGGAAGGATGTTTCAAGAATAACAATCAAATGAAACCTCTCTATAACAATTGTATGCGCTTATCTGCCTGTTCACAGTTAGTCTATTAGTTGAGCAGACAAAGCGTATATGTTGACGTTTCGGTGTGCATGCGGTTACGCTGACGGTTTGAGGACTTTCTATTCAGATCTTTCGTCTCCCATAAGGAACCAATTTAAAGTGGAAGACGCCCTGCGACATCTTTTTTCGCAGCCAACTTTTACCAATTATCAATACTAAACCTTGAGGGCACCAAGATTCCAATCTACCGGAAATAATTTAAGCAGAAGATTCCCTGTGATATTCATTGCGCAGGCATCATTGATCGCCTTTTTAAACACCAATATATCATTGTTGAAGGCAACAAGACTCCAGTCTATCAGGGTTTTCAAGATATGACTCATATGTCCTGAAGATGGTCTCATCAGCTCAAGGAGTTTGAATAGTAAATAATACCCCTACACTATCCAACACATTCATTACTGCTACAGCTTCCTGGAGTTACATTAGTAAATGATACCTCTACACTATCCTGCACTTTCCCTTCTGCTGCACCTTCCAGGAGTTAGAGTAGGAATTGATACCCCTATACTATCCAACATTTTCCCTACTGCTACACTTATGTGGAGATAGAATAGTAAATGATATCCCTACACTATCCAGCAGTTTCACTACTGCTGCACCTCCCAGGATTTAGAATAGTAAATGATACCCCTAAACTATTCAACACATTCTCTACTGATACACCTACCTCGAGTTAGAATAGTAAATGATATCCCTACAGTATCCAGCAGTTTACCTACTGCTGCATCTTCCAGGAGTTTGAAAAGTAAATTATATCCCTACACTATCCAACACTTTCCCTACTGCTGCACCTACCTGGAGTCAGAATAGTAAATAATACTCTTACACTATCTAGCACATTCCCTACTGCTACACTTTGCTGGAGTTAGAATAGTAAATGATAAACCTACACTATCCAGCACTTTCCATACTGCTAAACAATTTTGCATTTGTTGAATTTTGAATAAAGTTTCATGGACATGTCTAACGATGAAAGTGTATTTTTTTTTGTTTTTAAAAGTGTCTTACCTTTGAATCTTTACTTTCGCATTGTTGTTTAGTTCAATTGGTATGTATTTCAGGTCCAAATGGCGTGTACTTTGGTTTGAATCTGGTCGAAAGAAACATTTGAAGGATTTTTAAAGACAGATTGTTCAATAATGGTACATTAGATTTTGGTTGGAAAAGAAGAGGATTTCAAAAATACATGTCACAGGTGTTTTAAGGGACTTTAATAGTATTATTTACCTTATTTATTTTTTATTTGCTTCTATGATGTTGTAGTTTTTCAAGTTGTTGAATGTTTTTATATCTGTAAATGGTTAAAAAATTAATACATGTTATTTAAATTATTTAAAACCCTATTTTTAAAAAGGAAACATTTACTTTTTATTTAGAAAACATTTTTATACATTTCAAAATGGTGCTTTTAATTTTCATAATTGAATCAAAAAAGTACTTTTCAATTTAAAAAAGGCTTAGCATTTTTCCAAGATTACTAAATGCACCCCTGTAAAAAAGAAAAAGTTATTTTCCCATTTTTTTTAAATTACCTCTTTTAAGTAGATTTATGGTCTTTTTCTCCTACTTT
Source organism: Lissotriton vulgaris (assembly GCF_964263255.1). Classification (NCBI taxonomy): domain Eukaryota; kingdom Metazoa; phylum Chordata; class Amphibia; order Caudata; family Salamandridae; genus Lissotriton; species Lissotriton vulgaris. The sequence continues at coordinate 1,758,711,752 of NC_141687.1, forward strand.
GAAAACGATTTATAGATGTTGTTTTTTGATGCTTCAGAAGGAATGATTTTGCTGAAAATTTTTGAAAATTAAAAATCGTTTTTTTTTTAGATATTTTAAATCGGTAAACTCAAAATACGTTTAAGCTGGAAAAAGTTGAATATCATTTAAAAATGTATTTTAGTAAAATATTACTGTGATATTTTCACGTGATAAATTTCAGAAAATATTACTTAATAATGGGTTTAAAAAACACTAACATTTGAGAGTTTTTGAAAAGCTTGATTTAAAGTAACAGCTCTATATTTTTGAAAGTCATTTATATTTTAAAAATGTACTTACATCTGTGAGCTATTAATTCAAAACTAGAAACGATGTTATTAAGTGATGATAATGATTTTGTAAATCTGAAAAAATATAGCGTTTGACATTTATTACTAATAGTACGATATTTAAAAAAAAGCTATGTTTACTTGTATTTATGAATGGATTTGTCTTCATTTAACTCGTGCTCGTCACATTGCCAAGAGGTCAGAGGGTCAGTTATTTGCGACTGCTCTCTCTGGTAGTTGAATTACAACTGATTTCAAAATGGTGTCTGACTCGTATTTATAGCTTTATGTGACTGATTTCTTAATTTTTAAGAAAAGCATCGTTTAAATCTGTATTTATTTTACTTTCAATTGCTGTGAGAACGTGTCATTTAAAATATATATTTAAAAGTGTGTGTTTTTTTGTTTGACATAGCGTTTTGTCCTCCATTTTGTTTAGAGTCTTTCGGTGATGATTTCATGAAAAGAGTTGTAGGAGTCTGTATTTGGCTTTCTTTCTAAAATGGCGGGTATGTGTTTGTTATTCGGTTCATATTTTAATAATTTTTTTATTTTACTACGATTTATATTAATTTTAAATAACATATTTTGGTAATATGTTTGATATGCATTGATGAACAAGGAAAATATGTATTTTATAAATTGCGAGTAATTTTTTTAAATACTCGAGTATTCATTTTAAAACTCAAGTATTAATTTATTTAAAATCAGTGCTATTTTTAATAATTATTGTTCAGTTTTTTACTACATTTTAATTCACTTCCCCACCCAAAACCCCTATTTTCCCTGCATCCGTGCCAGGAGTTATTTTGCAGAATTTAAAAATATATATAAAATTCATAATATATGTGTTGTATTGGTATGCGTTATATTTGTTTTCGTTAGTATTATTAATTCGCGTTGAAATGGTATGCGTTGTAAAAACATGCATTGTAAAGGTAGTTGCATTGTAAAAATTGCATTGTAAAGAGATGCGTTGTAAAAGTATTCGGACACGCTGACCGCTACAGTGGAGCTCCACGCCTCCAGGTAGCACCTGTGCTCCTGATTCCCTTGCTCCTCCCTCTCCCTGCACGAGGCTGATGGCGGCGGCGGCTGCAGCTAGTGGGAACGTTTTGGGTGTGCTTCGAGCTGTTTGAACCGGCAACATCGGAAGAAAATCCGCCGAGGATCTGGGCTCTCTTTATTCGACTTTGAGCGCTGGCACCTGGCGCTTCGATTTTGATTAACTGCCTGGTGCTTCTCCTACGCTTCTCCTACGCGGCAGCACTGTTACCTTCACAACTCAGCCCCTTAACTCTGATGGCAGAAGCGGCTGTGACAGCTAGCATCCGATATCCTGGAGCTTCTGTTTCCCAGCGGACAACGTCCCCTTCCCTTCGGATCTTTAATTTCAAATCCGTGTTTGGTGGAGCCGGGGGCTGTGGTAGGCGCTGAAATCAGCGGCAGAGCTACAATATGTGAGTGGCGAGTGGCGAAGTTCCTGGATTTGGTAGCGATAAATACTCTTTTTGCTGTTGTTGCTGGGAAAATTTCTCCTACTTCATGCATTCGCAAAAGTCTGGTACATGGTGCTTAAAACTATAAGGCTATAAGACTATATGATCATAAGACTACATTACCCATAATCCCTCTGCAGCCTCCCTTCCTATAGTATCAAACCAAGTTTATACGATGGGGAAGCTCTTAAACGCATGTATTAAGGCGAAAGCACGCCGCCAGGCAAAAGAGGCTGCCGCTAAGACTATTGACAAGGAAAATGACAAAACTGAATCTCCTCCTGAGAGCTCTGAGGACGAGGGAGAGGCACCGGTAGATCCTTCTGTTTTGACTAGCCCAAGTGGCGCTTTGATACTCGTCGAGTCAGAAGACATAGCAAATAAGCATATTGGTCTGGAAGTTAGCCAAGTAGAACAAAACGCAGCACCGCAGATACAGAAAACGTTCCCCTTATTTGAGAAAAAGGCTGCTTTGGTTTCAACTTGCAATTCTGCTACGGGGGTTTTGTCTATGCCTTCGTCCGTCGGCCTATCAGGTTCCTTCAGAGCCGATGGTTCCCCAGAAATCTCAACCTCTTCAGCTCTATCTTCTGTTGCTAAAGAGACTAAAGAGTCTGCCAGTGCAGTTTCCAGTCCAAACTCTAAAGTTAATTCTTCTCCCCGCCTATGCCTATGCATATGCCTAAACACCGATCAGGGTCCGCCCAGAGAGGGGATGAGTTGGCTGAGTTGGGGGAGACTCCTGCTCCTATTATTTTGAGCAAGACTGGGATCCCAGGCCGTAATGACAGCATCACCAACATCGTCAATACTGCAGCTGGTAGCCCATTTAGCCCAATTTTTGGTCTGGGTACAAAGTCTGTCGACGGGCAGCAGATGTCAGTTAAGGACATGCTAAACTTGATTCTGGATGAGATCCGTGAAATGAAACAGTTCCAAAGAGAAGAGTTAACTGTGATTCATCAACGGCTGGACAAAATTGAAGACCTAGTATCATCCTTTCCTGCGCGCCTCCATGAGGCATAGACTAGGATATCTAGTTTGGAGGATAATATGTCAGCTGCTGAGAAAGACGTCTCAGCTATTTTTAAGGCATCCAAAGCGCTGGAGATGAAATTGGATGATTTAGAGAACTACAATCAGAGATCTAATCTCAGAATAGTGGGGGTCCCTGAAGGGATCGAGGGGTCCAATACGGTTCATTGGGTGACGACTTTTCTACAACTGAAAGTGGTCTCAGAGTTTAAAGGAGACTTAACGATCACCCGGGCTCACAGGGGCCCAGCACAACCGTTTCCGAATTCCACACTTTCCCGCACCATTCTTCTAAACTTCTCTGATGTTCGGGTCAAAGAGTCAATTTTGTCCATAGCTTTTGAGCAGAGACAGTTTCCTGGTAATGACACTACTAAATGCCGGATATTTTCCGATATGTCTGCGGCTGCAGCTCTCAGGAGAAAGGAATTTGTTAAAATATTGCAGCTTTTTAAGGCTAAGGGCGCCCAAGCCTCAATTGCACAACAATCTAAACTTAAAGTTTTAGTTAGAGGAAAATTCCATATTTTGTCTGATGTAGAGGAAGCGCATGATTTGTTAAAAGATATTTCTAATGATCATAGGCACTAATATTCTTTAAATTTCTTGTATTTCCTGGTCAAGCTTACTGGAAGTATGTCCTTGAGTATATTTTCTTGCAGGGATGGGGTTGTAAGAGTGAGGGGCAGGGTACAGGGGGTCGAGGGGGTGTAATTACACACACCTCATGGTAAGGGTTAAGGGGCTGTGGCTTGCCTGGGACAAGGGAATAGAGGTAGGGCCACAGGGATGGGTTCAGAGGGGTGTCAAGGGTTACACTGGGGGGGTGGTGGGGGGGTGGTCGAATAATTCACAAAAAACAAAGTCTTGGATGTTCTCATTTATCAATACTTGGAATGCTAGGAACTTTGGACAGATGCATTTTGAGCTGTATGTTGTCTACAAAAATTTCAGAGAGCTGGTCAGAGGGGGGGATCCACAGAGACTCTGAGGTGCCTTGTCTGCAGCCCTTCATGTTGATTATTTTTGTACTATGGGTCTGAAAATCATTTCCTTTAATGTAAACGGTCTACATAACAGGAAAAGAATGCGTGCAATAGAATTATGGGCCAAATCTGAACAACCAGATGTGATCTTGTTACAAGAGACCCATATTCAAATGTCAAAAATTGAGGAGTTCTCCATGTTTAAAGCTTGGTACTCTTAGCGAGGATTTTCTTCATTTTCTGAGTCACAGAGGGGGGTTGCGCTCTTTTTAAGTAAGAAGCTGCATGCTCAGATTGTCCATACAGAGCAAGGGGGGTTAGGTCGTTGTTGCTGGGCTACATGTGTGATTCCGAATAGAGTAAGCCCCGTCACTTTGGTTAGTTTTTATGCTCAAGTAGAGGATAGACCAGAGATCTATGGGGAACTGTTTCAATCTCTTTTAACGGTCAAAGGCGATATTATCATAGGCGGGGATTTCAATATTACTATGAATGTAAAATTGGACTCAACCAGCTATTCGAAGAAACAATCTAAACCTAAATCCCTCAGATCAATTAATAATAATATGTCTGTATTCAATCTATGTGACCCCTGGCGCATCCAAAATCCATCCAAAAAAGAATATACCTGCTGGTCTGGCAGGTTTAAATCTTCCTCTCGGATCGATTTTTTTTCTTATTTCACGTCAAATTGAGTTCGCTAATCAGACGATGTTCCACAATGGGTCCTCGGATCATGCGATGATAATAATTTAACTGGCTTTAGTAGATAAGGTTAGAGCTCCAAAACGCTGGGTCTTCAATAAAAAATATCTGAGTGATGATATATGGGTGGCAGGTGTAAAAAAAGAAATTTATTGCTCGCAATACTGGAACAGCCCCTCTTAACTGCGTCTTGGACTCTCTCAAGGCTTATATTCGGGGATTAGTAATCGGAAGAGACGCAGCAGATTCTTTAGCAGCTAGAAATATGAATAAATTACTTCAGCAAAAAATTCTGACCTTGACTGTACTTCGGCAACAAAATTCAGCTAGTATTATCCAGGAACAACTAAATGAGGCTAAAATGGAGCTTTAAACCACACGAAAGATACCAAGGGTCTTAGTTACTTGAGTTAGTGATTGGAACCTGTATAGTATCCCAAAGAAATATATATACCAAGAGGTTATGGAGGAAATAAACACAGGAGAGAGGAAAGAGGTGAGGTTTAGAAAAGAGAGGAGGAAGATGTACCCATCAGCCCACTCAATAGTGGAACTTCGTCATCTGGGTTTTCACGTTGAAAGCTGGTGTCCAATACGCTTCTCCTCAGGAGAATCCTGCAGGCTAGCTGATCTTGGACCCACTGGTGGAACCCTCAACCGAAAGAGATGAGAGTAAAGAGGCTGAAGGGGCAAGTTGCAGTGTTCAAAATTGTGAAAAAAGAAGAAGAAAAAGAAAATAAATCCAAGTGATTAAAAATACCTGTCTTGATGTCTTTAAGAAACTTTATTAGGTTTGTCTATCAAGACGGTATGATTAAAAGCAGAGTGACAATAGCATGTAAGGAATTACTATTCACCATGAATGATATCTGGTCAACATGTTTCAGCCCTTCCGGGCTTTCGTCAGGACCTATGATGCACTTCTGCAACACTTACCACATGCTGTGATTAATAATTTACAGACATATCCACTGTTCAGTTGTATGTCTAAGTTAGTGTACCTTCTCCTGTGAATATGGTGAAAAACACAAAAAAAGATGATTAAATAGTCATAGTTAAACGTCTATCATGTATTAATATATGGTGTTAACATTGTGTTTTTACTTTCAACTCACCCAAATGTAAGGGAGGAATAGCCTCACCTCACCTGGCACTCGCTCAGGATAAAGGAGGCCACGCACTACAAATTAAGAAAAATATTATGTTAATTCATCTTTTGATTTGGACTGAAAAATCCAAGACCTTCCTATGTGACAAAATAATGCAGAACGGGTAGCCACAGGTTAGATGACACCTCTAAATAAGTGGCAAAAAACTATGTTGTTGTTGTAGTATTGCAATTTCAAAGAAGGTTAAGCTTTGCTTGTCCTGAGCTAACCATCTTTGAAAATGGAATTATAACTATACTTTCAAGGGGTGGTAAAGCAACAGCAATAGTACTCTTCCATATGAATTGAAGAAAGAGCTTGCCATATCTAAATAGATTATTTGGAATTAAAGGTAGTTTGCTGAGTTGCAAAATCCTAATGTCAATACATTCTATGTTTGCAAGAGGTTAGTATTGCAAAGATAAAAATAAAAAGAAGTACAAGAATGTTCTACTCTATAAACAAGGGGAAACAAACTCCCTGTCTTCAATTGAATTCTAATGTTTACCAAATATCCCTCGCATCACAGACCAGCCTACACTTACCTCTCCGTCGTTGCCTCGGTTTTGAAGCTGAGCCGAGGGGGAGGTGGTGTGGCTGTGTGATGCTGGGAAATATTTACCTTCCAAGCGGACCGGAGAGGAAGCTGTATGTAATTAGTGTGGCCCATTAATAGGCTCGGAGAAGGGTCCCAAGATACACAACAGTGTTCTTGTTATTACGCGACCGCATTGGTTATCACTGTCGACTCATGTAGCTGTGTTGTGACATGCCCCGCTAGCTATTATCATCACGGAAAGATGTATATCACCCTGTGCACCAGTTTCTGCAGAGAGTAGCATGGAGAGTACTCCGTTTTTGTACTCTCTAGGACTGTCACAACACAGCTACATGAGTCGACAGTGATAACCAATGCGGTCGCGTAATAACAAGAACACTGTTGTGTATCTGGGTTCTTTTTCCGGCTGCGGCATATTGGGTCGGTCTTCCTCTTAAAATCGCGGTATAGGATTGCCGGGCGTTCTAACATGAATAATAGCAGGTGCCCGCACACATGTTTGTATACTTTTACAAGGTATGGCATCCAACACTCTCTCTTCCTAAACTCTCTTCCTAAACAAGGAGTGCATTCAGTTTCCGTGTTTTCAACGTAAATTCGGGCCAAAGATCACTGATATGTGTAAACAAAACAGATGCTGGTTGCATTTCCGGATCCGTTTTTAGCAAGCCAATCACCGTTGCAGGTTATAATTCATCACATGCGCCCACAGCGGTCCGCTAGTACTTTTCTAGCCTACGCATGCGCACAGTTCCTTTTCGTCGCTAATGAGCGACTCGACGCATGCATGCAGAGACATTTCTTTATGGATCGTGTCTGACCTATAGCGAGACAGATACAGACCCTTCTCCGAGCCTATTAATGGGCCACACTAATTACATACAGCTTCCTCTCCGTTCCGCTTGGAAGGTAGATATTTCCCAGCATCACACAGCCACACCACCTCCCCCTCGGCTCAGCTTCAAAACCGAGGCAACGACGGAGAGGTAAGTGTAGGCTGGTCTGTGAAGCGAGGGATATTTGGTAAACATTAGAATTCAATTGAAGACAGGGAGTTTGTTTCCCCTTGTTTTATTTTTATCTTTGCAATACTAACCTCTTGCAAACATAGAATGTATTGACATTAGGATTTTGCAACTCAGCAAACTACCTTTAATTCCAAATAATCTATTTAGATATGGCAAGCTCTTTCTTCAATTCATATGGAAGAGTACTCTTGCTGTTGCTTTACCACCCCTTGCAAGTATAGAGTTTATAATTCCATTTTCAAAGATGGTTAGCTCAGGACAAGCAAAGCTTAACCTTCTTTGAAATTGCAATACTACAACAACAACATAGTTTTTTGCCACTTATTTAGAGGTGTCATCTAACCCGTGGCTACCCGTTCTGCATTATTTTGTCACATAGGAAGGTCTTGGATTTTTCAGTCCAAATCAAAAGATGAATTAACATAATATTTTTTTTAATTTGTAGTGCGTGGCCTCCTTTATCCTGAGCGAGTGCCAGGTGAGGTGAGGCTATTCCTCCCTTACATTTGGGTGAGTTGAAAGTAAAAACACAATGTTAACACCATATATTAATACATGATAGACGTTTAACTATGACTATTTAATCATCTTTTTTTGTATTTTTCACCATATTCACAGGAGAAGGTACACTAACTTAGACATACAACTGAACAGTGGATATGTCTGTAAATTATTAATCACAGCACGTGGTAAGTGTTGCAGTAGTGCATCATAGGTCCTGACGAAAGCCCGGAAGGGCTGAAACATGTTGACCAGATATCATTCATGGTGAATAGTAATTCCTTACATGCTATTGTCACTCTGCTTTTAATCATACCGTCTTGATGGACAAACCCAATAAAGTTTCTTAAAGACATCAAGACAGGTATTTTTAATCACTTGGATTTATTTTCTTTTTCTTCTTCTTTTTTCACAATTTTGAACACTGCAACTTGCCCCTTCAGCCTCTTTACTCTCATCTCTTTCGGTTGAGGGTTCAACCAGTGGGTCCAAGATCAGCTAGCCTCAGGATTCTCCTGAGGAGAAGCGTATTGGACACCAGCTTTCAACGTGAAAACCCAGATGACGAAGTTCCACTATTGAGTGGGCTGATGGGTACATCTTCCTCCTCTCTTTTCTAAACCTCACCTCTTTCCTCTCTCCTGTGTTTATTTCCTCCATAACCTCTTGGTATATATATTTCTTTGGGATACTATACAGGTTCCAATCACTAACTCAAGTAACTAAGACCCTTGGTATCTTTTGTGTGGTTTACTGTCTAGTTGGGGGACAAGATACAAGCAGGTCTAAAAATATACTTTCCCCTAGGGCCTCCCATCATCCCCCTTTTTTTCCTGTTAAAATGGAGCTTTGCCAAAAATTTTATACTCAGAGCGAAGAGATTTTCTTTAAGAGTTCGCAAAAAATGTATGAGGAAAGTAACTTCACCGGTAAACTTCTGGTGTGGCAGGCCTGAGAGCAAGCCGCTTCCAATCTCATTCACTCTCTAAAGTTTCCGGATACATTAATAGATACATCCGTCCCAGCAGAAATTGGAGAGATAATGGTCGCCCATTATAATAAGATCTACAATACCCAATCTATTATAGACCATCAAAAGTTAATAAAATATCTAGAAAAAACCTCCCTTCCTGTTCTTTCTGCTATAGAACAACTTACAATGGTCATAGATGGCAGACAAAGTGCATTCTCCCCCCGCCACACTGCATGCTTTACAAGGACCCAACCCCACATCAAACTCGGGAGTCGTACTTGATTTTCTGCAGTGTGCTGCTTGTTTATTAAAATTTAAGTTCTCTGGTCAATTATCATTGACCCACCAATTCTCTTTATTTATTCGTACATATTCAAATACAGTATTTAGGAATAAAACTTGCACTTATAATACAATATATTCACCGCCCATTCCACTGGGCCTTTTATTTGACTTCAGGGTTGCGCCAGCAGGCCACAATCCAGATCACCTGCCCCATACGTTAACCCCCTTCTGGTCAACAGAGCCGCAGGTGAGGAAAGCGCCCACTTGGGCAACCAGTGGCCTCTGGGGTAGGGCTGAAAAGCCAAGGCCACCAGCAGGTCGGCCCCAACTCTCCCGCCAGCCCAGAGTCCATACTGATTTAGCAAACCTGTTCAGAGTTAACTGTCTCTAGACAAGAAGTTCCCGTGGTATTCTTGTCCGGAACCCCGCTACTGCCCTAATCGAATCCTTATTAATAGGGATGGGTGGGTGGGTGTCTTCTCTTGGAGACGTCCGACTCCTGGATGATCAGCGGACAAAGAGGGGGCCTCTAGGCTGGTCGCGGGCTTTTAAGCCTCGCGCCCTACTAACACTTCCGGGGCGTACCTCGTCCTTTGTTCCCATTGGTCCTGACGCAACGCTCACTTCCGGGTCACGCAACCCGGAAGTGACCCGGCTCCGGGTCGGCCCTTTGGCTGCCACTAACGACGCCATTCCCCGATGAGGGTTGGCGCCTTCCAATTCATTTACCAGGGAGGAAGTAGAGCGGGCAGTGCAAGACCTTCCAATAGGTAAGGCTTGTGGGCCTGATGGGCTCCCTGCAGAGTTTTTAAAGGTTTTTTTCAGTTCTTTTTCTGAACTATTTGTGCAGTTATTAAATTTTATGTTGGACGGCGGCTCAGTCCCTGACTCATTTCGGGAAGGAACCGTAGTTAGTTTTCTAAAAAAAGGCAAACCTTCTAATGATCCGAATTCATATAGACCTATTACCTTACTTAACACGGATTATAAAATTACTACCAAATTATTATCTATTCGTTTTAATTCTTTCTCCTCAGATTTGATTCATACGGATCAAAATGGCTTCATTGCCGGTCGGCAATTGATGTCTAATACCCATTTTTTAACAGAGGCTCTAGATTTTTTTGAAACACGAGGGGTTCCTGCGTTAATTTTATTGTTTGATGCCGAAAAAGCTTTTGATTTGGTGGTTTGGGAGACACTTTTTAATATTTTACATCACTTTGGATTACCACTGGCTATTATAAATCTGATTCAGAATCTCTACTCAGGAGCCCAAGCCAACATTATTGTTAATGCAGAGTCCGTGGGCTCAGTGTCCGTTAAACGCGGTATCAGGCAAGGCTGTCCACTTTCCCCCGTTTTATTTGCATTTTTTATTGAACCCTTAGTAACTGCAATTAGGAAGTCAGCTTATATACTCCCCCCCATTACTTTGTTGCCTAAAATTAAACTATATGCAGACAACATAATTTTGTTAATTAAGCCTGGAATTCAATGTCAAACTTATGCTATGCAAACATTTGAAGAGTTTGAGGCTCTTGGTGGCTATCAGATCAACAAAAAAAAACTAAATTCTGGTCTGTGGTGGTATCGATCCTGAACTCCATCTTGATTTAAGATCCTGCATTAACAATAAACCGAAAAGATACTTTGGGGTTTTCTCTTCTTCTTCTGTCTCAGATTTATACAGATTAAATTTTGTGCCTCTTCTTCAGAAAGTACGCTTAATGTTGGAAAGATGGAACCCTTCACCATTATCTATACTTGGTCGTGTAGCATTTAGAAATTTTTTATTACTTGGATCGTATAATTTGATTTACAAGGTGCTGTGTCAATTGGATCCCACACTCCTTTCTCCCGCCACTCAGCTATTCAATGAACCGTTTGTGAATGTCTCGGAGAAGAAACCAGGGGAGTGGAAATGCTGTTTAACTTTGAGTAAGGACCCAGACTTATGACTTAAAGCAATTCATAAATGGCAGGGGCAGGAAAATTTAGCGCTATCTTCAATTACCTGGCAGAAAATTAACAGACTGAACTTCTCTGCACTAAGAGGCGCTATTTGGCGCAGAATGCTGTTCTTTAGCAAATGGCTTCTGTATCTCACTCCGGCGATTGTAACTAAAATGTATTCCAATAGCACATCTAATTGCTTCAGGTGCCTGCATTACAACCCTGTCAATTGGTCTCATATTATAGCTTATTGTTTTAAAATAACATCTTTTTGGGAGGACATCTATGCGTTTCTCCAAAACCAATATAAAATTATGATTTTTGTGAACGTTAAGTTAGTTCTGTTTGGATTTGATTCAGAACTAATGTTAACAGAGCATTTAATCAAACTAATGTATATAGCAATGGCTGTGGCAAGATCATTGTTACTTCAGAATTGGCGCTCACAATATTGCCCTACTGTACAATAATGGCGTTATAAAATGGAAAGAGTCAGAAAAGACAAACAGATCTATGCTCAGAGAATTGGGGTGGTTGGGAAATTTGAGAAAATCTGGAGATCGTATTTCGATTAAAACATTGTAATTAATCCGGGAATGTATTATTATTATTTTTGAATTTGTCCTTGTTTTGGCTGTATTTTGTATATTCTATTACATTTTCTTTGTTGTGATTCATCCAAGACCTCAATAAAAAAATTTTTTTAAAAAAAGTATTCGTTGTAACATCATACATCCCCATCAACTTGAAGTTGGTGGTAACTGCGACTGCATTCCCGGTCATAAAACATTCCTACCTACCTGTGCGTCACAAATAGGACTTTGTAGATTTAAAAGTGCTTTGTTTGCGAATCTCAAGCCGTTGGCGAGATGAAAAAGCTTTGTACATCTAGCCGTTAGATACTATTAGTAAGTCCCCATGCCAGGTTTCCTTTCTACAAATACCCAAATAAGCGCTTCTGTCAGGAATGTAGCTGTTCGCTTTGAACCTGAGCATAAACATCTTCCATAGGTGAAGTTGCGATTATGGTGGGCAGTTATTTCAGAGATCCTTGCTAACGCCCATAATTCTACTTATTGCAGATAATCAATGAGCAGAAAAGTAGTCATGGAACACCGGTAGATTCTAGGCTTAATAATGAAAACTCCATGTACGCCTTTGTATTTCCTCAATAATCTTTAGTTGGTCCAGAAGGCAGCCATTTAGCTGGTGCATGAACTTGGTTGGCTGTATTTCAGAATACTGTATACAGAGGTGTTGTCTGACATAAATATTTCTCCCTAAATATAATTACAAACATATCGCCCCATTGCTTGTATATTTTCCATTAATTCCAGTGGGGTGATATTTTTTCAGAAGATCTTTAGGTTGCAATATTGTTGTCAAGCATTATTCTAATAATATTCTGACAATGATATTCTGGCACCACTTTCTTTTTGTTAGCAGGAAGAAAGTCACTACACTGACTGCTGGTGGTAACATCAGTGAAATTTAAAGCCTCGTGTTTTCTTGATAAGGCTCTGAAGAATGATGGCTCTATTAACTCATCCATTAGATCACTTAGTACCGGTCTTCAAACACACTTCTCTCCACAGCGGGCCTTCTCCTGCCAATCCTTAAAGTGAAACACCAACCAGTAGGAGGAAGCCTGCTCTACATATGGGGATCCCAACTTTGAACCTCCTGCCTGGGGGATTGGCATAGAGAGACCAGCTATTGTAAACTCAGGAACTCTTTTAAAGACTAAGGTCCTGATTTAGAGTTCAGCGGATGAGTTACTCCATCACAACCATGATGGATAGCCAGTGTGCCATATTAGAAGTGCCATTGGATATAATGTACTTGTAATACAGCAGACAAGATATCCGTCATGTTTTTAACGGAGCAACGCATATGCTGAACTCTGAATCAGACCCTTTCTCTTTAGCTAATTTCCTAGTCCTAAAGGTATGCAGCTAGCCAGTGCATTAAACAGCTTTGTCCTTTGTGAGCTCTATATAAGAAAAACATAGTTTACTGGTAACAACAGGCTGGCAGTTTGTAGTGCTACAGATTCACTTGTGGTGCACATTCCTGCCACCTAGTGTTGAGCTTGAACTTTAAAGTTGTTTTTTTTCTAAGAAGTTTTGTTTTCAAAGTGACTTGTGGTACCCTCCTTGAAGCACACAATGGATCAGGACAAAGATTTCACCTGAGATTGTTTTCCCCCTTGTTTAGGTGTTGGTGTGGAGATGCGAACTGGAATAAAAAACATATCATTTTAAGGGAATTGACACATTTTATAATTACCAGGAACGTTACTGAATGCTTGCATCAGAGAAGTGGGTGGGCGCATGTGAACCTACAGCATTACAATTTGCAAATGAATTGTCACAAGTAAGTAGTGTTTTTCATTTGCAACATGTGCTGCTGCAGATCACATGCTGCATATAGACTTCAAAGCAGTACCAAGTCCCCAAAAGGAAATGGCTTGGAATTAATGGTGAGAAACGTCTTGAACAATGTTGTAAGTTGTTTGTCTGACATGCATTTTGACGTGAATGAATGTTCATTAAGTAGATTTTTAATAAATGTGGGGCTTGATGACCAAGTAGCAGGTTTGAAGATGTCTGATAGTGCAATGTTACCAAGGAAGGATAGTAATACTGTATATCAACACCAACTATATTGTGGCATACTAACAATGAGGATAGAATACTGAGGGAGAAAATATCAAAATTGTAAGCACACATAGGAAAGCATCGATTTACTATTCCTAACTCCACATCTATATACAATGAATATATATGTACTACATAGGTATGTAAATGTGGAGTTAGGTGTGGAAAATCTAGACTTACTTACCTGTCAATGATTTATTATCATATTCTTTCAATGATATTCCGTCCCATCGATATTGTTGATTCAATAATCAGGGGCACACCCCCAGAAAGGCCATTGTAGCATCTTTCCTATGAGTATATTGTGCTCTACAAGAAGTGGCCAATGAGTGTTTAGCATAACAGATCTGAATTAACCTTACAGTCCACTTTGTAAGACCAGCATTAGAAATAGCTTCTCTAATACCTGCTTTGCTTTCATGATGGACATAGTACGCTCAATATAGAGTATAATGGCACTTTTAAAATCTAAAGTATGTAGAACCCTTTCTGCAAGAGTCTGGATGTGGAAAAAAAGATGGCAGTTCAATTGACTACCTAATATGAAAAGCAACAACTGCATTTGGCAATAAACAAGGGTGAGTTCTGAGGACAACTCTGTCTTCCTGGACCTAGGTAAAAGGTTCCTCAACTGACAAAGCTTGAGTTCACTTACTTTATGAAAGATTGTGACAGCTACTAAGAAAACCATTCCATGAGAAAAACAGAGCGAAAAAGAATGAAGTGGGTCAAAAAAGAAGTCCCACAAGTAGAGTAAGAACAATATTAAGATCCCTAGAGGGGATTGGCTATACTGTAGAGAGTACTACCCTAGCCTTAATAGGCTGTCCAAAATGCTTGAAAAACCAAAATCTTAAAGATGGACTGATGGCTGTCCTCCAGGTAGAAGGTAAGAGCCACTAAGGGGAAAAGTTGCTAAGATGTGACGTAACAGAGCACAGCAACCAGAGTTGCTGTGCTGCTGTGCGTCAAAGAAAGTGTGAAAAGCTGCCCCAAGTCTACTAAGATAGGGGGTTGCTTTTCACATACCCCAGTGCTCGCACACTTTGGGCTGCTAAGCACCAACGCACATAGCCTAGCACTAGTACAAGCAAGTGTGCGTTCTTCCAAACATAGCTTTTATAGTTGAAAGGAAGCCTTCCTGTACAGAAGCTTTGGGGCATATTTACAAGGCCCTCATGCCACCGGAATGTCACTTTTTCTGATGCTCTGGTGGCGTTGCACCATTCCCCATAATTACAAGGTGGTACTAAGCCCCTTAATGTGGCTTAAACCCACCTTGTAAATATGCCCCTTTCTGCCGCAGCCTGCTGCGGCAAAGGGGGAGAGGAGAGCAATGGGTATAGTTTTGGGCATTCCACTGCATCACTCTTTGCTTTTTTAGGCTGCCCTAGATTTACAAGGCTCGGGTATGCCAAAAACGAAGGTCAGGTAATGCGTGGTCTTAGAATGGCGAAGCGAGGATAAATTAATATTTTCTCCTTGTTTTTTGCTCTTTTGTGTGTGCTGCATTCTACAGCACACATAGAAAGAGCAAATCGCCATTTTTGATTGGTATGTGTAGGGAGGTTTAGCAATTGTTAATGTATGTAATTTATCCCGTTCCGTGACGGGAGCACTCCCTCCCCGGTGCTGCGAATGGCCAACGGCCGTCGCAGCCCCGCCCATCCAAATTGCCGCTGCGGTTAAGGCGTTAAACAGTCAATGTTTCATAGAAACAGAAGTAGGGTAAGGAAAAGAGTAGGAAAAGCGTATTTAAGCTACGTACAACTAAGTGTTAAGGAGAGAGGACCCTTCACACTTCCAGGGAGCAGGGAGCAGAGGGCTGCAAGATTAAAGGTCATAAGCAGGGATCCTGGTGCAGTCAGACAGGCCTTACTAGCTTACTTGGACACTAGCTCTCTTCATAAATAACAGCATCTCTGTTCCATCAAGGTATGTGGATGAAAGGCAAGGAGTTTTGTAACCTAATAAAACCAAATAATCCTTTGGGTTTCACATGACAGATCATTGCCCAGAACGTACCATCCACATGTAATAATGCACAGGTTTGTGGATTAAGATTAAAGTCCACCGGTTCCTATGTCTCAAGTTATTATCTTGACTAAGTATGCTCTACCAAATGGCCTATTGATCCCAAAAATCTCGGGTTGTATTCTGGTTAAAATTCAGAAAGCGTATCATTTGGCGCTGAACGTGGGACACATCTTTGAGGAATCTTTAATGACACACACAAGATTTCACCAATCATTTCAAACAGCAGAGACGTCTGTTTTTTTCCCCTCAGTTCAGATAGTATCTCCTTTTCTGCTGAGGGTTTTATCAGGCAATTGACTAGTAGAAGGTTTTCCTCATTTTGATTTCTGTTTTCAATCTCCTTTTAAAGCTGTTTTACAATTGCACAACATATTCCAATAGGAGTAAGCTTCAGGGCACCAGTAACACAACATCTCTCAGCAAGGGGTTTACCTAACTCGGGATTGGGTAATGTTAAAAGATGTAAACTGAGGCGTATAATTAGAAAATGCCTTTATTCACTGCTCCGCTCTCCAGCAAATGATAAACACCTCACATGAACATTCTAAGAGTAGCTTCACAGGAAGCTACCAAGTGCGCTATCACCATGGGGGTGGATGGAACATACCAAGGTGGGGACGTTGTAAATAGGTGTATATAATAATACATCATGTTGTAAATAGGTGTAAATATATAACATACTAGCAGCCCGCCCCAGCGTTGCCTGGGGCAGAAAGGGGCTGGGGGCAGTACACCCGCTCCCACCCCGACCCCCTCCCGCACCGACTCCCTCCCGCCCCGACTCACTCGCGCCCCCCTCCTGCCTTGACTCACTCGCGCCCCCCTCCCTCCCGCCCCAACTCACTCGCGCTCCGACATTTTCATTTACTGCTGCCTCCTTCTTGCCTCCCCCTACATCACATAGTCTCATTTTCCCTTTCCTTACCTTTGCCGCCGCTCCTCACTGCACAGCCGCTCCTCACTGCACCGCCCTCCTCCTTCATCATCACGCACGTCGCGTAGAGGCCAGCGCTAGGTCCCGGCCGGCGCTACTTTCAGGGGACTACTTTGTTTACAAACTTAATTTTTTTAATTTCCTTTTTTTTAAATTTATATAGCCTATGTCCATCTACACACCCTGACATTTTCATAGATGTATCGGGTGTGTAGATTGGCGCTGTGGTTCCCGAGTTTACCTGGCCAAAAGGTGCAAGTTCTCTCTTTATAATAGTAGTATAGAAGATTGATTTGTAACAGGTAACTTTTGTTGTAACTGCGCATGCTGCATACTCCTTGGAAATATTTTACTCATTGTTGGAATTTGAGCCTGTAGATCTCGACACTGGGCACTTTCATACAAACAGAGCTGCTGCTATACCTACTAATTAGTAAGCTTATAGCGATTTAGAAACCTACCCAGGATTTCGGAATAACAAGCAGGATTTTCTGGACAGTTACCTCATGTAGTTCAGAATGTCAGTTTTGGTTTGTGGTTCATTAATTAATGAAGGGATACTTGGTCCATACTGACTAGGTTTATGCCACAACCCAGAGTCAGCAACTCTGCCTGCACCAGATTTAAGACTTTTACTAACCCAGTTAGTTGACATTTATAGGTGAACTTGATAGTACTTTTTAGAGTCAAAAGTGACTGGGAGAATAGTTAATGGCATTTTAGTACACGTGCATCCTGCAATATAGACAATTAGACTACAAACTATTAATACTATCATGGCAAAGCACTCAGAAAGAGAGATGAGATTCAATTTGGGATTGTTTGCAAAACCAACTAGAAGCAGTTAATCCTCACTCAACACCTCAAGATAAACATACAGATTGCCCCAGAGGTACAAGAATAGTCCTAGCCTCTTTGTAACGAGTGCAATGGAGATCTTGCAGGAAGATAAAGAAGGGCTATCATACGATATCTGCATTACAGATGACGAATTGACTCAACACCGGAACGGGTGAGCAGAAAAGTGACACATGCAGTCTGACGTGTTTAAAATAAACTAAACAAAATATATGAAATTACATATCTTAATGTGATTTTTTTTGCATATGAAATATCAAGTGAGGGTAGAGAATTGGAATCTGACTTACTATAGAAGTATGCTACTTTACAACCTTCAAATATATATATATATATTTGTTCTAGCTTATATTTATGAGATGTTTACCCTTAATTAATCATGGTCTTCTATTGCAAATTGGATGTGTATCTGTATATATATGAATTTAGGTTTTATATTATGGGTATTATATTTATTGATTGCAATGAATTTTAACATGAGTTTTTATTTGTAAAATTTTGATCCTCTGGCTTGACTAATGGACCTTCTGGCAGAGAATTATCAGTTTTTTGCTGATCTCTGTATATACCAGTTATATTGTTGTACTCAATAATGATCCCACTGAGAAAGCCGTATTCTAACAATTATATATATATATTCATTCATTGAAAAGGTTTTGAGAACTGATCCTTCTTTATCGCTGCATCTGTAACTTTGGAAATTTGATTTAAGCTATATGAATTTATGTATCTCTTTTGCTCCTATATGACTTGCTTGATGAATGCATCCCCAGTATCCTCTGATTTTAATCAATAGTAATGTATGGCTAGTAATAGTCACATTTCACGATTTGCACATTGGGTATTTTACTATGATCAATTGATTTTTGTTATTTTGTGCAATATTGGTAGTCCTTTGATGGATTAGGATTTGGGCACTGGCCCCGGACTTTTTCTTGATTACGATGATAAAATATCCGTAATTTCCTTTCCAATTATTCTTAGCAATATGTCAACTCTGCTTAAACAACGTTTAATATGAATTGTTGAACTATTGTTTTTTTAAAAATGAAAAGGTTTGGACGTACTTATTTTTGCACATATGCATTATGCACTTTATAAATGACTTAGTCTGTTTTCCCTCTCTATGTGAAGGATGGGCGGGTCTAAATTGTTTCATGGTATTTATGGGTGGTATTTTTCCTAACACGTCATGTGATCAAGGCCGGGGAGAACCGGTTGAAACGCATCATGTTGTGTGATGGCTTGAATAAAATGCATTAAGAAAACTTCAAACCTTTTGTGGTGGTCCGTTCCTGGTGTAGCAGTTTGCTGTGGAGGAGTTTGCTTTCTTTCCAGGATCTGTCTTTTATATATATATATATATATATATATATATATATATATATATATATATATATATATATATATATATATATAAGTTTCAGGTGCTTCTATAGTTTTTAAACTTCATAAGAGCTTACTTGCCGCATTATGCTCAGAGAATTAGGCCCTTATATGAATGAATTACTTCAACATTTTCTGAAATTGGCTGGACAAAAACACAGAACACACACAGCTATCTTATATGGCCTGCATCCAGACATGTTAGAGACGTAAGTGCAGATAAACTAACATTTTGCACCGGGTTTGCATCAAAAAAGTAAGTAATTTTATTAATGTGCACAGTTAATTAAAACCATTGCAACAGAAAACCTAACAAGCTTTTGCAATGCAATCAGTCTCGCATTTGTGAAAGTTAGAGCTATTTGAGTGGTAAATGACAATGATTTTTATTTCTTTTTTTGTTTGTAGGCGAGTGATTATTAAGATAATAATTGCATGCTAAACCAAAAAAAGAAACATTGTGAAAAAGTTGTTGCATAGGTTTCTACCTTATGGTAGCACTCGTGGTAAATGAGCATGGGCCAATGACAATGTCTTTTAGCCGTGTGTTTTAGATTGGAGTAGAGTGGATGTATGTGGTGTTGAATGTAATTATGTGTGTTAGATTGGAATTGTTAGTTGTGGAATTGTGTGTTATACAGTGGATTTGTGTGGTGGAATTATGTTGCATGGTGTGCAGTGGAAATATGTGGATAGAAATTATGTGGTATTGAGTGTACTGGAATTATGTGGAGCGGGATTGTGTGTCAGAGTGTAATTATGTAGAATGGTACGTTGGAGTTTAATTATGTGGTGAGCTGTTGAATTTTGTGGAATTATGTGGAATTCTGCTGTGTGGATTTGAAGTGTGTTTTGTGCAATTGTGTGGTTGAGTTGAAATATGTGGTTTGTGTGGAATTATGTGGTGTGGAATGGAAATGTGTAGAGTTGAACTGCGTCGAGTGGAAGTGTGTGGCGTTGAGTGAAATGATGCTGATTGGAATTATGTGGCATGGTGTGGAGTTGTGCTA
This sequence comes from Lissotriton vulgaris, assembly GCF_964263255.1. NCBI lineage: Eukaryota > Metazoa > Chordata > Amphibia > Caudata > Salamandridae > Lissotriton > Lissotriton vulgaris. The sequence goes on from NC_141687.1 coordinate 1,758,731,623, forward strand.
CCATCCTAAAGCAGTACTGATTTCTAACTGACATATATTGGAAGGTAAACGGCTATCTTCACCCTGGTTTCAATGAGAAATAACTCACTTCAAAACATTGAAAATCTGAAGTCGATGTTGCTATGTTGCAACAAATTAACACAAACTGAGGTTGCCAGATAACTAAATCCTAGGCTTTCCTTAACAACATATTCTACGGTTGAATTACTGGTTCATGTTGTTTAAAGCAATTGGATTGCCAACAACAAACCTTGAAAATATTGACCTGAAAAAACCCCACAAGTTATATAGGTTTGACAGAAGGGTTGATTAACTGGGGCACCGGTATGAGTGGTAGTGTCACCGGTTATTTATAGTGCTAGGAAGCTACAAGACTATGGAAATAGGCACAATGCAAAAAAAACATGTAAACAAGTATTAATAAGCATGAACAATGCACATTATTATTTTTGCTCATATTTGGTATGCTTTCCCACATTCTCCCTTACATCCGTGGATAGTCGATTAGAAAAAACTGCCAATGGGATTCTCAAATATATGTGAACAATTTATTTTCTACCAGAGTTCACAGACAGAGTTAGTCTGACTTCCTGGTTCAGTGCTCCTCACCTACTGGAGGGAAACAGGACAGGCAGCGAAGGGCTCTCTGGTTGCTGATGACTGCACTGCTAGGGCTTGCATCAGCAATAACATCACTGCACAGGGGATGTATAGCCATTTGTGAGGTCTAAAGCATCACAGAGTAGAGATAAATGAGAAAACTGCTTACTCACGTGGGCCCCTGGCATTGTTCTTCTCTGTCACATTGCAGGAAGCTCGGGCCTTAGCCTGTGTTGGCTGAAGGAGTCTCAACCAACTCTGCCTTAAGTGCATTTTACAAATGGTTCTATGCATACTGCTGAACCAGCTCTAATGCCAATAGCTTGTTTAATTTAAGGTTTTTTAAAGATGGACCATCCCACTTTAACACCAACATGGAAGTCACTGGTTCAAACCATTGTTCAAACCAGTAAGCTAGGCGTGAAGGAGTGACGTTGGCATGCAGCCATTTTACGTATGAACTACAGTCACAGTAGCAGGTGGCCCATAAAGCCCTGCAGCTGTGCTGCCCATGGGACCACAAACTCCTGGAATACATATGCTCATAGCACCGTCCACAGGCAGTTTCTCCAAGAGTATGTATTTGGGCATATATTGTAAACCTTGATGAGCCCAATATAGCCCTCCTAGGCTAGGCTTGGAAGTGCCCTGGCTAGTGAGTTGCTTTTAGCCTGGACTATGGGGTTTTGCTCACCCCTGTCTATCTTTCTATTGCGTTTCTTCGTAATAACAAATATCAGCTTGGTTATATTAATTTTCCCATTAATAGAACCTTGATGCGATTAAAAAAAATGAAAGGCAAATACAGTATAGGGCTGTTGCCAAATAGAGATAAAAAGAAACAGTCTGCAGGCGGAGTACAAAACATAAGCAGTAAACACACAGAGTTTGGTTAGTGAGAAAAGAATAAAATAATAATAAAACCAACACACAATTTTTAAATTGATACACTGTTAAATATTGTCATGTCCTTTAGGATAATCCCATCATGTACATACCAATTACATACATTTTGTCCCATCCACACAACATAACGGTCCTACACAGGTGACCTTTTAATTAGTAGCTTACTTCTGTCTATTTGACACCAGGCTCTCGGTACCCTATCTTAATCCCTGTACCTGACGTACATAAACATGTCCCCAAGGCAGGGCAGATTTATTCTGCATAAGGGCACAACATTTTTTAATCCATGGCCAATAGCCAGCTGTCCATGATCATTTTCCTTAGAAAACGATTAGCAAAGGATTAGCGAATGTTTTCAAAACATATTGATTCTAGAAGAAACCCTGGAGTGACCAATTTAGTATAAAAGACCCTCACTCCCCCTTAAAAAATAGAGGAGAATTCCTTCCAGGCTGGACCGAGACTCTGCAGGCTGATCCATCGACAGAGACCTGACATCCCTTGCGGGTGCCACCCTCGACACAAAGCCAGGGTCGTTCATTCAGAACCATCTGGTTAGGGGTTAGCACTTCCCCGGGGGATTCTTGGCTCCTTTCGGGTATATCCTAGAACTTACATACACATGCTTCACCTACATATCTAGGCTAGGTACATTTAGGTAGGCTACTCTTCGTAGGAGTACGCCAATGCTATTGTTTTATATAATCTGCTTTTACTCATCTTATTAGCACTATGGTAGAAATGTATCTACTAATTATGATATTGGTGCTAGCGATCATATTTGTCTGCTCCTGTCTTTTGATTGTCACAGCGAATATGTTTCATACTAGACTGAGGCTTGATCAATAAATAATTATTGAAACAGTTCCAATCCTCATTCCAAGTGTATTCTGAGAAAAGTTAGCATGAGTGACTGAGCGAAAGATACTGTATTGTTTTCCACGATACCTGAGGAATCAGGGTTGTCATGTTCAGTGGTTGCTAAAAACTACCTACACCGCTGTAAAATACACGGGGTGGTAGTGGCACTGTAGAGCTAGCTGGTCTAATGGGTTGTGGGGGTGTCCAGAGTCGGTCTGCACACCAAGCCCTCAGTTTAGGTCATACAAAACACGCAGGTCCTGGGGAGTCCTAGGAACTACATGACAATGCATATATACAGATTGAGAAAGGCTAAAAGACAGCTGAAACACTTCTTTGATGGTTCTTTTAACTTTCTGGGTCGAGGAAGGCCCACTGCATTAAAGAGGGTGCGTGCTCTTCTGTTCAACAAGGAAGTGGATTTTTGATATATATATATATATATATATATATATATATATATATACATTTAATGTCAGAAGACTATCAAATTGTATAAAGTCTTTTGTTTGTTTCCTTTTTGAAAAAATGTGGGAGGCGAGCACGCAAAGTCCGCCTTTTGTGTTTGTTATTTAAATCCCACTGTGGTATTGCAACCTTACCATGTGACCAAGACTGTGGAGACAGTCGAAACGTGTAATGGCGGGCGAGCTAAACAATATGCATAAATAAAGCACCTTTTTGTTTGGCACCAGAACTGGGTTAAACTCTTCGTTTGTTAATCCAATTGAATCACTAATTGGTGGCGCAGGCTGCACCAGACGAGTACTGTTTCATACTTTGCACCGCGGAGGCTTTCAGTGGTGCGAGTTGAACCCCTCCCCCAACGAGGCTCGGCGGCAGGAAGCAGTTGGTTCCGTGTCCTGGAACTGATTTTTACGTGAACTTCGGCGAGGAGTTTGCCGTCTGGAGCCCCCGGATACTACAGAGTCCTGCCACCGTTTGGGAATCGGAGCCATCAGTTTCGGAAGAGCCGTTGGCGTATGCGGTAGCCCTTGAAGGTAGGAGACGCGAGATCATCCGGTGGGGAGTGTGCCTGGACAGTTTTTGCGGTTAATCGGAGCGTATTTCGAACGAAGCATTTACTGTTTTCATCAACAGTGCAGCATTTAATACTTTGCTACATCTTAGCTATGTCCGCAGAAGCGTTGCGGAGTAGATAGGAGGAAGCGACCAGCCTCATTTTTGTGCAGCCCCCGGCTGGGGGAACGGATACAACACGGCAAACAACGCAGACAAACACGAATCTTACCATACGGGATCAATTCAGGAAATTAGAGAAGCTAATGCTTAAGGAACAGTCAAAATAGTGGGAAAATAAATCCCTTAATATATACTTACAAGAGGGCAGGGTACCAAGAGGATTAAGGATCAATTTGGCACCAAGCTACGAGACACCGGATCCCGAAATGCTTACAGAATGGGCGGAAGCCAATTTGGAGTCGTCGGCCAAACTAATGACTATTCTAGTTAAATATGCAGAATCGGACCGCGTTAAACTCCAGGCTCAAATAGAGAAATTAGAGGAAGAAATAACGGGATCAAGCGAATCGATAGACAAGATGAGGCCTGAAATGATTTTCAGAGTCAACAAAGATGAAGAGGTGATACGCAAGGCATTTAAATTTGAGCGGGATTGCCTGGACTACTTAAATGGGCAAATATTTACCTATGCGAAGCGCTATGATAATGTTAAAACAAGAGCCAGAAAAACACGTAATGCGCCGCCTGACAATACCACAGTTGTCCCCTCTTCATCAGATGCTAGTTCACTTGGCAGTGAATCAGAAAATGAGGGGGTCAGAAATACGGCGGTGGGGTTTACCAAGCTGTCCCTGGCGCAAGAAGTGAGTGTAATGTGCCAGGATCGTCGGGACATCTTGAGACCCCGTTTTCAAATTGGCGGACAAAATGCAAAAGGGCCAACAGAAAACGTAGCGAAAGACGCAAATGCCGGGCCTGGAAAAAAAAACAGTGCAAACCCAAAACAACAACAAAAAAAGCGCTGGAACAGAAAGAATGCAAAGAAACAGGCACCAGCTCCTGCTCAGTAGTAAACCTTACTTCATTGGAACTCTCTGAGAATGATAAAAAGATCTTAAGTCTTGGTTTGACATACTGCCCTCCATGCAATTTCAATTATGCAGATGTAAGAATGGACGCCTTCAGATTCATTAGGAAGTTAAAACTCAAAAAAGTCTTCAAATTGCAACCGGTAAAGAAGAAAAATCCGGAAATTCCTAACAGTCCAACTTTTCTTAATGTGGAAGATCGCACAGATTTTGAAGATATATGGGCCTTACAGGAAGAAGTGTGTGCATCTAGGCAGATCCCTCTAGTTGCATCCCAAAACATTTTTTTTTTTTTTTTACTTTTGGTAAACCTTTATTGTTACATAAAGCAGTTACAATCACGGGCCTAAAACCATCACAGCCGGCCAGTAGTACAGAGACGGTCAAAGCAAATCGATCAAGCCATAAGAGTGCAACAATCCGCCTCCCAAATGCCCCGTTGTAGCGCAGGATAATGTCTGTACCATATTGGTACCAAGATTAAAGAGGTTTCTTTTAGAGTTTTAAGAAAAAAAACAGGATCTGATGCCGCACAATCCAATAATACAAAAGCAAGGGGTTATCACAGATCAGGATATTCACAGTCAGGACTACTGTAGGCAGGACGTTGGTGCTAACGCACCCTAATCAGGATAAACAATAAGCTATACATTTCGCCCACCAATACAGTATATGCCCGCTGCAACATAAAACTTTATAGAGACATCCACTCCTGTAATCTGTACCACTAGGACGTACAGAGAGCAGCCTATTACTCGGTTACCAGAAGAAGTGAAGAAGAGGAAAATTGAAGGGAAAGCCGAGAGAGACATAGGAGAAAAAAGAGGCCCTAGAAACATAAAAAAGGAAAAACAGTAGTACCCCCCCCTAACCCCCCACCCTGCACCCCTGCCTACGGCTACGGCCTCCCCCTTAGCAGCGTGCCTGTCGCCCAGTGTATGGAACCCGAAATATAGAAGAGAGAGGAAATATAAAAGAAAAAGATATAATGGGGGGTCCCCCAGTACAGGCCCCCGCCCCCCCCGCATAGCTTACAAGTATAACAGCGCTGTTGCAGAATATCCGTGGCACCCACCGAAACAGAACAGCAGTCGCCCCGCCAGCTCACCCAGTCACCCAACCTCAATGAGGGCCCCCCTTTCAGCATCTGAGGAAAACGATCACCATTTTGCAACCCAGACCCACCCGGCCTTAATCAGAGACGTGTCCCAGTCCACACAATGTGTAGCCAACAAAACACCGAGAGTACAATAGTCAAGGATGTCTGGAGAAGGGCAGGAAATCTTGCAGTACACCAGGACACGACATATTCCAGAGCCGTTCACAGCCCACGACCGCCTCCCGCGCAGCAAGACAAAGTCCGGTTCAACAAGAGTAGGCAGTTCAATTTGTCTGGGTTGCATGACGATGTCAGCCACATGGGAAAGGGCAACAAATGAGTCCCCACAAGCCTCACATCCGATGGAATCCCCGACCACTCCATGTGCCCATGGACCAAGCGCCATTCCGACGATGCCCTTTGTAACGATCAAGGAGACCCCATGCACAAACTCTCACTTCTCAGCAACATGTAGGGTCGCGTAGAGACACCCATCCGGGCCTTACCAAAGATTGTAGAGGGAGTCACTGAACAAAGGCACATGGAGAAAATACCGACATCAGGCTCTCTCGTACTTCCACTTGTGCCGGGGTCTGATCGCCACGTGAACCCAATCCACACGCTGTGCTGCCAAAACACGGGAGGGAGCATCCGATCTCCGCGCTCCTGTTGAAATGCGCGTCGCCATCACCACGGGTGGGTACGGCTCCATGAGGATATCGCTACCAAATGGGGCTCACGGCATAAATGCCGCCGGAGTCCACACCAGAGCCGCCATCATGTGCACCATCCGAGCGTCCCCCCGGTTGCACACAATGTGGTAGCCATCTCAACTGCCCCACCGAAGGTCCCATCTGTGCCACCCAGTGCGTTCGAGCGACGCCAAATCGCCATGCATCAACCGGCCCTGATCATCCGAAGCGCGGGATACAGGCAGCTGCAAGCGGGTCGCACTAAGCTCCGTCAGGGAGGCAAAGAGCGGCGTCACACGTCTTCATTTAGCAAGGCAGCATTCGGGGGAAAGGAGGGGTTCTGTCCGGCATGGGGGGACGGCACGCAGCAACGAACGCTAGGTTGTTGTTCGGGGCGGGGCAGAACGCCCCGGCGGGTGACCGGCTCTTTCCGGGTCTTCCCAGCCGTTGTTGTTCCACTCGCGGCAGGCTGCAGTATCACGCGAGGTCCCGGCTCCGGGACCCGCGTAAGCCACACCGACCTGGAAGGCATATCTCAGTCCCTTAAGCTCGGAGAGCCTCCGGAGTCACTCCCGGCGGGTCAGGTCCTCCTCCGACGTCCAGGAAGGTGTCGGCAGCGCCGCCTCGACAGCTAGATCCAGCAGCAGGGGGAGAGGGTCGACGGAGCCGGGAGCCCGGGCGACCATCTTGGCCGCCGGTCTGGCTCCGCCCCCAGTTGCATCCAAAATTGATGTAGCGACCTGTGTTACTCCTTTTAAGCCGAAATCAGTGTTTCTTCCCACTTCGACACATGATAATATTGATTTATACCAGGACCTGATCACGAAAGATCTAAAAAAACTGTACATAGCTACTAACAAAAAACATACAGTGGTGAACAAAATGAATCAAAGTTACTACAGGTTGATAAAAAAGCTGGAATCAAACCAAAATATTCTAGTCCGTCAAGCGGATAAAGGCGGCAACGTAGGTCTTTGGCCACAACAAATGTACATTGATGAGGCGGAATCCCAACTCAAGGATCAATCGTGTTACAGAAAGAGCAACCTGGGAGCAATCAAATTGGCATGGCAGGATCAAAATGCTAAATTGGTTGCGTGGAGAAGTTCTAATTTAATCACCAAAGAGGAATTTGGATTTCTAAAGAAGGAATTCCCTGTCATACCAACATTTTATTTACTTCCTAAAATTCACAAACGACTAGACAATCCACCAGGGAGTCCCATAATCTCGGCCATTAACAGCTCGACTGAGAATATGTCATCATATATAGACTATTTCTTACATGACAGCGTAAAAAATGAGGATTCTTATGGTCAAGATTCCTCAGATTTTATACGAAAGATAAACAATGTTTCATGGAAGTCACGATGTATACTAATTACGTTAGATGTTTCTTCCTTGTATACATCGATACGTCACAACAATGGCATTGCAGCAGTTAAATATTATTTAAACCAACGTACTATGAATTTTTCCGCACACAATGCCATGCTAATTTCCATGATCAAAATTTGTTTGGAACAAAATTACTCCCTTTTTAACAATCAAGTGTACCAGCAGGTCAGGGGGGTAGCCATGGGGGCCTGTTTTTCACCCAGCCTAGCGTGCTTGCACATGGGCTGGTGGAAGGAGCAGGTCCTCATGGGCAAACATCGTACCTTCATGGAAAAACATGTTCCTTTATATCTTAGGTACATTGATGACCTCTTTTTGATTTGGCAGGGCACCCTTGAGGAGGCAAATGCTTTTGTGAATCATCTGAACACAAACAACTTAAATCTAGAATTCACTTCTAATATGAGTACATCTTCAGTTTGTTTTCTGGATTTAGAAGTATACATAGAGTCTGACAAATTGGCAACTAGGCTACACAGGAAGCCAACTGCTGAGAATACTGTCCTTCATGCAGCAAGTCAACACCCCCTTCACCTAATACGCAGTATCCCTTTCGGGGAGATGCTGCGCATTAGGAGAATTTGCAGCTCAGAAATAGAATGTTCAAAAGCTCAGTAAGCCAGCAAAATACGCTTCCTTGCTAGGGGCTATTCGGAGGGATCATACAGAAGGCAAAGGTTCGCTCGAATAACATGACCAGAGCTCAATCACTAGTTCCAAGAACAACATCAGACATTTCCTGCACCAATCCAATATCAGAATCCTCTAGAGTCATAGTTACCTACAACAGACAGCACAAGGAAATTCGCAAGATTTTCTGCCGTAATTGGAACCTAGTAACCGGGGATCCGGTCTTTGGGGACCTAGTGGGCGGAAAACCCGAATTTTCCTTTAGGAAATCAATCTCTATGGCCGACAGATTGGTCAAAAACCATTTGGATCAGCCATCTTCTAAAACTTTTATGGCTCTTAGCAAGGGTTTTAAAAAATGTTCAATCTGTAAGGCGTGCAAACATGGTTGTACCAAAACGCAATACTTGACACCTTTTAAAGCTGAACCTGTACTGATTTCCAAACAACTTACCTGCAAGACTGAGTTTGCGGTTTATGTGCTGCAGTGCCCCTGTGAGCTTCGGTATGTGGGGATCACCCGTCTGCCGGCTCACAGGCGGATACTGCAGCATATAAGAGCAATTAACACCAAAGACCAGTCATATCCCGTAGCCCGACATTTTGAGAGCACTCATGACAGTGACCCAAAACATCTCACATACTATGTCATTGACAGCGTTTTGCCACTAAAAAGAGGTGGCAATAGAGATGCACTTTTAAGGGTCTTGGAAACTCGTTATATCCTGGAGTTAGATAGTCGTACCCCTGGGGGTCTTAATGCCAGCGAGGATCTGTACACGTGCTTATGAAAATATCACTGTGAACACATAAATGAATTTTTTTAATTCTAACTGGTATGATCCTATAATGACATGATGCTGCTCAATATAAGTAATGAAGGGTTGGAACAGCTGGATATTCTATGAGATTCAACTAGTTTGCTCTGTTGTTTTGCTGTATAACATCTATTATAAAATTTAAGATCTTTGGTAGGGGCTCCTACCATAGTATTTTTGAAATAATAAAAAAACATTTATGGAATTTATAATTTTGCACTAATCAGCACATGCACTTTTAACAAAATTCATTGCACTATGCTATCATTGCTGCTCCATACCACTTTTGCTGGATTTATAGATATATGATGTTTACATTATGTGAAATGCCAAATTTCACAAGCACTTTTTTGAAACCCCACTTGGGGTAAATGTAATTCAACAGGCTTCTTTTTTCATTTAGGAAACAGCATACCGTATTTACTAAAACATTGACATATGATTTTAGTGGTTTTAGATATATATTTATTTATTGATGTAAATATGTATAAATATTTATTACTATTGCGATATGTTACACATTTTCCATCATATTGGGTATTGAATGAAATTACTCACCAAGAGTTTCATTATTTAATGTCAGAAGACTATCAAATTGTATAAAGTCTTTTGTTTGTTTCCTTGATAAGGAGCCTTTTTGAAAAAATGTGGGAGGCAAGCACGCAAAGTCCGCCTTTTGTGTTTGTTATTTAAATCCCACTGTGGTATTGCAACCTTACCATGTGACCAAGACTGTGGAGACAGTCGAAACGCGTAATGGCGGGCGAGCTAAGCAATATGCATAAATAAAGCACCTTTTTGTTTGGCACCAGAACTGGGTTCAACTCTTCGTTTGTTAATCCAATTGAATCACTAATTGGTGGCGCAGGCTGCGCCAGACGAGTACTGTTTGATATATATATATACATAGACATAATTAATTGTCATGTTTAGTATTTTGTATCAACTTTACCTCCCCATGATGCGTAAATATATACTTTTTATCATGTGTAATGAATTTTAAGATATTTATGGGTCTTAAATGTTTTCTACACTGATAAACAGTTTTTTCCATTTCCAGTAATTAACTAGTGATACGGAAATAACAGTGTTAGTTTGTATAGTATTTCTTCCTTGTTTATGAATTAATCTGATGCACAGTCACTTTAAATGCCCTGCTCTATGAGGAGCAGTTTGTCATGTGATCAAACCTCTTCCAAGGCGAAACGCGTCATGGCGGCAGCGCTGGCTTTATTTGAATAAACCACCTTTGCACCAGCACTCTTTTGGGTCGACTCTTCGTCACTACGGGACTGGCAGTCTTTGATTTTCTGTCTTAAGGTGATGAACTTCGTGAATATATATATATATATATATATATATATATATATATATATATATATATAATTTGTAAAGAGGATGTTGGAAAATATATACCGGTGTGGTTCCACCGCAGCGACGCACCTCCAGCAAGAGCGCCATGGTCTGCCCGCAAAGGAACCCTTTACGTGTACAGCGCAAGCGATTAAGGGCGGACAGGTGACGCCAAAGACCTTCTTTGACATGGACCACAGAAAGCCTTAAAAATGTTTTTTATGAGGCACAACGGACTTTGCATTTTTGAAAGGGATAAAAATTATGCCTAATGGAGGGCAAAAAGTAACATGGACAATGCAGTGAACCACGAGCATCATAATGCACTGCGATTCAATAGGGACGCTCCACCGAGGACGACCAATAAAATCAAGTGCATTTCCCGTTTGGTTCACTACAAACGGAATGGATGTCATTTTCGTGAGGCACAACCTTTGAGAAAGTTCGAAGCAGAACAAAACATGTCAGGACTGCCAAGTGCATTAAAAACTTAAGAATGCAAGCTTCGTTGTTGGCTATTTCTTCTTTGTAAAGAGGGTGTTGGAAAATATATGCCAGTGTGGTTTCACTGGAGCGACGCACCTCCAGCAGAGCGCCATGGTCTGCCCTCAAAGGAACTCTTTACGTGTACCGCGCAAGCGATTAAGGACGGACAGGTGACGCCAAAGACCTTCTTTGGCATTCAAGAAAGCCTTGAAAATGGGTTTTATGAGGCACAACGTGTCAGGACTGCCGACTGCATTAAAAACTTAAGATCGCAAGCTTCGTTGTTGGTGTGCGGCTATTTCTTCTTTGTAAAGAGGATGTTGGAAAAAAATATATATATATGTATGTATTAAAAGGGGCATGCAGCAATCTAAAATATCAATACTGTACTTGTTTGTCAAATCAAACCAATACACAAAATCTTTATATTTGCACACAATTTAGGTGAATTAAAAAAAGTGTCTCTCTCGATAAAACTGGTACTTTCTTACAATATATCTTGCCTTTAGACGTGATAAAAAGCATTGGCTTATTAATTTTAAAATAATAGCACAAAAGTCAACATTTGGTGTAAAACTGAATAACAAAACTACACCACTCTTTATTTCTTCAGATTTATGTTCTTTCTGCTCAAAACAGTTTGTGTCCTGATGATGACCCAGTAAATTGTAAGGGTTGAAACGACACAGACACATCATTGGCAAATTGGGGACGAAGCATTGGTTGCGATAGGTTCTATCTAGTTCGGATCATTTAATCAATTTCAAACCCCGCCCATTGTTTTTGTTTATGTTAACACCTTATATTCTTTGTATGTGATTGTTTAGTGTAATATGTTGAGCATGAATTGTTTGTCTGTATAGTGATATCATTTTTGGCACATATTTATTTAAATAATTTCAATTTCTTTGATTTCTTTGTGTGGGCACTATTTTACTAGTGGATCTCCAGCATTGATTGTGCTTAAGTAGCCCTTTAAACATGTCTCAGGCCTGCCATTGCAGTCTACGTTTGTGCAGTTTTTATGTGAAAAACATTTTATTACATTTTTCAAAGTTCATCAAAAACATGAATATTATAAGACATGTTCACAATATCATATGGGTAACCGAACAAACAACGTGTGTGATCTGCTAGAGAAGGGTTACATTAATCACATTTCAATTCATCACATATTAGACCATTATTATCAGAGTTCTCACCCATTATTTACAAATCAATAAGCCTCCCCATCCCAGCTGCTGCCCTTCCCAAATGCAGAAGCTAAACTGTGCATCCCTCGAAAAACACATAAGCATTATGAAGGAAACCCTGGCTCATGTAGCCCTTCCAGAACCTTCCGTGGTCCCACTTGTTGCCACTGCCTGAAGAAAGAGTTTGTCATTAACCTGGTTAATGAAAAAAATCTATGGCATGGGGGGAGTGCTAGGCTTTGCGGTAGAACGCTCAAAAAATGTACCCCCACTTATGTTGCTAAGTAGATGCTCCATTGCTAGATTGCCCCAAAGTTGCTGGTGCCAACGTATGCCTGGGGGTCAGCGATGATGAATTTTGTAAGTTTTGCTTCTCCCAGGCACTAAGGGCAGATATGCAATTCGTCTCGTCACCTGAGCTAAAGTGAGAGGTTTAAAACTCAAAAGCATCATGTCCAGTGTCGCTAGGATCGGAAATGTGAGGATTTTCAAAGAAGGTTGGAGTCCTTCTCCCAGAATGGGAGAAGAATTTGACAGTCCCAACATATGTGTAGTGCATCACTTAATGCTCTGCACTCTATCCAACATCTCGGGAGGTGTTGACATACATCCAGTGTTATTTACAGGGGTATACTACCAACCGATCCATATTTAGTAATGTATTTCAGACCCCAGGGATGAGATAGCTGAAGAGTCTATATCACTATGGAGCATGTCTTACCTTCTTGGTGTTACCTCTATCTCCAAGATGCATTACAATTCCCTATTATGCCACTAGGTAGATGGGGCATCACGCATTATCAAACGTTTGCAGAAGGCTTAGATGGTACCTAACATACCAATCAATTTAGGAAAGATTTGTTTAAATGGGGTTTTGGTCTGGTGGCCCCACCCAGATAAGGGGCTGGGCCACCAAGTGCCAAAGCTGGGCGTAGCGCAGACGCTCGGTATCCAGCAATCCATAACCATTCTCACGTTGCTGAAAGGACTTAAGTGTCTGGGCCTCATACATGTCTGCTATCATTGTACACCTTCCTTGTCTCCAATTAAGGGAGCTTTCCATGCCGGGTGCAAACTCTAGGTTGAAATGAAACAGCGTAAATGGAGAAGGATAGGTTACCAGCCCTCTAGCACCCTTTTATTTGTCACATGCCTTTAATGCCGTGGCCACTGGTGTACTAAGATATGCGCTAGGTGGCCTATGGTGTCTTCCAGCCACACAAATCCCCCAAGGGTCGGCAGACTATAGCTTGAGTCATCTGCTGTCAGTTTTTCTCCGAAAGTGTAGAGGACTAGTTTGTCACCAGCCTCAGTTGTGCTGCCATGTAGTAATGAGCGATGCTGGGTGTTGCTTCTCCCTCTGTCGACCAGAATTGAGTCAGCAGCATCTATTGGAATCTGGGAGTCCGCCCTCCCCATATGAACTCCATCAACTTCCACTGGATCTGTTTCAGGTTTATAATGCGGGGTCAAGAAAGAATGGAAGGGCTTGAAATAGATAGTAGTCATTAGAGCATTTTCAGCTTGACCGCGTTGATGCGATTAAACCATGAGAGCATCACAGTGATCCAGCTGCGGAGATCTTTGGTGATAGCGGTGAGCGGGGGGGTGGGGGGGATTGGCCTGAATGATGTCTTTGATGGACGGCATTAGATGGACTCCCAGGTAGGATATTGAGGCTGTGGTCCACCGAAATTGGAACTGGGACAATAGCCCCGTCATCTCCTCTGCTGTGAGATTCAGGTTGAGAATTTCAGATCTGTCATAGTTAATCTTATACCGAGACCAGATGCACTTTGAAAGACCTCAAGGAGTTTACTCACTGCTGGGGTTGATGGGGGCAGTGTGCCCAGAGTCAAGAATACTTTATCAGCGTATCAGGAAATTTTGTATTACCCCTGGCTAAATTGGATGCTCGTGACTGCAGCAGTTTGTTGAATTAGGCATGCCAGGGGCTCAATGAATAGAGCAAACTGGAGCAGTGAGAGGGGACACCCATCTGGTGCCTCAAAACACTTGTGTCGAAATGTAACCATTAAGGGTGACCCTGGAGATGGGGTTGGCGTAATTAGAGAAAATAATCTGTAGAAACTTAGATCCCAACCCCATTGTCTGAAGCGTAAGAAGCAATTAAGTCCAATTCACCCAATCAAAGACCTTCTCAGTATCAAGAGAGAGCAAGGCTGCCTGTACTTTTTAAGGGATGCCTTCTTAATCAGGTGGATGGCTGGTCTGATGTTGCCATGAGCCTGGCAGCCCTGAACAAAGCTTCCCTGATCTTGGTGCCAAGCAATGGTTGGATGGTGCTAGGGTTCACGCCAAAGGGGTCAGGACTCAATATAGCGGTTGGCATGTGCCTCCCAAGTGGCTACACCCAAGAGCCACTGGTTTTGAAGAAATCATTTCGGCCTAGTGAGAGATCTGAGCCTGATAATCAGTAGTAGTATTTCAGATAATAATTCCCAAAATCCAATGTGCTTTTTAAAGCATAGTGTGCCATTTTAATTCTCATCCCAGAAGTACATTCAAACAAAGAACAGCCGACACGTGTTTTGCCCATGTGGATAGCAGTCTGAGAGTTTTTTCAAGGCTGACATTTACAGTGAAAACATAGTGTTAAGTGAAACAAAGAACATGACCAATAGCCCATTGATTTGTTATCATATGAGTGGAAAAGGTGAGTAGGAACAGAAGTAAACAATGGAGACACTGAGGGAAGCGATTTATTAAGGAAGGCAATGGTGAGGAACAACTGTAAAGAAAGATGAAGAGAGAGGAAAAAATGGAAGAAAAAGATTTTAAAGAAGTCAAAATACAATTAAAAATGGAAATTATAAGTAAAACCAACAGTAATATCGCCCTAAATCAATGGGCTAATCAGCATGTTGAGCAATCTATTACATCCAGTCAATTGGTTGGCACTGATCATGATCACATTTGAGGTAAAAAAAAAAAGCCTCTGTTTGAGGTAAACATAAAATCCATCATTTCCTAGTTGCGTTGAGAGAGAGAGACCATCATATGATTGCATTGCAATCCTTTGAGGCACCTCATTTGATACAGTGAAAACAGCAAATTTGATGAGCCCCAGAGTTTAAAAGATTATGGGTGAGCACTGTTCCTTAATATTGATGGAACGTTTTGAATAGATTTCTTAACCGCATCGCTGCGGCGGCTTTTCCCGCTGTGTGCGGCTATTTTCAAAATACCGCGTTACATGACGAGCTCAGCTCGTCATCAGCATACGAGCGCCGTAGCTGATGACGAGCTGAGCTCGTCATCAGCATCGAAGGGGTTAAATAGCAAAAAAATTCAAGCCAGAGTGCCCTGTGGTGAATGCTGTCTCTGGGGCCCCCACCCACATCCTTTCCCCTATCAGCTCTCCTCTGTGCTGCCTCCTGCTCTCTCTGGGTCCCCCACCCCATCTTTTCCCCTGTTAGCTCTCCTCTGTGCTGCCTCCTGCGCTCTCTGGGCCCCCCACCCCCATCAATTCCCCTGTCAGCTCTCCTCTGTGCTGCCTCCTGCTCTCTGGGGCCCCCATCCCCATCTTTTCCCCTGTCAGCTCTCCTCTGTGCTGCCTCCTGCTCTCTGTGGGCCCCTCCCCATCCTTTCCCCTGTCAGCTATGTTCTGTGCTGCCTCTTGCTCTCTCTGGGGCCCCCAACTTCACCCCCATCCTTGTCCTCTCCCTTCTCAGAGGATGTGCCCTGTGGGGAATGCTGTTTCCAAGAGCCCCCTCTCCCACCCTTGTCAGGGTCCTGAGCAGTGCTCTGTGCTGCCTTCTGCTCTCTGGGGCCCCCACCTCCATCCTCTTTCCGGGCTCTGACTGAAGAGAAACAATGAAAATTCTTACATTGTTTCTCTTCAGTCCTGGGTCCGAGGAGGGGCTCAGAGCAGGCTGCAGATACTGCAGCTGCTTCAGAGCCTCTCACAGATCTGATCTCGACTGATGAGCTGAGGGGGCCCCCCTTCACTTACTGAAGATGAGGCCCCCCCGTATCGCGGGGGCAGTGGGGTTGTTTGTTATGCCCCTGGCCAGAGGTAAGGGGGCCATATAAACCAAGGAATCTTATATATGTTAACCTAGGCTCTGGTTAGTTGTCAGAAAAACCAGAAATCCAAAAGTTAGAGTCAAACTAATGCATTAGGTATTCTGATTTGTCCCTCATTTGGTGTAGCCTATTCTAGAAAAGACCAATTCGACCTAATTGGCCCGCGCAGTCGGCAAAAAACATAGTGCAACTACAAATTGAGCGTACTCACGGCCCATGGCGTGCCAATTGAGATAGTAATACAAGGAGGCCTTTCAAAGTCAGAAATGCTGTGTTTAAATGCTAGTACTGCGTATGATGTATAATAGGTATTTTACTCTAACAGTCCGACTTACTTATGAACTCTCGACTTTGGTTGTGGTCTCTGCGGTCCCGAGAAATTACAGCTAACTCGGCCCGCGCAGGTTCTAAATGATTAAGTATGCCCCGGAGACCTGATGTGAAGTCAGCGTCTGAGGTCAGAGACATATTGGCATCAGGGACGGGTAGTCAAGGGCATGGAAAAGTTACTGCAGGCAGTAAAACCGATCATACGAATAATGCATGTTGAGACTTATAGACTAAGTCAATAAGAAAGGTAAAATGAAGTTGATGGACTTGCAACACCAGGGGTAATAGGAAGCAGTAAGAGAGAAAGAAGAGTAAGAAACGATAGAAGACACCCTCATTGTGTCAAAGTACTCCTCTATTCGTTGACTTTTCTCCCTTCTAATAACTGGGGCATTTAAGCAGAGATGGGTGCAAACTCCAGTTTCTGCTCTGTTCCCTTAATTGAGTTGAACTTGGACAGGAGCATGGTCAGAGATGGATATGGGGCCGATGTCTGCGGCAGCACTGGTGCATCTCATAAGGGAGTTGCTCAGTAGGACACAACTAATTCTCCATTGGATGTGGTGCACTGTAAAGTAGAAAGTGAAGGCCTTGTGTACTGGATTAAACTCCCTCCAAACGTCACACAAGTCCAGGTCCCCAATGGACTGTCTCATCTTCCAGAAGGCTCCAGTTGGGTGCTCTGGCCCTCCTCCCTGTGTATGTGTGTATTCCAGACAATATTCAGATCCCCAGTCAGGATGATCTCCCTTCTGCCACCACCGCTAGTTTTCCCAGGAATTGAGGCAGAAATGCGTCTTGGGCAGTATTTGGGGCGGATGTATGACATTACAACGCATACTTTTACCACACATACCATTACAACAAAACTTTTACGACGCAGGATCTATTACAACGCATGCCATTAAAACGTAAGTATGGGTAAGTATTTTTTATTCAAAGTGTTGGATAGTGTAGGGGTTTAATTTACTATTCTAACTCCAGGGGGGCGTAACAGTAGGGAATGTGTTGGATAGTGTAGGGGTTAAAAATTAAATGTAATACTTACCCATACTTACATTGTAATGGCATGCGCTGTAATGGACCCTGCGTTGTAAAAGTTTTGTTGTAATGGCAATGCATGGTAATAGTTGCGTTGTAAAGGATGTTCCCCATTTGGGGCATATACTGTAGCCACTGTGAGAAGTAATCCATGAAGCGCCCCTACGAGAATAAGATATCTACCTTCTTTATTGCTTAAGTATTTGTAATGGAGACCACAAGGTTGATTCTGAAGTATAGGCACCCATTTCTGTTTAGTATGGGCTGAAGAGTGCAAGCTAGTTGGATACGCTGCCTGTTTCATTTTCCCCTAGTCTCTGTGGAGGAGGTGAGTCTACTGTAGGCAAATGAATCTGGGTTAGATTCTCCGAGTGCTCTCCGTACTACCTCCCATTTATTCAAGGAGTTATGACCCCTTGCATTTAGCGAGACCAGTTGGATCATGGGTGAGCCTGTGTAAGTGAGTTGCTAAAGTGAGTTGGACCAGGGTAAAGTGGAGTGATTCTGTGTGGTGGATAAAATGGTCTGTTCTCCCCCGCCAATCGCTAAGAACTCCAAAACCTAACACAAAAGAACAGCCAGCAATGGCAGAATAACAACAAAAATCTGAAAAGTCTGACATATGGTTGGGTCAATCTAACAGAGAAGAGTTATATATCCCCTTTGTTTCCAAACATTGTGGCTGGTTGCTAAGCATGGGCGAATTTTGCGAATCTGGCATTCGTGAATTTGCGTATTTGCGAACTCGCAATCCGCAAAATCCGCGAACTTTCGCGAATTTGCAGACTTTTTTTGTGTGTTCGCAAGGGTTTTTGCCAGTTCGCGAGGTTTTGTACCAGTTCGCAATTGCGAACGTACTTGTCGGCTCGCAACGGTCTCGACTTTGTTGTTTCTACGTCTGGTTCATCATCACAGGTTCACAGCACCCTCTGTTTTGCCACTGCCACCCTCTGATTCACCCATGCCACCCTCTGGTACATCACTGCCACCCTCTGATTCATCACTGTAGATTATGGGGGGAAAAAGCAAGCACACCTGCCCTGCTTCAACTGACAGGAATTAATTTGGGGTTGATTAATGTGTCACTGAATTTAAACTTCCTGTCTGGCACCTGCTTCCTTATCTGTAATTTGCTTTCTGTTGCAGTGCAATTTTTTTTCCCAGGACCTTTGTGGCCTACTTGTAGCTATTCTATGATCCTGCTGTGAGGGTCAGAGCAGGGTCATAGAATAGTTGCAAGTAGGCAACTGAACTCTGGAGGGGCCCCTCAGGAAGCACTACAGGGAATGGTTACTAATGATGAGTTTGAACTTTTGCACCTGCTGAGTGCTTTCAGTTTTGCAAAACTCGTTTTCCTGCAGAACAGCAACTGTAATGCCCCTGTTCCGATATTCACTGTATCCTCGTGTGTGGCTGCACCACCTACGTCACGGGGTGGAGAAGGGCAGAGAGCGCCCGCGGGGTCCTTGTGCCAACATTGTTCACAGCCTCGAGCCGCCAGCAGCCCGAGGCGGTGTACGAGGTTGGACAGTTCTAAATTCATGTTAATGAATGTCATGTTAATCACCATCTATGATGGAGATTTGATTACAGCAGGAAAGGGAGAGGGGTCTGGGAAGAGGGACTCTGATGTTGTTGTAATGCAGGCAGCTTAGCATCGCAACATGCACTGTGATCATTCGTATAATAATTTGTTTAACACACTTCCCGGGTACACGGTTTACATTTTAAATAAATATGTAGCAGCTTTAATGCGGGGCAATACCGGCCTGCAGGTGGGGGGTCCTGCTTGTATGGAGACGGGCTTTGTACAGAGGTCGGCACAAGGACCCCGCGGGCGCTGTCTGCCCGAGACACGAGCCATGTTCGAATAGAGCATGCGCAATGATGATGACACGGAATGATTGTGGGCGTGGTACTACGTCATCGGCCGTAATGTGCGCATGCGTACGCATGCGCAAAACAGGGGGGGCCACTGCCACACGGGGGGCAGCGGACTATGGAACACCCCAAACAAACGTAGGCAACTAAACTCTGGAGGGGCCCCTCAGGAAGCACTACAGGGAATGGTTACTAATGATGAGTGAACTTTTGCACCTGCTGAGTGCTTTCAGTTTTGCAAAACTCGGTTTTCTGCAGAACAGCAACTGTAATGCCCCAAACAAACTTACTTGTGAAAGTTGATTTCTAATCCAAAAGTGATCCAAAGAAAGAAAAAAAAGGCCTCAAATCCAAAAAAGTGCAGGCAAATGTCAACCTGAGGAGTTATTCTGATAAAAATAATCATTTTCAGAAGGTTTATGCTGCTTGCTGGTGGATTTCTTGTGCAGAATTGCAAATTTTGTAATTTTGCGAGTGCGAGATTGTTGCTGCCCACTGCATCTACATGTTCGCAATTGCGAACTCTCGCGATGCGTCGCCAACTCCCGCGGGATCCCACAGCAAGATCCAAAATGGCGCAGCACTCACAAAATATCGAGAAAAACAACTCGGCAACCACTGAATGACGGTAAGTGAACGCCGCATGCCGCAATATTGTATCACCAAGCAAAAAAATCCGCTGCATGCGAATTTGCGGATTTTCAGTAAATTCGCAAGAGTTCGCGGATTGCGAATTTACCGAAAATCCGCAAAATCCGCGAGCGAAACGGATTTTCCGCCCATGCTTACTGGTTGCCATTCTTCCAGCCCAACCAGGCAAACAAGTCTGCTCTGGAAGCACTAGTCAGCTAGGAAAGAACTACCGGTCTCCTTCCCACACACACCCGGCCAACAGACATGAAGCTTAAGACGTATCCATGTCCATTCGCCGAAACAGTCATTAGGTGTAACTCCCTATCACCAGCCCAAGGAGAGCAGGTTCTTCCCCCAGAACCCTTACCCCCGGAGTGGGGGGCACTATCTGAGGTCAACCTAAGTCGCTGGGACCTCCTTCCACAAACCCTTCCAACTGTAGCATAGTCGGCAAAAGGGGACAGTGTTATCAATACAATGTGGGTCTGCTCCAGATCTGAAGAACCAGCAGCTTGTGGTTCCTGTACTTACAGAGTCACCAATTTACCCCCATCAGGGGTAACCCAGCGCCTCACCCACTGTTCAACTCATCCCGAAGTCAGGCATCCCAAAGCCGTTTTTGATCCCGCAGGGTGAGCAGCGCAGCGGCCATTAACAATTCTTTGGGTGGCTCTGGGACCCATAGGGGTCCGCCATCTCGGAGGACCAGAGCAGGCCTGCCAGAATCAAGAGCATTGTTCGACCAGTAGGCGGCAGGTCACCACTCATGGTTGCATCTGGGGGCGTTCTCCACCCCTTTTCCATGAGGGTCCCGGAGCACCATGACCCTCACAAGGCACACAAGTCGGGAAAAGCACAGTGATGCCCAGCCGAGCAACAGCTTTCTGCACATCCGAGACAGTATGGTGCTTGCCTTCGAGTTCCACAGTTTCATGATGATGGGCTTTAAGGCTGCCTGCCTCTCCAGTGCAAGCTGGGAGATGTCGTGGAATATTGTGCATGAATAATTTTGAAAGTTCACTTCTCCTGCCTTTCTGGTTTATTGTAGAAATTTCGCCTTCTCTGCATAATTGAAACTTGACCAACATATCTTTGGGGCGTTGCTGTCGGGAAAATGCTCTGGGGCCTACAGTGTATCCCGTTTACTGTTATTTCAAGGTGATTGTCTCACAATGGCCAAGAGTGCATGCCCACTACAAAGGGCGCCATATCAGTCTCTGAAACCTCTTCACTAAGGCCCTTGATGTGAAGGTTCTCCTGCCAAGAGTGATTTTGCAGGTCCTCAAGCCTCTCCATCGCATACTTGAGTCACCCATTATGACACATTAATCCGTGGTCGCTGCTTGCACAGATCTTACCATCTCTAGGCATGTCTCCATCTCCAGCAGTATCTGCCTCACTGAGTCCACATCTGTTGTGAGGTCTGTTATTTTGGTGCCGAGGTTGGAGCGTAGTTCCTCATGATTCTTGTTGAAGTTCATTGCGCAGTTCCACTTTAAAAGAACGGAGGCTATCCAGCAGATCTGTCTATGTGTGCGCCATTGCAGGGATGGGCATGTCACCCCATCCCTCCTTATTTTTGGGCAGTGAAGGTCTCCAAGTATCCCAAAATGGAATGCCACCCATACCCGATGATCACTGGTCCTGTCATTCAATCAATCAATATGTATTTGTAGAGCGCTGTTAATCACCCATGACGGTATCCAGCCAATGTGATGGTATACAGATGCTATCCGAGACGGGTCACCACTCCTCCATCCCCCGTTGTCAGCTGGGGAGATTCTACTCCAAACAACCGAGGGCCCCATCTGCCATGTGCCGCTGCCTGTGTAGGCCTCAGGCCCCTCTCCAAATGATGCTGTATAAGCTCTGCATCTTCTGCTTTGCCCAGCTGCTCTCTGGGCTAAATGAGGTGTTACAGTGCGGCATAAGGGCTCAGAAAAGGTCTAGCGAAGAATCTGCTGGTGGGGTCCATGGTGAAGAACACACCACTATTACGCCATCCTGGCCACGCCACCATGTGTGCACTTTTAACCGCCATTTCGACCTGGGAAATAAACCTTTTGTTAGGCCCAACCCTTCCTTTTTAATACATATAAGTCACCACTTTAAAGGCACAACTGGGTATACATTCTGGACCTCAGACACCAAATCTTCAATACACTTCTGGACCTGTAGATACTCTGCCAGGAAGGACTGCTGTGCTTCATCAAGGACTGCCACTCTGCTGGACTTTTGCTCTATAGGAACTGCTGCCCTGCTATGCGACCTTCTGCCTGCTGTCCTCTTGCCTGGGGAAGAATAATTGGACTTGCAACTTCATCTTGACCCAGGTCCCAGAGTGACTCCACGGGCTATTCTGCTGGCATCCTGAGCTGAGCCTCAGGGACGTAAAAGAATCCCCAACCAGCTCCCAGACCCAGCTCCAACGAGTTCCTGATCCCCAAGTGGTGCCCCTCAGGTCCTAGACTCTTGGTGTGGCAAGCTTAAATCCAGATTTTGGGTTTGTTGCAACAGCGCCCGGCCCATTCGCACCAAGACCTGCTGCTTGCACCGAAATTCAGCACGGAACACCCCCAGCCCATCTCTTCACATGCAACATTGACCGCCCTCATCGGACTGCCAATGCAGAGCTTCAGCTTGCCTGTCGTGTTGCCCAACCTGCTCTTCGTACCACGCCAACAGCCTCCAGCAATGCTCTCCGCACTCCTCCCGCCCCTCTCCATTGCAAACAGGACTCCTGGCAAAAAAATGGAGAAGGTAAAACTTCAGTGGGTCTAATTTGGGACTGTATCCGACATGCGTTCCATTGCGGTCGGCCTGAGCTTTTGACTTTGCTCTAGCTCAGCAGGACCAGATAGCTTGGTGCTTTTCAGCACTATTTTACACTTTATTCTTTAACAATTCATTATTCTGTTTCTACTGATTGGATTTATGTTGTTTGGTCTTATTTTGTTTATTACATTGTACTCTATTTTTCTATCTTGGTCTGGGATAATGATTATGGGGTGTTTGTATTGTTTTACTGTTTGAAGTGTTGCACAAATACTTTACACGTTGTATCTAAGTTAAGCCTAACTGTTCTGGGCCAAACTACAAGGGGGCTGAACAAATGTTAATTTCTGGTTTGTTTGTGCCTTATCCTGACAAGGATTGTAGTTTTTTTTTTTGTTACTTATTTTTTATTGCAACACTGCACAGATGTCACATTACATGTTCACTTTACAGTTTACAATGTATCAGCGGTCGACTGATTATTAACGTGTTATATCACAGCAGTCTACTTGGGTGCCCGTAGTCAGGGATTGTAGTTGCTGCTTGACCAGGGCTCACACCCCTGTCAACCAGTAACCCAGATCCTCACAGGGAGGTGTCACGACTCACCCTGTAACCAAAACTCCTTCTTAGAAGACAAAACAACTTAAAATGTCAGAGCCCACAAGATGGCAGGAGTGTGCACAGCATGTGATCTACAGCAGTGCATACTGCAAACAAGTTCTTACTTACTACTTCTTCTTAGTCTTATCTGCAGTTTACTGTCACAGAGCCCTAGAAGACACTTATTCACACATACAAATTGTCTTTGGGTATGACATCTGACTCACCTTGATGTTAGGAGTTAAAGAGGGGCTAACAAGCAATCAGGCATGAGCTCCTGAAGACTCAAGAAAGAAACACTTGCATTGTTAAGAACAGCAGTTTTGCTATCAGAACAGTGGTATAAATTACATTTTCCCTTTTTACGTTATTCACAAGTACATTTTTGATTGACTGCTAGGGATATTCCTTAATGCAAAATGAAACAGGCTTGTATAGTTGACAGGCACATACATAATTCTTTGCAAGGTGCGTTTCCACAGGCAATGTGTTTAGTAGCATCTCCAGCATTTTCTGCAACAAAAGTTAACAAGCAGTGGCAAAGCCGAAAGGTTTCGCATATGAGGGATCTATTGGGTTTGTCAATGTTTTTAAAAATGCTCCACAGCAGTGTCAGCTGCTGTGCAACATAGCTTAAAGTAAAAAACTAAAAGCGATATGACGTGGCCGGACCGCGTCATGGCACTTTTTTTTACTTTGAGCTATGCACGTACAAACAAGTTACAATTGTTATTTTACCTATACTTAATATGCAATTTAGATTCTTGAACAAATGCCCATTACAGTTACCATAGTGCCAAAATGTAGTTATCTGGAAAACTGAGCAAGGAGCCGCTGTGGCGTTATGGCCAGAGCGGCTGACTCTGGGGCTTGGGAACCAGATTCGAGCTTCATGCCGGCTCAGCATCCTGTAATTCTGGGCAAATCAGTTAATCTCCATGTGTATATACAAATGAATGTATCCTTGTGTAATGTAACTGGCGCTCAGGTAAAGTGCTCCAAGTCCTCCTGGTTGTCTTTGGGCTACATAAAACAAGCTATGCGGCTGGAGAAGGGGCATGCAGTGACGAGAGTGAGGTGGAGGAAGAGACTGCCCACCAACATATGGAGAAGGGGATTGCAGTGATGGAAGTGTGGTGGTGGTAGGGGTGGGTAAGCAACAAATAGAATGCAGGTGCTGGAAAATCAAAAAAACTGTTACAAGTGCACAGCCAGTGGAAGGACCCTGCCACCGGAAGCATTACTTGTTTGAAGCTCCACAGCAAGGATGAAGACGTGAAGCTGAGCAGGAAGCTGGAGGTAGGAGGAGGAGAGTGACGTGGGTGCCAACCAATGGCAAGTACAGGCAAGTAATGAGCGAGCTATAAGCCCCTTTTAAAATGTATTTTTTTGTTACCAGAGATTTCGCGAGCGCCGTGCAAGAGAAACCTAAAAATGCATGCCCTTCATATGTCAAAATTTTGAAAGCAGCTTGTACTAAGAGATAGAAGAGACAGCACTACATTTTTATCAAGTTGAGTCTTTACAAACGGAAAAAGACAGCCCAGCTTTTGTATTACTTTTAAATTGTATGGAGGCGGAGCATACATACAAAAATGAATACTGCAGAAACGGAGAGCGACATCACAGTGCAATAAAAATAATACACATTTTGTGTCCTTTTCTTAGCACGTATGAAGAAATCAATAACTGCTACATTCAGCAAACGTTAAGTATTTTCATATATCAACAACAACTTTGTTATATCAATCAAGAAATCAATAAAAATGTAACAAAACAGGTCATGGTGAGGGTGTTTGAGGGGGATGGAAATCCATTGAAGAATAAATAATTAAAACATTTCAAATCTTGGTCAGCCTTCAAATAAAAAACAGTTATCAATACACAGTGAAAACCAAGGTATAAAAATAATAATTATAAACATATAGACAGTATGCAAAGGAACTGAAAGATTCAGAAGCCTGGTGATGTCGATTATTTTGAAATTATTGCACTGTTGACATGGAGCAGATTAACGCCAAATTACCAAATGTGGGAGCCAGCATATGATCTTTGGTAAAGCATTATTGTGTCCAAAGTACAAATGTGACCAGAGTGACTGCACCTTTTTCCCCTATTCAATCTAAGACCCCAACTTAGAACTTCTTTAGGTCAACAGTTTTAGTGAGAAACACCTTTTATCTACCATGTCAAATTATTGAAAGTCAAATCTCAATGAGAAATTGAGTACTAGTTTTCTGACTATTGCATAGTTCCATATCTTTTGACGGTGACTTATTACTGGTTACTTAGATGAGGGATTTTCTAACCATTGCCTCGTCTATTTTTCAGTGGTAAAGAAATGCAGTAAAACATGTAAGCTCAAAATAAAGAAACACGATTTGATGTTTGTGCCTCGCACATTATTTTTCCAACCCATTAGGTAAAGGAAGTAGGACAAACTGTCATAGGCTAAGCAGTTATAATGTCATCAACAGGTAATAATTTCTCATTGTGAGAAAGACAAAAATGCAAGAATTTGGAACAGAGTTTTGTTTTCCAGACAATTATCTATAATTATAACTGGTGGAAGGAATTGTCCAAAACCCACCTTTGTCCGCTCCATAAAATAATTCCATCTCATTATGAAAGTGAAAGCACTTTGTGATTTTTTTTTACCTAAAAAAGACTTGCAACTGAGCTTTCAGCGCAAAGGGAACCCTACCAGACAAACCAGCAACGTTCCAAGACAGCCTTCCTGCCCACAATAAATTAAGGCTTCTGCAGTGGCTTCGATTGCAGTACAACCACTAATCAGCCACTGCACTACAACCACTAATCCTTTAACTTACATCCATCACAACCCACACATTCGGTCTATTTTCCCCAAAACACTTTAAAACTGCACTGATTTGGACATTTCTGTCAAGGAAGTATTAGTGGAATTCAGGTTGTCATAGGAGCACGCTTTTGGAATTAAAGGATGTACCAGAGTTAATTTTGGCTTTGAGCTTTGAGGAGGGGGAGGGGGAGGTGGTGGTGGTCCTTTGCGACATAACAATGACTTTTCATCTAGTTTGCTGGTGTGTAAAAGGCTATTTTGTTTCAATGCAGGAGCAAGCGTTGGGTCTTCTCTGTCAGTGGTTGAAAGCCCAGAGAGCAGACGTTCCTGCAGAGGCCTCGCCATCTGTTTTGTGTTCGCACAATCTTGTCCTGTTGCGTGTGCAACATGTAAGGGAGTGGTTGTCTTTATTATTTTGTAGGAGCTGGGCTGATCCTGTAGCTGTGGCGTAGACACGGGACGGGCACAGAAACTGCTGGTCCACTCCGAGGAGTTTGATTCATGTACACTTAGAAGCGGCACGCTACCAGAAGGTCTTTGAAGATAGGGCATTAAGTTAAATCTCTGAAGTTCTGAGCTCTGGACTTGGGAATCCTGTAGATCAAAGATTTCACACAGAGATGAGGACTTCTGAACAGTCCTTTCCAACTGAGGTTCAATGGCACTGAGTTTTGTATCACGGCAAGGATTATGTTTGCTTTCCAATTCGGACATGTTATCATATTGTGAAACGTTAGATGGACGCCTTCTGCCCTCTTGAGCAGGAAGAGGGAGGCATGAAGAAGTACCAGCGAGGTCCACTGATGGACCTTGATGCTCAGGAGAAACGTTCCGATGTGGTGCCGAGAAGGCATCTGTACTTGATAACCCAGGCAGGTGATCCGAGGGAGCGCAACTCACTGATGGTGTACACTCAGGGGTGGTTGTGTCAGATGCTATATTCTGCAGGACAACGTTAGTATTAATAGGGGGGAAGTCCAGATTTTTTACTTCTGCCGATGACGAGGATAAATCAGACTGTACCTGAACTCGTGGAAGGGGCTCCAATACGGCATCACTGATATTGTCGTGAACATTGGATTTGGGATCTTCACCGCAAAAGCTGTCCAATTCTGCTTCAAACATATGCCCCTCATGAAGCTGCTGCAAGTGGGAAGTGACCAGTTCATTACTGGTAGAATTATCCTGGGTGTGTAACAGGTTAAGTTCATTTGAAGGCAAATCAGTGGTCAACAGTAAACAGTGAACATTTTCCTTAAAGTTCTCACTACTGCCTGTTTGTAAAGTTTTCTGACTTTGCTCTAACAACAATCCTATGTTTTCAGGTTTGGTTTCAACCTCGTGTTCTTTCCTGGGAGACCCATTGTCCATTGTACATTCCTCCAGCTGTGTCTTTGGTGGCTGGTTTTGGGTATTTCCTAAGGTAGACAGGTCTTCGTCTGTGGAAAGCACTTGGCTTTGCACAAAGGCTAAAGGAAAAATTGTGATGGGAGGATTGTCTACGTGCCTTGTTGCAGGTGTAGAAGGGCCATTCTGGTGGGCTGGGTATATACTGACCTCCTCCAATGGAGCTTTGTAACAATCACTTTCATTCTGACTAATGGGACTTCCATCTCTGGGCAATTGCTTAATATTTTCCCATATTTCAATCTTTTCAATATCCGTGTTCTGATCAGGAATGGCATTGATGGGCTTCACAGGGAGGACTGTTATGGGGATTTCTTGGCCCAATGCTTTTTGGGGGAATTCTTCTGGTTTTGCTATGATGGAGATGACACAAAAAAATATAGATTAGCTAGTTCTGTAATATTACATTTGCCATAGATACATACATATATGTGTATAAAATGTATTTTAGTTCACGCTCAATGAAATCAAAACCAACAGTATCATAATCTTAAAAAAACACAATGATAACAAACATTCAATAAAGTAGTCCACAAGACAATTAGATAAGAACGCATTGCAAGCATTAAGAAATAATCTGCAGCCAGCAGCAGATTATCCATGGGTGGTGTAAAGGTGTAGGTTTGTCATATTTACATCAATTATGTTCTTGCTCTGTCTCCAAGCCATCCATATATAGTTAATACTACTGTAGAGGACAGCCGTATTTGTACAATTGTTACACAATTTAAGAGCCTCTCTCCTAGTTCACACGCTGCTCTCAGATTTAAGCCAATAACTTATCAGTTTCAGGTACCGAAGGTGAATAAAAGGTGAATTTCAGAAGCTCTGCCCTATGACGGAGGCAAGAACAGCCTGACCTCCTTTAGCTCTACTCCCTAACTCCAAGCGGTACTTGGGTTCCGCCCGTATTCAGCACCATCCATTATTAGGAGATGGCAAGGATCACTGGGGCCTGGCGAGGAGCTGGCTGAGCTGTCCCAACACAGAAACAAAGATCTATGCAGAGGACAGAGGCACAAGGGTTGCGCCCGCATGCCATGCTCCGGTAGGCCGAGCACCTGTAGTGCCTGCGATACACTGACCGGAGGCCTCAGCGGGCTCCTGAGCACAGATTAGGGGTCACCTCGGGGAGCAAGTAACCAAGGAGTGGCAGAGAGACCCCTGCCTGCCTAACAAATAACAGATTCAGCTAGAGGGGCCCCAGAAAGGGCCCGGGCATAAAGAATATAGGCTGCATGATGGGCAGCAGAGACATGATGAAAGGACACACAGCAGCTGAACTTGAACAGAGAGGCCCGGGCCAGGGCATTCCTGAGATTTAAGCAACAGGCACATGTGAGAGACCGGCAGGGAGGTGAGATCTGTGTCCAAGAAATACCTTTAAATTATGAACAGAAAATATCACACTGTGTAGATGTTAGGGACACAAATGACAAACAAGCAGTGCCAGAAGGGAAAATAACTGCAGGCCTCATGGGAGTTGTTAGGCAAGCAGCAGTAATGGTTCCGCCAGATGTGAATGAGGGAACCAGTAGTGAAAGGCTGAACTTGTGGTATGGAAGCGCCCACCTAACCAATTGCTGGCTTGGCCCTGAAGATATAAAAACAGGGGAGACAAACACAATGGAAGGCAAGGCAGTGGGGCCACTGAGAGTAGAGGTATCACAAGTATACCCCAAGCGTGAAGCACAGCAACTCAACCTATGCCCCGGGGCCAACGAAAACCCCTTAGTCAAGCACTAGGCACATATTTTCACTCAGGCACAGTGTTGGAGTATACACTCTTGTGACAGTGACAACATAGTGGCAAAATCAACTGGAGGGCTCACCAAGGATGACCTAAGGCATTCCTGGCAGACCTGAAGTCAGACCAAGAAAAATCACGCTTGATCCATTTACCAAAGCTAAGAGCAGATTTCAGTTAGGACATTGCGGAGATTTAAACAGACCGGCAGGTGAATCTTAACTACAAATAGCCACAGAGGCAGACCACCTAGTGACCACCTCAGACTGCCACCAGGAATCCTAAATCAAATTGCTGATGGCAAAATGCGAGAATCTCAAGAACCGATCCTGTAGAGGCAATATATATATATATATTAGGGACCTGAGAGAAGAAATAGAAGGAACTAATGTCACAGCCTGGGTCACAGAACTTTTCAAGACCAATTTGAAAGAATCCTCGGAATTCAATGTTGTCATATAAAAAACACACATAGTGGGGGGAATCAAGAAGGTGATAAGAGTTGCCATTTCTACTGACATTATTGAATATCTTTGTTGAAACTTTTTTTGTTTATGTACATTTATGTGTTTAAAAAAAAAAAGTTTTAATAACCATGTTGTGGCTGGATAAAGTTGTAATCTTTACATTGTCCTTTTAAATAATTATCTGTGTTTTTCATGTCTTTTTTAATAGTCAAAATAATAGATTGTTTTTTACTCTAATTACATTGTTTGTCAAATATATTGAGGCAGCTGTTTATCTTTTTGTAAATGCAACCTGATTTCAGACAGGTTTTTTGTGGCCTAGGAAAAATGTTATATTAATACAAGAGTCGACCTACAGACGTGGTGCTCAAAATATCAAGTTACCCACTTATGACTACCAATCTGGTTTCATATAATTGAGCAGCCCAAATTCCATCCCCCTCTTGAGCACAGATGAAGAGGACCCCTGCCTCCTGGTATAGCAGGACCTCGCACCTGCCTTCAACACAGCCTTGAGGACACATTCAAGCTAAATGCTGTATTATATATCTGTGATGCTGGCCCTCACCACAATCGCTGTGTTGAAGCATTGCCTTGTGATGTTCATAAACGCAAATCTCCTGAGTGTTCAAGGTGAGGCATTGTGAAAACCTAACAGCCCGACAGAAATCACGGTGATGTGCACTTTGACGGACAGAGATGAGAGAAATAACAGCCATCTCATTAAGCCAATACCCATATTAGACAATATAACAGAGTTCTCAGACATCAATATATAAAAGCACTGGAGAGGCCAGAAGCCAGGCCTGCTGGGCACCAATGATGCTTACAGACCTGCACAAGGACCTTGGCTGTGATGCCAGCTAATTGAGTTCACACTGGGGCAAATGGGTTGTTGATGCTTGCCCTCTGGTGGCAATAACAACCAAAATATCTCTGAGCATAATATCTGTCAAGTAGGCATTCCAGCTGCAATGTGCCTTCACAGACTGCCTAACCTATTGAACAAACATCAGGAACACCTCGAGGAGACAGTAAGAAAACGTATTAGACTAATTCTTTCACTGAGGCCAGTCAAACCCCTGTTCACAGCTTCTAATCATATACATACTATTCAGCCTCTTATCCTTTGGATGTTGATAACACGAGTAATACTGAGTTATCGATTCATTTTGTAGAATGCTCTATTGAAGTGTTCTAATAATTATTTAGTTTACAATTACAGATCACAGCAGATCTGCATGTTTTTCTGATTTGAAAACAGGGAAAAAAATAGCAGGTCATTGGAGATTATCATATATTTTTATATTACGGGAAAAAAAATATGACAAAGGTGTAGCAGAAGAAATGAAGATGAGGTAAATGAGAGAGAAGAGAACCATTCAGTCACCTACTGACATACTGACATACTCTGGACTTTCAATCTTGAAAATCCTTGAAGGTGGCACCGGTAATTTATTGAGGAACTATTCCAAAAAGCAGACCTGCTGTCAGGTTGTTTACAAAACCTTTAGCCCATGTTGTTGTAGACATGTTCAACTATAGATTCCTAATAAGGTTCTTTGCTTTCCTGAAGACCTTTGACCTACCAAAATAAATACTCTGAAGAACAGAAAGGAAGCTGAAAAGGCAAATTTATTTTAAAAGTAGGGTAGTGTGGTTCTGTGAAAACGGGCCTTGTCTCGTAAGGGTATGGTTTCGTCACAATTTTGGTGATGTCGAACCGTATTTAGTGAGTGCGGCTAATATGGAGTGAATTCGTCACGTTAGCTAGCGAGTTCATTAAGCGTTTGGAGATTTCGTCTCGAACATGAGTTCCATTTTGTTTAAGTCTCCATTTTGTATTGCCATCACGCAGGCTGACGAATATGGTCGAACGAACGAAGCGGCCTGGCCTTCATGTGTTGGTATACATTAAAAGGGTCTTTCCTGACTCCGAGGTGAATTGCAAGGATCTGATTCCTTCACCTGAAGCTGACCCTGGCGAGTCAATTTCCGTGGTTTGATCGTTGTCGGAGATTGCCAATCACTGTTCAGGACATCGTTAACTTTTAGTCTCCTTACACATGCCTTATCTTGCTCACTATCAGACATTGTTTCCTTTTCTATGCTCTTTATTACATGCATTGTGCTTTTCAATTATGGGTTTGCACGTCTTGGGGAGATTGGATTTGGGACATTCCCAATGATTAACTTTGGGTTGGGATGTTGCAAACTGAGCCTTTTTGTCATATGACACTTTGTTTGAGAATGTACCCCATTGGTTAGATTTTTGCGCAGTGGGTGTATGTTCTAAATGTGAATATTGTGTATAAAAGGAAATGTCTTGCTCTACAAATTCGAGCAGTCTCCTGAAATATACCATGCTGTGTTTCTAGGATCACTGTTACTGGCTGCAGCTAATAAATTTGGACTCTGACGCCACCCAGAAGTATTCCGTGTCTCTGTAAACCAAGACAGGTGAATCCGAAGACTTTGGGCGTGCCCCTGGCGCCGCTGGGTTCTAAAAGCCTGGTTCTTCAGTAGTCCCATATTGGCAAATGAGAGATGCAAATTAATATTACATGTAATACCCTCAATTGCATAAAGAGGGTGTGTGTTCAGAAGATAGAAGGTATCATGATCTTTAGAGATGTGCAGGCCTAGTTATTTAAGGACGATTCTGTTGTAAGAGAACATGTAACAGGAATTGAGGGCATTCCTCAAATAAGCAAATAGTTAAAGCATTCTCTTAGAAAACATGCCTGCCAATTGATGACTAGCCTTAAAGGCCTGGCAAACTTCTCCAACAACATCTGTGGTGTGGCACGCACCAAGAAGATTGGACATATACAGATGGAAGTCATCTGCGCATAAAG
This sequence comes from Lissotriton vulgaris, assembly GCF_964263255.1. Lineage (NCBI taxonomy): Eukaryota > Metazoa > Chordata > Amphibia > Caudata > Salamandridae > Lissotriton > Lissotriton vulgaris. Next base: position 1,758,764,344 of record NC_141687.1, read on the forward strand.
GCACTTTTTTTATTGAAGGAGTGTTTTTCATGTTTTTCTTAGCAGCCTAAGTCCCAACCCATGCAAAATACCAGAACTTTTATGCAAGTCTATCTATGTTGTGAAAAAATCCATTCTCCTCTGGAATATGCAATTTGACCCACCTAAAAAAAAAGCTTCATTATTTATTCTCTGCCTCCATGTCAAAATATTATTTAGCAATTCTGAAGAAAATGCCATGATATCACAATAAAATGTATAATTTCTGATACATTCAGCTTCCCGTCCACACTCTTATTACAAAGGTTGTGTGTCACGATATTGACTACAGATATATTCTGGTATTGGCCTGCCATGCAGAAGCTGCAACTTAATGGAAAATTAATCCAGCCAGTTGTCTTTGGCGAATGCCTCCGTTAGTCTGGTTCTCACAGAGAGTAAGGTAGGTCCCAGGAATGTACTGGCACAAATATAAAAGAGCGAGGCTACATCAGAGAATATATAAGGGGCTTGCCATGACCTGAGTATCTTGTTTGACGACATGACCGTAGTCCTCCAATTACAAAGCAGCTCAAGCCAGAGCATAGGTGGAACACGGTTGGTGTAGGGCTGCGTCATACATGCAACTTCTAGAAGTAGTAGAGAACGTGAGTAAATAAGAGTAAGGAAACACAAAGGGGAGAATATACAGCAAAAGAAGGAGGAACAAGCACCAATGAGAGACGTATTGGCATTGTCAGAGTTTTTGAAAGATGTTGCTCGGAGTACTGTGCAACATGGCTCAAAGCAAATAAAAACAAAATGTTATGGCATGACCAGCATTAACCACATCAAAGCACTTTTTAGGTCTCGCCCTGGCAAAAGCGCACGAAAACGCGCTCTCGCCGCGAGAACTATTGCTGTCGGTTCAGCCGACAACGAGGGGAGACAAGAGCTGGCCACGCGCCCAGCATCATCAATGGGAGAGGGAGAGACAAGAGCTGGCCATGCGCGCATGGAATTGGGTCGCGCGCATGAGTCAGTCTCGGAGCTGCCGATGTGCACGCTCACGCCCTGACGTCTCTGCCGCCCACCACAACCCCATGATGAAGGTGACGTCAGTGAACGCTCGCCGTCTCCTGTGGCTGCTGTGCGCGGGCCCGGTCGGTGGCCGCTGCTCCTTGACTGCTGGCCCTCGTTGGACTTCCTGTGCTCCAGCGCCCGCGGATGGCTGAATGTCAAGTTGACGGAGTAAGTAGCGCAGCCCCTTTCTGCCCCCTCAAGCAGGCAGCGGCACCCTCACCTACCCTCACTCCCGTACTGCTTGTTTGATTTCGCCGTGTAGCACCGGGCTGTGCAGCTGCATGCTACAGCAGAGACTGGGCTTTCAAGAAAACAGTGCCTTGTAAAAGCACCCGCTAATGCGCACAAACTCTCCTGAACCGCCAGGCCTCCTGTGAACCATGTTTGGAGAGCGGTTATTTCAAAGCCTTCGCAGAAGTTAAAGTGGGGCTTGGGTTGTGCTGTGAGACGAGGAGCGGCGCGAAGAGCCGAGAACGGCTCAGGCTGGTCAGAGCTGCTTCTAAAGCGCCACGAGGCCTGCGGCGCCGGGGAGCAGTCACTGCATGCGTGTTCTGTGCCTTGAACAGGATTCCCAGGCTGACCGGAACTATCAAGGAGTGAGCAGGTTTGCTGTCACCAGGAGCTGCAGTTCACGTGCCTCCTCTTGGCAGACACCCAAGCCCGGGGGTCAGGGTGGAGGCTGGAAATGGTTACATCTGCACTTATCTCCGAATTTGATGACGCCTTTTGGTGGAGTCGGAATACTGCGGACGAAGTGTTCGCAAAGGCAGCTAAAGCCAGAACAAAGCTGAGCAAACTTTTACAAAATAGGTTTTTAAAAAAACACCAGAGACAGGTATGGGAAGCCATAGTGATACGTAGCCCATACTGCGGTGTGAGCAAGTATCTTGTCTGTAACCCAGTAAGGCCGTCAGACTCTCTCCGAAAGTGACACCGTCGGTACAGATCAAAATCTGCAAGCCTGCGCTCCACAGCAACCCGTGTAAGGTGCAACAGGTGCACCAGCTGCAGGTACAAGGTCGGTACTGTGGCTGGAGCGTGGCAGCGGCACTGTGGGCATCACCCCGCGGAGGTGTATGCGAAAGTTCCCATCATGCTCTTGGATCATGTCCCTGCGTGGCCCTGACAATCTTCTCATATCCTATACTCCGGGGCCTTAATTTAGCTCCATCCTTTCACTCCTGTCCACACTCGGATCTTTGTAATATGTTAATGTGGCCTGACCACCTCACATCTGCCCTTCCTACAATACTCTCCTCCCCACCCCCCTCACGTCCGTCAATTCCTGTCGCCCCTCCAATGCACCTTTCCCCTCACTCCCACGTCCCCTTCCCAGCAGTGGATCAACGGTAAAATCCGGGTCATTAGTAGAAATGTGACTGGGGGCTAGCAGAGGGGCGGCCAGGGCACTGCAAACACCGCTTGTAGCGCTTCAGGCTCGGGGTTGTGACGCTGCTCCGCTCTCAGCAGATGGGCACACTGCGAGTTGTACCAACAGAGTTCTGAGTTGTGTTTCCTCAGCAATGCCTAGTGCGCGGCGCGCTCCCCCTAATCCACCCGGTGCCATAATTATATTGCTACCTCCAGCCCCCCGCCCAGACGAACTGAGGCCATAATCCTTTTAACCCTTGCCTAGTTTACCAGTGAAACCCCCACTCTTCCGTGTTGTGGCTGCCACCCCTCTTCCCACCCCCTCCATCCTGCAGGCTTGCAGAGACTGGAGGTGGAAGTTTTTTCGCAGGGAGCGCGTGCCATCAACACTTGCAGTTGTGCTGCTTTAATTAAATGTATTTTGTACAGAGATCTGGAAAAGTGAGTTTTAAAATTCGTACAGTAGACATACTGGACCAGAAAAAGTACAAGGTAGTCCACGTTTCAAAGTTACTTGCCCTGCTTGTAGAATACTATATGTATGTGTGACGGAGTGTGTGTGTGTTTCTATGCGGGAGTGAGAGAGCAAGAGGGCTGGGTGTGAGTGAGTTTTACCTCAAAGTGTGGAGGAGAGAGTGGCAAATGTGCAAAAAGAAGGGCAACCGTAGTGGGCAGTGTGTGATGAAGATATAGAAGGGGAATCAGCTTTGAGTGTGAGAGAGCGAGGGTGAAATGCATGTGCGTGGGAGAGAAATACATGCGTCTGTTTGAGAGAGATTGGTGAGTGCGTGAAGAGAGAACGCGGGGACCGAGTGCGACTGCTCCTGAGCGTGTGAGATGGAGCAGTGAGTGAATTTATACTTGATTAATAAATACGATCTAGTGACAATGATTTATTAAGAAAGTAAAGTTGTAATATGTGTGTGTGTGTGTATCCATCCATCTCTCCCTCTCTCCCTTGCAACCTGCAGAGCTGGGTGTTGGGGAGGGGAATGTGGGCCGGCTTATAAAGTAGTTGGTGTTTTTTAGGGAAAGGTAAAACTGTGATTAGAATATGAATGGGGTCCAGGAGAGGGGGAGAATGGTGGATTACATCTTAATTGCTTTGACCATGGGCACTGACATATGTTTTCACGCCCTCCTGCAAAGCAGCACCCTCTCACCCTCACACACCCTCATTCACCCTCACACCCTCATTCACCCTCACCCACCATCACTCACCCTCACCCACCCTCACTCACCCTCACTCACACCTCCTCACCCTCATACCCCCTCACCCTCACATACCCTCACCCTCCATCACTCACCCACCCTCACTCACACCTCCTCACCCTCACACCCCCTCATCCTCACACATCGTCACCCTCACACACCCTCACCCACACACCCCCTCACCCTCACACACGCTCACTCACCCTCACACAACCTCACTCGCCCTTACAGCCTCATATCCCTCACCCTCACAACCCTCTCACCCTCACACACCACATCACTCAGGAACACCACCTCATCACTCAGGGACACCCCACATCACTCAGAGACACCACTCAGGGGTACCACCACGTCACTCAGGGACACCACCACATCACTCAGGAACACCATCACATCACTCAGGAACACCACCACATCACTCGGACACAACCACATCACTTGGGGACACCACCACATCACTCAAGGACACCACCCCATCACTCAAGGACACCACCACATCAGCTAACCATTCACAAACAATGTTTATATACCAATTACAAATTAAAAAAAAATTAATGCAAAGCATTGTCATTTACAATGCCAGTAACTCAAAATGTAATGCTGCGAGACCTATTGCATTGTAAATGCTTGTTTGGTTTAGTTTAAGTCATGTTACATAGCATCTTTAAAAAATCATTAAGAAAGCCAAATAGCTCTGTGCGGGATATTTAGTTTTGTTAATGTTTTTTAAAAGGATGTTGTGTTTTGGCCAGAACTGCCGCCTGCTGAACTGGGGAATCAGGTTTGAGTCTCGGCATCGGCACAACATCATGTGATTCTGGGCAAATGACTAAAACTCCCCTTGTAAAACATGAATGTCTCTTTGTGTAAGGTAAATGGTGCTCCATACAAAGCGTTCCAATACCTTCGGCCTGAGCTTGTGCAATAAACCTGCAAAAAAAAAAAAAATGAAACTACACGAGGGAAGAGGGTTTGAACCAAAGGCGGCAGGGTGAGTGTGAATGCGTCCTTGTGTAAAGTAAATGGTTCTCATGTAAAATGCTCCAATACCTTCAGGCCGAATCTGCGCTATAAACCTGCAAAAAAAAAATTCTTTTAAAAAAGCAACAAGAGGGAGGAAGTGGGAACCAAAGGTGGCAGGGTGAGTGGTTTAAAGAGAACTACGGGGGTGTTGAAAAGTAAATACTATTTAAAAAAGAGTACCCTAAGGAGCCTGTGGACATTGAAAGGACACTGGCCACCGGAAGCAGTACTTGGTCCATGCTCCAGAGCAGGAACAAAGGGACGAAGACTGAATCCCAGCCAAAGAGGAGGCCGGAGGTCAGAAGGAGGTACCGACCAATAGCATACAAGGAAACAAGAGTGACGTAGGAGCCACCAATGCTTAGTAAAGGTAACTTAAGGGTGTGCTCTGAACCCCAATTAAGCTTTTTTTTTTTATAGAACAAAAGCTTTCACTGACAGTGCACATGCCCTGTAGGCGAAACCTAAAAAGGATACAGCGATGGGAAATATTGAACGAAAAGAGACGTGATGAGAAAGGAGGAATGACAGGACGGACAAAATTAAAGGAAATAGATGGGGTAGGGAAGAGTTATAGAGGAGAAAGAGCAAGGGACAGGTGAGATTTGGGTGTATTCAGAAATACAGAGGACAAGACAATAGCAGAGAAAGAAAAAAAAACATGATGTGGTGGCGAGATAGACATCCAGACGATGAATAGAAGATGAGAAGAATGGAGACGAGTTCAAAAGAGGAAAGAAAAGGAGAGTGTGAGTGCAGAAAGGAAAACAAACAGTTGAGAATATTGATTTGAGCAAAGGAAGGTAACAAACAACAGGACATAAATAGAAAAAAGGCAATAATAAGGATGTTGGTGGTAGCAGGAAAAAGGAGATACGAAATAGAGGATGCCGCCTAACGGCGAGAGCGGTCAACCTCAAAGCTGAGGAACCGGGTTTGAGTTTCGGCAGGGATGCTCAACATCTTGTGATTCTGGGCAAATAACTTAATCTCCCCGTGCCTAACAAAATTAATGTGTCCTTCTGTAAAGTAACTGGTGCTCATGTAAAGCGCTCTGATACTTTCGGGCTAAGTTCCCGCTATATACAACTCCGGAAAAAAAAGACAGGAAGGGAGAAGTGAAGACCCTATATAGATGTGAAAGAGAAAGTGGCAGGCAATTAAGACGTTAGTGATTAAAGAGAGGTTGTGGAGAGTGAAGGGCAGGATATAGCTCTAGAACAGTAGACAGGGGAATAGTGAAGAGGAAAAACAGGAAGGAGAAAAATTAGAAGTTAAAGGGGGGCAAGGAGAAGAGAAGAAACATTCAAAAGGAAGACGCATTAAAAGATGGGAGAAGGAAAAGTCAAAAGGAAGAGGCATTAAAGGATGAGCGAGAGAGAGGGAAATGTTGAAGTGGATAGGGGAGAGAGAGTGAAAGAGAGAGGAGCGGACAAGAAGAGAGATGGATTGAAATAGGAAAAAGAGAGGAAATAAGTATAATCAGGAATTCAGAGATATATAAATAGAAACATAGCTGTATTTAGGGCCGCAGATGCAGTGGTACTAGTTCCCTAGGGTGCCATGGATCAACTGTCTCAATCACATTTGCCTTTTAACACTGAGTCTGGTGGTAAAGGGGCTCCTCTAGCTTAATACCATTGTAAAGCAAGGGGCGTTCTCTGTGCTACTGTAATATGGCCAGCACCCTGTGACATAGCCTAGTAAAAGAATATGGACATCAAGCTTATGCCAAACAGGAAGTTAGCATTACGAATGTGGCTGGCCTGTTGCAGAGTACACATTTTTAACTATTTGCTCAGGGTGGAATATGGAAGGGACATTCTTAGACCCTGTGCACAATACCAGCACCAACTGCAATGCTGACAGCCCCTAGGTCAGAAAGACTTTCACATCAGAAACAAGTTAAGGAGGCAAAGGACTAAAATAGCATAAAACCCAGGGGCATAGCTTCGGGGGATGGAGGATTGGGTTGTGACAACCCCACATTCCCCAATAAATGCATTCTTAGCTTGGTAGTTGGATCTGGGGGGGCCTTGATCTGGGTATTTTATACCTTTGTTGGTGTTTCTCATTGTCTTCCTTTAACTAAAAGGTTTTAACTAATTAATTTTTTCAAAGCATCTTAAACAGAGGACCACCTAATGCAAGTAAGTATTGAACCTGTGCCTCATGGAAACAGTGTATCCCAAACCTTGGTCATCCCGCCACCCTTTGCCATATTGTTTTTTAGTTGAGAAATTTGTGATTCACGCACCCCCAATCTCACTGACTAAGATACTCCCATGACAAAAGCTGTAGCCATCTTTTCCAGTAAAAAGTAGGAGTGAAATTCTTGCTGATATCAAACTGGGGAATCAGCTCTAGCAGCCTTTGGATCACTATGAACACGCTTGGGAAACACAGAGAGCATGCAAGTCGGTGGAGGCAACAGTATTATGAAGAAATCTTAATTACAGTGGGTTGCTAAGAGCATCTTCCTGCACACCTGAAGATGGATAGGCAGAAAAACCAGAGAAAGAATCTTTCCAATCACATTAAAAGCATTCTTTTCCATGAAAAGAGAGGTGGCATCTGCTCCGTCCTGTACTGACCACGGCTGGTCCTGTTATGTCCAGACGGGGATGAAATTATAATTACGCCGAGTAATTAGAATAATTTTTGTAATTGTTTGTAACAAAATGTATGAGATTATGCCATTACACCACATTGCATAATGAGACTACCGTTCAGGGAAAAATTTTAATTCAAGATGTAACGTTCAGGTAATTTTTGAGCATGAGAGGCAGCGTTTGACCACGAGTAGTAGTTCCTGTAAAGCAGGTAGTCAAAAAATAATTCAGGTAGATTTTTTACCCGAGCAAATAGTTCAGGTAATCTTTTAACACAAAACAGCAAATGTGAATGCAAGTGGCAATGTTTGAATGAGATCATTCGGAAATCAACTCGAAATTACATTTTCGAGCTGAACTTTTACCTATTCAGGTAATTGTTTGTGTGTGAGGTGCCTTTTGCGTAATTTTGTGGTAACTTACAGACCCTTAATTATGTCTCATCTCGTGAGTAAGAATCACCAAATGCCCTGAAAGGATCTAAACAGTAAATCCTCTGATGAAGGTTTACAAAGTTTAAATGATTTTGTGGTTGGTGTCAATGACCCCATTGGTATTGTTCTCATTCTCAAACCTCAGCCATGCATTCTTCTAATTTCTTGTCCATCGAGGCACAAGACAATTATTTGTCATCAAAAAACCGTGGCTTAGGGTCAGGTCCTCTACTCTATCGGACAAGCAGAGCATTACAGTCATGCTTTTTTAAGTCCCAATGCTCCCAGAGCATTTATCCTTGCAGCCATGTCGTCAGAATCCAGGGCAGACTTGAGATAAAGAAGCTGACTTGTCTAACCTCTGACTTTTCTTTGTCAAAAGCAGGAAGATCAAATTGGAAGTACGCCTGGGGAGTCAACTTTTTCTAGGTATCATCAGCATTAACTTGTCATGAATGGAGCGAGGAATTTTTATTAACCCTTATTCCCCTAGCCATCCCTTATCTGCCCAAGGGGGATATTCACGGCAGGTAGTACCACGTATAATTGGCATGAAGGGTGGCAAGACATGCAAACAGTCCATGCCATTCATATGCTGCTGTCTTGTACATGGCTTCGAGTGTTTTACTTACAATTGGTGGTATCTGAGGGTCTTGCTACAAGCTAATGGCCATTTTAGGCCAATCTCCCAGAAGATGATTGCCACCCCCTTCCTTCAAGTATTTAAAGGTAGGACACATTGTCTTCAGCCTCACCAGACCATAACCATAAATGACCGAAAGACCTGCTTATTAACCTAATTCACTCCATGTCAGTCTAGGTAATACAATCATCTGAGGTTTTCTGCAGATGCTGCTGGACAAGAGAAAGACACCCGAGAGCAGATTCGAACTGGCCTAAAAAGGCAACATGACAGTGCCATAAGTGCTGGTCTTACATGTCAGTGTGTGAATTTTTTTTTAGCTGTTGGTGAGTCAATATAATTGTCTGGTGAGAAGGTGTTTACTATTATTTCCTTAACATTATCACAAACATTGCCTGCAGCAAGCACACATGCATGCAGTCTCCCTAACTAGCAAAGCACCTATACAGGGTATCTTTACCATTTCAAAACACTGAATGTGCTAAGCTAGACCACAATTTGATTTGCTAATAGCAGCCACCTTTACTTTGGTGCCCGAGGCAATTTTCTGTTCCAGTCTGACCGTACCGGAGAGAAAAGTTGCACCATATTTCGTTGTGTGGTAGGCAGACGAAGCATTGGAGTGACAAGGAAATTATTAGAACTTAAATCTTAGTTGTGACCAGAGTTTGATGAATTTGGCATGGCACTTTAGGCTGGGACAGTGCACAACTAAGAGCATTCTAGCTTCGCTAGTATGCAGTGCTGAAGATTGAGACAGAAAGGCTTGAACATGGGCCACAATGTGACATAAAGCAAAGCATGGTACTGTAACAGAAGGTTTGCAGCTGACATATAGACTCTAAGTACTGTCTGGTTATTACATGTAACCAGTGTAATGGCTCCTGGCAACTTTGGGGGCAATTGCAAACATCCTCGATCATTTCACCCGGACCCCGCAGACACCGCTGCTCTCCCCCGCTGCCGCTCTGGTCATCGCGGACGCCGAGCGGGGAGAGCCAAACTACAACACCCAGCAGCCCTTGCTAGACCGGGACGCCACCTACCAGCTGCTTTCGCGCTCGGAGGCGCATAAGAGGAAGCTGACTCTCCGGTGGAGCGGGAGCTCCTGGCAACTTTGGGGGCAATTGCAAACATCCTCGATCATTTCACCCGGACCCCGCAGACACCGCTGCTCTCCCCGCTGCTGCTCTGGTCATCGCTGTCGCCGAGCGTGGAGAGACAAACTACAACACCCAGCAGCCCTTGCTGGGCCGGGACGCCACCTACCAGCTGCTTTCGCGCCCGGAGGCGCATAAGAGGAAGCTGATTCTCCCGCGTCGCGTGAGGTGCCGGGATAAGCCCGGGACAAGGGCGGGACAGTCTGTGACAGTCGGAGACAGGAGGAGGCAGGGCTGGGCCACCCCCCTTGATTCGTCCAGCCAAAGGTATTGTACTTTACACTCCTCATACCTTTCGCAGCTCACTATTTGCATAAGAATGGGAAAAAGGAAATCTACTGAAGATCTTGGCGAAAGCGCTGGCGTGTCGTCTAAGGGAGGGAAACAAGCCAAGAAGCGAAAGTGCAAGCCGTCTAAAAAACGTGTTCTTCATGCGGGAAGAAACTGTGTAATGGACAGGATTAATGAACTGGTTCAAGACTGTGCTGACTTGTTAACAACTGACCATAGTGATGGAGAGAGGGCCTCAGAGGGTGGTAGTAATGAGGGTGTTTTTGAAGGAAGGATTCAGAAGAAGGGGGCAAAAGTTATTCCAGAAATGTTTCTAAGTAAATCTACTGCTGGAGTAAAATTGGGTGCAACTCTAACATCGGGGGTGAATCTAATTTACATCAGATTCATCTGATTGCAGCTCCCCTACAGAGCCCTGAAGATACAATCACCCTGCCTTGTAGCAATAGGTTTTCCGTTTTAGCCCATGTCGAAAATAGCTATTCTGTAAATGGGCCTGAAGTATATGCATCTGATCCCCTCCTAACAGAAAGTATTAATAGTGTGTCTACTGCCCTAGAGGCGTCCCGGATAGCTGAATCAAATAACACCCCTTTGATTACAGTTGTAAAACATTTGTGTGACCTGGTGGAAAGCATGCAATCTAAGATCGATCAATTGACCATTGTAATTAACAACATGAGGGCACACTCTGGCGAAGGCTTATGTGGCTCTACGCAAACTAAATCTTCGGGGCCAAATCTCCCAAGTGCAACTGGGTGCACAGGGGATATCTGTTCATCACTGACCCCTTCGGGTGCCCCCCCCCGCCCCCAGTTACTAGCCCCTCGTTTAGTGAGGTGATTAGGGCAGGGAAGGGAGTAACCCAAGTAACCCAAGTTAAACCTAAATTCCAAAATCGTGCTACAGTCCCCGCAATTCCACCAAGCAGTACACTAAAGAAACCAGGGAGCAAGTGTACCCCTGGAGAAAGACAGGCTGAACTGAAAGTTGTTGGTAACCGACAGGGAACAGGACCTGCTTTAACCAGCACTAATGTTCCATCACACAACTCCTACCCAAGTAAACTCCCACCAGTGTACTTGATTAATATACACAAGTTGCCTATTGGAAGGGACAACGAAACACCTGAAGCCCTGACCAATAAAGCAATACACTGGATTAGGTATGTAAGAGGATGTAGGTCAGTCATTAGGGAGAATATTCTCCGTGCAGTAAGGCTCTCTTTTCAAGGAGATGCATATGATTGTATCAAATTAATTTTTAAAAACCCTACAATAGCTGGAGAGTTATTAAATTTAGAATTTAGATCTTGTTCTCCGGATTATTCTAGGATTCAGATGAGATCAGCTCCTCCCCCGAACTGGTTAATTGATAGTAGAAACCACGATAAAGGCACCTACATGGCAAGTTCAAGCCTAGATTGTAATGACTGACTAAAGTTGCAAGTACCTATAGTAGCACACGGCGAGCAAAATAATGATGAAACTATTGGGCAGGATTCAATTAATGTCTTGGACGACTCCCTTAAAATACCTCCCACATTGGCGTGCATGTCACCGATGCCTATTATCCCATTCACTATCGCAGAGGAAGTTCATATTGACGGCACTGTGCCTACTATCCGGATCGGTTCTCTCATGGAACATAGCTGATTTGAAATCCAAAATTGAATCACCGGAGTGGGCAACTTTTATCAGTCAGTATGAAATATGCTTATTTCAGGAAACCTGGTTATTAGATCCACTGCATTTTCCTGGCTACTTGAATTATAGTATCCCAGCAGAGAAGGGTGGGAGAACCCGCCCATCTGGAGGTCTGACGATATGGGTCAGGCAGGATCTTGCCATAAAAATCAAAGCCATATCTACTAATCATATGGATTTACAGGTTTTAAGACTTGAGTTCCTTAATGAAGAGCCCATCCATATTTTTAATGTGTATGCTCGCAGCACTGGCGGGAAGAAATCTGTAGTTTTGGAAGATATGCTGAAATCTCACTCTGCCCATTCCAACGTAATTGTAGGGGGAGATTTTAATGTAACCTTTGAACCTCTTTTAAACGATAACAGGAACATATCGGACGAAGAAGACAGGGAGTGGGGGGTACCCAAACTCGATCTCGAACCAATCAAAAGATGGACAGAAGTAGTGATCCAAATTAACTCTATTTGTCTTAACAAAGGTTTAAGATAAACAAATGGCAGGACTGTGGGTGATAAGGCCGGGGAAAACACTTTTAAGAATGGCCCCCGTGAGAGTAGAATTGACTATATCTTGGTCAGTCTGGGTCTATTGAGATATCTCCAAGATATGCTCGTTATTGAAAGGCCTTATGTATGACTCTCGCCTATTGGAAATCTCCAGACCATCTCGGGGTGGAGTTGGGTGGAGTTGGGTGCTACTTCTTCTTCCATTGATACTGTTGTATCAAATGATATGCGCCATGTCCGATGCTCCAAAGTTTTAACAAATCAAGAGAGTGTTGACTCTATATCTAGCAAGCTTGTTCAAGCAACATGTGAGCTAGAGGCATTACTTAAAGAGGATAAACTGCCCCTATCAATAAAAGAGGCAACTAAGATTCACAAGGCCTTTTTTGGTGATTTAAAAAGTTATTTTGTTAGGCACTGCAAGCTAAATGGTTCCCGTACACCTAAGCCACCAAGATGGTACTCTGGGGATTGTAGGCAGGCCCGTTTGAACCTGGGCAGAGCAATCAAAACTGTGTCAAGCCAGAACATCCGACTGGCCAGGGCAATGTACAAAATTGCCGTCTCAAAAGCTAAACGCAAATGGGACGAGCAAAGGTGGAACGATCTAAAGGAGGCAGGAACCCATAAAGACTTGCGAAGGTTCTGGAACGTCTATAAGTGGGGTGTGGATGGCAATCCAGACAAGCCGCAGAATTGGGTTCCCCAGGACAAATGGGTATCATACTTTAAGCCACAATATGCGAAGGGTGACGCCATAAATTCATTTATGTAGGTACCTTTCACACTCTTCATGGAAGATGCATTTACATTGAAGGATGTGGAATGTGCCTTAGACCTGGTGGTCCCTGGTAGAGCGCCAGGTATTGATGGCATTCCTGCGAATCCTTTCTTGCAAGATAGAGATTCTTGGGGTCCCTACATAGGTCTTTTGTCAAATATGGTCGCTAAGGGTGCTCCTATACCGCATTCATGGAATGGGGCTGAAATCATACCTGTTTTTAAAAAAGGGGACAAATCTTTGCCCCGAAACTACCGTCCAATCAGCCTGATTGACACTTCCCAAAAAATCTTTGGCAGGCTGATTCTTAACAAAATACTGGTATGGGAACGGGATCATAACATCTTGTCCAACTTACAGGCAGGATTCAGAACCTCCATTAGCACAGTCGATCAGGTATTGTATTTTGCTATGCTGTACTGGAAGACTGTGATAATTCGACGTGGCAGCTTATACGCTGCGTTTATAGATGTAAGAGCGGCATTTGACTTGGTCCCTCGCTCTATCCTGTGGAAAGTTCTTAAAGATATGGGTGTACCTGGGCCCCTCCTCTCATTAGTAAAAAAACTTCATGAGCAAAATTATGCTCAGATTAGGTGGGGAAGCCCCGGTAATGTTACTACCCAGTTTCCTGTTGAAACTGGAGTACAACAGGGCTGTGTCCTGGTCCCAACTTTATTTTCCTTATATATTAATGATGTGGCTAGAATGTTAATCGATTCTAATGTTGATGCCCCTATCTTTGCAGGAGCAAAAGTTCAGATTTTAATGTTCGCAGACGATTGTCTTATAGTAGCAAAAACCCCTAGCGGGTTGCGGAAGACGCTGGTGCTTTTTGACAAATTCTGCTCCGCTAGAGGTTTAGAAGTTAATGTACTTAAATATAAGTTTAGGTCTTTTAATGCTCCAAAAGCTTTTAAGGGTACCGTCACCATGAATACCCGTCCTCTGGAGAGGGTTCAGGCTTTTAGTTAGCTGGGTGTGTGTATCCAGGACGATTTAAGTTGGAAGCAGCAGACCGAGCTGGCTACATTGAAACAACATAATGGTTGTCCAACCTAGTAATTGACTTAACTAGGGGGTGCATTATTGCTAATTCAACCTGCTCGGCCACTTGTTTTTGTTTACCCTATAGTAGCGGTCCAGGCCGGTCAGTGATAGGACCCAAGCCTTTTTTGTTTTCACTACATTGAAACATCGGCAGCTCACAGGAGCCCTGAGCCTGGAACACTCGAGGTCCCTTACTAAACCGATTGCTCCTGTACTAACGGTTTATAAGGGTAAAGTAGTTAGTTCCGCCCTGTATGGAGTGGAAATTTGGGGCTATGAGAACCTCAGGGGGATGTCAGTCTCAGAAAATTCTTTTTTAAGGAACTTAATAAAACTACTGCAGAGCACCCTTTTGAATCCCATTTTTTGTGATCTTGGGTTGTCTCCTATAGCTCTTATTGCATCTTTACGCCCAATTCTATACTGGAGGCGGATTTGGACTACGCCGGAATTGGCAACCTATACCAGGGGATTGCTGGATATAATCAACAATGGCCATTCCCATCAAATTAAGTGGCTGGTGCTCATTCGGGGTGTTCTGTGTGAACTAGGCCTAAGGGAATTGTGGGAGGATCCAGCAAATGCCAGGTTCCCCCCCTCAAAAAGGCTCTCAAGGATCTGTATTGGAAGTCTGTGGCCCTTAAACTCTTTAGGAATACTGATCCCTGTTCTTTGAGTGGTATATTCATGGCCAACAAAGAGGGTCCAAACCTGGAAGCTTTCTGGGATGTCATCACAAAACCCCTGGACCGTAAATATATTTCCAATTGAGAATTTGGAGCCTGCCTGTAAGGGCGTTTACTAACAGATGGTCTGGTGGGGGTTAAAGCTTCTTGCCCAGGTTGCCCGACCCCCTCGGAATCTATTGGCCACCTTTTGTTTGAATGCCCAGCGTATACGGCCCCACGACGGTTATGGCTCCGTCCAATGTGTAGGGCACTGGGCACTAGCAGTGGATTGGCTGCAGTTAGAATAATTTGTACTTGTACAAACATGACTGTGTACGTAGCTGTGGCAACATTTCTGGGGTGGGCATGGACCATCAGAAGTAAACTGTTACCAGATTAATTTTATATCATGGTTGTCAAAACTTCCCTGTTTAAACAATGTGCAATAGTACCTTTTAAGAGAATATTTGTAATGCTTTATTAATTTATTTTTATCCAATTTTAAGAATATTTATTCACTTTGTATATATTTTATACACATTTAAATGAACTCTATGCTTTTATGACAATTGTCGAATAAAGCTTGCTTGACTTGACTTGACTATAAACAAGCAGACAGGAACTAATTCTCTCAAGTAATGGCCATAGTACTGCTTTAGAGTTGGGTAGTAAGGCTAAATTCTCGGATTTATGGAGGAAGTTCAGATTTTCTCCACCTTACTACCCCTAAGGTGTTGGAAATGTGGCCAGTGAACTCTCATCTGAAATTAGCAATTCCTACAGAAGTCATGTTACTTTCTATTATCAGATAACTCTATTTCAAGCACTACATCTGCAAGTTGTTGTCCTACATAGGCAGGGCCATTGGAATTATGTGATTCTGTGGCTGCAGCGTTTTTCGAATAGTTATAGATCTGCTGCATTCGCCACATAACCCATCATCTGCTGAATACTCTGCAGATTTTAACACTAAAAAATGTGTTTCTAGCTCAAATGGTTAAAAAATGACTAACAGCACATCAAAACGTGTACCTGCACAGTGGAAGGCCATTTTCATAGTTTGACTGGACACATTTCTGTTGCTTAAAGCTATGTTTAAACTGGTACTAATAAGGTGTTACTTATGCCCAGACAGTGTCAACAACTGTAAAAAGGATATAACGATTAAGTAAATCTATCAGAAATTGTGCAGCATTAAGCCGCATAATTTGCCTTTTCTTGCCACATTGGTCAACCCTGCCATATAATCTGGCCCTCCGCTGCCGCATAATTCCAGTGGCCCTGTACATAAATTAAATATAGAATTATAGATGGGTAACACTGAATTACGGAAGAGTTTTCACTGGGGGGTTCTGAGTGGATTAAATAGCAAAGCTTGAATTTTCTATGATGTCATTGTGAATCTCGAGGTGGAAATACATCTCCTTAATTCACTTTTTATCCATCTATATTTTTATATTATGTATAATCCCCCAAATCCTCTGCCCCCGCTTTCAACTGCTATGCAGGGGCAGATGATTAATGGGGAAGATACCACCCAATCCCAACACTCTCTGTGCCTGCCACTCCAGAAGCTGTGCTTCCTGGTTTCTAGAGCTGCTCTGACATGTTCTTTGTCAATGTCCTGTACCCTTTGGGTTTGCCTAGAAAAGAGTTGGTTTTTATGATATTTTAATGGGAAGGGAATCCAAGTTAAGCAATGGCATTTAACACAATGTTGCCTATGATGTCACCATTGCTGCATTACTCATTGGTATAACTAAAGGCACCTATATGAAAACCTTTACTGTAAGAATCAATTGTGTCTATCTTAGACTAAAACCAAGCACGAATAAAGAAGCTACAGGGCAATGGGAGTATTATCGTGCATCTGAGTGGACCTGCATCCTTCTAAAAGCACCATTATTGTTCTGGCAGTGAAACTAACGACCATGTCTCCTGTCTTCACCTCAAGGAAGATGGCGCTATATAAGAAGGCAATGCCATTGAGTTAAAACATGATAACTACCTGGAACTGGAAGATCGAGTTTCATCTTACGAAGCTCGGCCATTGACAACTGCAACTGTTCAATCACTGCGTCATCTTCATAACTCATGGATCTTTCAATCTTCTCCTGTAGGAACTCCCGCAGCTGCTCCAAAGACAACTTCTGTAAATGTTCTGAGGACAGATGGAGCAAAAAAATCATAATGAGGCCCTTTCTGAGATGAGGTCAAATGTGTCAATGGGTGATATGCCTTACTGTTCATTTTAAAAAGCTTTTCGATGTAACAATGTGGTAGGTCGTAAGGCTACAGTGGATCCACAAGCTACAGTTAAAAGAAGGAAATTAATAGCCATGCATATCCCCTACAGGAAAGACAACGGTACCTGCCAGGGTCTCCTGAAGCTTATAGGGCGTGTGAAGTACTGGAGGATGAACATGAAAGGCTCACGTGAATGTGGCATATAGAGCCTCTACTGAGCTGCTTAGCAGCCAATGAAACATCATGCATTACGGTAACTGCAGCATAATTAAATTTACAGTGTGTTCCTACCAATAGTTGTATGGAAAAAAAGTGGCATGTGATCGCTGAGTGTAGCAAATCTGCCTGTTCTGCATGGTCTGCATGGTCAACAAAGATTTTCACCTTTTTCTGTACCCTATTGTTGTTGGCTTCAGGACTGTGTACTTTTCCTTTGCTCTCACCTTTGTGGACTGCTCCCTGCTGAAACGCCAAGCGCAGCTTTGCCATTTTGAAATCAGCGCCTTAGCCCGCCCGCCTCCCGCTCCTCAGCAGTTCCAGGAAACATCTAGCGGAGCGCGGTGCTGGGCTAAGGAGACTCCAACTCCCAGCAGCCCTAGCGGCACCGGCCGCGTCAGTTTCGCGCCAGGAGGCGCTGATAAACGGAGTCACCCCGGTCGAGGGGGGATTCCTTTGCTCTCACCTTTGTGGACTGCTCCCTGCTGAAACGCCAAGCGCAGCTTTGCCATTTTGAAATCAGCGCCTTAGCCCGCCCGCCTCCCGCTCCTCGGCAGTTCCAGGAAACATCTAGCGGAGCACGGTGCTGGGCTAAGGAGACTCCAACTCCCAGCAGCCCTAGCGGCACCGGCCGCGTCAGTTTCGCGCCAGGAGGCGCTGATAAACGGAGTCACCCCGGTCGAGGGGGGATTCCTTTGCTCTCACCTTTGTGGACTGCTCCCTGCTGAAACGCCAAGCGCAGCTTTGCCATTTTGAAATCAGCGCCTTAGCCCACCCGCCTCCCGCTCCTCGGCAGTTCCAGGAAACATCTAGCGGAGCGCTGTGCTGGGCTAAGGAGACTCCAACTCCCAGCAGCCCTAGCGGCACCGGCCGCGTCAGTTTCGCGCCAGGAGGTGCTGATAAACGGAGTCACCCCGGTTGAGGGGGGATTCCTTTGCTCTCACCTTTGTGGACTGCTCCCTGCTGAAACGCCAAGCGCAGCTTTGCCATTTTGAAATCAGCGCCTTAGCCCGCCCGCCTCCCGCTCCTCGGCAGTTCCAGGAAACATCTAGCGGAGCGCGGTGCTGGGCTAAGGAGACTCCAACTCCCAGCAGCCCTAGCGGCACCGGCCGCGTCAGTTTTCCCGCCAGGAGGCGCTGATAAACGGAGTCACCCCGGTCGAGGGGGGATTCCTTTGCTCTCACCTTTGTGGACTGCTCCCTGCTGAAACGCCAAGCGCAGCTTTGCCATTTTGAAATCAGCGCCTTAGCCCGCCCGCCTCCCGCTCCTCGGCAGTTCCAGGAAACATCTAGCGGAGCGCGGTGCTGGGCTAAGGAGACTCCAACTCCCAGCAGCCCTAGCGGCACCGGCCGCGTCAGTTTCGCGCCAGGAGGCGCTGATAAACGGAGTCACCCCCGTCTCGCGGGACGCCGGGCTAAGCCCGGGCAAAGGGCGGGCCCTCTGTGGCCCTCAGTGGCCGAGGTAGGCTGGGCTGGGCCTGGATTTTTTCATTATATAATTTCATATTTGAACTTGCTATTGTGCCTGCTTGTGTGAGGACGATCCATTTATAGACATTAATACACCTTACTCCCTAATACTTTTGCCGGTCATCGATTGCCGCCTCTCCAGGATTACATTTTTTTTTTTTTACGCAATCTTAAACTCTTTCTGTATATACTCCTCTGGAGGTTGACCACTTTGATAAAGTTTATTTCATGGAAAAACTGTACTGAAGATGTCAAAAATTTTACGCTCTGGAAGGGTAGTGGGAGAAAAATCTGGCATAAAATCAGTCACTACCCGCACAAGAAATAAATCTGTGAACAATCCCCCGTTGAAGGGTCAATGCCAACTCCTCGAATTCTGGGACCTATCCGCTGCAAAAAAAGCTAAAATTGCCGTTACAGAAATTTCCGATATTAAAGTCCAGGACGTACATATACCAGCTATCACAGACCCTCGAGCTCCTCTTGCCCAGCCTGCGGTCTTACAACCAATGGCTACGGGGTCTCTCTCGCGGGATTTATTAGAAGGGAAGGTGGTGGCCGTAGGTGAACCTGTGCATATTCCCCCGATGCCTCAATCCCCTCTGACTGATAGGCCGGGGGGCGACTTGTCTGCACTATCGATCGACCTGGAACTCTGTGGACGCTACGTAAGTCCAGCTAAAGTGGAGACTCTGGACCAGCTTAAGTCCTCTGGGGGTGCTACCCCTTCTGGGTTACTGTTGTATAGTAGCACCCCTTCGTTAAATGGCCAGGAAATGTCTGACCTGTTAAATGTTTCAAGGAGCCCTGACCTTAATCTCTCTGGTATCCGTCGCCCTGTGGAAGCATGCGATAAACCGATTTCAGAGTCTATGATCGCCCTGGAACAACTCCTAGCCTCAATCTTATTTCTTCTGGGGAAATTTGTAGGCAGCTCGGACTGTATCTTGGAATCAGTCACCCAAATTCTAAAGACACTGCTGCAAAAATCGCCTGATATGAGGAGTGTTTCCCCCTCCAGGTCTGAACACAGCTTGCCTAAGGGGAAAATCAGAGATTCCAGAGGGGAGCCTGATATGAAGGTTACAACACTGCAGTCCCCAACTGTATTAAGAACTCAGCTCTGGAGATTGAGGAAGATGACAAATCTTCGCCTGGTCCCAAAGTGGCCCAGGAGTTATTTCCTATTTTCATGCCTGAGAACGGAAAAGACCCCCTGGACGATAAACCGGAGGTAAAGGAAGGAAAGGAAAAAAATGGTAAACATAAAAATAAAAATAATAAAGGGTACAAAAGGAAACCGATTCGAAAATACAGGAAGAAAAAGCAGCGTCGGATAATCTTCCAAAATATTTCAGTGGCAAGGGAGAATGATGAAATTGATGCGGAGCCCTCCTCTACTTCCCTAAAGGCGGACATTGATTTGAGCTTATCTACCTTGACCTCTTTAAAGGGGGAAAATGAGCGATGTCCACCTATGCCTCTGGAAGTTACACCTCAAACGGGGGGTTCTCTCCCATGCTCTTCCCCACGGACCGCATCAGGAGCACCAATCTCATATCCATCTGGGGCCCTTAATCCTTTGGCCCCCCCTTTCACTGTGCTCTAGAGTCGGAAAATCGTTGCCCTCCTGTCCGGCCTCAAAAAAACTTTAAGGCCCCGGTGGATGTGCTTGTGCTAGACTTTTTACCTCTATTTGATACTGACCTACTGTTAAACAGAGCTTGGCTCCTAAAACGTTTTAGTGAGATTGAAAGTCTCTACCATATTCAATCTAGGGACATAGAGTTGGTATCTCTGTTGGGTGGAGTCAGGGTATTGAGTATACGGGTGAAATTTTATTCGCCTATCATAGTAAATTTGATACTAGAACAAGCTGAGAACTTTCAGCGCATAGGTATTGACATCCTCCCTATTTCTAACCCGGGCAAGACAAATCCCTTGTTCGAAAAGGTGTTTGGGGGTGGTGAGCAAAACGGGGTAGCCTCTCCCCTTAGAGACCTAAAAATGTGTGTCTCTAGGGGAAAACGTTCAGTCTCGCACGTGAAGCCACTTCCGCTAACTCAGAACTCTTCTCTTATAGAGGATAATAACCGGTGGACTTGGCTTCACAGTGCCCTATCTACAAAAACAAAGGATAACCCCAAATTGTTCCATCATCTTTAACACCTCATTAAAAATAATTTCCTGGAATGCGGCTGGGATCCACAGTAGCCCAGAGAAATTTGCCTTCTTATTTTCTCTGGGTGCTGACGTATTGTGTATTCAGGAAACATGGTGCATTGATATGTTAGCGCCATCAAAAGATTTTTATGTCCTGGAAGTACCTGCTGTTCCTTCCAAGAAAGGTCATGCTAGGGGGGGGGATTGCTTGCTTATTGTCAAATAAACTGCAATGGAGATTCTCCCACTATATCGATCCAAGTAAACTTTTCCACGCAATAACCATTGAAAATTTGTTCCATAATGGTATAAAATTTCCTATTGTAATTTTCAATGTGTATATACCCCCAGAGGAGTGTTTTAATGCTAGTCTGCAGCAGGTTTTCCGATATATCGAACAGATTAAAAACACCCCATCTCCTCCGGAAATCTTGCTTGTAGGTGACTTGAATTGTAAAATCTCGAATGCCAGTCTGAAACTCTTCAGGAATAAAGTTAAGGAAGAGGTGCATTTTGTTCCTCAAACGCTTTTTCCGGATAAGTCAGTGACAAACAAAAGAGGGAAGATCTTGTTAAAAGAATTAGCGACCGTTGATGGTCTCATTTTAAATGGAAGATTTCCGTCTGACGTACCCGCTAATTATACTCATAAATCCCCCTTTGGGTCGTGTATTTTGGACTATGCAATTGCAGACTACGGTCTGTTCCCGTACATTCAGGACCTTAAGATTATACCTACATCCCTCAGCGACCATAGTATATTGCTCTTAACAATTTCTTTAAATCCTTTGAATACTGCGTCCTGGTCGCTTAATGGCAGCGATGCTACCTTCCATGCTTCTTCTGGAAGGTGCTCTTGGAATTCTTCCGCTGTTAATGGGGTACAGGACTTCCTGTCTGATACCCTAATGGTAATAAATGAGTGGAATGGTAACGAATTAGTTTACTTTGAAGAATTTATGCGAAATATTATACTTTACGCAAAAAAAACTGTACCCCCTAGGAAAGGGGAAGTGGTCCCTAATATATTGCGCACCTTGAATAGGGAAATAAATAAACTAGTCCGTGAACAGTACTTGGATAGAGTCTTGGAACGTGGGAAAGAAATTGCAAGGTTAAGAAGAAAGAGAAGCAGACTCAAGCTAAAAATTAAAAAGGAAAGGGAGGACAATATTTGGATTAATCTGAGGGAATCTGTTGTCCATGGTAGAATCAGAGATTTTTGGGCAATAATTGGGAAGGGGTGTGGTATGCGACGAAGTTCCTCGCCCATTCCTATAGCGGAAGAGGTATGGACCTCTTATATTCGGGAGCTCTATGCAGGGAACGGGATTCCAGGTGATGATATTCTCATAAATGCTGCACCTGAAGGCCCTGTTTTCTACCCCTCAGAAAAAGAAATCGAGATGGCTATAAAAAATATGCGTCCTTCTGGGGCAATGGGCCCGGATGAACTCCCCATGACGGTCCTCAAACAAGATCCTTTAAGATGGAGTAAAATCCTGTATCCTCTGTTTGGAGCCTGTCATCTCTCCAAAACTGTACCTGCATCTTGGAGGGGAAGCATTCTGGTCCCCATTTTTAAGAAGGGTACAAGGGATAGCCCCAGCAATTATCGCCTGATTGCGCTCCTCGACTCCATCGGAAAGGTCTTTGCGAAATGTCTTCTTAGTTCCCTTTCCGATTGGGTCGAGGAGGGCAATATCTTGCCGTTTGAACAGACCGGCTTCCGTAGGGACCACGGTACGCTAGACAATCTCACCGCCCTCCATGTGGTCGCAGATAAATATGTCCAGGTGAGAGGAGGGGTAGTGTATGCCGCCTTTATTGATTTCTCCACGGCGTTCGACAAAGTAGATCGCGGAACGCTGTGGAGAAAATTGGCGACGCTTGGTGTCCCTACCCTTCTGTTAGAGCTGGTTCGGTCTCTACATACAGAGACCTGGTGTAGGGTCTTAATGGGGGGCGAAAGGGGGCTTTCTGCACAAATTCCATCTTTGAATGGCCTTAAACAAGGCTGTTTATTGGCTCCCCTTCTGTTCTCCTTATATACGGCTGACCTTCCCGCCGCCTTGTCTGCTAGTGAGGGTATTGCCCCAGTGGTGGGGGGGACTCCAATATCCTGCCTGATGTATGCCGATGATGTCCTTATCCTCGACTTGACCCCAAAAGGTCTTGCGAATCGGCTACAGGCTCTTCATGCTTTCGCTGTAGATCATCGCATGAAGATTAACATTACCAAAAGTAAAGTGATGTGCATAGCCGGTAAGAGGAAGTGCCGTTCTGTAAATTATGGTTGGGCTATCGGGGGCCAAAGATTGGAGGTCGTAAATTCCTATACATTTTTGGGAAAAATACTCACGGCTAGCTTGAGTGAGAAGCTCCATATAGAGCATTGCTCCCGCAAGGCTCTTGCCCATGGCAATGGTTTAAACTCTCTATACCAGGCAACGGGGAAAAGGCACTTTTCAAGTCTTCTGGAAGTTTTTAGAGCAAAAATTCCCGCAACTATTTTGTATGGTATTGAACTAATAGAGGTGAAAAACTGGGACTTTTGCCACAAGATTGAGGGGAAACTCTTAAGATCTCTTTCTGCCCTAAATACTGCTTGCTCACTAGCCGCTTGCAGGCTTGACTTTGGACTCAGGAGTAGTTGGGTACAGGGTCTATGTGCCTTAATAAGATGGGTGGCCTGTCTGGCTAGAGCGGGAGTAGGGACTATGCGAGCCCACCTCAGAAGTGAACTATTGGGTAATTTTAAAGAGTTCTCTAAACTTGTAAGTAACTTTAGAAGGGCTGTAACGCTTCTTAAACTAGATGAAAGTGTTCTGTTCTCCTATTCTCCCTTACAGTTAAAACTCGTTTTAAAGGAGGCCTCGTGGGAGTTTTGTTTTCACTCTGATAAAAAGTTAGTTGGTGAAAAAAGGAACGTGGAACCTCCCCTTACTTCCTATGTGTTGAAGCGGCCACAACCATATGCCATATGGAACCTACCGCATGGTATTCGTAGATTTTGGTTTCTGTTACGTTATGATTTAATTCCACTAAACCTACTGTTATCCAAATGGTATGGCTCCTCTGCTTTGTGCAATTTATGTAAATTGAGCACCCAGGACTGTATGCATGTTCTACTGATTTGCCCCATGCTCCGTAAATTGCGCAATCAATGGTTAAAAGTTATTTGTCTCCGCCTTGGCATTGTCACTTTAAAGGGCTTTCTTCATGCACTTTATTGCCCTCCTAACGAAATGTTCTGTTTCCATATTTTTAACTTTTTTAAAGGATTTTTAGCTATTTATTAATATGTACCTGGAGATGTTTTGTCTGTCCGACCTTTGGTAGATTATTTCTTGTGTGTGTCTACCGTGGATTTAATCTTGTTCCTCAAATATTCTGATTCTCTGTGTATTTGTTTTGCTGTTGTATATTGTATATTTTATGTGGCCCTCTTTGAGAGCCAAAACATAATAAATAAAAAATTGAAATTGTGTACTTTACCACTGCTAAACAGTTGCACCAATGTGATCTGGTGAGGCTGCAGTTTAAAGGCACTGCAGTGACACATGGGAAGGAAAAATGTCATCCCCATATACGAAAACATATCTATATATATTCATAAGGCACTCCTAAAGTATGCCTTTTAGGCCCATAGGGCAGGGTGCGAAGACATAAAAAAGGGCACTTTACATATTGGGATTAGTGTGCCCACAAAGTAAAACAAAACTAAAAAGATATTCCCCTGTATTGGCCTGGCCACACTTTTCCTAATAGGCCAAGGTACAATTATAATCTATATTTTCCACCCCTGATTAGGAAAGAGCTCAAAAAAATGCTTAAAAGTTATTTCTAACTATTATTATTTTAATTAGACCCAGGAAAGGCCAAAGGGTATTAACTTCTGACCATGTAGCAGGGATTATCTATCTGGGAGTTAACACAAACAACTCGCAGAACAAAGGGCAGCTTTAGCACTACCGTTTGACTTGGGGATGGTGGGAAAGATTCTCCTATCTTTCGCCAAGACTCTTCAAGACAGCCAGGCTCGGGCCACAGTAGGAGGGAAACCCAATTTGTATCCTGTCAGGAAGGGGAAGGGCCAAGAGGCAGACGTCAGGTGTGCCTGGTGGCAGTGAGATGTTAAAACAAGGGATCCTGGGTAATTTCATAGTACGGTAAAGTAGAAGTGCTGCATAAGGAGGTGGGGGACTGCAAGAAAATAGTTAGAATTGGTTGGTGGATTCTGATAGTTATAGGCTAGTGCACAGGATACATCTGGCACCTCAACCACCATATTCCTAGAACATTACTGGATGTGGGAAGCCTACATCTGAAGAAGAATTCTGACTTTTGACTCCTGCTGGAATAAAAGGACTTGTACAAGGACTCCTGAATGCTGCTGGCACGCTGGGACTGGAAATGTTCTCCAAGGGTCAAGTGCTGGCCTCCTATTTACCTCCTTTAGGGATACATAAAGCAGAAGGACTCCTGACTCCAAGAGGGCCCGGCTGACTAAAAAGGACAAGAAAAATAGAGCACATGGTTGGAGAGAGAGCTGCTGCCCAGAAGCCTACGCTGAGGCGGGGCAGGAGCTCTGACCACATGAGGTTTCCCTGGCGGTTTGGCGACTAAACCTAAAGGAAAGGCCTTTGACCGGGACAACCCACTTTGTATATCCAACTTCCGCTCCATGACAGACAGCTTGAACATTTTACCTATCTTCTAGTCCACCACAAATGTATTATTCCATGGCGCTTGACATTTTCTTGCTACATTTTGTCTTAAACCATTCAAAATGAATATTTGATCATCTTGGTGTTTTTTAGCTCATTCATTTTTTTCTCTGTTTTTCTGAGCTGTTTTGGGGATTATATTGTGTTGGTTTCAGTACTCTAAAATGATTGGTACTATTTGAATTTAGCACACACTTCTCTGGGGATTACCAGCAGCATGTGCCACAGCTACCAGGGATTGAGCAGAGATTCAGAACTATGTTTTGACCATAACGCGATGGGTTTACTGAGCTGGTAGGTGCACCCTTCTCTTAAATTAATAACCCCATTTCTGAAACTGACATATTGTGGAACTTGAAGTTTGCAAAGTATGCTGGCTTTAGAATTATCTAAATTGGCTATTAAAGAAAACTGCAAAGTCTCCACGTACAGCCCTTTGAAAGTTTGTAAAGTGCTACCGATGCAGACACACTCACAATGCAATAACCTACACTACCTGAGACACTAGGGAGTCTGGCAAGAGTGCATACTAGGAAGTTGGAAGCTTGCCAAGTAAAGAATTCTAACAAATTCATTATGTGAAAATTGAGTTTCAAAGTTATACTAACATTGGTTTATGGCCCGTGCTACTTTAAAGTTATAGGTACTTTGCCTTTTTGTGCAATAATGGGCTATTTATGTTTGATCCATGAAAATACACAGACTCCATTAAGAAATGGACATATTTCCATGTTACCCATCAAGACCGTCACCTATTGCGAATGGTCTCTTTTATTGATCAGTTACTGACTTTGTGATGTTCTTTTTATTGTTTATACTTGTGGTAGCTGCTAAGTAATCTTTGAAAAAGAGTGGTGCACGTGCATGCCACAGTTGTCCCATGTGGTCTGGTAGCTTATCTACTGATTTGGGAAATTGGGTTCAAATACCAACTAGAGCATCTGACTTGAAATATTATGATACTGGGCAAATCACTTATAACCTGATTCCAAGTTTGGCGGTGGTGTGGCGACCCTTTCCCACACCACTGTCCCGCTCCCACACCGCCAAACATGTCCGCACACTGCCCGCAAGATTGTGAGTATATTTGTGGTCTGGCGGGTGGTGCTATGGTGGTCTCACAGCAGTGCCTGTTAGAAAAGCACCGCAATAAGAGTGCCAAAGCACGTTCCTGCCTGGCATGGACTGTGAAGTCATTGCCAAGCAGGAACTAGAGGTGTATGCAGACAGGGGGGCACACCATATGGCCCCCTGTATGCATCCCCTGGCCCAGAGGCAACACGGGACCCTGTAGGGTCCTTTTAGTTTCCTCACCACTACAGTTTTCATGGCGGGCTCACTGTCTTGAAGACTATTGCTGTGAGGAAACTCATAATATGCTTGGCAGTGCCGCAGCAGCATTCCCACATATTGCTGGGCCAGACAGCTGCACCACAGCCTAGGAATCACCGATCCCTTGCGGAGGTCCTGTGGCAGTCGGACTGCCGCACTCATAATGCAGCGGTGGACTGCCAGTGCAGCGGTTCCTAACTACGCCACCGTGAGTTTGGTGGTACGATGGACAGCCAAGCTCATAATCAGCCCCTTAATCTTCCTGTCTGTAGAATTGTAAACATATGTGAAAAGTAATTACATAAAAAATGTGACATGTAATTTCATTGTGAAATTTGAGTGCACTACTTTCCTTACTAGCTATGTGTGTGCTGTATAAATACCATTATATACATGCATTTAAATCAAGCCATGTTAAAACATTTTTTATTGACAACTTTGCTCTAAAAGCATGCCATTTGCCACACACTTTTCTGTGTGTATATACATATATAGATGTGATAAAGGCAGCAGGCTTGCGGTCGAAACCCGTCATCTTGACATGATTCTGCAATAAATCTTTCTGTCAGCACCTACAACGGTGTCTGTGCTGTACCCGGCGTGGTACTACTTTTGGATCTTGAGATATATATATATATATTATATATATATATATATATATATATATATATATATATATATATATATATATATATATATATATATATATATATATATATATATATATATAGTCCTCGCCCAAGTGGGCATGTATATTGTACAAGTGGTATGTGGGCAGTACTAAACATAAGGCCAAAAAGAGGGTGTTAGAACATCTGCGAGCGATACGGAATCACACCAAACAATATCCGGTCGCCAGACACTTTTTTGACTGTCACATGCAGGATGAAACTAAACTACGCATGGTGGTTATTGATTGTGTGGATCTAGGGGTACGAGGTGGTAATCATGAACTTTCTATGAGGAAACTGGAGTCCAGATATATTATTGATTTTCAATGCTTAGCCCCTGTGGGATTGAACACAAGTGAAGAACTGGCCGTTCATCTGTATGAAGAATAATATGTAAATCTGAATCAATTTAGTTGTATATACGCTGTCTGTATTTTAAATAATTTTATTGTTAATTTTTCACTTATTCACACATAAACCTTCTTTTTCACAGATGTTATGAGGTATTGCTGGATACTATGAGTTTATTGGAATCTGAACACTACCCCAATTGGGACGTTATTTGGAAGTACAATGTACATGCCCACTTGGGCGAGGACTTCTTTTGAATTGACATTGAACTCTGTGCAGACATAGACTGATTACAGCCCACTAGGGCAGCATTTGTGGTAATTGTTACAATCTGTCTGCGCATTGTGATAAGCCAATGTGGCGTATGTAATTATATCTATTTGCCCACTTGGGCTCAGTTCTAGGGGCTATACCTTGTTAGCGAGACATATGTTGTTTTCTCGTTTCCCAGCAACGGGATCCAATCAAATGGGGCTTTACTTGCCGTCACATTGGAGCATCCAATGAGCGCATAGATTACGGATTAATGAACAACACGTGATCGCTACTTGTGCAATATACGAGATCAAATGTATACATGATTTACTCTCACAATTTATTTGTATATGCATTCGAATAATCATGCCTGAAATTGTATGAATGACCTAGTTGTTTTATAACAAATTTTGATGGGTAACTACACACTATGTAATTATCGCGCTCTGGCAGACAATCTTCGAGTATTCATTTTAATACACGAGTGTTCAGCCCCAGCAGTATATTATACTCTGCTTTTGTTATGGGAGACATTGATATGTGTTATTAACATAGTACAATATGGCGACCCTGCATAAACTTCTGTGAAGATATGTTTACACTGGGGGTGTGTTTTCAGCACTTTAAAAATGGCTGACATTGTTTGTATGACGAGCGTGAGCAAGCCTTATCGGCGAAACGCGTCGCATTTTTTTCTGCCATTAAATTTTGCAACAAACTCCGTGTGTCCTGGCTTACTTCACAACCTTGGAGGTAATTGGTGTACATATTGCAGGCCTGTCGGTGGCCTAACCAGGACCGCGCCACGACAGCCCAAAGTGCACATACCGGCACTGGAGGAGAGAGAATATATATATATATATATATATATATATATATATATATATATATATATATATATATATATATATATATATATATATATATAGCGAATCTCAAACATTCCTTATGTAACGGCATGTGATACCTAACAAGTTTTACCAATGTTAATGACAAAATGTCACTTTAAAGGCATAATTTGAGTCTAAATTTCCAAAACAAAGCATTGGGTAGACCCTCATCCCCAATAACATAGGGGTACTGGCGTTTATAATGTGCTTTAAAAACTAATTATGGCACTATATCATTAAAGCCTACCAGAATCTACCTTTTGTTGCTGGACAAATGTGCCTTGAAATGAACAAATTGCCATTATTTGTGAAATACCACCTTAGGAATAACCCCCAGCACCTCGTAAACTGGCCTTTAAGTCAAATTTTAATCAATGTTACTAGCCTGTGCTATAATTTAAAATGCATTTTACCACAGGTTCTGAAATAAATATTGCTCAACATATATCTGTAAGCAACATAGAAAATATAGTATAGTGGGTAGGTCCACGTGCTAAGTTGCTGCCAGTTTTAATTCATACTTCAACCATTTCACCAACACACTCATGCTAATAACCTTTGTTGTCGGTTTAAAGTTGCTCAGAATTTCAATTCACACTCACATGTTGCTCATTGCCCAACAAAGGTTGGGGATCCTTGTCCTACATGATCAAAGTTTTTTAAAGATTTAAGCTGGGATTGCATTAGCTGCAATGGACAAGGAATTGCGTATGTGAGTTCATTATTTTGCCCATAGATTAATGGCTAAAGGATAAATGAATGGCTAGGGGATATCCCACTTCCTTTTCGTTGTCCTCATCAATGTCTCTGCCTACGATTTTCGACCTCATACCAAGATATGCCCCTTTCGAATAGCATTCTTTAGAATTAACACTTGGCCTTGGGCCACTCGACCTACGACACTGGTGCAGGCGAGACCTTCACTACATCTCCACTAAATGTTGAAACGCAAAGGAAACATGGCTATGATTATCAACTGTGTATCATACATCTTACTTTTGTGCAGCTTGATGATGGTGTAAGCCATGCCAGTCAGCACACGCTCTCCTTCGAGGATGTAGATGTCCCACAGTCGCAGAGTGAGTGTGAACGGAGTCTGAAACAAAAGCATGAATGAGTATAAAGAGAACTGGACATATTGTGGTACATACCGGGTATGGAGCTGGTATTGCATTCTAATGTTATCCTCATATTAATTTACAGCCTTAGCCTCTCATGCACTGCACATTGTGTTCTCCTCACTAAACAGAGGTAGAAAATGTGTAGACTATTTCTTTTAAGCAGATATACAAGTATTACTGGAAAACCTTACAGAGTCTCAATAGATGTTGCAGAGTGTTTGAGAACCAGCGGCGCCTATTTTGAGTGTTGCATCACCCCCAACTTAAGGGGGCTCCTCATTGAAGTACAATATCATATGGGAAGGAACAACTATGCAGAGTGTAGAATGCGGATAGAAAAACAGCAAATTGGTTATGCAACAGGATTGGTTGTAAACATGAATTCTTCTCTCTTAGGAACTACATAATCAAAAGTATTCCTCCAGTGGTCTGAACACCAACATCTTCCCCAGGACAACCTGCGCCTAGGCAAATCTCAGCTTCAGCAACATTTCCCTCACAAGATTGGAGAATTGCCAAGAGCTGAAGGGCAATGGTGGTGGACATATTGCAGTAAGAACAGTATTGCTCATGGAGGAAACCCACATAACTAGGAAGATAACTTTTATTTTATTGTGAAACTGCAAATCTTAATATTCCTATAAAACACAAGTAAAAAAAAAATAAGCCACAGCTGGGACCTTGCCAGTGAAAGATTGAAAAGTGTCTTTTTCCAGGAATATAGTTTCTACTAAATTTAAGAAAGGGCCCTCTTTTTGCATGGTTGCCCCCACTTTTTGCTGAACTGCTGATGTTCTTCGACTGAGCGTGCCCTGGGCTCCTGCCAAAGAGGGGCCCAGGGCCTATGTTCTTTCCCTAAACGTTCATAGAAAACGAAACCCAATTGTCACGCTCTGGCCATGGGTCAGTCCCAGGTAAATGGTACCAGAGGTACCCAGGGCACTGGGGCCAGAGAAGGCCTCTAAGGGCTGCAGCACTTATTGTGCCACCCTTAGAGGCCCTGTACCTTTACACACACACACTGCCTTTGCAGGCTGCGAGTTTTGGTGCAGAACAAAGTGAAGAGTCGACATGGCACAAATCCCTGTGTGCCATGCCTACAACCCACTGCCCTGGCATAGATCAGCCACCCCTCTGGCTGGGTGCACAATACCAGTGGTGAGGGTAAAGGTGCATGAGCCCTGTACCCCTACAGTGTATAAGCCAATTCTTAGACATTGTAAGTGCAGCAATGCCAATAAGAGTATATGGTGCTAGGAGTTTGTTTTTACGAACTCCACAGTACCATAATGGCTTTACTGAAAACTGGGAAGTTTGGTATTAAACTTCTCAGCACATTAAACCCACACTAATGCCAGTGTGGGAATTAATGAAAAATCCACACAGAGGGCATCTTAGAAATACCCCTGAAAAATGACCAAACACTAGTGTCCAGGCTGAGTATCTGCTCACCAAATGCCTCCACCAGACATGTTTCTGGACCCCTGGGTCAAGAGCCTGTTGCTCTCTGGGGTCTGAAACAATGCACATCCTGGGACGATGTGCCGAGCCTCCCCCCCAGGATGGCCAGGGTCCACGAAGGGGAAGCTTCAAAGGCTTGCTGCCTTTGTGAGCTTTCCCAGGCCTTTTGCTGCTTCCCGCAAATGGTCCCCACCGGTTCTGACCCCACTTTGGCTGGGAGAACTGGCGGGAAAACCAAGTGAGGAAGCAGGGCTGGACTGGGAACTGAAAGCAGCCCTGTCAAATTTTGCCAGACCAGCACCCATCTGGCCGCTACTAGGTGGGTTCTCCCCCCCAAGAAATATTTGGAAAACGACAGACTAAAATTGTGAATTTTACAGCACATTTTTCAGTACATATTCAATTGTATCAACTTTCAAAGCACAGTAAATAGTAGATGGAGACCTTAAAGAGCACCAGGTTACCCACCCAGTCATATGTACCCACAGACATTGTGTCAGAGAGCCCAAAAAATAGACACAATTAGTGAATCAGAAAGAACAAAGTAAAAGTGAGACTAGCCCCCACATGGTGAGTAGCAAGCAAGCGCAGTGAGCAACCACTACTAGGGGGAGTTTGGTGGGTTGAACTTGCCAATTCGGTGTAAGCCAATTTTACCATGTTCGAAAGGAAAGAGCGCAAGCACTTTAGCACTGGTTAGTGGTGGTAAAGTTCACTGAGCCCCAAGAGCCAACAAAAATGGCCTTTTTGATGTAATAAAGCAGATCAAACCGGATTTTAATTTGGAGAAATCTGAGGCCGACAAGGACTTATTTAACCATGCCTCAGCATTCAGTATGAACAATATGTATCTAAAAAACAATTTACATGTGCTAATGGAGCTGGGATTTTTTCTGAGTTAGCTTCCTGCTATATCTCCTTGGGTACCTCAAGAAATGGATGCAGTTTAGAATGCAGGCATTTATCATCAGTTAGTGTCCTTTCCAAGTTAAATTATGGGATTAATTACTTACATTGTTTTTCAGTCCACGAACAAAATATGACAGTGTGCCTTAATTTATGTTTTTTTACAAGAAAGTGGCAGCCCGAGTCCAACATATATTTTGGTACACAGAATAACTACTCAGGCGCCCTTATAAAGCAGATATTTCTGGATCTATGTGTTAAATCTAATGCAAATTACTCATGCCATCCTTGTTAGATACATCGTTAATACAGTAGTCAGGGTAGAAACAACGCACCCAACAGACCTTGAGCATATAATTAGTTCTACCCTCTTACTTGAACCCATACTGAAACCTGACCTACTCCCCTTTGTAATAATAGATGTAGTGTTTTTGATGGTCAATGTAAAGCTTCCTTCTCCATACAACTTTATATTTGCAGCTGGAAGAATATGTACGAAATTGGCAACATTGTTAGTTTGAATATTAAGTCTATTAAACCATATGCCATGTTTTAAAAATCATATCCATGTGCCATTGTACTCCAGAACCACCCATCATTCTTAAGTCACGGTGCCTTAACACTGCAGCACAATTTGTTCCTCGTCTGGCTCCCAATTGTTTTCTTCTATGCTCTGTGTGCTACAATGCCTTAGTATCCAAAGGCTGT
The DNA here is from genome assembly GCF_964263255.1 of Lissotriton vulgaris. Lineage (NCBI taxonomy): Eukaryota > Metazoa > Chordata > Amphibia > Caudata > Salamandridae > Lissotriton > Lissotriton vulgaris. Next base: position 1,758,797,363 of record NC_141687.1, read on the forward strand.
GCAAGAAAGGCTCTGACAATGTTCACTTGCAATTCCACGCCTTCCTGCCTTTATTTTAACAGAGAGCCTTAACTTTTGTTTATAATACATCTCCTTTCACATCTTCAATTGAATTTTTGTCAGATGAGCCAACCAAGTAACTTTATGAAATTCACCAGCAGAATATATGCTTAAGGCTCAAGTCACTTAATTAAGATTTATGCCAATTAACATTGAAAGCACAGTATTATTAAATCTTAAATTTAGTGCTGGTAATTAAACACTATTCAGAACTCGAGTTCATTCGCTGCTTGGCAGCCACTGGAAGAGCTGCTGTTATGAGCTTGGCATTTTAGCGCAGAACACGATTTGAATGGTGTCATTGCTTGTTATATAGCAAATGCTGATCTCCACCATACGTTTTTAGGTGAATTAATATAAGTACCTTATCTCAGAGACTCTGGCTGGTAAGAATAAAACTCAGGCGGGGGGGGGGGACACTGGCCAGGAGTAGCAGCTCTTACCCCTTGCTTGCCCTTGGGTACTCATGGTGTGGCACTGCCCTTGTTGGTTTCTACCCCTGCACCAGGGGTAATGAAGAAGGCAGGAGCAGAAATAGAAACCAAGGAATGTTTTAAAGGGCCTATTAGTGCGTGAAGTGCCCCATACCTGATGACTTTAAAAACCTTTCACTATAAGACAGAGTTGGAGAAGGGGGCATAAACAAGGACAGGTATGGCTATCGAGTAGCCTGAGAGCCACACCTCTCTCTCTCCTAAAAACCCTAGCAAAAGCTTCAGAAGCTACCACTAATTTCCTAGGGAGGTTGCTTGCATCCCGCTTTATGGACGTCAGCAATGCAGAGCCTCTACACACAAGCTGGAAGGCTGCTCTGTGCAAGGGTTTCCAGCTCACCTTGTCTAGCACTATGATAATAGCTCTTTCCTGGGTGACCATGTGAAGGGAACCAATAGACACACACTCGCACCGTATGAGGTAGTAGTTCTTGCTTCCCCATCTTGCCCTTGCTGCCCCTGGGCCCTTAGGTGCAAGTAGGACTAGGAGGCTGTTGAAGGGCCTGGGCTGGGATCAGAGATCAACTCTGTGATGTCATCAGAGGATTGGTGATGTAATTTGCCTAACACTGCACCTTCTGTAGAGAACTATGGACAGCTAATGTGTTACAGATTGTAATCAATGCAAGGCAGACACAGCCTTTCCAGCTTTCTGAGGCCAAAAAACACGAATACTATTCAGCTGGATAATCTGTTCCTTAGACAATGAAAAAATGAAACATCATAGAACACACAAGAATTGGGTATTATTAAACAGCAAGTCTCTTTCGAAAACTTCTTTCAGGTTGCACACTGGGAACTGCAGCTACCGTACCATCACTGTGGCCCAATTGCATCTTTTAGAAGTGAACCATCCGTTGAACACCTAAGTGTGCGCGTTTCAACAGCGCAATCTCCTTTGATGTGAAATCCGAACTGAAATTCGGGCAATTAAAAAAAATATAGAGGTCACAAACCACCTGAGCCAGCATCAAGGGACCTCACAGAGGGCTCCCAGAAATGTACATGTTATCCTAAGTGGCAAGTACCAGTGGCAACAACACCAGTGGCAATCAAAACAAAAGGACTCAGTTGTGTGAAAAAAACCACACTGGAAAGCCCTGTTGTCTGCTTAAAATATATTTTTCAGCACAAACCCCAAGTTGGGGCTTGTGCTGAAAAATATATTTAAAGCAGACTTGCAGACTCCAACCTTTGCCCAAGTTACAGCCCCCAAGAGTCAAGCAGCACAGCGCCACCAAAGGGAGCAGCACACGTATCCTGCCTGATGGCTCGGAACATTGCAGCTGGCCTGGCCCTGCCCGGAGACGGACATGCACACGACGAAAAGAAAACCCATTTATACAGAATCTGACCTGAGATCATGTTTGAGGTCAGTGCTGCACTGCTGGGGCGGCGGTACGTGGGCAATGGCAATGGCAGGAGGAACCAAAGGGCTGCCAGTGCCATTGCCAGTCCGGCACTGCTCAGCATCCTGTCATTCTGGGCAAATCACGTAATCTCCCCGTGCCTAACAAAATGAATGTGTATGTCTACAACACAACTGGTGCTCATGTAAAGCACTCTGATACCTTCAAGTTGAGTTTGTGCTATATACAACTCAAAAAAGGGTGACACAAAACCTTGATAAGTGTGGCCCTCAGTCTTTGATGAGAATATACAGTTAGGTTATCTGCAGCTGGAAGGGCATACTGAGGGTGAGCTTAGAAGTGTATGCACTATCAGGTATCTGTCTCCTTGCCATTGTGAATAACACATCTTACAAACAGTAAAATCTCAATAGAGCGGTAGCAGATGGCGAACATTCAAACAGCTGTTGCATGAACATCCTGCGCGCACTGCACTGAGTGAACAAAGGAAGCAGGTAAACCGGATTGCCCCAAAGGGCAAAAGGTTGAAGGGAGGTGGGTCTATCCATGAGACAGTATGCAAAACAATTACTTAAACGACGCATTTTACAGTATCATTTGAAGATTCTAGCTCTGATCGGCACTAATAAAATCATCCACTACTTCATGGATGGCTAACACAAAAATTCAGAACATAATTAAACCAACTGGTGCAATTTACAGTACACCTTCACAGATACATTGATTTACAAAATGTTTTGCAGCAAGTTCAAATTATTTTATTGTTTAATTTTATCTAGTTTGATATGTCCCCTTCTCATCAGCTTGGATATGCACCAGCACCAATATACGTTAAGTAGGCCAGCTACTCCAAATAATTGGTTATGCCTTATAAGACAGTAAATGCAGTGTAGCAGATTTATACTACCGGTATCAAAATACTGATATTGACAACCAAAGGTTTATGAAAGTAGGTATCTGTAGGCAAGCATTTTTTATATTTAACTCCACATATATGTACCTTGACAATATATACATATATTTCTTAAAAGTATGTAGATGTGGAGTTAAGAATGCTAAATCGATCCCTACCTATTTACTGTAAGAAAGTAGATTATTATTGTTTGTGGTGGACTGTCACTCACCTCAAGGAAAAATAACACTAAATTGTCAGGGTGAACCCTAAAGTCATTAAATCCACCTGAGCTTAACCCCCGGGTGGCTATTGTACAGAGGAGTAATTATGCAGTATCAAAATAGTAATAAAGTTAAAATACGAAACAATAAAATTAATTAAACCAATTTAGAAAAATTTAGTACGTTTTAATGATCAAAATGACACCAAAACAACAAAAATTCATCAAGTGGATCCGGAGATGCCAATTTCTAAAGGTTTAACATCTTCGATGCGTCGGACGGCCCCCGGCCATTCAACGTCACAGTGGGCATGTGCAGAGGACTGCCGGGAGCTGTCCGAACTGCACACGCGTAATTTTTTATGTCCGCCGCGGCAAAGGGGAAAAGTAAAAATAGTACCTAAAAGTACAAAGCACCCATGAGAGTGTATAGTGGTTGACCTAGACCTTGACTTAATTTTGGGTAGACCACGATGGAGCGTTGTTCAGATACACCAAGCTACTTCATCCAGGTCAAAGTTTTACCTCCTGACTTCTGACTTTTTATGGAGCTCTAAATCCTTCAGCAGGGCAAGCCTGAAACCATACCGGAGGCAGGTGCAATAAAATGGACATCTTTACTGTGAGGACCCCCCCTCAACCCCCACCAACAGATCTAGAGGTCTTGGAAGTCCAAAAATGTTCAGAGACCCAACTTTGTGGGGTTTTTCTAGGTCACTTCTAAGGCTCTGAGTACCTAAAGGACAGCAATTAGGGGCCAGGAATCACTTCAACAGAGGCCACTAACAAGGTCCAATCCATATGCAGTTGGTACTGGCCAAATGGTCACTTCTTGAAAAAGGCCTCTTGCAGCTTGTAATGTCCGAGATCATAGAAGTCAACCTCATAACCCTTTGGCATCCGCTTCTTTGACCTTGTTACAAGCGACATATGGTCTAGTCCTTCAGGGATTTTGTCAGATTACAGACAGCAGGTCCAGTCCTCCGCTGATCTTCCACAGGTCCACAACATGGTCTGAGGAGGGCTGCTTAGGGTGCCACTATTATGATTCACATTAGCCAGTAGGTGGGGGTAAATCCTGGGCTCCCTAACCAACAGGGAAAACGTTCCCAGGGGCAAACCTACCCACCAGCAGTTCCTGTTCGCCCTACTGCAAACATTCACACAGTGCCCCTTACTCCTAAAATCCAAAATGAGGTAACCCTTTCTCCCTTTTACAGAGCTCTTGTGTCCACCCAGAGATGTGGTGAGGGAACTGAGAAGCCACCACCCCAGAATGTACTCCAAACCAGTTCTGGGGGGCACCTTCTCTCCCAACTGATTCAGAGCCAGCCTGGTTAGTGAGGGTCGTAAAGATATAGTCTTTCTCTTCTCTCTCCATACACTAAACTATGAATGTAGAGACCTCATCTCTATCCCTTGCACGTTAGTAAAGTTCCTGCGTCCACCCCAACAGTCCTTCCTGGACAGATGTCTCACATTTAGTCTATCCTGTCACTAGTCCTAAGCAATTGTTCGGCTCTGGGAAACGTTTACACACCTCATTAAGGTGATGCACTTACTGGGCAGTTGCTGGCAGGCTAATGGAAATTAGCCTCCAGAAACTACAGACAGGGAAAATATAACTTTCTCAAATTTACTTTACCTAAATATCTTCTGCAAATCAGATTTTACTAACTAATTTGCTGTTTATTAAATATGAAAAATAGACCTTAAATGAATATTCTAGCCATTTCCTGCAACAATAACAACTTTGTGATCATGATCTCCCCCAAAGCACATGCTGCAGTCTGTTTCCAAGATGGCAAAGACACAGCAATCTCCTCACTGAAGGGTGTCTAGTTAGACAAAGAAAAAATACTACAGATTAGTTTCAGCATTGTAGCAACATGGTTGGGGCCCGCACCAGCCCATCAAAATGGACAGATGGTTCAGGGAACATGCCAGTCAGTGGGGCACGTTCCCAGACCAGCCATAATAAGCATGCCTTATTTCCCCCTTGGAGCTCCCGCCTCTGTACTCAAGAGCCCCCAGGTAAACCGAGGCCCACCAAGGTCCATAATGAATTGTAAAGGCCTGTGGACTGGAAGGGGAGACTGTAGAGAACCAAAATGAAGCAGATCCTTATATGGAATATGTCTGGCATGACACTGGTACTGGTCATATGCTGGCAATGCAGATTATGGCTTGTCAATACTGGTTTACAAGCCCTACAATGTGCTTGCTGGCATAAACGTAGTAAACTGTCAGTGTAATATTTGCTTTCCATACCGTGAAATTGCATATCATTGCATCATGGGAATACATTTAACGTAATTGCTAACTATATGAGAGTGTCCCTCTATAATGAATAACCTCGGCCAGCCCTAGCATTCGAACAACAACCATGGCACTCTGACCAGCACCTGGCAATGTGAGCTGTCTCTTCTGCCACAGTGGCCCGCACTGATCGTTTTGCGAGTCAGTGATCACGCCTGGCAGGATGGAGCCCCTGAAACGCTGGCATGTTTGTGATCATATTATTAATGCAAAGGTGACTAGGGTCTCTTTAGGCACAGGAACACTGATGGGCCTTGTGTCCTGGCACAATTTAAAACTTGTGTTTTTTCTTTCAGTGTAGGATGTTATATAATAATATATTCATTTTGGAACACTGCATCAAACGGGGATGGCATCTCCAGGGCCATAAACATTTGCCTTCTGTGCATTCAGTTCAATTTCACCTGACAATTTTATTTTCTCAATGGTACTCACACAAGACTTCCTGCTTTGGATAAATATTGCTCCCATGTAATATAGTAGTGGACTCTGCACTTTTGGAAAACGTCATAGGCTTCACTCCAGATCTGGCTACAAATTCTGTATATTTTTATCCAATAAACGTGAACAAAGTTTATTGAAAAACATCACTATGCCCATTTTTATTGTGGAGAACCCACCCAAACTTTCCTGAAAAATGTCGCCCCAGCTAACTCCGCAGTCCCTTGCCCAGAGCAATTGATTTAAACATATTTGCCAGGGTTGATTTTAGTTCCCAGACAAACTGTGGCCACGGTGCGATATTTATCAACACTACAGTCTTTAATCAGCTCAGTAGCATGACGTTTCCCAATATGTTTATGACAAAATATGTAAAATGGAGAAAGAGGCACCTCACTGAAATAATAATCATGCAGCACTAGCTGCACTGAAATAATCGAGCTCACAGATTTCAGCTTTATTCTGAAATTAGTGAAGTCACACTCAGGGGGCCAGGGCGCTAGAAGTGCGCTGTGCAGCCTGCGCAGAACTGGGCTGGGGATTAAACAAAAAGGTATAGGCCAAAGCCCTGGGCCGGGAATTAGTATTATTTTGTTTAATCCCAGCCCGCCCCGGTCCACAGTGCCATGAGGAATCTGATTGCGGCAGGCAGTAGCAGGGACAGGCAGGGGTTACAAATAATTAAATTATGGGGTGCTGTCTCTCCTCGACTCGTCTCAGCCAGACCCTGGCTTAGCTCTGAAATGCTTCTCTCGACCTGCCCTGGGCTCACGGGTCAAGCATGTTTTATTGCGCGAGCCACGCATCTGCGCGCTGCGCACGCCCCATATTAAATCGTGCACAGTTCTCCAATGTATTATTTTTATGGATGATTGCAGTAGAGAATCCACTCCAGATATTGTGCTTTTTTATGCCCCCGAATGGAGTGCCGAGCCAGGAGAGATGCAGAGTAGTGAGTGACTACTGTGAGTGAACTTCTCTGATTTTCAATTCTGTCTAACGTAACCCAAGACCAAAAATCGTCCCAAGCAACAAAACCGCCCCTGCCCAAAAAAACGCCCCCCACCCCTGGCAGTCTATCAGGGGATTATACGGTACCCGGCATTGCCAGTCCGGCCCTGTGAAGAAGGGAGGTGTACCCACCTTTGCCAACACCACCCCTCAGGTGGGGGAGGCGAGGTGAAACACAACTCCCAGTCCACCCCATTTGGCAGATGGGGGCACCCAGCCAACCAGAGTGAACCATATCCCCCATCCCACTGGAGGGTGGCATAATAGGGGGTATATCCACCCCAAGGAAAGGACCCATTGGTCCCAACCTTTACTTAAGTGTAACACCCCTAAATCTAGTATTTAGGGGCACCCCGAACCTTGCCTCCTCAGACAAGAAACAACCAAAAAGAAAAGAAGAAGAAGGATCAAACAGCTGTGATAGAGCTAAGAAGAGGAGGACTCCCAATGACTTGGCCCCACCCCTACCAGCCTGTCACCACCTCGAACCTGCAGAAGTGAAACTCTGGTATGTCCTGCAGCCATCAACCTCAAGAACCCAGAGGACCTACCCTGCCTTCCAAAGAAAAGACTTTGTCTCCTGTGAACACTGGATTTGTTTATTCACGGACTCTGGCCAAATCCGTGAGTCTGCACTACTCTGTACCTGTCGCCCACGGCCTGAGTTCAAGTGACCCAACACCACAAGGAGGTCTCCCCTGAGATTCTGACCCGAGATCTGGTGATCGCTGACCTGCCTCGAATCTCCCAGCGAAGCCTACAACCTCTTTCTGGAGGATCCCCCTGACCGTGACAGGAGCTGGTAAGAGAAACCCGATGCCTAAAGACACCCCTGCACCCGAAGTCCTAACTGACAGTGTCCCAGCATCCCCAGGCATCCCAACTTACCTCTCCAATCAATGGTCAGCTTCAGAAGACCTTCGTCCCTGAGCCTGCAGTCTTTGTTGAAACCGGAGAACCCCGATTGAAATCAACAGGGCACCCAATGCCAAAACAGCACCCTGCACCCAGCTGCCCCTACGCCGCTGTGGGTGCACTTTGTGTGCTAAGCAGGATTCCCCTTTGCCCTGAGCCTAACACCAGGAGCTTCGCTCCCACAACCCAGTGGCCTGTTCGTAAGCAGCCACCAACCGGAGGTCCCCTATCCCCCATTGGATAACATTGGGACTCAGCACTCTGCACCTTGTCGCCCTAGTGCCTCTGAGGGTTTTTTGAGATTGCATCCTTGACCCTGGGGCAACCCTTGTTCTAACCCCAGAAACTCAACCCCAAAGACCAAGTACTTACCTGGTAACCAATAACTTAATTTCTCTCCATGGGAATCTATTGACTGTTTTTCTCTGAAAAATGTTCTAGGAGTGGAGTTGATGTGTATGGAAACCTAAAAAATTACAATTGTCAAAACTGATTTTACTTACCTTTTCTCTAGGAAATGTTCAAGTGTGATGTCTAGGCATATAACACTAAGAAGAATAAGTAACTTAAAAAGTAACTACAATGTAATCTGTATAGTAATTTCAATACCTTGACTTACCTGTATTTGAAACAACTGCACTTGAACTTGCATTCACTTGTAAACACTGCATACTATTTTGCAAAGCATTTATTTCACCTACCTGAGTCAGGTTGGGCTTGGTTCTAGAAATAAATGAACTTAATTATATTTTTATACAAACAAATTGGTCTGAGTTCAGACTTTGAGTGTGTGACACCATTTGCTGATTGAGTGTGTACAACACATGCTTTACACTAGCCTCTGATAAAGCCTTACTGCTTGCCCATACTGCCACAAATAGAGAGTAAGGTGTTATCTACTTTTACTTCTGCCTACCTCTGGGGTTCCACTGGACTCTGTGCACACTATACCTCATTTTGGTATAGTATATGCAGAGGGAGCTTCCTACACTATTGTTAAACCGAAAACAAGACAGACAACCGGCAAGTTGGCTACAGTAACAATAGAAGATTTAGATACAGGATTGTGTTACACATCAAAGAAATTTATAAACTCTTCTTCTATCGAAACTATAAAAATTGCTTTGAGTAGCATTAAGTGACAAAGGAAGGAAAACCCAGCATAGTTATTTCCTCACCTACATCATCTTCTCTTTATAACTATGATAATACAATGGAACAAAATATTAAATCATTTTAATCTTGTCTTTCACATACATACTACATAATCATATAATACTGAAGAGATTTAGTTTTTAAAAAATGTATCTTTATTGAGGATGTTTAAACTCAGTTTACTTCCGACCTGATACTCACAACATCACAAACTGCTTCATAATATTTGCAGCCACTGAATTAGAGACATTTCTTAAGCGGCTAAAAAAATGACATAACAACACATTCTCTATTACAGATCTATATTGATTGTGTTTATGTCATGGTTATTCCACACCCAGTTGTCTTAGCTCAACAATGCAGTTCTCTTCGTTGCCTACTACTCTGGAAGAGCGACTCCACTTCACTCTCCCTACACCTTCTCAGCTTTGCCACGGCAACCCCTCCTCAAGTATGCCACTCGTTCTGCTCCAATACACCAATCTATATTTATGCATCATCCTTTCAGTAATTAAAATATTGTACTTCCCCACTCCTGGGTAATATCTATTCAGGCCGCTGCTAGTGCCACATCCACAAAAAACCTTTTGGTATTTTGTAATCTCCATGCCATCCAAATGCCCAGTTAGCTGCAGTTCTGGTAATCAAACCATTACGCCGACATAGTTCGTACACAGCTGTAATCTTAGCAATAACTACATTCACTTAGGTGGACAAACTATAGAAATAACAAACCAAGTGAACTATAATAAGCAAAATGCACATACAGCCAATACATACAAAGTTGGGGAATATGGTAAAAAGGACCAATTATCTGAATAGCCAGGAATAGTGACTTCGCTTTCCCTCCATCGGGATACCCTCCCTTCAAATCTGCATAACATAACAAATTTTAATAAAGTAGTTAGCTTCCTTACTCTGGTGCCCGGTTATTTCCCCTTCTTAGCTTGTCAGTATACCTTCCACCTCCTGGCAGGAACAGAAACAGCTTCTACTACTGGAACTAGACGAGACACCACTGGCTCAAACTAAATACGGAAAAGTGGATCTTCTGATCACTGGGGGAAATTATAAGCCCTGGTACTCTACCTTCTTGCCAGTGGATTTTGCCCGCTACCCATTACCTAACAAAACAGTTTAGGTAGCAAAATTGATGCCCCTCTACAGATGGATCATCAGGTGTCCTCGGTCATCTTCTCTTGTATGCTTCATTTTTAAAGATTTCACCCTGTCCTGTCATTATTACCTACTGAGGGCAGGCTGTCCGGCGTTACGGGTCTTATTGGCACAAGCTTGGACTATTGTAATAGTCTTTATCAGGGCATTGCTACTGAGACTGCTATCCATCCAAAATCCGACAGCTCACGTAGTAGCTGGTGCAACTTGCTTAAGCCATTCTAAGCCTATTTTTAACTCCCTCCATTGGCGCGGTATTCCTCATCATACATCTTCGAGGTGCTTTATATTGTCTACCGCTTCCCCTATGGTAGAACTCCACAATACATCACTAGAAGACAAAAATAGATACATTCCAACTAGATGGCTTCATTCTGCCTCTGCTCTCCGTCTGTGCATGGTCCGATTTCACAAACCTCACCCTGGTGAGGATGAGCTTGCTCCGTTCAAGACGAACTTATTTGGAGTTCTTTAGCCCTTGATTTCAAATTCACTTCTAATCACCTTGCTGTTAGGAAAGCCAAAAAAATAGATTTTTCACTTAAATTAGCTCTTGCTTCTTAGTCAGCAATGAGCGCAAAAAATACCTTTAAGATATCGAAGGCCACTGAGAGAGGAGCTGCTCTGAGCTAGTAGGTAAGGCAATTGGAGGGCTTTTCAAAGAATACCTATTTTGTGCTTAACTTTCAAATGGCCCCATCAGCTGGACAAAGTTAACATTCTTTAAACCACCACACTGATGTTTAGTGCATTAGTGGGATGTTCTGGCTGCAAGTGAAGGATGGTCCTTTGTGGTCTAGAGAAGCTGGCATAGCTCTGGATAGTCTGACTTTTCTTATCGATGAAAGTATTACCTCATTTCTGCAAAGCTATAGCAGATGTGCCTGGATAGCATTGATAGCCCTTAGCAGGACTATTTGCAAAAATAGTTCTTCTAACTGGAAACCTCTCAGTAGAATCCAGCGTATCCCACCTGTAACTAGTGTCTTTATCCAGACTTAAAAACTGAGGACTGGCCTATATTCTTAGCTTCTCTAGACAAAAATCTGTAATTTCCCCTTTTTTTTATGTCCGCACACAGGCAACGAAAGAAAAGGAGATCAGAACTCAAAGCAGTGTCTCGTTTGCTTTCGTTTGGCTCATGCTTTCCACAAAGCGATTTTGAAAGAGGGGAAGAGGTTCCCAAACATAGTGGTACCCAAAGACTTTCTGAAGAGATATCCCACTGGCTTTATCACACTAGCTCAACTAAGAACAACCGTTGACTAAACCTTTCCATCTCTCATCACACAGCAAGCCTCACCTCAAACACTATGCATACATTACGTGAGCTCATTGATTAAAGACCTCTGTGCAAAAGCCTAACTGCACCGAATAACTACTGGATGCGATAAAGGCAGCGCCTTAGTATTTTTTCCACTGACATATTGACACAGGCCTGCTGAAATGTATACAGGGGAAGGGCTCATGTTATAATTGGTGCTATTTGTTGCACCTGTTAAACTTCGATTCCCTGCATATTCATTTTTTACAGATGTGATAAATAGCAAAATAAAAATGTTTTAAAGTGATAGACGGAATGTATGAATTAATCTCAGCCACTTGTAATTTCACGTGGCCGCATCGCAGTCCATCATTTTTGTGCCCAAGATGCCACCTCAGATTATACCCAATCATGTGCATCAACTTTAATCCTGCTCAAATTGGAGTAGATAGGTCTAGGCAGAGGTGGCATGGTGAGCAAAAAACGAGGACCTGGAATGCGACCTTGAGTAACTACCAATGGCTGGGATTTTTTCAAGCATTCTTTCCATCGCTTTTTGCATTCTTCCCTGTGATAGATAGCACAACACACTCCGGGGCAAACCTAATCAAGGCCAAATAAACAAACTTTCTCAAAACCTAAAGCTGGTTGACAAATATTAGTGAGATAAAATCTGCCACCACTTCAACAGATTCTGTTGTTAAGGGACTTTCAGCCTGATTCATCAAGCTGAAATCGGCTCGCAAAGGGTCAGATTCTGAGAATCTGGCCCTTTGCGAGCGCTATTTTTGCATTTGGGATTCATCATCCCAAATGCAAAAATCGGTAGTTGCTAATTCGCTAAATTGCGAGGAATTACATTTAAGGAATCTCTATTTGAGATTCCTTAAATGCAATTCATCAACCATTTTTAAATTGCTAATTCGCAATTTCGGGCCGCTATTTACCGAGAGGTCAGACCTCTCGGTAAATAGCAAAAACTTAGAAAAATGCTTTTAAAAGCATTTTTCTAAGTTGCATGTTGCGCACACACATGTCCTTTGGACATGTGTGTGTGCAACACCTGTGTGAAATTTCATTTGAGGGGTGCTACAGGGTGTCCTGTGGACACCCCTGGCACCCTTCAAATCGCAATCTTATTTGCGATTAGCTAATTGCTAATCGCAAATAAGGAATACTCCCCATTCATTCCTATGGGCCTTTTGGCCCATAGGAATGAATGGCGAGTTATTCCTTATTTGCGATTAGCAATTAGCTAATCGCAAATAAGGAATTGTAAGGAATCGCATTTTTATTGCATATTCCTACTTGAATCCCGTTTTGCGAGTCCTTAATAGCGATTCGCTATGAATCGCTATTAGGGCCTCGCAAAACGGGAGCATGATGAATCAGGCGGAAGGTACCGTTATTCGTTTCTGCGAAAAGGATTATTCATTTCTGCATGCTTGATCCTCTTAACACAAGTTATATATAAAGGCGGACCATGTTTTTTATTTATCTTTAACATGAATTTTGAGAGACTTGCTGAGTCTTATGTTGCCTTTTAATTTGTTTTTTTATATTTGCAAAACCAGAGATCTGTTTTTTTCCAACATAGTTTTTAATGTGGTTCCTGTACGTGATACAAAAAGGCTGAGTTATTATTTGACTTTCACATTCCATTTTGTTTGAACTATCATGTGTTGTGAGACTTTTTTGGCAGTTGTGATTGCCTTATTGATGTTTCAAAGTAATTTATTGATCATTAAAAGCAGATTCAGTTTCTATTATGTTTGTTCTCGTGCGGGCTTTGAGGATAGTTTGGGTGTTAACCAAAGTGAGAGGTGAAACAACTAAACTAGTCTTCTTGACCAATACTCATTGTCCCATATCAACCCTCTATATTAACAAAGGCAGCTCCTGTGAGTATATAACAGAGTGCTTGTTTGTACAGTTAGTTGATTCACAATTGCTTTATTAACCTTCTTGCTTTCTCAAATTTGCTTGAAAATGCACAATTTGTCCTTTCTTTTTTCAAAATTTTCTCCATGGGAGGAAGACCCCCCAAACCCCTGAAGGTTGTTCAGGTTTGCTCGCTCGCTGCAGTGCAGTACCACAATAATTTTACACCACACCACTTTCAAATGTCACCAGCCGCCCCTGCATAAAGGAATCCAACGTCATTATAAGGAGGGTACTCACACTTACAAGACTGGAACACTAGTTAGCTAAACAAGACGTTTAAAGGCAACTCAGCGGAATAAACAAATCAGGAACTGCAGTGCACAAATATAATTAAAGGGGTCATTTGCAATTTTGAGGCAGAGGAGGAGAACTGCTGTAAATTGGTCTTTCTTCTTCACTAACAAACTTGTTGTTGCCCCGCCCCGTTTAGAGGTGGGGGATCACAAGTCAGACCGCTGGTGGAACCACTTCAATGGATACAGTCGAAGGCAGACTCATTCACGAGGAGACCACATCTATGTAGATCTTCCTGGCCCATATTTCCACAGTCCCAAGCCAAGGCGCACTCACACAGTGAGAAAAGGTTTAAAAAACTCCCGGTATATGAGGACCATTGGTATTTTGTTTTTTTACAATCAACCCCCATTTCTAGAAAACTGAAGGATGAGCTGACGGTACCAACACGGCAGCCCACTCTGAATTCTGCTTTAACATAAGTGCATTTACTGTACAGGTTTATGAAATTCCCGCTAAGAGATCCATGCAAGCAGGCGCAAATCACTCGATTGAGCGGATGTTTCTCTGCTTGGGCTTGGGGCACCAACTTGTTGGGTTGGCTGCTCACCAAAAATGAAATTACCCTCTAAGCAGGGCTCACGTCTCCCTCGTGAAAAAAACAGCTATAAATGTCCGAACTTAGATGAACTAATTATTGGTGAAAGAGGCTCGATCACCCTGCCCTTGACATGGATACACCCCTTGGGAAAATCGTGTCCCTGATAAAAAAAAGTTAACAATCTTGGAATCTATTTGACTCAGAGATTTACCTCTTTTAAGAGATGAGCTGGAGCACACAAGGGATGGAAAAATCTTCCTAAACCCAGGAAGAAACTCCCATCTGTTTTAGGCATGCTGGGTGGAGTGAGGGGTGTCTATGGAGGCGTCTGAGGTCCAAAGGTCAATAGGTGACAAGTAGCAATGACCTCCTAGCTCCCTGGGGTGCAGATGGACAGGCACAGGGAGCTCGAAGCTAGGGAGCAGGTCAGCAGGCAGGGTGACAGCAGAAGTGTGGGCCTGCTCTAGTCATAGCGCCTGCTCAAGCACTGGGGCAGTGTGCGAGTGTGAGAGGGAGTGATAACCAGTGTGAGCAGGATAGTTCTGTGAAGCCCCCGAGTGACTCGATGGCTAGGAGTTGGGAGGGGCACCCTATGCGGAGAGGAGCGGGTGCATGAGTCTGCCTGACTCCATGCTCAGGGAGACATATGGCTGGGTCCACAATCTGGGTGCAGGCTGGGGGCCACGAGGGGGCACTTGTCCCTGGCACCCTTGCTGCTGAATGGTCTGCGTGCACGCGGTGCTCCGATAGCAGGTGTTGGGTAGGAGATGCGCAGCACGAGCAATCAGGAACAGAGCGGGCAGAGTCAGAGTACAGCCTCACCCATGGGCAGAAGATGGGGGCACTCTGGGATGAACTGGCAGCGGGAAGATGGTGGTGAAGCAGGAGAGCTCACAGCCCACTTGCTCTGCATCTCACCAGGAGAGACAGGCTCTAGGGCACATGAGAATGAGCACCAGTCAATTTGTTCATGTCTTTCACCTAAAAGACTCTATATGACTATTTACATCCAAATACCCATGCTGCACAAGGACATATCTAAATGAGTGAACTGTAAAAAAGGCAGAAAATACAACTGGGTACAGCAGGCAGCATTAAACAGCATCCTAGGTGCAGAGGAGGTGCATAGTGATGGCTGAAAGAATGTACGTTAAGCCTTACCTACTTACTACACTCTGGGTGAGGATGTGGTCACAGTGCTTATCAGACTTCACGGGTTCAGCAAGCTGCCCTGCACCTGAATTTGAGGCCGCCCACATCCTGCTGCCAGATGAGTCATTCACTCCGCTGGTCTCCGTGTGGTGAGGACTGCCCCGACTGCCTCTGGACGGTTACAGCACTGTGCAATTATTCTTGCACACTTCTTATTTCCCTTACCTGGGATTAGGATTTAAAAAACTGGGAGTTATGTATTCCCGCTCGTCCACTGCTTCCACTCCAAGGCACTAAACATAATTTTTAATATAATATCTTGAAAAAAGGAAGCATCTTTTATATTGTTTTTTGATGGCTTACTTATCTAGACAGACATTATAGTGAATATCCGTTTGCCCTGAAGAAGTCCTTCTGATAAGGATGAAACGCGTCGGCTGTATCTCAATCATCCTGACTATGTTTTAAAGACTCCATTGAATAAAGGAAGACATTTTTGGAAGAATATTTTGTGAACATGCATTTTATATAATCCGTTGTCCAATTCGTTATGTGGTGCATCTGTACTAATGAGTAAAAATTGTTACAATCCTGTATGGGGATTACACTGTGACAGTGGGTGTTTTTCAGTGTGCACACTCATTGTCTGGGTAATTTCACACCACTTATACATAGATTAGGGATAGCAGGTTAGGTGCAGAGGCCTATGGGGTTCCATTGTTCAGCCTATTTCTTTTCTTACAGTACTCACCAGACTTCAAGGGTTCAGCAAGTTGGCCTGGACCTGAACTTGAGGCCACCTACATCCTGCTGCCAGATGAGTCATTCATAGTGCTACTTTGCAAGCACACGAGTTCTAGCCACAGACAGTGGTGACTCTTCCGGCACATGGCGGTGTGGGGCCTTGAGCACAGCACGGGCCACCAGGCTGTACTAATGAGTAAAAATTGTTACATTCCTGAATGGGGATTACACTGTGACAGTGGGTGTTTTTCAGTGTGCACACTCATTGTCTGGGTAATTCCACATCACTTATACATAGATTAGCAGGTTAGGTGCAGAGGCTTATGGGGTTCCACTGTTCAGCCTATTTCTTTTCTTACAGTGCTCAACAGACTTCAAGGGTTCAGCAAGTTGCCCTGGACCTGAACTTGAGGCCACCCACATCCTACTGCCAGATGAGTCATTCATAGTGCTACTTTGCAAGCACACGAGTTCTAGCCACAGACAGTGGTGACTCTTCCGGCACATGGCGGTGTGGGGCCTTGAGCACAGCACGGGCCACCAGGCTGAGGTGCACTTCTTAAAGAGAGGGAGAAAGAGACTATAGCAACCGCCGGGTGCTGCAACTCTCTGAGATCTGAAGATGGACTACATGGTGACTAGTCAACAATGGAAACTGTATACGAAATGAAGTGTGCCGAGCCAAAGCATGATGGACACAAATCCTGAAGGGGGCACCCCCAAAAAAGCTAATGGGTGAAGGGGGCTTAATAAGCCCCTCTCTTTATATTATTTGGTATTATTTGGTATATGGTGTTTTGACATGACCTTTGGCAAACAGCAAAAGCTCTCTGTAGCCGGACTTAAAAAGTTATGCAATCATACAGGATTGCAGGGGTAATGGAATGTGTATGAGGATTGAGTGTCTTGCAACAACTTATTTTACCAAAAGGTCAAATACATCTTCTTGCTGGTACTCAAAGGGATTAATATCTGATTTGTGAAGGGTCTACATGGAAATAGGTTCATGCTATTTGTAAACAATCCTTTGAAGCTTTCTACTTTTGAATGTTTACCAAATCTTAAACATATTACTGTATAATACATTCCAAGTTATTAAGGAAACTTTATATAGATAGAAACACAATTCTCTCAATCTGTTTTCTTATTCTGAGTTACTTTCCATTCCAGAAAACTGTTCCATGACGCCCAGCTCCATATGGAAACTAAACTTCACAGAGCTGGGTAGGATTCCAAACTTTAAGCATCGTAGTTAACTTATCAGCCACAGTTACCAAGGGTCATAGCCGTACAAAAAGGTACTCTGGAACCCTTCTTCGAACACGGGAACGCTAAATGCGTGGATGTAAAGTAAACTGAAGAAAGAAGCATTCACTGTCTGGTCTGAATTCATCATTCAGTTGTGTGGAGGACCAGTCCTTACCCGATCCAGAAAGCACTGCATGAACCACTTAGTGGTGTAAATCCCCGTGGACATCTGTTCTTTGTCCTAAGGGGAGAGATAAAAGGAACAGTCACTTCACTGGTCAGAGAGACATAAAAACATCACAGGTCCAAAGTCAATCTTCCCTGCACCAGGCTTATACAAGAGGGAGACTGACTGCAGCAGGAGAGTACATTGATCAACAAAGATTCACAACCTGTATCTATGCTGCCAGCACCTTCCTGAAATAGGTCTCTGCAGGCTCTTGCACCCCGGTATTGATTGGACACTCATGTCATGAGCATTGGTCAGACAAATGTACTGTACCCTGAAACTTGTTTGGTAATGAAACAACATCAAGTACAATTACTAGAGTGGTCATAGAAATGATGTGCTGCTTCCTCACTCTGTTACAGAGGTAAAGAATAGGTAGTTTCTGTTAAAACTTTTTACGTGTACTTAAGTATTTCTGTGAGTGAGATGACTACAACTTCCCTCAAGACAGCAGACAACAGTGCCATGATCTTGGTGAAGAAGATTAATGCCTGTTGGGGGGGTTTATAAAAAGAAGTCAGGCCCGACTAAAGTCAACCTGTGGAGGAAATACTTTTGTTTAGTGTTCACCTCAAAAATATACAACCATGCTTCTTTTATTCTTACCATGTGCTTCTTCAGCTTTGGAAAAAGTTTGCTCAAGATCTGCTCGTGATGCGCTTGGAACCGTTGCAGCTTGGGGAAGCCAGGAATGAAAAAGCCTTCCAAAGACAGTAAGAGAAAGAGTAAATTAACCTTCAGAGCCACATTTTCAATGCAGGTAGATTGGGCACATTACGTGTCTACCAATGTCTATAAGAATAAAAGAATTTCCTACTAAAACTAAAAGAAGCAGAACAATGGCACAGTTCATCAGCTGCTTCTTGGCTCTGTACATACCTTGTGACCACCGTCTAAAATTGGGAAGTATCTTCTTCTCAGATCCCTGACATTTTTTGGGTGCTCATTTTTCTATTCAGTCATTTGCATGTGCCTTATTTATTGTAATTATCCCCGTCGACAATTTGTCTGATTTATTTTGGTAATCTAATCCCCATTTTCCCTTTCTGCAATCACCATCAAACCAATAAAAGTCCAAGTACTCTGGAAGTCTCATTTTGTCTAGCTGCTTAGCTGACAAAATATGAAAAAGCCTATGTCGGGTCGCTCCTCAGCTTTCTTAAGCACTGTTTGTTTAAAACAACCAAATTCAATGTTTTCCTTATTCATGTACGCTCTTGGTAATACTACCCCACATCACCCATGTGGAGAGAACCGCTCTAGCAGCCAGATGTCTTATTGGGGCACAATGTATTATTCAAAGCACAATATTTTCTTCAATTATGGCCAGAAATACAATTTACACTCAATTCTTTGTTGATAAGTTCTAGGTTTGTTTTCTCGGTGACAGGAATCCACATGCAGCAGACCTTTGCCCCAACCCTTTCATATTAAACTTAGGGATGGGAGGCCCCCTGAGAGAAGACCCATCAGCCACCAATGAATAGGATGAAAGCAGGTGGATGGGGTCTTCTGAACACACTGTCTCCCGCAGCCACACTCCAGATTAGGTGCAAGTGGTCTTTTGACTGAAGAATGCCCCCCTTGTCACTCATGAACAGGAGTAAGGTACCTTGAGGCATATTGTCACCCCCAACCCCCCAGCCAACTCACTACCAGTGGCAGGAAGTCCCTGGGCATACCCCCTACACTCAGTCACCCCTCCAGGTCTAGGGGCAGATTGTCTCAGAACTGATTGTGTGCCGCCGACCTACTCCCATTAAAAGGTAGAGCATGGCATCGTTTGCCGAGGGACCCTCTGACCAGGTGTAGACGTGCTCTGGGTATGCTACATACCACTCGAAATATCCCATGATCAGTAGTAGATGGCTCTGTACATGGCATATCTGTGTTAGTCTGCTTCATGACCAGAGACAGGTGATGTATGGCCGGGCCATCTGCCACTCTGTCACCCAGTGATCTGGGCAGGTGATGTGTAGAGAGACCGCTTGACACCAGATTCATCACAGCCATTGGCAAGCACCCTCTGACCATTCATCCTGCCCCCGCCCCCTGCCACACCCTTACCAGGGACCTGTAGCCTCTGGGCATGATGCATGTCACCCTGCCAACCAAAGACGTGTGTCTGAGAGGGGCAGGTTCTAAAATATTTGATTCAGGGGGATAAGCATAAAATAGTAGGAAGACTGCAGTAGAAATGAGAACATACCCGAATTTTACCTTTTGCATATATGCGTAAACTGAATTTAGAGCACAGAGTTGCATAGACTTGGGTTGGGGTTTTTAGTAAACAATTAAAGTAATTTAGTGACAATTCCGAATCCTAGGCAACATCCTAAGGAAAGTTACTGCAACAATTCGAGAATCTGTCACTGTAATGATCCACAAGAGTGCAGTGAGCTCCATTTTATGCTTCTGTTCATGAAAAGCCATTTCTTTTTCCATATGTTTTAGGAGATGGACACATAAAAGAATCGCCTTTCAGAATGCTGGGAAGGCTTAGGCCAGGACACATGAACTGCTGGAACAAGAAGCTGTCTCTGGAACAGCACTGTGTTGTGAAATACAGAGTCCCCCATTTGCCTGCAGAACCTTACCATGCATCGCATGTCTCTGATTGGTCAGCAGCTGAGACAGTGCCCAGAAAGCATCCTCTTCGTTCAAATACATCAGCAAGATGGCAGCGATCTGGCTCATTCCTTGGCAGTAGCTCACTTCCTGGAAACAAGAAAGAAAGAGTAACCAGATTGAGAAGTCACTGAAGAGACACACAATTCACTTGTAAAATTTCTTCTTGGAGTACTGAGAGGAAGCATCATGAAATGATGAGGACTCGCAACTCTGCGTCCACACACCTGTAGGTAATCATCTGCCTTGGGTCTATTCTATCCTGGTAAAGCAATGTGAAAGTGCTTAGGGCAATAAAAAGGGAGAGGCCCTAAGTGCTGTCTGCATCTGAAATCGGCTGTGAAGAGAACCAGGATGTCCAAGTAAAACCATAGAACTGATTCTTGATTGTGTGCAGTTGAAATTCTGACTTAGTGCATCTGCGTATAGATTTTTGGTTTTGTATCAATGTAAATCCAGTCAGTTCCTTGAATAATGACAAAGGCTGCTCTCAATCTTTTGAGCCAGTGTTCATACTACATAATTAACAAACTGTACTGGCCCCTGTCTCATTTGAGGAAGCCAAATCATTCTACCTATAGATGGATGCTGACATGGAAATGTTTAGTATCTAAAATAACATCATTAGCAAACCGTAACAAAAAGAAGAAGAAAAAGGTACAGAAAACTCAATTCTGATCAGTGGCATTGGAGTAAGATTACTCATTTAGAAAAATACATAGATTTAACGAGAAAAAATTCGGAGTATCATTGAGACCTACTCATTCCAATGGACTCGCTATCTCATAAAATCACTATGGGGCAGATGTACGAAAAGTTTATGTATTCGCAAATGGTGCAAATCGCTATTTTGGCTCTTTTGAGAATGCAAAATCCCAATTCCTTATGTATGAAATCCAATTTGATCATTCTTATTCACAAGTTCATATTTTTGGTAATCGTCATTTTAGTATTTCCAAATAAGGAATCGCAAATAGGAATTTCCAAATTGCAATTTGCAATTTGTATGTATGAAGCATTTCCTTATTGCGACCATTCGAAAAATGCAGTTTTAGGAAATGCAATTACCACCAATTCGAATTAGGTGCTAATCAGCACCTACATACACTGGCCGAAAATACATTACACCCTTTCACAACGGTGGGATTACATATTCTGGTGAGCATGAGAATTTTGGCTGATATGCAGAGAAGTAGACAAGAGAGATTTTTTGGGTTAAAATACCCCTTTTTGGTCAAACTGAATGAAAGTACCAAGGAGCTCACTACCGTTTTCCTCGCATTATCTGGAAGAAATGGTAAGATTTTTTTTAGGAGTCTGAGTTTGTGGAAGGCAGAAGATGCTATCTGATTGGCATGGTTAGCAAAATTCAGCTTTTCGTCGAAGATTATCCCTAAATTCCTAACCTTATGAACAGGGGTTGGTAGGGCTCCAAGTAATGGGGGCCACCAGAAGGAAGACCACAAGGGAGATAACTTTCCAAAGATAATTACCTCAGTCTTCTCTGAGTTGAGTCTTAAGCAGTTTCCTGCCATCCACTCCTTGATTGCCAACATGCCTTCCTGAAACCGAGCCGCCACCTCTTCTCTATCGTTCTTGATGGCAAGCACCAACTGGGTGTCGTCGGCATATGTGGTAAGGCTCATCCGGTAGTTTTTGATAACCCTAGCTAAGTCCGACACATAGATATTAAAAAGTGTCGGACTTAGGGATGAGCCTTGAGGAACACCACAAGGTAGGGCAAGATCAGCAGATTTAAAAGATCCCAGTGTTACTGCCTGCGTTCTGCCCGACAAAAAAGAGGCAAGCAGGGCCCTAGCCATAGAATGTATGCCCAATTCTTCGACACGGTCAATCAAGATGGAGTGATTGACCATGTTGAAGGCCGCAGACAAATCCAATAGGACCAGCACCGCTGTACCCCCTTGGTCCCTGATGATCCTGATGTCATCAGAGGCATTGATAAGTGCGGTCTCGGTCCCATGCATTTTGCGAAACCCAAATTGAGAGTCGTCAAGCAGAGTGTTTTGCTGTTCATTGCTTTCTTGGCTACTTTAGCTAAGAACGGCAAGCTAGCGATGGGTCTATAGTTTTTCAGCGTAGTTTTTTCTAGACCTGATTTTTTAGGGAGAGGTTTCAGTAGGGTATTCTTTAACCTATCCGGAAAGACCCCTGATTTGAACATCCCATTGCAGACTCGTGTTATGACTTCACCAATAAGATCAATTACTGGGGGAAAGATTTTAGGGGGGCAGGGGTCTAGGGCTGAGCCCGTTTTTATAAGCCTGATGATATCAGCTGTCTGCTCCTCCTTTATCTCTTTGAATTGGGCAAGTGAGCACTCAAGGGGTTTGCAAGAGGAAGTGGATTTTAGTTTAATAGGGATTTTCGTTACTGAAAACTCAGAGTAAATATCATTTACTTTAGAAAAGAAAAAGTTTGCCAGTGCATCACAAACTTCCTGCGAAAGAGGAGGACCCAGGTCTGCAGATTTCCCAGCCAATGATTTTACCACCTCTTATAGTTGTCTACTTGAGTTTTTAGAATTTTCGATTTGTTCCTCAAAATAATTCTTTTTTGCCTCCTGAATCATTTTTTTATAGACAGTTAGTGTTTCTTTGTATGTAGATTTATTTTTACTGTCATAGGTCTTTCGCCAATTTCTTTCATGGTTCCTACAGACCTGTTTTTGCTTTCCTAGGGCTTCTGAGAACCACGGGCCCGAGGGCACTTTCCTGATTTTTTAAATGGATTTAAGCGGCAAATGTGCCTCCACCGCATCAATCAATCAATCAATCAATCATCGTATTTATATAGCGCACTACTTACCCAGAGGGTCTCAAGGCGCTGGAGGGGGGATCCGCTACTGCTCGAACAGCCAGGTCTTGAATTGCTTCCTGAAGGCGAGGTGGTCCTGGGTCAGGCGGAGGTGGGTGGGGAGGGAGTTCCATGTCTTGGCGGCGAGGTAGGAGAAGGATCGTCCCCCTGTGGTGGCTCTGAGGATGCGGGGGACGGCGGCGAGGGGGTGGCTGGTCGAGCGAAGCTGGCGTTTGGGCGCGTAGAAGTTGAGGCGGCTGTTGAGGTATCCTGGGCCTTGGCTGTGTAGGGCTTTGTGTGCGTGGGTGAGGAGACGGAAGGTGATTCTCTTGTTGACCGGGAGCCAATGCAGATCTCTCAGGTATCCGGAGATGTGGCTGCAACGGAGGATGTCCAGGATGAGTCGTGCTGAGACGTTCTGGATCCGCTGGAGTCTCTTCTGGAGTTTGGCGGTGGTTCCGGCGTAGAGGTGGTTGCCGTAGTCCAGACAGCTGGTGACGAGGGCGTGGGTGACCGTCTTCCTGGTTTCGGTGGGGATCCACCGGAAGATCTTACGTAGCATGCGCAGGATATTGAAGCACGACGAGGAGACGGCGTTGACTTGTCTGGTCATGGAGAGGGAGGAGTCCAGGATGAAGCCCAGGTTGCATGCGTGGTCTGTTGGTTTGGGTGCGCTGCCTAGGGTGGGTGGCCACCAGGAGTCATCCCAGGCGGAGGGTGAGGATCCCAGGATGAGGACTTCCGTCTTGTCCGAGTTCAGTTTCAGGCGGCTGTTCTTTATCCATTCGGCTACCTCTTTCATCCCTTCGTGAAGGTTGGCTCTGGCGGTGGCGGGGTCGTTGGTAAGGGAGAGGATCAGCTGGGTGTCGTCGGCGTAGGAGATGATGTTGAGGTTGTGCTGGCGTGCGATGTCTGCGAGGGGGCTCATGTAGATGTTGAAGAGGGTTGGACTGAGCGAGGAGCCTTGAGGGACGCCGCAGATGACTTCGGTGGCTTCAGATCTGAACGGGGGAGGCGGACTCTCTGTGTCCTACCGGCGAGGAAGGAGATGATCCACTCCAGTGCCTTCTCCTGGACTCCGACGTTGCTGAGGCGTTGTACTAGGGTACGATGGCAGACAGTGTCGAAGGCCGCGGAGAGGTCGAGGAGGATGAGGGCCGCTGTTTCTCCGTTGTTGAGCAGCGCTCGGATGTCATCTGTGACTGTGATCAGGGCGGTCTCAGTGCTGTGGTTGGCCTGGAAGCCATACTGCGAGGGGTCGAGGGAGCCATTCGTCTCGAGGAAGGTGGCCAGCTGCTTGTTGACGGTCTTTTTGATGACTTTTGCAGGAAACGGGAGCAGCGAGATGGGGCGGTAGTTCTTGAGGTCGGTGGGGTCAGCCGATGGCTTCTTGAGTAGAGCGCTGAGTTCGGCGTGCTTCCAGATCTCCGGGAAGGTAGCGGTGTCGAAGGAGGTGTTGATGATGTCCCGCAGGTGGGGTGCGATGATAGCGTCGGCCTTGTTGAAGACGTGGTGAGGGCAGGGGTCGGTTGGAGATCCGGAGTGGATGGTGTTCATCGTGTGGACGGTGTCTTCAGTGCTGATCGGAGTCCAGGCGCGGAGGGTGGTGGTGGGGGGCGGTGGTTCGGTCGTGGTGCTCGTCGGTAGAGTGCCGAAGCTGTTGTGTATGTCCGCGATCTTGTTGTGGAAGTAGGAGGCGAGGGAGTTGCAGAGGTCTTGCGAAGGGGTGATGTCGTTATTTCCGGCGTTGGGGTTGGAGAGCTCTTTGACGATGTTGAAGAGTTCTTTGCTGTTGTGTGCGTTGTTGTCCAGTCGTTCCTTGAATGCAGTTTTCTTGGTGGCGCGGATGAGTTGGTGGTGTTTCCGGGTGGCGAGCTTGAGGGCAGACATGTTGTCCGGTGTTGGGTCTCTGCGCCAGGTTCTCTCGAGGGCTCGGCAGTTCTTCTTGGAGCTCTTGAGTTCGTCAGTGAACCATGGGGCTTTCTTGCTGCCGGGTCTGCTGGGCGGGGTCCTCAGGGGGGCGAGCTCATCTGCGCAGTCGTTGATCCACTTCGTGAGGTTGGTGGCCGCCTGGCTAGGGTTCGTTGTGCTGGTGGGAGGGTTCGTGCTCAGGGAGGATGCGAGCTGGTCGGCTGTGATCTTGTTCCAGTTCCTGCGTGCAGCCTGTTGCTGGTGGTGGTGGAACGTGGTCCTTGCGAAGCTGAAGTGGACGCAGCTGTGGTCCGTCCAGTGGAGTCCGGTGGCGTGGCTAAAGGCGATGTCCTTGCTGGATGAGAAGACGGGGTCGAGTGTGTGTCTGGCGTAGTGGGTGGGGGTGGTCACCAGTTGCTTGAGTCCCAGGTTGGCGAGGTTGTCCAGCAGGGTGGTGGTGTTATGGTCGTTGTTGTTCTCCAGGTGGAAGTTGAGGTCCCCGAGGAGGATGTAGTCCGCGGAGCAGAGGGCGTGCGGGCTGATGAAGTCGGCGATGTCTTCGCTGAATTGTGAGCGTTGTCCAGGGGGTCTGTAGATGAGGGTGCCTCTGAGGGTGGTCTTGGGGTTGATGTGGACTTGGAAGTGCAGGTGCTCGGCGGTAGCGAGGGTGTCATCGGTGTTGGTCGTGATGCAGATGGTGTTCCTGTGGACGATGGCGATGCCTCCTCTGGTGTGGTTGATGCGGTCCCTTCGGATGATCTTATAGCCGTCTGGGATGGCGATGGCGATGTCAGGCGCGGAGGAGGCGTTCATCCAGGTTTCCGTGAAGAAGGCGACGTCTGGGGCTGTGGTGTCGAGCAGGTTCCAGATCTCGATGGCATGCCTGTGGACGGAGCGGGTGTTGAGCAGGATGCATCTCAGGTGGCTGCTGCTATTGCTCGTCGGGGTCTTGGGCACTGCTGGAGTGGTGCAGGCCCGGATGCAGGTGAACTTGCAGGCGTTGCAGCAGAAGGGTCCGTGGGTGCGTCTCGGGGTGGCTCGGTAGCAACCCAGGGATCGTCCGGCGTTGAGTGCGTTGAGGGTGGCGGTGTCGTACGTCCGGCGGGTGGGCAGGGGACAGCGGGGGCCAGGGGTCCTGGCGCTGGGCGCGGTCCAGTCGCGGACAGGCGCAGACGGGCTTACCTTTGGCGCACAATCAGCGCGCCCGCTGCGCGTGACCGCTGCGCGTTCGCACGGTCGCCATATATGGCGAAGTGCGAGGGAGGGTGAAGCAGCTGGGAGGCGGGAGCGGGGAGGGCGCATTGCCCAACCAGGTGAAAAACTGATTCACCGCTGTGTTAGGGTCATCCGAAATAACGGGACAGGATTTAGTCAGCAACTTTCTAAAGATCTCATAATCAATATCCTTCCAGACTCTAAATATTTCCTGAGTTGGAAGGGCCCTTTTAGGAATAGGAGCCTGATTGATAGGAATATGGCACAGAATAGCATAATGATCAAACCAAGTGAGGGGCAGTACATCACGTATTACTAACTCATTGATGTTAGAGAAAATGCCGTCTAATGTGTGTCCGGCCTCATGTGTGGGTACATTTATAAACTGAGTTAGTCCCAACGTTTCACAGTCGGCCAATAGGGATACAGTTTCAGAGTCTTCCGTTTTGTCTAAATGGGCGTTTAAATCTCCCAAGGCTATGAAGGTGTCGTCAATTGCCAATGGTTCCATAAATGACAAAGGAGGACAGAAATTCAGATCGTGAACCCGTGGGTCTATAAATGAGTACTCCTTTAAGATTGTATGAAGGAGTAAGCTTGATGGCAAAATGTAAAGCTTCACATGTTGATGAAGGTATAGGAAATATTCTGACCGGAAAGGTAGTCCGGGAAATAATTGCCAGACCCCCTCCTTTTTTCCCCTGTCTGTCTAACCGGTGTACAGTGAAGCCATACGGCACTGCTACCAGTAAATCAGTGTCAGACGCTTCATCCATCCACGTCTCTGTGATGAAAAGGATATCTATTTTTCTATCCAGAATTAAGTCGGCGATCTCCTGCCTATGACTGGCCAGAGAGCGAGCATTAATGAGTGATATTATGATGATCTCAGGTTTAGTGATATGAGCATCTGAGAGGTTGGCTTTAGAGTTAATCAACGGAATAGCAGACTTACAGTTCGAACAACAGATGGTGGTAGATTCAATAATAGTTTCAGGGTTTTAGATATTTAATGCTTGTTTTTACATAGATGAAGGATGAGATTGAGCGTGGCACTCTGTGAAATCAATTATTTTACAAGTGTTACTAAGGGATTTCTGCACAGATCTCTCACTAAGGAGCCTGGCTGCTTCCTGTCCTATTCATTTGATTTTTATTCCTCTTATGAATTTTGGCAGAAATGTGCTTAGTTTACATTGAAGTGCGGCTTTGTT
Source organism: Lissotriton vulgaris (assembly GCF_964263255.1). Lineage (NCBI taxonomy): Eukaryota > Metazoa > Chordata > Amphibia > Caudata > Salamandridae > Lissotriton > Lissotriton vulgaris. The sequence continues at coordinate 1,758,824,620 of NC_141687.1, forward strand.
AATAAAACCTTGTTTCAAAATCTTTCTTTGTTGAGATTCCTTGCTATTAGATGGAGTGTCGAACAGCCCTCCCTATCAAAATTAACAACTCTGTCTTACCTTGCTGCCAGACATTGGTTGTAGTACAATACATCATACGAGCTGTGAACCTAACTCCTCACAGAACAATGAAGAGCTTACCGTGTTGTAGACAGAGTAGGCAGAAAGGACGTCAAATAATGCCTGTTGCCTGGGAGAACAGAAAAAACTGTTACATTTGGTAAGATGGACAACACTCATAACATGCAAAGAACATATGTACAAATACATAGTGTACTATTTTTACTGAGTCAGTGGCAGTAAGGCTTTTTAGAGAGATATTCATGGATAATTTTATTACTTGGATTCCTCTATTCATAACAGTACAAAAGCCACCAAATTATTTTTGATACGGATAACTAGTAATTACAAAAATTTTAATATTGCCACTTTTATCAATATCTATAATATTACATACAAATATTGGGCCTGATTTGCAAAGATTGTTCTTGGCCTTTCTCTTGTAGTACTCCTGAATGCTAGGAATAAGCTAGGTCATGTCACACCTACTCCAACACCAAACTTTGTGAATCAGGCTCATATTATCCACATCATAAAATGAATGTGGGGCAGACATCCTGCTTCTTAGCTTGGCATATTAGGGTTGACTTTCCATGTTTTCAGTGTACCAGCACTGATCACAAAGTGGCTGAGAAACAGGTTATACTCACCAGGGCTGCCTTTAATAATGCAGGGACACAAAGCTCACCTACAGACACATAAAAGCAACCATTTTTCTTTGAAAACGGCTTGCATAGATACTGTGTCAAGTTCAACACTACTAAACAATCGTATATCTGGCACTCGTTCAAGACTCACCACTGTTCGCTTTTAGTACAAACGTGACCCATTCATATTCCAACCCCAGCTACAAGCTCTAGACTATATTCCGTTACATAAGACCAAACTCTATTCTCCACTTCCCAGCCAAGGTCATCGAGAAGGCCAACAAAGCCAACATCTTGGACCTCTCCCAATCTGGCTCCTGAAGCAACCACAGCACTGAGACCGCGTTTCTCCCAGTCACTGACGACATCTACGCCCTTCTTGACCGAGGCGAAACTGCCACCCTCATCCTCCTGGAACTCTTAGCTGCCTTCGATACCATCTCCCACCACACCCAATGTACATGACTCCACAACGCCGGTATCCGCAACAAAGCCCTGGAATGGATATTCTCCTTCCTCACCGGCTGAACACAGAGAGTCAGACTACCTCTGTTCCTCTCGGAACCCACAGAGATCAGCTGTGGAGTACCTCCGGGCTCCTCCCTGAGCCCCTTGCTTTTCAACATCTGCATGGCCCCACTCGCAGCTATAGTAAGGAATCATGGACTCAACATCGTCTCCTACGCCGAACGCACCCTGCTGATTCGCTCCCTCACCAACGAACCCAAAGTCGCCAAGAACAACTTTCATGATGGGATAAAGGCTGTCACTGCCTGGATGTGGAATAGCTGCATCAAGCTCAACTCAGAGAAGACATAAGTCCTCCTCATGGGCTCCACCTCCTTCACCTGGGATGACTGCTGGTGGCCTGCAGCACATGGAACTCCCCCCACACCGTCAGACCATGCGCGGAAACTCAGCATCATCCTGGACTCCTTGCTCACTAGATCAATGCCGTCTCATCATCCTACTTCCATACACTATGCCTACTCCAAAAGATCTTCAACTGGATCCCCACTGAGTCAAGAAAGACGGTCACCAACGCACTCGTCAGCAGCAGATTTGACTACGGCAATGCACTCTATGCCGGCATCACCCAGAAACTCCTCAAGAAATTGCAGAACATCCAGAACGCCTCTGTCAGACTCATCCTCAACATCCACACTGCAGCCACATCTCGAGCCAGCTAAGAGACCTCCACTGGCTCTACTTCAACAATAGAATCACCTTGAAGCTCCTCACAAAAGCCTACAAAGCCCTAGGCAATGCAGGCCCTGCATACCTGAATTACTGGCTCACATTACAAGCGCCCACCAGAGCCCCCCGCTCAGCCCAACTGGCCCTAGCTACCGTCCCGCCTATCCGAAGGAAGATCCTTCTCCTACCTCGCAGGATAGACCTGGAACACCTTGCCCCTCTACCTCATGCAATCTCTGTCACTGCCTCAATTCAGGAAGGACATCAAGACCTGGCTCTCCGACTGAACCACTGAGCCCTAGCAGACCAGCAGCCCCCCCCCCCCCAGTGCCTTGAGACCCTTATAGTTGAGGAGCTGCGCTATACAAACCATTGATTGATAAGGCAGAAGATGCCTCTTTAAGTTAACACACTTTTTGCTAATAATGCTTTACATCGATGATGCGCTGTGTTCACCCTCGAATCCTTCATGAAATCATCTCTTCACACAATGACTCACTATATCCATACACAGGTAAATGCTCTGTCCCGCAATCTTCTGTACAAGGCATGTGTGCTATAAGGGCACAACAAGCAGTGGCAATGCTTGAAAAAAATAAGTCTGGTTTAAAGGAATGTTGTATGGTAATGCAAAGCATTACCAGCAAATAGCACCGAATGAATATTGATTAGTGTGGAAGCAAAGAACTGTAAAATAATGTTGGTAAGTAAGTAAATAAATTAGGTTTATAAAGCGCTCGATTGCTGCAGGGCTAAGGCGCTCCGGAAGTGTGAGGGGAGCTGCTCAATTCGGATGTGAACTTAATTGGGGAGGAAACAGCCAGGTTTTAAGCGTTTTCCTATAAAGCTGCAAAATAGGCTGTAGCCTCATGGCAGCCAGCATCTTGTTCCACAATTTAGCTGCAGAATGGGATAGACTCCTGCGACCCCATCTTGCTCTACGGATATTATGAAATTGTACCAAACCTGCGTTGGTAGATCTGAGGTTTCTCCTGGGTGAGTACCAGAGAAACAATTTCTGCATATCCGGGGCACCTCCTCCATACAATGCTTTATGTACCAGAAAGAGGGCCTTGAATTCCACTCGTTGTTGGGTTGGTAACCATTGTAGTATCCTGATACCGGATGAAGTAGGATGACCTTTAGGAATATTCAATAGTAATCGCGCAGCGGCGTTTTGTAGATATTGTAATTTAGCCATCTTGTCAATGGTCAAAAATAGGGCATTACAGTATACTATTTTGGTAAGGATAAGGGCTACTACCACCGTTTTTCTAAGTTCCTGTGGAATGAAAGGAAAAATCTTGAGTAGGGACTTCAGTAAAAAGAAGCAAGAAGACGTCAGGCTGTTCATCTGGCCAGCGAAATGTAGCTGGTTATCAAGGATCACTCCTAGATTCCTAGCCTTACTTGTTGGGCTGGGAGACTCACCCGCCTCTGTTGGCCAACATGTTTGATTCCACAGGGTTAGTAAATGCCAAACTCCATAACTTCCGTTTTGTCAGTGTTAATTTTAAGAAAGTTGTGATTCATCCAAGCCATAACTTCAGTCAGGCAGTTATGGAAGCTAATGGCTGTCACCTCTGGTGTTTTTGATACCTATACGACAATCTGAGAGTCATTGGGATACGAGACCAGAGTAAAACCATGCTCTCTGATGAGTCTGGCCAGCGGGTAACATAGATGATGAATAGGGTCGGTGATAGAGCCGGTCCCTGTGGTACCTCGCACGGAAGATGGAAAATAACAGATTGTAGATTCTCCCAATGTATCCTCGGCTCTCTACAAGCTAGGAAGGAGGAGAGGAGGGCCAGAGCCATCTGATTAATCCCCAGGGCCTCCAACCGTCGCACTTACACTGCATGATTCACAGAGTCAAATGCTACTGATAGGTCTAGTAGAATAAGGACGGCTGTGCCCCCTCCCTTCATCCACCTGTCTGTGAATCTCCTCTGTGGCCATTATCAAGGCCGACTCCATAGAATGGCGTGGTCAGAAGCCATGCTGGCTAGCATCTAAAAGACTGTAAGAGTCAAGATGTTGAATAAGCCCATTATTTAATGATTTTTCAAGAATTTTAGCTGCTATTGGAAAGCACGATATCGGTCTGTAGTTATTGACCTCAGTTGGTTCAAGGGCAGGCTTTTTCAAGACCGGCCTGATATAGGCTTTCTTCCAGCACTGGGAGAAGGTCCCAGACTTAATTACAACATTTAGAAGAGTAGCTAAATGGTAGCTGATTATTCCCGAGACCAGATGCAGAGAAGGAGGGGGGCAGGGATCATTAGGAGATCCTGACTTAGTTAGTAGAAGGAGATTATTCACATTCTCTTGAGTAAGGGCCCGAAAGATGGTAAGTTGGCCCTGGGTAGAATTCTCCTCGATGGTCAGACAATTAGATTTAGGGGCATCAGGGGGTGTCTTAAGGAAGTCATCATGAATTAATTGCACCTTTGTTTGGAAAAAATTATCCATCTTGCTGCAGAAGGTTTGGTCAAATCTAAACTAATTAGCCTGCTGACGCTTGGAGGGTTTGGACTGATTTAACAAGGTCCTTAGAGGAGTTCCTAGTGGCCCCAATTCTGGTAGTGAAATAGTTCATCTTAGCTTATTTAATGGCCTGCTCGTTTTCTTCTAAGGCTAGGTTATATGCCAGTTTAAGTTCCTTACTATAATCAGCACTCCATAGTCGTTCAACTCTTCTGCATTTGGACTTTGTTTTTAATGTCCTGGCCATACCAGGGTAATGTCGCCTGGTATCTTCTTAATTAATGTTTTTTTCTGGGGCTACCTTATTGACCGCCGAGCTGATCCCTTCCTCAAATCGGTCAACTGCCACATTATTATCTGCGGCATGTGAAGGAGGGCATTTATCAAGAGACTCTTCAAGGTCGTTCTTCTGTATTTTATGCCAGTGTCGAGTCTTTACAAAAAGTGGACTCTTTGAAATGTGGTTGTTGCGCTGTGTTATTTTGATTTTAAAATGTACAGCTTTATGATCAGTCCAGGGTAGTGGGTACATTTTGACCAAAGTGATACCGGGGTTGTTGGTAAATATGCTGTGACCGGCCGAGTGAGTAGATTTCGAAACAGTTTGAGATAGACCGTGTGCTGCCAGATTGTCTGGTAGCCTAGCAGTGTCTGAATTGGTGACACTTAAATAACATTACAATGTTATGTATGTCCCTGAAAGTTCAAGCACAGGCAGCTGGATAAGGAAAACAAAATTGTCAGAGCTTATTACAGCGGGTAATACTAAATACTGTCTGCACTGCATGAAAACCGCAGAAGGGTGGTGCTCTCCGAAGGCGTACAACTATGTTTGACCAAGCCTCTTGCTTTGGAAACATTAATACACTTCTTGAATGGAGGAAACTTTATGATTCTCATGGGTGACTTATGAGGAGTGTAAAATGGGCACTCTAGGACATCTAGCACCTCCATAAGCCATCAGTTAAAGATACGTAGATTTAAATAGGGTGATGAGGTTAAAGAATAGAAAACATGGACGACACACAAGATATACTTATTAGTAACGATGAAGAATTATTAATAACTGGTGAGGGAAAATCAGCCATTTGATTAATGTTAGCTCTGCAGATTTATATTTTTGCCCTACATTGGGCCAATATCTGGATCAACCCAAACAGCAAGCCAATCAGGAGAGACCTAGGTGGACCACATATTCTTTCTGAAGGAACACAGCAAAGAAACAAAAGTCAATTTAAATCTACCCCCTTTCATGCTCAGTTTAGAGCATGCCAGGGTTCAGCATTATCCCCGAGTCTTTTGAAACCACTGGGGGAGTCTATTCTTTTTTATGGACTGAGATACAGCATAAATACCGAGGGTAGCAAACATATCACTAGTTTAAAAGAGACAATTTACCGCCTGATAACCTAAGAGGCTTACTTCCCTAGAAAAGCACCATTGGAGTACTATTCGTTATGCCTTAATTGTTCAGTTTGAAAATCCTAATGGATCAATTTGAAAAGCTGGCAAACACCCCCACCCTCTTGCCTCGATTCCTTGCCACCATGGTCTGGAGATGTTTACTTCTTTACAACACATACAAAGCCAGAGCGTACAAGCACCCTTTGCCATAAAACACCACCTAACATCTCTCTCAAAAACACATTGGGGGGAACAAATTGTAACTAGTTTCAGACAACTATACAGATTGTCTCTGACGCGGTTACTGCTTCCCATACCGCAATACGGTTAGTGAGGCCATACTGCAAAATATTCGCATCTTTCAATGAAACAATCTGCCCTGGGTGATTTCTGATCGCATATACAGTATCAAATGCCCGTTACAAGCCGAACGCATGCAACATGGCGGTTGCTAATTGCAAATAGCGGTGTGGCTTTTTCACAATTACTCCACTAACATATGACAAGAAATATACCATCATCATTTAAACAAAAGGCCGCCAAAGCCCAACAAATCAGTGGGACACGATAGGCCTAAGGACCATATCACCTGCTCTTGATTACAACCAATTCAACACACTGCTAGAGTGCACTGAAGCGGGTGGAAAGGGGCAAGAGACTCTAGCGAAACCATGACAGAATAGAAAAATGCTGCAACCCTACCATGCACGCAGAAGTATCTGAGGCTGAAACTTGGCAATCAGGCGCTAATCAAGAGATTGTACAGGTCTATCGGTCAGTATGCCAATAAAAGCTTCACTAGATTTTAACTAAGTAACAACTTCATCATGTGCCTTTACCAGTTATGTAAGGGACCTGAAATTCCACGGGTTGTACCAACTCTGACATACAAAGAGACAAACTGTGAGGGTGGCAATGGGGAGAACTGACTTGACTCCATAGCGGTCCCGGAACATGATGTGGTTGCGGAAGGTTCGGTTGACATCCAGGTCGATCTGTCTGATCTCATCTGAGAACCTCTTCGCCTGTTCTTTCATTCTCTGCAAGGAAGTAGAAGAAAGAAAAAGGGTGACATAGAATGAGGCAGTTAGGGAAAGGACAGTGAGAAAGATGCAGAAGATGGGAAGACAAAAATTATTAAAGCATAGTAGCTGTGTGAGACGAGACAATGAGAATGTAATTGAATAGAAGTTTGAGAAGGAGAGAACTAGAGATATTGAGACACGTGACTAAGGGGCAGACGTATCAACATCCGTGTTTGCGCTTCTCAAATAGCCAATTCTTAATATTCCATAATTGCGATTAGCAAATTGCGAAATCGCAATTAAGGAATACCTTCCCATTCATTTCTATGGCCCAGGGGGCCCATAGGAATGATTGGGAAGTCATTCTCAATTTGCGATTCACAATTTGAGAATCGCAAATTGAGAATAATTTCAAGGGTGTCATAAGGACCCCCTGATGCACCCCTGAAATGAACATGTGTGCGCATATGGCGAACATACATGCCCTAAGGTATGTATGTGCGCCACATGGCACCTTTACAAATGCCAAAAAGTGCATTTGTAAAAGATATCGCAAATTACCACCAACTTGAAGTTGGTGGTAATTTGAGATTTCTTAATGAGAAATCGCACAACTTGTGTGCTTGATACATAGCATTCAAGGAATCGCAATTTGCGAATCCTTAAATGCTTACGCAAAATTAGGAAATCACAAATTTTGAGATTCCTTAATTTTGCGTTGCGATTTTACTTATACATCGCGTTTTGCGAATTTTTTGTCGCAAACGCTGCTTTTTTTGCGAATCGCGTTTGCGACTAAAAAAACGGTTGATACATATGCCCCTATAGCTCTTATAACCTTCCTACAATTAAAAGTGTCTTCGAACATCAGCTCCCACTCTAATCGCTTTCATTCCAGAAACAAGAACAGCATCTATTGGATAGAAGAAAAGACAGCAGGAGCACTGATCGTTGGCGTTTGGGAATGAACCATAGAGTGTTGTGCAACAAGTAAGGCTGGGAAGTGTGCTGTGGCAGGAAAGGCTTCCTCAACAGTCTGGCATCAAGAAGTTGAGCCTAGGGTATCCCCAGGAAGACTAGCCTGGTAGATACATGGGAGATTTCCCCTCCAGACTGGAGCCTCTGAAATGCTCGCAAGCTAGGGCAGAAATAAAATAAGTCACACAGCTGATGAGGCCAGATCCGGTGGCCCAGTGGACTAATGAATCCACTCCAGGAATCTGTTTGATCTCATGTGCATAGCTTCGAATCTCGTGGGCCTCACTCAGCTTTTCATCCTTTTAAAATTGATAAAATTAGTTCCAAGGAGTTGGGCAAAAATTAACATCTGTAATCCAGAGCCAAGGCGTCCACTCCTTAGGTGTGTACATGCGCTTTACAAATGCACATTATGTTAGCCTTACTGGTAACAAGCTGCCTACAGCACTACTCCTGGAGACTTACTAGACAGCTCGAGACAGGAGTCGAAATCTCCGAGTGCAGCCCTGTGTACAGAGCGCGTTTGGCATAAAAACACATGCCAAGTGTTGGAGACATGAATGAGGAGTGCGCTAGTAGAGTAGGCATGTAGCAACTCAGCCTTGTAGCGTTTTGTGCACTACACTGTGCGCCTCCCAAAATAAGAGTACCGTACAATTGGAATATGTTGCTGTGGTGCAGCTGTAGACATCAGGTGGGGAAAACAGCTGCAATGATAATTCTCACAAATTCCTTTTCACAAAACCTGCCCCTTACACAGTCAACCCGTTCCCATGTGTTGTTTTCAGAAGAAATATAAAATACATTTCATTTCCACTCCAAGTTCAGAAGAAAGCAATGTTCCATACAGGGAAAAATGACATTGTTATATAATTCGTAATAGACAGCGTGAAGAGTACCACAGTAAAACACAAAGAGCATGTGTGTGGATAAAGTGCACACACTTTACCCAACAAAGTCAACAACCTTCAGAGTTAAATTTACACAGGCAAAAGCAAAAGAACACAGGCTGCTTGCTCTATTGAGTAGTGGTTGACAACCTGGTTTGCTACCTGGTCAGTTTAATACCCACATGCCCAGTATTTTAGTGTCCCCGACGGTACACAAATTACAAAATTACCTAAAACCTGCATTTTTTTACCCTTCACAGGACATACTTGAAACAGTAAATGCTAGAAGAAAACAGTTCGACAGCTGCTCTAATGACCTCTGACTGATAATTAAAGTAAACTCAGACAGGCCATGCTAAAAATACATACACTTTTATTTAAAGTTCAAATTAAGAATTATCGTCCAGATTCATCAAGCTTAATTGCGGTCGCAAAGGGCCAGATTCTGAGAATCTGGCCCTTTGCGAGTGCAATTTTTGCATTTGGGATTCATCATCTCAAATGCAACATTCGCTATTAAAGAATTCGCACATTTGCGAGGAATTGCATTTAAGGAATCTCTATTTGAGATTCCTTAAATGCAATTCATGAACCATTTTAAAATTGCGAAAACTCAATTTTGGGACGCTATTTAACCCCAGGTCAAACCTCGTGGTAAATAGCGAAAACTTAGAAAAATGCATTTAAATGCATTTTTCTAAGTTACATGTTACACACACACATGTCCTTTGGACATGTGTGTGCGCAACACCAATGTAGATTACATTTCAGGGGTGCTACAGGGTGTCCTTTGGACACCCCTGGCACCCTTGAAATCGAAATCCTTATTTGCGATTAGCAAATTGCTAATCGCAAATAAGGAATGACTCCCCATTCATTCCTATGGGCTTTTAGGCCCATAGGAATGAATGGGGAGTTATTCCTTATTTGCGATTAGCAATTTGCTAATCGCAAATAAGGAGGCTGTAGGAATCACAATTTATTTAGCGATTTCTACATGAATTCCGATTTGCAAGTCCTTAATAGCGATTCCTTAATAATCGCTATTAAGGACTCGCAAATCGGGACATTGATGAATCTACCTGTTAGTCCCAGCCTTTGTAGAATCTTAAACTTGAATAGATGGCCGGTATGTTATCTCGGAACAGGCGCAAACCCTATTGACAATGGAGCTGCCTGTCTCATGGAGGTCTTACACGCTCAAAGATGAGCCTTTGAGAGTGAAAGTGCACAAACTTTAGCACTTTTTTATTTCCATTTCAAGAGCTTGCTAACAAAAGTAAGCAGCAGTCCTAGATAACTTAATCAGGCACAAGCAGTGGAGCACCGACTGTTTGCTCTGCTAACTAAAGGATACTAGAGCTGGGAAAGTCAAGAAATTAACAGGGCGAGCCGAGCCAAAGATTTGGCTGGGCTCAGAGAGCCTGTGCACGAGCCAAGCCCTGCCAATAATTGGCATGGAAGTCATGTAAAAATAAAATAAAGTCGCTTCAAAAGTCAAAAAATGTTGAAGCATTTAACGACGAAGTGTTCTACCTTACCACGTTTGATTATATCACTGCACTGTGAGGCACTTATTAAAGGTGATCATTTGAAAACATTCCTGCCCCTGACAACAATGCCACTGGTGAACTAAGGGGCAAGTGACTTGTCATGTATACCCTATAATATATAACCTGGATTCTTAAATGGAGCAGCATTACAATATAATAAATCAAACACGTTATTTTCAGACAGCAATTTGAAAGCGTGATAATTAAAAAAGGAAGCTTTGTTAAAAAAATATTTGTCAAGGATCACACAATTTTATGAAGCTGGGAACCCGGGATTGGTCATATGTTTCCTTGTTTCACATTGTACAGTTCAGCCACTAAATGAGTATCTGTTTCTCGTGCCCGTTTTACATAGGTCGTCTGCTTTGCCTATTCTTCTAGGCGCATGACGGTAGAATGTAGGTGGCAGACAGAAGACACATCAAAGCTCGGCTCGCTTTGGGCTCGAAGGGTCCGAGCGTTCCTTGAGCTGCACCACAGCCTGACATCAGGCTCGAGCATGGCTCGAGCATTCAGTGGCTCGCTCACATCTAAAGACTACAGGACATCAAATATGGTGGGTGGCAGTACCAACACGACACTCGTGACACCAGAGCATATCGCCAGCATCATCTGCCCGGCAGTTCATAAAGTTTGAAAGTTGTTTCCTAGCTGCGCCTCTACTTGGATTTCAGAGTTGCAGTGTGGCTTGATTAACTAGTGTTGATGGCTTTTCAAGCTTTGTGTTAATTTTATTTTGACAAACAGAAGTGCGATCCCTTAAACACTATGAAGTGCTCTTCAATGGATATTCACATGTCTGTATCGAATATTCCCTTGACGAGATGCCAACAGCACTTCTCTGGCAGTGATACCGATGTCCGAGGCCCACAGTTCTCTTCGTTGACCTGATGCCAGTCATGAGGGCAGAAAACACAGCTAAGCTCATTTTAGGTCTCGCCTATGCAGCGCGCATGCCCTGCATAGGAGAAAGACCTAATGCCATCGGCACAGCTTTCCCTGCAAAGACGTGCACGCGTTGCATTGCTTGCAATGGCAACGCGTGCACGTCTGGCCATTTCCTTGCGGGAGCGCGCACCCCATATGGTCGCATGCTCCCGGGACTGGGCCAGGGACAGACTAATTTGCATGTAGCCAGGTTCTGAGCTGGGATAGTGCAGTGAGCTAAAAAACGGTGATGGATCAAGCTCTGATCTCTTGACTGGGTAGGAGTGTTCTGCTTAATTCAGATACTCTGTTCATCACCACCCCCCTTTTCTGAATCGTTTTGTCCACCATAAGCGTGGAAGGGTATGCTCAGACATGAGTCCCTTGCTCACTGCACCATCAGGATTCAAGCAAGCCGGGCCGAAGACGGCTGTAATGCCAGAAACCGGTCCCCGGAAGCTTGTTTCCTTTCCAGTAAAAGAATTGGCTTGGTAGTTTGGTCTGCCCTGTTCCCATGATGCACTGGGCCAGGGACAGACTAATTTGCATGTAGCCAGGTTCTGAGCTGGGATGGTGCAGTGAGCTAAAAAACAGTGATGGATCAAGCCCTGATCTCTTGACTGGGTAGGAGTGTTCTGCTTAATTCAGATACTCTGTTCATCACCACCCCCCTTTTCTGAATCGTTTTGTCCACCATAAGCGTTTAAGGGTATGCTCAGACATGAGTCCCTTGCTCACTGCACCATCAGGATTCAAGCAAGCCGGGCCGAAGATGGCTGTAATGCCAGAAACGGGTCCCCGGAAGCTTGTTTCCTTTCCAGTAAAAGAATTGGCTTGGTAGTTTGGTCTGCCGTGTTCCCATGATGCACTGGGCCGGGGGCAGACTAATTTGCATGTAGCCAGGTTCTGAGCTGGGATGGTGCAGTGAGCTAAAAAACGGTGATGGATCAAGCCCTGATCTCTTGACTGGGTAGGAGTGTTCTGCTTAATTCAGATACTCTGTTCATCACCACCCCCCTTTTCTGAATCGTTCAATGACAGTGAGGCAGAAGTGGTAATAGAAACAGAGTTAAGTTGGGAGCTCTGAACTGCTACGGGGTCTGCTGCTAACCTCTGAATTGAAGACTTTGTCCACCACACATTACCGCTCATGTCAGTCCAATACTTCTTCCGGAAACAGAGAAAGACCCGACACTGTGCCACGCACGTGCGGATTGATAGGCGCCTGCGCTTTCCGAAGCCTTTGGACTAAAGCAAGCGCGCGGCTCTCCTGAATTGACCCGGGTTTATATATTAATCAATGAAAGCCAATTACTTTCAAGAAATTCTCAGCGCGGAGAACTGTGACTTTGCAAGAAAAAACAAATGTACTGATCCCAGAGTCTATTTTGCTCACTAGAACCGACAGTGCTTTTCAAATGCATCATCTCTGTAGCCCTAGAGGGGTCCAGAGCTTGACACAGAACCAAGTGCATAAGAAAATGGTGACACATTTCTGTTGCTGTTCAGGGAAAGGTGCCTCACTGTTACTGACCTCTCCCCTCTCCCCACCGCTCCATTAGCATATTTAGTTGTTACCAACTTGCCCTCCTGTTTATTCTATCAGTATTTTCAGTTATTTTATTGCATCTGTATCTCCTCTTACAAAGTCCTCAAGTAAGGGGTCTTGGTGCAATCGTCCACAATACTCTTGATATGCCTGGCAAGTCTGAGTCGCCCCGGGTGTGGGGGTGGGGGGACAGGGGTTATGACGAGTACACTTTTCCCCAGAAATACAGGTCAAACATTGCATCTTTGTGCACAATTTCCCTAAATACTGGTTAACCCCCCACCCCGTGTTGTACGCATCGTGTGCATCTGTGTAGCTCACCTTCACCACCAGACATGCTTGTGACTACCAGTTGTTTATTGGTAGTTGAGTTAATTTACATGGGGAGGATGAAAGTCTGAATGGACCAGCTGGGATTCAGGATTGTCACCATGGAGTCAAACACACAGTGCTTCAGAGGATGCTTTACACTGCTGACTCATTGAACAAGCAGCAGTTCAAACAATCTGGGGACGCACTTTCACAAGGCCTACCATTGTTAACAAGCATTGGCATAGGCAATAGGTCTCGCCTTTGGGACCTTATGCCAATGCCTGTTTTACTAGTTGAAAACCGAGGGAGGAAAACCTTAGCTTTGTCTGCAACTTTTACCTAGACGTGTGTTTGTGTACATTTGAAACAAACCATTAATCATGCTGTCGGTTTAGTAACGTAATTATTTATATCGTCTATCCATTCTCATGATAACCATATTTAGCGCTTGAAAAATTACCTGTCCTGCAGTGCATTTTCGTGTGGGTTTGTGTAATTATGAACCAATAAAAATGCTCACAGTTTTCAGACTCCATATTACCCATATGTGCTTCTAACATGGCGGCCCCTGCCACAGTAACGCGACGGGCCTGCCTTTCCTTGGGGAACTACTAAGCATTTGCAACTCAAGCCTGCAAGAACCTCAAGACAATCCTGAATTATGAGCTTTAACACATGCAGACTTGAATGAGTACTTTTAAAAGCATGGTCTATCCCCAAACTTCAAATAATAACGTGTAGTGAAGCACAACCTGTCTTTGATTGCAAAACATTGATAAATATGATACCAATCAGGAATTTTGAAGGGTTGTATCCAACACGCCCCTTTCTGACACAGAATCAGTAGCCATTTGGAATTTCATTTTAGAAGTCAAAAAGCATTTCCCACTTCTCAAATTAGAGTGGTAAGCAGCAATAAGCATTTAAATGGTCGCAAAAGCCGAATTATAGCATTGTTAACCGTTAAAATTATTTGTTCATTTGGCCCTAAGATATCTCGAGTGGTCCTGCGGGGAGATGAGTCCCGTATGCAGGCCTGCACACCATAAACATAAACTGGGCAGGTGTGCTTTGAAAGTTTGTGTACATATTAAGTGGAACTAATGCATAGAAGGGGTATGCACAAAGCAGCTTTAGCAATGGGTTTAACATTTTTAATTATGCTAATAAGAGGAATGTGTATACCTAGGGTTAAGTGGTCTTAAATAAGTTAAGGTCCAGCTCCCAAAGCTTCAAATAAGGTCCATGTTAGGAAGAGATGGTTAATGCCAGATCACTGCCTGGCATCCCAAATGCGAAAGGTGGAGGTGCAGGGCTAAGTACTATGATGCAGGGGTTAACAAAGGGTCCTGCAGGCAAGGGACCATTCAAGAGGGGCTTCATTCAACCCAAGGCCAATGAATGTGAGATAGGGGAGACTCCGGGGACCTTCAGCACATCCTGCATGGAGGCCCCAGTTACGTCACTGAGTGTGGGGGGGGGGATTGACATAAGTGATGATCTAAGTTAGAAGCCAGCCACACTACTTTATTCCTGAGAAGTATAAACGCCAGGGCAGCAGCGCTGTTGACCACTTTCAAGATGCACTCTGCACACTACCAGGGCAACCCCGGCCACGGCCATGCTGCCGGAGAGTCTTGCATCACAAACGGAAGTGGCAAGTGATCATGGTGCTGAGCATGAAAGGAGTACTGTGGGTCTTGGGATGAAAGCCGCGTTATGAAAGTAGGTTCAATACACACACCCATGCTTCTACCCCGGCATGCCCTCGTGGTGCCCTCGCTCTCCGAAGCTCCTTTCATGATGGTGTCTGGATAGCAGTAGCTGCGACTGCATCTGACAGACCTTGCTCTCGGCGGCACGTGCTCCTCTGCAGTACTTGGATACATTTGCAAGAGAACGGCTGGGCCCGACGTGGGTATTACAACATCCCGGGCTGAGGTGAAAGCTCAGGCCCCGGTATTTGTCTTTGAAGCTGTTTCGGGCACAAAGAGCCGGCAGGTAGCGTGCGGCATTTACCCAGTCTGTGCTTCTGCTGTGAATGTGTAACCTTTTTACCTCTCTCGCCTCGGCCCTCGGTAATTGCCGCACTCGTCTCTTGTTGACTGTCATGCCACAAAGCTAGGTTCTGAGAGGAGGGCAAACAGGAAGTGACCCAAGGCAGACGGGCTGGGGCTGATAGCTCAGACACGTACGGCAGGAGCAGCAGCACTCACGCACAGATAACAAGCCCGGGAGTATTGTGTGCGCACGCTGGTGCCCCCCGCTGTAGAAAAACAGATGGCACACTGTGCGTAACCGCAAGCCGTAGGCCGTGAGCGGCTACAATTCCTGGCAACGGTGGGACATACACCCACCTTTGCCCAATTGCGTGCTGTCTTCACACGCAAAGAGCAACAAACAAACACACGCACGAGCGTGTCCTGAGTCCTGAGTGATTCCAAGAGGTCGTTTTACCTAGGGGAGCGCATGGGAGCTGCACTAGGCTCGACCTAAAAATAAGGTTCTACGTGATTTTAAATACCTTCTTAAGGTTTGCATGATTTTTGTAAACCGAATAAACAAATTATTATTATTACTACTGTTGCTATTATTTTTTTTAGTATTATTATTCTGAAGTAGTCTATCCCGTCTTACTTCTCCAGTAGAATATTTAGCCATCCTGGCAAACTCTATGCCCAGACTGAGACCTCACACAAGCCAGAGCTCAGTTTCCTGCCTGTGTGATGTTTGGAGGTTCGCTGGCTTTGATGCATTCCGCCCCTCTAAGGCAGGGCAGCTGCACCCAGGCACCTTTTCAGGATAAGAGGCGTCCTTACAGTGACGCAGGGGAAATGTACTAACATTTACCAGTTCGGGCCAGAGACGTTTTAAGGGATGGGAAAAGTGGGTTCTGGCCCAGGGCCACATCCTTTAAGGGGGCCCCCTGATAGAGCCGCCTCTGCAGAGAGTCTTGTTCTAATGACCTTGCATACTTCTTAAACAGAGTGTTTTAAATACCTTTTTCTTTTAATTAATTTTTAATGTGTGTGATGTGTGAAGGAATTACAGACATTTTGCAGAGGCATATTGTGTTTGTGATTCATGCGACATTACTAAAAACAGGTTATTTTATATCAAAAAAGGCCCTTGCATTTGAGAAATAAGAGGGTGTCACAGAGATTATTTGCTGTATTTTTTGTGAGGGGCTGCTGTGCTGTAATATTGAAAAACACATCACTATATCTGAATATTAGATCAAAACACATTAAGAATGTAGACAAGTGGGTCTGTGCACTGTCAGTGACTTGGCCAAAGGGGGCATCAAAGAGCTGAAATTGAATCACAAATTCAAAGCTGTTCCAAACATGGGTCCCCAAAAATACCTTTGGCCCAGGGTGCTCGAAATTCTTAAGATGTATCTGGTTCAGGTGGTCTCCTTAAGTTCGTTTTGAAGTATTATCTAATGAGCAAGGTGTGTTCCAGCCGTCTTTTTTGTATGGTCGGTATACTCTGTCCCTACTCACCACTCTGGGTGATAGGACGTTGCTGGGCCAAAGGATGGCCAAATAAATGCTACTCACCGCTGCTTTAACCCTAATACAGTTCTCCATTGGACAGCAGCGGCTCCTCCGCTATGGAGGAAGAGCGTCGTCCCTCTGCTTTTTAGCAGTGTTAAAAAGGAAAAATAAAATTATAATAATTCACTGTCATTATAATTTTATTTTTCCTTGCCTTGCTGAAGCCAGTTTGGGACAGGGATTGACTGTCGTTACAGCCAGCAGGGAAGGAGTGGTATGTGCACTTAAGTGTGCATTCCGGTTTAACCGGCAGTCTTGGGCTGGCCAGTCATGTGCACTTTGCATGTTCTCCACCGTGCTGTAACGCACAACCTGTGTGCAGATCATACAAAGGCGACCAAACACTGCGCTGCTGTCATGGTGACAGTAGTACACAGGCTCCCCTAATTACTTCCTATTTCATACCATGCCGTACACAAGAATATCTATTGCTAACTATAAGGACCCCCTGTTTTTCTCCCGAAGGGCCCAGGACCAACTCAGAAATTTGGCCACCCCAATAACTGCAATCTCGTTACAACCAGCTTTCAATAGCCTTTTGGTGACCAGTGCAGAACTGGTCACCAAAGATCTACATAAGGGATTAAGTCACACATTCCGAGGTTGCTGATAGGCAGGACAAACGTAAAGGAGATGTCCAATATCTTCAATTTCATCAGGACAAAACGGACATTTATCTCCTGTACCTGTTATCCAAATGCATGTGAACTTCCTAAGTGGTAGTGTCTCCACTCGGAACTGGTGGTAAAGCTTGCGATCTCTAGGCTTCGTTATTAGATCCCAATAGCTTTCCATACAGGGTTCATCTTTAAGGTCACAAAACTCTCTAGACAGGGATGAGCTAGTCAAAGTGGAGTACCTCCCGATTTTAATGAGGTTCCAGTAAGCAGTTCTATAAATTAATTTAGATGGGAAATTTTCAGACTAAGGACTATCCCACAAATCCCTCATCCCCATTTCGATGAGCAAAGATTTAATACTAGATAACCATGTGATTTTATTCGAACAGTCCAGTCCCCTGACTTCTGTCAGGCCCCTTGCAAATAAGTGTAGTTCTGGTGTAATCCACAGCCTTCTCCAGAAGGCCAGCATCCTATACCGTGCAATATCCTTTATTGCATGGCAACCAAGGTCTAACAGCAGGGGGATACGCAGGGTAGATTTGGGGAGGCCCACGATTGATCTTAGGAATTTGTTCTGGGCTAATGCTAGACAATGTAAATTACATGCTCCCCATATCTCAGCCCCGTACAAAAATCCAGGAATAATTTTAGTGGAGTACATTTTGGCAACAGGAGCCATCGGCTTGGTGTGTGACTGCCTATGTTTCAATGCCAGTAACTTTAATTGTGGAGACCAATTCAATTTCTCGCCAAAGGTAACCCCCAAGTAGGTGAAGACATTAGTCTGCTCCAAGAGTTTTCCGCTCATGAAAACTCTTGATGTTATGGGTTTAGCCCCATGGAGCACCATAAACTTAGTCTTCTCTACATTGACCACCAGTTCATGATTACAGCAGAACTCCTCAAAGCGAGACAGAGTCAACTGTAGCCCCTGTCTCGTCTTCGATAAAATCAGGGTGTCATCTGCAAACATAAGCAGGGGCACCCTTTGTCCAGCTAGCATAGGCGCGTCCGTAGGGAAGTTATCGAAGTACTGGACCACCCCATTTATAAAAAGTGAAAATAGGGTGGGAGCCAGCACGGACCCTTGTCGGACGCCTGTCCCCAATACAAATTTCTCTGTGACCTCCCCAGGTTTGCCCCAGCGGACCTGGGCATAATTGGAACTATGAAGTCTTACCACTCAGGAAACTAGTTGCTTGGACATCCCCAGTCCTAGCAAAACGTCCCACAATTTAGATCTTGGAACTAGGTCAAACGCAGATTTTAGGTCCACGAAAGCAGCAAAGATCATACCTTTTCCCAGCAGTACCTCCTTCCAGTAAAGCATGACAAATCTAAAGACTTGGTCCAGGGTCCCCATATTGGCCCGGAACCCAGCTTGTAGTGGGGTAAGGATATCCTTTTCAAGCATCCAGCACTGGATCCTGCCCAATATAACTCTTGCTACGATTTTCTGCAGGGCATCGATAAGGCTTATAGGCCTATAATTAGCCGGCACGGAGCGATCACCCTTCTTATAAATCGGGATGATTGCCTCCCGCACCATGATGCGGGAATTGGAGCTCCCTCTGCTCTGGCGTTAATTAGGTTCGTAATATATGGGATCAAGAGATCAGGGTCCTGCTTAAAAAAGTCTGCTGGGATGCAATCAGGCCCAGGAGCCTTGCCACTTGGAATAATCTGCAGAACTGCCTCAACCTCTTTAGTGCTAAATAGCACAAGGGTTTCTAAGCTAATGTGCGGGGCATGGGCATCACTTTTAGTGCCCTTCTGAAATTGAGCTTCAAAAAAGGCAACCCACTGCTGCGGTTCCACATTGTATTTGGGATAACTGACCTTTGCCCATTTCCCCATTTTATCAAGTCCCAAAACTGGTTCATGTTCCTACCTTGACATGTTAGCAGCAGGTCCTACCAGTGCCCCTCGTCCCAATCTCTCTTTGCCTTTCGTAAGGCAGATTTGTAGGCTACTCTAGACAGTTGGATAGTACGGTGGTTCCTTGATTTAATGGCTGCCACTTAAGCCTTCTGAGCAAGCCTACACAATTCGTTGTACCATGAGTTGGGTTTAAGGTTGGAGATCTTCCTTATTGGCTTGGTATTGACCAAAAAGTTGTTCAACCCAGTAAAAAGCTCATTATGAATCCCTGCTCATTTATTATTAAGAACCTCTTATGTTCCACATTCATTAAGTTCCTTTAATGACCCTGACACTAGGGCCCTGATTCCTTGCCTCTTCCTTTCATCAAGGGCCACCTTGGCCCATCGGACCCTTCTCAGGTCGTTAGCCATGATTACTTGGATAGGACAGGTATCAGCCTCCATAGAAAGCTTGCCGCAGAAGCTCCTTTCATTCAGAGTGAGGACCAAGGGGTTGTGATCACTTTCGGGGCGACTTTGAACTTCCATGTCTAAAACTAGTGATCATATTTCCACATTCTCTAGAATGTAGTCTATGCAGCTTTGAGATCGCCCATTATCAAAGGTTGCCGCACCCCGAGCGTCGGACACTGCCCTTCCGTTAACCGCCCTGAGGCCCCATTCCAAACACAAACCTTTAACTTGGAGGGCCACCTCAGTCCATTTTTTAATTGGCTGGAGGTCCAACTGTGGCACACCCCAGAGCGCATCCACCTCATAACTGAGCCTACCATCTTCCTCATCCAGGGGCTCAAAGCAGGTATTAAAATCTCCTGCAATTAGTAGATTTGCATTATGAGCACTATCTGCAAGATATGTCTCTAGAGAAACAATAACCTGTGAGCACTTACCACCCGGTTGGCCCCATGCATAAACATTAAACAAGAGTAAGTCCAGGCCCTTTGTAGATTTAACTCTAATGACCAGAATGTCTGGACTATCAAGATAGATCTCATCTACAGTTCTCCCCTCATGTTGCCTTACCCAACAGGTTAACCCCCCCTCCCCCACTGCTCTCCCTCTATGGCCCCTTATTGCTGGTTTAGAGAAATTTAAATACCCAGTGTGGAACACGGGAGCAGTTGCCCAGGTTTCTTGGAATGCCCAAATATCTACACCTTCGATATAGGATGACCAGTCGGCTGAAATAACCTTTGACTCCAGACCCGCTATGTTCCAAGAAGATATAGCCATCTGAGTTATCTGGGGAGCAGAGTCAGCACACCCAGAGGTGGCTACTTTTGCCAATAAGAGTTTGTCGGGCACCAATGCCATGAGAGTTTGGGAGAGGGTTGGTGCTTTACAAACTACTGGAATAAAGGAGCCAGGCGGCGTAATGATCCTTGCCAATTCCTCAACACCCCGTTCACTAAACCCCCTGTGCGTCCGCCCCCTGTCAATCAATTTCTTCCAGCGTGGAAAAGGCCTCAAAGCGATTGTTAAGCTGGATAGAAAAGTTAGGCCTGAGGCAGTCACCCTGTGGGGCTCAGGCTTTCCTAGGTCTAGAAAAGGTGAATTGCTTGTAAAAGAAACCAAGGGAAAGAATACCAATGGCAGCCCTATCTAGTGAGTCGTGACCAACCATCTCAAGACTGCGACGGACCAGACCTGGAGACCTGAAGCTCAAAACCACACAGTCTCCTGGCAAGGATTTTGCAGCATGCCCGACCCACTCAATGCGTCTTACCATTTTAAACTCTTGAAATAAGGCATCCCCTAAGCCAGTTTTTTTTATTTAAGTAGTAGAGGGCCTTATTTTTAAGGGTTGACCAGTGCTCATATGAGCCCTGGATAAGGGGGGGGACATTCACTAGTATTACTGTGTAGGGAGTTGCTTCGGGTGGTAAGTGGAGGTGGGGCGACCTCTCTGTCCAGCCATCATTTCCATTAATTTCCTGCCTCCGAGGTCCCTCTGTCTCTTGTAGCCTTCGATCGGGTAAAATCTTGTCAACACTTGTACCCTTAGCGGGAGAGCCCTTACTCCTCCCTGCTTGTTGCTCCCCTCCCACCAGTATCTGGGCGTTCGTCTTTACACCACCCTGATCCCTATGAATTTCCCTTACTCTAAATGGAATAGTGCATGTTAAGGCCTGTTTACTAGACTGTGCCGGAGTCAGTTGGGGCGGTCGTGCCAATGCCACTTCAATTTTTGTTAATCTACTATCAACCGAGTCCAATCTTTTTAGAATCGGCTCTAGGAAGGCTACCAATTGCTCTTTTAATAAAGTACAAATGTCCCCTTTACTTAGAGGAGGATTATTAGTAACCGTAGGGGGGTTAACTGTGGATTTAGTATTTGAATTACCAAAGACAAATACCCCGCTCGTTCCGCTGAGTGCTGTGGGCGATTTCTGTATCTTGGCGCCACGCCCCTTTCTTTTTTTATTTAGGGGGTTCTTTATTAGTAGCACCCAAGGCCTTCATCCCTCTTGTCGTTACCATGGCTGGCCTATTCACAATACTCTGGGGCTGAAGAGTAAGCTGGTCTGGACTAGTGGGGAACAAACTTGGTGATCGTGACAAAGAGGTTTGTAGTAGAAACAACTGCATCTGGTACTATATGGGTGATAGGTCGCTGGGCACATGGTAATGGTAGTGATCCCCTCCTCAAGAGAGAAGGATCAAGGGAGAGTCTACCTTCAGTGGCCTCAATCTTGTGAATTAATACTGATTCTGCTCTTACGAGAAAGGCATCAAGTGTGCCCACCACCCTGTCCCCCACTCTCCTTTTGTCCATAGTAAGAGTGGATGAATAAGAGATAATTAAAACAAATTTTTAGTGTCCCACTATCACACCCCCTGCAACCAAGTGCGGCAGTCCAAATTTAAAAAGTCTTACTGTTCAGAAGATGAGATGTTAGAGAGGTGGCCCAGCCTCTTCTGGCCTCTGATGGCCACAGACGGTCCAGCGCTTGTCCCGGGCTTAACCCGGCTTAACCTGCGCGCGATCCCGCGACGCGGGGGCTCAGCTCTAATTTATGTGCCTCCGGGCACGGTGAGGGCAAAGGCGGCTTCCGCAGCTAAGGATCCTGGGGGCTTGTGGTCCCCCCACTCCGCGCTGGCCGCGCTGCGTTGTTGTGGGCTGCGGTAGCGGGAGGGGACCAAGGCAACCGGCAGCATGGCAAGAGGAAATAAAAGCAACAAGGTGAGTGTCCCCACTCAAAAGAGGTATCTGAGCTCCCGCTCCACCGGGGCTCAGCTCTGATTTATGCGCCTCCGGGCGTGGTGAGGGCGGAGTCGGCTTCCGCCGCTAAGGATCCGGGGGCTTGTGGTCCCCCACTCCGCGCTGGCCGCGCTGCGTGGGTGTGGGCTGCGGCAGCGGGAGGGGACCAAGGCAACCGGCAGCAAGGCGAGAGGAAGTGGCAGCAACAAGGTGAGTGTCCCCACGCAAAAGAGGTATCTGAGCTCCCCGTATGCATAAATTGAATTATGTGTGTGATTGTTAGTAACGGCTTGGCCACAGCAGCATTGCTTGATTAAAAGAACAAATAAATAAGGTTATACTTTTCCTCTCAATTCTTCAAGGATGTATTTGGAAAATCCACATATCATTTTACTCCTGCTCTCAGAAAATATTTATTTATTTCAAAATGTTATATTTTTAGCACGCAGGGCCTTGACGTCCATGAGCCTGATTTATAAAGCCATGGAAGCTGTGCTTGGCCGCGTTCCACATTATCGTAAAGTCTATGGTGTCACTGCGGCAGTTTGATAGACACAGAGAAGCGCAGTTGATATCATACCCTTGGTTGTGATGCAGAGCACTGTTTGCTGCAACAGAAGTGAGCGTGAAGGCGGTCTGCATGAAGTACACACACACATCAGTGCATGGAGAAACAGACAATATTCTTTTAATGAAGAGAATGGAAGAATAGCTTCTAAATCGTGTCTGGCAGGCATCCCAAAGGAGAAGCTTACCTGCGTGTGATAGTCAAGGAGGTGGAATTGGGGTATACAATTATAAAGACAAATAAGCTAGAAATTATAATATTGGAATGTACATGCATATTGGGGACGAACGGTTCAGCCATCTTTACTGAAATCAAATCATATGATGTCCCTTTGATTTGTAAAATAATTTAAGGCATAGTTTGTGAGACAGTTCATATGTCTACCAAGGGGAATGAATGCACCTTGCAATGAAGGTAGTCTGAAGACCCACATGTTGAGTTGAGCCTCCAGTGTCAATCAGCATTCAATAATTTAGCAGCAGCAGAAAAGATACAGAGCAGTTGAAAAGGACACAGAAAACCCTAAAAACGCGCCAGGTGGCATGCAAGCGCAAACTAGCGTAAATTACTTTAAACGAGAGCTGGATGCAAAGGTGCTGATTTCTATGTAACACTCGCTCACCTCGTACTTTCCTTCGTTCTCGGTCTTGAGCGTTTCAATGTCCAGCAAGAGTGACCAGACCTGGCCTCGCACCATGAGCGGGATCCCTTTGTACACCCTGCGGAACATCTGTGAAAGGGAACAAGGACATGAGCCATGCACCACATCACTAACATCTTACAGGATAGTGAATTATGAAAGACGATTGCTGGGATGGTCTGATTCTCTATTTGTTTAGACATGATACATTTGGTCATCTTATTATCCTCTTTTGCCTTTCAGATAGTGACTCCAGTTGTGGTAAGGCCGGAGTTTCGACTTTAAAGGCAACATTTTTTTGCTTACAATTCAGACTTCATTTGACGAACCTGCACTTGTCTTAGGAAAAAAAAGTAAATCTTGGGTACTTTTGGGATGATAATTTTTGAGCAGAACTATATGAGGGGGTAAAACTGGGGTAGTAAATAAAATTGGTGTTTTATGTTTTAGCTCCCTTCAGAAACTTTGCCTATCCCCATTCTGCGTGGCTTTCAACTGTGCACAGCTGGGGTTCTGTACAAAGCCTAGCCATGGTCTGTCTCTGCACAGACCAGCCTCAAGCTTAACCACTTCTGCCTTTGATCGTATGCACGAGTCGCTTGCCACACGCAGCCAAACGTAGAAGCAGCCATTCATCAGGTGTACATGCAGTTTGCAAGTTTAAGACAATTCTGGTATCACAGTTGTGTACAAGTCTGTTAAATTATGCCAAAGTCACAAGCAGATCAAAGTTGTTTTTATCCACTGTTTAATCGTGTTAGATGTGCATGAAGCCTGGGATCTCTGCACTGACATAGCATCGGAAAACTAATGTAAATTCCTGATGAAAGTTTTGCAAAGTTGCAAAAGGGTACCAATGTTATTAGCAAATGAACAATTTCTGCCCCGTTTGATGGGCTCACATGATCGCATTATATCAGAAGTAAGTTAATCGTGCAAAAAGTCTACCAAATTTCATGCCCATCTATAAAATGACAACAAAATGTGTTAGTAAATAAAATCCCCAATTAACTTTGCCGCCCACCTTATTGCATTTCATTGAAACCAGAAATCCCTACACTGAACCTAAATTTGTAACAGCTTGCAAAATGTCTTACAGAGTCATTAAACAGCGCCTATGTCTGCAGCAAATGAGCAATTTTTTAATCCCCCACTTTCTGGATTGGCATGAAACTCAACATATCAGCAGTAAGCTGAATATGCTAAGTGTCTACCAAGTGGTGTGCAGATCTGTGAAAGTGCACCAAAGTTACTTGCAAAACAATTCTTTTTTGAAAACCCCACCCCTTTACTTTGGCCCTTATCTGCATGAAACTTGACATGCTGCTCTGGGCTTAACTTGCACACAGCCTGCCAAATGTCATACAGATTCATGAATACTTTTTTGCCCCCGTGTTTTTTTTTATTTTGACTCCCGCAATGGATCTGCATGACACTTGTCATCCCCATAGATGAATAAACATGCAAAGTTTTTGCCTGATTTCTTGGTGGTTTTTTTCTGATAAAGAAGCACATATTTTAAAAAGTCATTAACCAAGCTAAACATGCTAGTAGTCTGCCACATTTCGTGCAGTTTTGGCAAACGTCGCAAAAATTATAGGCAAATCAAAAAACACATTTTCAAAAGAAAGGATATTTCTGTAATTTCACCCTTTGCAGCCTATCAACATATTTTTCAAATGCTAAAATCTCAAAAACAAGTGACCATATTTACACTAATTCAAGCAAAGCCACTCCTCTGAGTAAACGCCTACTTTCATCCCAAGGTTGGTGCAGTTCTGTTCAGCGTTTTTTGCTTTATAAGGGAGCAAACTGACAGTAACATGATAAAGAAGTATTATCATTCACCACCACACCTACCACACACCCATCACATTTATCCACTAAACCATCAGTAAAACACATATATTTCCATCTAGGGAAAAAGCACTAATATGAAGTTATGCTTAGCTTTAGCCAAACCTCCTCAGTATGTGTATAAAATACATCTGTAATTCACTTACAAAAATTACAGTAAAGGATCAGTTATGGTTGCAAAATCAAACCGAAAAACCCCTGAAGACCCCCAGTTATGGTTTGCTCTGAAAACGTGCTCATACACCTGTCATGCAAGTCACAACTCACTTCTTCATATTTCAACATATATTCAAAGTAATTATTATGTATATTCATATGTCACTAATGATGTTAAAGGTAAGGAAATATGTCATCTCATTTCTGAAGTCCAGTTCAGTTCAAAAACTTTATTTCGATTTCAAGTAGAAACCATAAAAGTATACATAGACAATTTTAAAAAGACATTAGAATTAATCAACCATAAAATCACAATACATGTTTACATAATTTTTTAAAAGACCAAAGTCCATCAATATCTATTTCTAATTACCAAAGCTGATCTAATAAAGTTTAAAACGGCATTACAAATACGTGCAGTTGACAAGGATAACAAGTGATCATACGCTTCTTTATAATAACGCGTTTCAAATGATTCTAATAATGGTTTAAGGAAAGTGTTTCTTGGCACTTTGTACAGAGTGCAAAAAAGCAGAAGGTGGAGAGTATTTTGTGAAACCCCATTGTTACAGGGGCAATAGGGTAACTTCTCCCACCAACCCCCCTGCTTTGGGAAAGCAAACAAAAAATGTAAGGTGCCAAGGCGAAATCTTGTGAGATAAAAACGCCATTGCGTGTTCGTAATATATGACAAATAGTACTGGCGAACTGGTTTTCCCCGTACAGTTAATACATGGTTATTTGTCTTAAAAGAACCTAAACTAATACTGAAAGCATTTTTAATAATCTCCTTGGCATCCGTACCAAGCAGTTCGGGATTTGTAAACATCTTACCTAAACCTATATTATTAAAAGTCTCTCTAACATATCGTAGCCACGGAATTTGGGTGTAATAATCAAGCTTAAGGCAATCTTGAATAATATCTTTTGTTAGTTTCAGTTCTTCAGATTGCCAAACCTTAGCCCATAGTGTTAAAGGGGCAACGTGAATAATATCACTTATAAACTCGATTCCAACTTCTCCATGGCAAAATATATTAGATGTGCCCATTGGGACAGATAATAAACGTTTAACAAACTTGTTTTCCACAATTTGTATTTTTTCACAGTTATACGAACCCCAAACCCCTGCACCATAGGTCAAGGCAGAAACACACTTGGCTTTATATAATGATGTAATTTCTGCTACACGTCGCTGGCCTAATTTGCTAGCAAAGCGGAAGAGAGCTTCAATTAACTGTGCAACCTTCTGAACCCGTGCTATCAGCAAAGGTTCCCAGCTCAATTTTTTGTTAAAGAGGTTACCCAGATAAGAGAAGTTATCCACTTTCTCAATAGTGGCGTTCTTCACCACATATTTCCGTGTTTTAACATTTTTTTGACCACAGGCCATGGCAAAGGATTTACTAAAATTAACACCTAATTCTAATTTGCCCATAAATGTATCAAAAGCATTCAGGGAAATCTGCATGCTATTGGGGGTAAGTGCCATTAAAACAGTGTCATCTGCATAAGACAACATTGGGATTCTTCTTCCGTTTATCTTTTGGAAAATCAGCAGATGTTTCTAACAAGAAGCCCTCTAAGCCGTTTGTATAGACCAGAAATAAGAAGGGTGCTAAAATACATCCTTGTCGGACACCTTCAGTGGATAATATAGGTTTTGATTTCTCTCCACCACGGCCATATCTGACCCTAACCGTTGTGGCAGTATGTAACCTGCGGAGCAGGGTGACCAGTGGTTTCTGAAGTCATCTGTTAAATCAAAGGTGAGGCCATGAGCAGTGCACCTGCTGTGAGAGTTATAATTACCATGACAGGTGTTAACCATAACTGGAGGCATGTGGTTCTATTTCGGAAACACAACTGAGCTTTAAACATGGCTTTAATTTCATATACATGAATGACATACATATATAATTCCTTCATTCCTGGGTCAGAGGTGCAGGCATGACTTCTGACTGAACGAACACTTAATTATGATGTTCTACATCTCTGCCATGAATCAGCCCCTGCTGCTCTTGGTCCTGCACCCAACCCTCCACTGTCGGCCATTCTCTGCTTTGAACAGATGGCTGTAGGAAGCAGGAGGTGGTTGCAGGGCCAGGCCCTTTGCAAATGTGATTTTTAGGGAAAAGTAAAGATAGAAGTGAGACACAGGATTGATGTCCTGGTTTTGATATTTGTAGATCACACTGCAATCCTCAGGCGTCCTAGCGCTGAAGTTCTTCATCATATCCTAAGCTGAAAGCAGAAAACGTGTAAACACTGCCAAAGGGTAGGATGTTGGGAATGAGCTAAAAGTACAATATAAAGGCATTCCACAAGGTAAGAGAACGATCACCCTCCTGCTCGAGATCTTCTAACCTGAGCGACTGATCGCAAGGAGCCCTTTGTTGGCTTAAATAAGATGGCCAGGATCAAAGGATTTTTCTTTTGGATGTATGCGGGTCCACATTCACACAGAGCCCCGTGAACCAAGCTCATGGCTATGAAGAAGATCGGCTATTTAACAGGGACCCAAAGCAGCTTAGCCGTATTTAATTCTACTGGGTCATGCTTTCAAAGTCCAAGTAATAGGTGCACCACCATATTTTGGACAGGTTGAAACCTGGCGACCAATTACATGGAAAGACCAAGCTACAAGGCGTTCCCATAGTCAAACCTAGAGGAATGAACGATTGAATCATTCATCATTTACTGTCAGGTAACAAGAAAAAACAAGATTTTTCTAACCACGTTTAGCAGCAGAAAATGAGTAGAGGCCATCGTGTTACTTTGAAGAACAGGTGTAGATCAGAATCAAACATGACGGAGATTACAAGCTGCATTCAGAGGAGTGGGCAGATTCCCTCACTCTCTAGGCCACAAGCCCTAAGTCCAAAGTAAAAGTGGGCCTCCAAGAACCAAGATTTCCTTTTTCTTGATTTTAACTTTAGAGAATTCTTGGTAGTCATCTAAGAAGTCATGAAGCATTAACGCAATTAAAAAAAGATAAATGCTTAGCAGATAGTTCATCTAGATGAATTGATACTCATGTATAGTTTGCATACAAATAAAACTGAAAACCCAATGATCTATTGAGCCGGCTCTGGGGAGGATATGAGGGGCCACATAAGCATTGAAAGGAGTTTTTGTTTTCATTAACAATCTCGAAAAACTTTTTATATTCGTTTTTGGGCTAAGTAAACAGTATGGGTATATGAATTATAACTTATTATATTCTATTTTATATTCACATGCTTAAGAAAATGTGATCTTATGCAGAATACTCACACATAACCAAATAATAAAATAGTTAAAATAGAAATTGACTAGACCCTAGGCAACATCATGGTGAATTAAAACTCCTTGAACAGTAACAAACCTTTTAAAATCCAGAAATCAGAGAAACACTGAAGAAAAAGGGTTCTGAGAGGATGCTATTACAGAGTATTCTGGAGGTCAGGACCTTTGAATAAAACTGTGTAGTCTTTGTAGATAATCTCATAACTATAAAGGCATACCAGATGCTGTTGGCGGGATACTGACTGATGGTGGTTCTACTAAAAATTGTTCATGAACACAGATCCCAGCAGACACAGGCTTACTCACCACCATACCACTTAGCCAGCATTCAAAATTCTTATTCATTTGGCATACAAGTGTGAGGGACGAGTCAACCTCTAAAACTTTTCAAAGTAGCATGGCCTCTCCACAAATAAAGGCGGAGAAACCCTCTTAAGACATGGAAAAGGTGAGAAAAGCTTTTTCATTGGTGGGTGGTAAGTCAGCCAGCAATTCTGATGAAAATCCTTCCAACCAGACATCACAAGAGCAATAACCTCAGAAGGATAAAAGAAGAATTCATAAGTAATAACTATAGTAGCAAAATAGAGACATTGGAAATTCTAGGTGAAGTGGTGAAAGGCATGTATTCAATTCAGAGGGATGTGTGAAGTGTTTCAGACTGAGGTCATGTGTAGGACCCCATCAGTGGATAAACACTCGGTCACTCACAACAATGGCTCTAATGAAGAGAGAATGATGTGTTTACAGACTTAATAAGTGACCTACATGCTCGGAGGAGTCCAATGTTCATCTCTTTCTAACATACTCCAGCTCCTACAAGGGTTTAAATATAAACACAGCTGCTGGGGGCTCCTGATGTCTTCCGGGCTCTTAATGAGCTTCCATTGAATGTCGTGGCACCTTCTGTGGATATCCCTCAGAGGTGTTTGGACAAAAGTAACAGAAGATTCTACCTAGTCACATCAAACCAGGATGGTTTTTTGTAGTCCACAAGATTCTAGCCTTTGGGGTCTCAAATGGATAGTGTGCTATTCATAGCTTTAAGCGTCTGGAACTAGCATACCAACCTGATTCTGTTAGGGGACTTCTCTCAGGATTTGATTACTTTTGGAGCAAATGAAGCTATTTCTACTGAACTGAAACAGTTTACTTACGTGAGAGGAAAAAGCTATTTGACTACCTCGGTTCTCATGTAATCAGGGAAGACAACTTGATCGCAGTGCAGGTGAGGCCCAGAGACTCTTCACACATATGAAAAGATCCTCACGGTCACCAATATCACTTTCCCTTTCATGGGACATCCATATGTGCAGCAATCTACATTCCTTCAGAGACCTGAATGGTTCCAGGGGGCAGACTCAGAAGTCTAACGCAACCTGGGCCGGATGTTCTTCTTTCAGCCCTGAAAACAGTTGCGTCATGAAAAATGATGCCTGTCCTCCCCCACTGCAGAATGTGCTTAGGGGCCCCTGATTTTCCAAATCTTACAAGTATTTATTGGCCTCAGGCTGAATGGGCCCTCTGAAGCTTAGGGGGGCCTGTGCCACCAGGGCTGCAGGAGGCTGCATTATGCTACTGCCTGAAAATTGTGAACATGAGTTGTGTCTATCAGGATTGTACTGTATTGTGGTGTAATTGTATTTATATAGCGTTTACTACCCTTGAAGAGGTGTTGAAGCGCTTTTCATTTTTTCTTTTTTCTACAGAAGGAGTAATGTAAAAAATATATAGATACATAACTACATAGAAAAATATACATCCAGAGGGAAATAATAAAGAGATATAAAGCTGTGTTATATAAAGTCCCACATGTGCATGTATAGATAAATAGTTAGAAACTCAGACTTTCAAGTGTTGCTATATATAAGGCTATTGTTTGGTGTATTTGTATTAATTGCTTTTTGTGGGGGGGAGAAATTATTTGCATTTTCTATTACTTATATTTGTTAATTTTTATTTTATATTTTCCCCTGTATTTCAATGGTGAAGCACACATAGATACAGTTTATAATGATTATGTTTACACATTTTGATAAATAAAAAAAACAGAGACTCATAAGCATCCAATAAAATAAATTATATAACTGATCACACATTGTGACAGATAGAAATAAAAAAGCAGAGACCCATAACAATATAATCAAATAACGTATATGTAAATTATGCAGTGACGTATGAACATGTTAAGCATAAATAAATATATATATATATATATATATATACTAGCCATAAGTAATATATATATATATATGTAAGGTAGAGCTTTAAGAATATCTATATATTTGTAAACTATCATTAGTATGTATATTTGCAGTGGTGGATTGCAATTTCACCAGGGAGGGCGGTACAGCATACACACACATTTACAACAGTCAATCACAAATACATATACATTGATAAATACACACAAGCGCCCAAACATAAAAAAACACATTAAGCTTACCTTCACTGTAGAGAAGGAAGCATTGGAGGTCCCAGGAGGGTCAGGACTGCTGCCTTGACCCGTTGGCCGACCTAAGGACAGCCAGTGAGGGAAGGCAGCAGTCCCTCACTCGTTGCAGAGTGGGATGGGGTTAGTGAGACTACTGACTCCACCCAACTCTGTGAAGAGTGTTACTGATTGACGCTTGGCCCTGGGCACTCCAGGGTTTAATACTGAAGTGCGCAGGTCTGGGGCAATCAGTGATGCTCTCCCACGTCACAAGTGTGAGGGCCTCAAAGCACTTTTGCAAGGCTGAGGCGGTCACACCCACAGGGTTATGAAATCCTCGGCCTGGCAAAGTTCAGCTCAGGCAGCTAGAACTATGCACATTTAGTGCTTGTCTAGCTCCTGGCTGCCTGACCTAAACAAGATCAAGTGTTTGTTTAACTGCAAATGGGAGAGTGAAGCTGCAGCAAAGAGTGTTTTGCAAAACACAGCTTTAGAAATAGGTTTTTACCAACAGGGATGTTCATAAGGATGAATGCGAACAGTGAAGTCACCTTAAAGGAGCAGGGAACTGAATCTTAAGCCTTTTAAGCAGGTAGGCCCATGTTGCAATCGATGAAAGGAATGGATTAAACGTCAGTCCACTCCAGGATAGGTCACTTGCCTGGAGAGCCATTTGATTAAAAAAAAAACTTTTAAAAAATCTCTTTGCTACAAAACACTCCATTGAAAAGAGAAAACAAATATAATACAAATGTGGAGGACTGGAGGCAACCATTTTAGAACTTCAATATCGAAAGTGAGGGATGGTGCTGCAGTACAGAGTGTTGATTGCAGAGGTGAGTGTACACGACTTATTTGCACGTTGGTCTTAATCAACATGTTGTGCTGATCTCTAGTGAGACTTTTAACATCACCTTTTCACTATTTTTGTATTTTGTCCACTTCTTCAGCATTTTCAGCCATTTGTCCACTCTTTCCATTTCTTGAAGCTTTTGCTGCAATTTGAACATAGGGGCAGTGTTAGGCAAGCAGGTCCACTGATGGTAAAGCTTTAATACAAATAATCACAATTGAATTTTTCATTACAATGATCAAGCCCTACAGAAGTATTAAAGGTTCGTTTGTGAGATCTGACCATGTGAGGCGAGATTTACAATGAGAGCTTTGAGAGATTCTCTATCCAGGCTGCAAGATTATTTTAAACTTTTGTTTCTAAAAAGAAAAAGTAAATTAGCCACAGATTCTTCTTAACTTTCCTGTTTGCAGATATGAGTGAAATCTATTCATCTTAGCTTATTAAAATAGGTCTCATTTAGTGAACGTTCTCTTGGTAATATTTCCAGTTTTCCCACATTTGTTCTGTGCTGTAGCCTAACTAAGAACGCAATTGAAAGCTAGAATAAAAAGAATATCAAGACACATATTCCACAACACATTCTGGAATATTGGTTTGTGATATGATGGATTTTCTTTTTGCTATTTTAATTTTACAAACGGGCCCTGTTACCGATTGTAGGTGTGTACCATTTACAGAACAGGAGAATATACAAAAGGTTTGTGCAAACCTGTGTCTAGGTCAAATCAGGGGGCCTGCTAGCATGATGAAGGAAAAGAAGTTAGTTACCTGTAAGACCAGTGTACCTCCAGTGAGGATGTCTCTAATGGTTTCACATACTCAGCTTGGTGCTAGCAGAAGACTCAAGATTTCATTCTTTTCTACTTCGTCATTTACATGTATCTGTAGTGTAGTGTATCTCGGAGGGTGTGAAGGTGCTTTACAAAAGGTAAGCCAAGGAAAGAGCCAATGAAAAATATTACAGAGCTTTTCACTGTTACTGCTCGAGGAAATCAAACAAACATGGAAATGTGATACCATTTGACGGCACTGTCACTCTGGTTGACCCGCAGCATTCTCTAGATCTTCCACCCTGTTCTCCATTCTAACCACGAAGTAAGTCTGCACTTCCAAAATATTATGTTGTTTACGCTGAATATCATGGCTCTGCATCTAAAAAGCCCATCATATTAATCAGAGCGTATTAATCAGAGCATATATGGTCGACCTGATGACCTCGGATATAACATGGATAGGTGGCTCCTTTACAATCTGGTGCTCTATTCAAAACCAGGTAGATATTCACTTACGGGCCATACTAAACATTCGACCGATGTCTGGCATGTGACC
This sequence comes from Lissotriton vulgaris, assembly GCF_964263255.1. Classification (NCBI taxonomy): domain Eukaryota; kingdom Metazoa; phylum Chordata; class Amphibia; order Caudata; family Salamandridae; genus Lissotriton; species Lissotriton vulgaris. Next base: position 1,758,858,087 of record NC_141687.1, read on the forward strand.
AGCAGATCACTTAGGTGGGGGCAGAAACCCACACTAGCAACTCCGCTGTGGGACTCCCAAATGCTGGGTGACTTATGGAAATCAAAGGGATTTGAAAAATGGGAACTTATTGGGATCTCGCGTATTGGGGACCTCTGGGACAAGGGCAAGGTGAAGCCCTTTACCACACTTCAACAACAAAACAAGCTAGCGAACTCAGAACATTTTTACTACGCATAGGCCAGTCATGCACTTCAATCGCTTCTCCCAAAGGGATCCTCCCCTTCTGAAGCCTCCCCTCTGGAGGACAGGATACTTGACGGTCATCTACCCAAATAAAACGTATCTCTAATATATTAAAAAACGGATTAACAACATGGAAACCCCCTCCACACACTATGGTAAAAATGGGTAAGGGACGGCATTGAATTGGACGATAAGGAGTGGCAGGATGCAGTGTCCTCCCCGAGAATAGTCGTAATCCCAGCACACCTTAGCTTGGTACAACTCAAAATCCTCCACAGAATCTATTTTGCTGGGCCACTACTGCTACATATGGGAGTATCCGGGGTGGGGGACTGTAGAAGGGGGTGCATACAGCTAGGCATATTTATCCATATAATTTGGGACTGCGATCATATCCAATCCTACTGGCGAAAGGTACATGATGTAATCAGCGAAGTACTAACAGTCACTCTCCGTCCGGAGGCTAGTAGATGACTCCTAAACATCTGGGAGCCCACAGACCTAAATAATCATCAAACACAATGGGTTATTCTTGGGATAATGGTAGCCAAAAGGAATATTGCACGATTGTAGACTGGAAAAAATACCTCGATTGGTGCATGAACAGCGGAAAGACGGTCCAAATAGCCCGAGGTTGCCCCCGAAAATGGTCCAAAATTTGGAACCCCTGGAATTCGTATTGGGGGAATATATGTAACCTGCCCCGTAGCATTGAGTACGATGAGGCCCCTACCCCTTAGCATCCAATGGAAAGTAATGTTTTATTTGAAATCACTGTCTGTCTCCACTATATACACACATGCTAAATCCTTTGTACTGTTTGTTTTATGTCGATGATTGTTAATAAAAATAATTATTTAACAACAAAAAAAAGCCCATCATCTTCAATGTATTCTGCAAACTTTGCACCTCCTGTTCTGTATTTGCAACCAGGGCGTGTACCTCCACCACGTTTCCTCCACAGTTCCCAGCAATGTTCCATATTGCTTGCCAAAGGCCCTGAAAAATCTCAACCTAAACAAGACTTCACTTGTATATAAATTGCCAAATGTAGGTCATCAATATTAGTCTTTGCGCAAGCCAGAGGGTTTTGCCATGACGTACTTGGATCGCTAAACTTTGGAAGGCACTGGGAGCACTGGTTATGCTGAGCGCCAAACTCAAAAATACCCACACAGGTGCAGCTCTCTCACATTTCCTGTGCACCTGGAGTGATTTATCAGATATGCACTTCCCAGAAGTACATGTTAGTCTGTCCATGGCCACTGCACTGTAGGTACTGAAGGATGTGCACCACACATCAGGTCTGATACTGAGCATATCACACGCAGCTCTCATCCTTGCTACATCATGCCGCATGGACCCAGTAAGCTTCTCAGCTTTCTGGCACGCTGGCTCGGCCTTAATAATCACCATCAGTACAGAAGTGTTGTGGTTCCCCCACCTCCCTGAGTGGGACAGTCCTTGCCTGGAATCTGCTAAAGTGGCACCGTCTTAACGGGACACACCTTGCGCATTTCAGAAGGGACCTTGCAACTAAGCATGAGCGAATTTTGCGGATCTCGCGTTCGCGAATTTTGCGGATTTGCGGATTCGCAATCCGCAAAATCCGCGAATTCCCGCGAATTTGCGGATTTTTTTTTTTTTTGTGTTCGCCCGTGTTTCTGCCAGTTCGCGAGGGTTTTGTACACTTTCGCAAATTGCGAACTTACCTGTCGGGTCGCAAGTTTCGCGAACTTGTTGTTTCTACGTGTCCAGCCTGTTTGGGACACTCTTCTTCATCACTGCCACTCTCTGTCACCACTGCCACTCTCTGACTACTCATGCCACCCTCTGGCCCACCCATGCCACCCTCTGTTTCATCACCACACCCTCTGGTTGTCCAGTGTACATTATTTTCGGCAAAGCAAAGCACACCTTCCCTGCCTCAAGTGACCTGAATTAATTTGGGGCTGAGTCATGTGTCACAGAATATTTTTTTAGCTGGCACCTGCTTCCTTAGTGCGCCCTGATTAGTGATCTTTTGCACTTGCTAAGTGCTTTCATTGTTGCAAAATTAGTTACAACACCTGCCCTGCCCCAACTGACAATAATGAATTAGGGGCTGATTAATGGATTTTAACTTCCAGCCTGGCTCCTGCTTGTCTCCCTTAGCTGTAATTCAGGACCTTTGTGGCATATGTGTAACTATTCTGAGGTTCAGAGCAGGGTCACATACTAGTTTCAACTGGCAACTGAACTCTGGAGGGGCCCCTCAGGAAGCACTCCAGGAAATGGCTACTAATGATGAGCCTGAACTTTTGAACCTGGTAAGTAGTTACTTTCAGTTTTGCTAAGATCGTATTTCTGCAATTTTGCACTTATTCGCGGGGCGCGAACTCACGCGAACAGTGCGAGCAGTGCGAGCAAAATCCGCTGCTCGCGGATTTGCGGATTTTGCGGGAAATTCGCAAATCTCGCGGATTGCGGATTTCCCGAAAATCCGCAAAATCCGCGAGCGGAACGGATTTTCCGCCCACGCCTACTTGCAACTCGGTCGTCTTTTGGTACATCATCATTACAGTGGCCCCTCTGATTCAGACCAATAAGAATGCAGCTGATTCTTCTACCCACTAATGCACTGCATGTCCAGCTCCAGGTCATGCAACCTGTCATAACTCAAAAGAGAGAGCCATGCTAAAGCCCTGCACAAATGCAGGCATTACAGAGCCAACAAAACCAACCCATTTCAACTGAAAGGCATATAGCAGAGGCAGAGAAAGTGTTGCCATGCTTGAATCAAGAGTGGCATGAGAAGAGAGAAGGAGAGGTTACATATTCTATGAACTCTATAGGAAGACCCTCCTTCTTTGTTCTATGTACTTTAAGATATTTTCTCGTTAACAGTCTTGTTGAAGACCCCATGACATTTGTAGTACTGGTTGATCAGGTCTTGTGTTGCAAAGTTCTTAAACAATCTACATATATCTGCATAGGAAATGAAAGAGACACTGTGGATCTTGAACCAAGCTTATATTGATTGAACATGATTATAGAGATGGGGATCTTCTAGCACTTTGTACATGACGATGGTAGACTCAGTGCATACTGGGACAAGTTAGACATGCTGTTCGGTAAGGGGGAGTGTCAAAGAAACTGGAAGGTTGAGGAAAATAAGCATGGTGATGAAGTTATGGTCTGGCTGAGCTAAAACAATGACAAAGGCAGCTTTTGAGCCTTGATAGAGGTGGAAGCTAGACTAACAGCTGTTCATGATGATGTCAGACTCCAACAATTGTTATAGTTGTGATGCTGTGATCCAGGAATGTTCAACAATATGGTGATATTTCCCTTTCTCTGCATGGTCAAAGGTGGTGTGAGAAGTGACTGCTTCAAAGTTTTGGGTAATGGGTTAGTGGATGTTAATCACTGCTGTGATTATCAAAGCATTTGTGTGGCATGCAAAGAAAGAATGAGAATGCTAATTGTAGGAGCTATAGGTGGGAAAACTAAGAGAGGATTAGATAAAATTGCTGGAAATCAATATTACTACTACATTCTCCATGAGAGATTGTTTAGTTGAGATCAGAAATCTTGAGGGAATCATGGAGAGGAGAATGACTGATAGCATGGTGGTGTGCCTGAGGAAGCTCATAATTGTTTGGAATGGTGTTTGGGAATTTTTGAAGCCATCCGGGATTTTGGCTATGAAAAGTACTCTCCTGGCTGAGAGGGAGGCCTATTGGGTTGCTTGTCTGGTTTCATTTGAGGGGGGCTTTTAGTGATTGGATTCTTCTTTTTGTAAGGTAGACTTGAGATGATAACTGATATGTTTGGAGTGGAACTTCTGGGGCATGGACCATTTGGAGGCAAAGTGAAAAGTTTTGGAGGAGTGCATGTACATATGAACAATAAACTACAAGACTTTAGAGAAGGTTTTTGTCTTACTTGTAAAGTGAGATTTATTTAGGACTTTCTTTTGATGGAGAGTACAGGGTGTCGATGTAGAAAATAGTAATCAAGTGGTCTATCCAAGTTGTTAGCTAAAAGGCTAGCATATTGACTTCTACATCTTCTGAAGAGGAAATATTCTAGGTGATGATGTGGGAGTCAGCAGGATGGAGGCAAAGGTTATGGTGTCTCATAATTCTGAGGTGGGTAGGCATTTGATATATTCATCCAGAAGTAAATGTGCACGGACTAGGAAATGGTGTGCTCTGTGAAACCCAGCAGCTAAAAGGTCAAAAAAGGAGGGGAATTCTCATTGTTAAGATGGAGGCTAGGGGCTAGGTGGGGGCTAAGGCAAATAATGGCCAAGGTTTCAGCAATGAAAATGTGCTGAAGAGGAAATGCCTCCTCCTTTGGAATTTGGTGTGTTTTACATCTTGATACAACTTTTAGAAATAATCTGCTGTAGAAGTGCATGGAATCTCTGGGATAAATCAGTCTTGGCTAAAACAAAGCCTTTGAGATTCTGGTCAGAGATGCATTCTTGGATGAATTGGCTGTGCATATTTAGGAGTGTGCATCTAAGGATTGGTAAGCGGGAAGTTCTGGCTCTTGAGGCTTGGGCGCACCTAGGAGGTGAAGAGGGGGAATGCCAGAAGTTATGTGGTAAGTTTAGACTAGATATGTATGCATTGATTGTTTAGGTGCAGAGAGCTTGTGGGTCATGGTCAATCAATCAATCAATCAATCAATCAAAGCATTTATATAGCGCACTACTCACCCGGAGGGTCTCAAGGCGCTAGGGGAGGGGGATCCGCTACTGCTCGAACAGCCAGGTCTTGAGCTGCTTCCTGAAGGCGAGGTGGTCCTGGGTCAGGCGGAGGTGGGTCGGGAGGGAGTTCCATGTCTTGGCGGCGAGGTAGGAGAAGGACCGTCCCCCTGTGGTGGCTCTTCGGATTCGGGGGACGGCGGGCGGCGAGGGCGTGGCCGGTCGATCGAAGCTGGCGTTTGGGAGCGTAGAAGTTGAGGCGGCTGTTGAGGTATCCTGGTCCTTGGTTGTGTAGGGCTTTGTGAGCGTGGGTGAGGAGACGGAAGGTGATTCTCTTGTTGACCGGGAGCCAGTGCAGGTCTCTCAGGTGTTCGGAGATGTGGCTGCGACGGGGGAAGTCCAGGATGCGTCTTGCAGAGGCGTTCTGGATCCGCTGAAGTCTCTTCTGGAGTTTGGCGGTGGTTCCTGCGTAGAGGGAGTTGCCGTAGTCCAGACGGCTGGTGACGAGGGCCTGGGTGACTGTCTTCCTGGTCTCGGTGGGGATCCACCGGAAGATCTTACGTAGCATGCGCAGGATGTTGAAGCACGACGAGGAGACAGCGTTGACTTGTCTGGTCATGGAGAGGGAGGAGTCCAGGATGAAGCCTAGGTTGCGTGCGTGGTCTGTTGGTTTGGGTGCGCTGCCTAGGGCGGGGGGCCACCAGGAGTCGTCCCAGGCGGAGGGTGAGGATCCCAGGATGAGGACTTCCGTCTTGTCCGAGTTCAGTTTCAGGCGACTGTTCTGCATCCATTCGGCTACCTCTTTCATCCCTTCGTGGAGGTTGGCTCTGGCGGTGGCGGGGTCCTTGGTGAGGGAGAGGATCAGCTGGGTGTCGTCGGCGTAGGAGATGATGTTGAGGTTGTGCTGGCGTGCGATGTCTGCGAGGGGGCTCATGTAGACGTTGAAGAGGGTTGGACTGAGTGAGGAGCCTTGAGGAACGCCGCAGATGACTTCGGTGGCTTCAGATCTGAACGGGGGGAGGCGAACTCTCTGTGTCCTTCCGGCGAGGAAGGAGATGATCCACTCCAGTGCCTTCTCCTGGATTCCGACGTTGCTGAGTCGCTTCACTAGTGTGCGGTGGCAGACAGTGTCGAAGGCCACGGAGAGGTCTAGGAGGATGAGGGCTGCTGTTTCTCCGTTGTCAAGCAGGGCTCGGATGTCATCGGTGGCTGCGATCAGGGCGGTCTCGGTGCTGTGGTTGGCCCGGAAGCCAGACTGCGAGAGGTCGAGGGATCCGTTCGTCTCGAGGAAGGCGGTCAGCTGCTTGTTGATGGTCTTCTCGATGACTTTTGCCGGGAACGGGAGCAGCGAGATGGGGCAGTGGTTCTTGAGGTCGGCGGGGTCGGCTGATGGCTTCTTTAGTAGAGCGCTGAGTTCGGCGTGCTTCCAGCTCTCCGGGAAGGTAGCGGTGTCGAAGGAGGTGTTGATGATGTCCCACAGGTGGGGTGTGATGACAGCATCGGCCTTGTTGAAGACGTGGTGAGGGCAGGGGTCGGTCGGATATCCGGAATGGATGGAGTTCATCGTGCATCGAGAGCTCTTTAACGATGTTGAAGAGTTCCTTGCTGTTGTGTGCGTTGTTGTCCAGTCGTTCCTTGAATGCAGTTTTCTTGGTTGCGTGGATGAGTTGGTGGTGTTTTCGGGTGGCGAGCTTGAGGGCAGTCATGTTGTCCGGTGTTGGGTCTCTGCGTCAGGTTCTCTCGAGGGCTCGGCAGTTCTTCTTGGAGCTCTTGAGTTCTTCGGTGAACCATGGGGCTTTCTTGCTGCCGGGTCTGCTAGGCGGGGTCCTCAGGGGGGCGAGGTCGTCAGCGCAGTCGCTGATCCACTTCGTGAGGTTGGTGGCCGCTTGGCTGGGGTTCGTTGCGCTGGTGGGTGGGTTCTTGCTCAGGGAAGTCGCGAGCTGGTCGGCTGTGATCTTGTTCCAGTTTCTGCGTGCAACCTGTTGTTGGTGGTGGTGGATCGTGGTCCTTCTGAAGCTGAAGTGGACGCAGCTGTGGTCCGTCCAGTGGAGTCCGGTGGCGTGGCTGAAGGCGATGTCCTTGCTGGATGAGAAGACGGGGTTGAGTGTGTGTCCGGCGTAGTGGGTGGGGGTGGTCACCAGCTGCTTGAGTCCGAGGTTAGCGAGGTTGTCCAGCAGGGTGGTGGTGTTGCGGTCGTTGTTGTTCTCCAGGTGGAAGTTGAGGTCCCCGAGGAGGATGTAGTCAGCGGAGAGGAGTGCGTGCGGGCTGATGAAGTCGGCGATGTCTTCGCTGAATTGTGTGCGTTGTCCCGGGGGTCTGTAGATGAGGGTGCCTCTGAGGGTGGTCTTGGGGTTGATGTGGACCTGGAAGTGAAGGTGTTCGGAGGTTGTCAGGGTGTCGTCGGTGTTGGTCGTGATGCGGATGGTGTTCCTGTGGATGATGGAGATGCCTCCTCCGGTTTGGTTGATGCGGTCCCTTCGGATGATCTTGTAGCCGTCTGGGATGGCGATGGCGATGTCGGGCGCTGAAGAGGCGTTCATCCAGGTTTCCGTGAGGAAGGCGACGTCTGGTGAAGTGGTGTCAAGCAGGTTCCAGAGCTCGACGGCGTGTCTGTGGACGGAGCGGGTGTTGAGCAGGATGCACTTCAGGTGGCTGCTGTTGTTGCTCGTCTTGGTCTTGGTTGGTGCGGGTGTAGTGCAGGTCCGGATGCAGGTGAACTCGCAGGAGCGGCAACTGAAGGGTCCGTGGGTGCGTCTCGGGGTGGCTCGGTAGCATCCCGGGAATCGGCCGGTGTTGAGTGCGTTGAGGGTGGCGGCGTCGTACGTCCGGCGGGTGGGCTGGGGTCTGCGGGGGCCAGGGGTCCTGGCACTGGGCGCGGTCCAGGCGTGGACGGGCGTAGACGGGCTTACCTTTGGCGCACCTTCGGCGCTCAGTCGGTGCTCCGGCTGCGCGCGTCCGCTGCGCGGTCGCTGAGGGGGCGTCATAAGAAGGGAGCCGGGAGGGAGGGTCAGCTGGGAGGCGGGGTCGTGGTAGCCAATCGTCTGGCGTGGGGGCGGGGCCGCAGGCAGGCAGCGGCGGGAAAAAACGGGTGCAGGCAAGCGGCTGGCCCAGCGGCGGCTGGGGCGCTGCAAACGGCGTCGGCTCTCAGCGGCGATGTGCTCGGGCAGCAGGGGGCTCAGGAGCAGGAGAGGAGAGGAGCGTGGGGGCGACCAGGCCGAAGGCGCAGTGGTCGCTCCCAAGTGGCAGGCAGGGTCCCCTTAAGAAGGGAGCCGGGAGAGCGGGTCAGCTGGGAGGCGGGGTCGTGGTAGCCAATCGTCTGGCGTGGGGGCGGTGCCGCAGGCAGGCAGCGGCGGGAAAAAACGGGTGCAGGCAAGCGGCCGGCCCAGCGGCGGCTGGGGCGCTGCAAATGGCGTTGGCTCTCAGCGGTGATGTGCTCGGGCAGCAGGGGGCTCAGGAGGCCTGGTCTGGTATGACAGAGATTACTGCATTTTTGCTGGTTTAGGAACAGTGAGTTTTTAACAAGGCAATCAAGCTTTATTTCGATATAAATATCATAAAAGCAATAACTGATTCAATTTAGGAAAGGGGAAAAAAAAGAATAGAAGCAGACAACACAGTTCTCTCAAATTCAATGGAATTTGTAACTTTAAAAAAACATAAATAATCAAGTAGTTAAAAACATGCAGCACAATACTCCCTAGATCAATAACAATTAAAGACGTTGACAAGTATACTAGATGATCAGTATAGTTAAAAAGATCAATTTGAAACAAAAAGCACAATTTAGAAGATAAGAAGTTCATTATCCAATTCAGGAGGTAGCATAGTGAGGATCGATCTGACAATGCATGTACATTTAGACACTAAATCAGTTTTTGGAAGCCCTATGCCTAATTGACCATGCTCGACCCAAAAAGTTTGCAACGGCATAAACATATAAGGTTCTAGGGTCTGTTCTCAGTATGCGAAGGGCATCACGATGATTAGTGGTGCCTAACTGCTTACAGATAGGCGCAAGCCAACTAGACCTGGTGCTGGCATAAGCAGGACAGGCAAACATGAGGTGAGCAAGGCTCTCCTTTGGGTTCCCACAGGACGGACATTCTGTGGTGGTCTGATTACTTGTACGCCACTTCATAGTAAATTCGGCAACCGGAATTGTGCCAAATCTAAATTGGATGTATAAAGTTCTGTCTCTTGGGATCTGGATCACATCTAGGTAAGGTTCAAATACTCTAGATGATTTATGATAAAAAACTCCTCCGTAAACCTACCTAAATTTAGGTTACTAAGATCCCTAGCACCTATTCACTCCCAGTAAATGCGTTTAAGCTCTTCTTTTGTCAGGGGGTTTTGGGAGGCCCATGGTTCTTTAAATCCCAAGGTTAGCAGCAGTGCCTTAACATTCGCGATCCATTTTATTTTATTGCCAGTATCCAAGGTCACTATCTCAGTAAAAGCGTTTGCATAACTTGCAAGTTCCGAGGTGCGCCTATGGTGTGCCCAATACAGCAAAGGGCGAAGTTTTGCCAGATCTTTAATATGGCTCCTTCCCAAGTCGTATAACAAGGGGGTTATGGGTGTTCCCTGGGGTAGCATAAGGAGGTCCCTAAGGAACTTGTTTTCCGAACGACCAAGGTCATTAAGATTGTTAAAACCCATAGTTCGGCACCAAAAAGGGCGAATTAACTGCCTTTGCTTCATACACAACGAGGGCTGGAGCAATAGGCCTACTGTATGACAAGCGTGTTCTTTGCTTATGACTCCGGCCGCGCGCTTGTGACTCAAAAGCATTTTGTCCAAATGAAATTTCCATTGGGCTTTATCGGAGAGACGTATCCCAAGGTAGTCAAAGGACTTAACTCTCTTGAGACAGATTCCATCTAAAGTGATGTTACTCTTAAAGGCTTTATGGAGATTAAATGTCATAAACTTGGTTTTAGACATATTTATGATTAAACCCCACGTACTACAAAAAAGCTGGAACCTGTTTAAAAGCTTTTGGAGGCCTGCTGGTGTCTTGGAAATCAGCAGCGTGTCATCAGCAAACAGGAGAGTTGGCACCTTACTGCCTGCCAGGGTCGGGGCATCTGCCAGTGTTTCTTGCAGGTATTTAACCACTCCGTTCACATATAATGAGAACAGGGTGGGTGCTTTCACACAACCCTGGCAAACTCCCCCGTTTACTGGAATCGTGCCTGTAAGTTGTCCCTGTGACCCCCACCTAATCGGAGCATAGTTACCCTCATGTAGTCTTATGAGTCGATTCAAAATCAATTAAGGGATACCCATGCCTTTCAATACAGACCATAACTTATCTCTAGGGACCAGGTCGAAGGCGGTCTTCAGGTCGATAAAGGCGACGTAAAGACTGCCCCCGCCAAGTACCACCACTTTCCAATAAATCATAAGAAGCCTAAAGACCTGGTCCACCGTTCCTATCTTGGTCCGAAAACAAGCCTGGAATTGTGAAAGAATATCTTCTTCCTCAGCCCACAGATGGATTCTCTGTAAAATGACCCTGCCAACTAGCTTCTGCATTGCATCTATAAGGCTAATAGGCCTATAGTTGGAAGGGTCTTCTCAGGCCCCCTTTTTGTAAATTGGGACTACCTCAGCCCGCTTCCATGATTCTGGGACCGGGGATCCTCCAACAATAGATTTAATGAGAAGGAGAATATACTCAGCCCAATTGGCCCGGTCAGCTAAGAACAAGTCCCCTGGGAGGCCATCAGGTCCTGGGGCTTTTGCGGGTAGTATCTTGTTTATGGCTGACTCTACTTCTTTTTGTGTAAATGGGTCACCATTGCCCTCTGTAGGAATTGAAGAGAATTGAGCGGGATGGACCTCTGGTTCTGGACTAGTAGGTTTTGAATACAAATTAAAGAAATGGTCATACCAGACCTGGGATGTTATATGATTAGGGATTTGATCTAGCTCCCCCCTGTTAGCCTGTCTAAACAATGACCAAAAGCAGTTGGTGTCTCTTACTAGACTCGCATCGGCTTTCATCCCTGTCTATCTTCGCTTGGTGCTGGGCCTTCCTGTATTCCCCCCTTGCAACTTTAATGGCTGGGCTCTTCTTGTCTCTAATCGCGCTTATCAGGGCCGAGCGTTTAAGTCTGCACTCCTTTGTAAACCATTTTCTACCTTTTCCATTATGGGTAGCAGATTTAGTGGGCCTATTTGGGGCTTGAAAGTAAGTACAAAGTTGTTCAATGGTGCGAGTGTACACTAAGAGCATTGGTCGGCCCTACTACTATTCCCTCTTTTAGTTAGTTTATGCTCTCACAGAGAACTTGCTTAATGGCCCCCATTTTTACTTCATAAAGGGCAACCTTTGGCCATTTCAGTGCTCTAATAGAGTTTGAGGGTATCACCTCCTTAGTCACAGAGTAGGTGTGGTTAGAGAGTGCATAGTAAGTTGGTGTCCAAGGGGACCTCAATGACATACAAATAGGGTTATGGTCACTGTCGGTTGTGTTACCTACCAGCATGTCTAAGACACAGCCCAAGAGCCTCACATCCACTAATATATAATCAATTCGGGACGGGCTAGTAGCCCTATTATAAGTGGATGCCCCTAGGGCAGAGTTCTTCAATCTGTGGGGCGCGCCCGTCTCAGGGGGGGCACGCACTCCTCCCTAAAATCTCACCTTTGTCCTCTGATTCTTCAAACGAACAGCAGAGTGGAGCTGTAGGGGCACTAAGAAGGGGTGAAAACCATTAAAGCCTCATTATCAAGAAAAAGGTCTTTTAAAGACCTGCAGAGTACTTGAGTGCGGCTGTGTGCACCGGGAAGCTGTCTCAGAAAGCGATGATTTCAGAGCAGAGGAGACTCCTTGCCTCACACTGCAGAAGAAATGAATGTCAGTTACTTGCTTTCAGTTTTAGCAGAGAAGGCTTCCTGCCTCCCACTGCAGCTGAAGCATTTCAGCTCTCGGAATGTAACCCCATCCAGGGAGGGACAGCTCTTCCCAGAAAGGCGACAATGTTGCTTTTCTAAATTACACTGGCAGGAGAGCAATGGTCACAGGGCTAAAAGGGTTTTAAGTTCCCAAAAGACAAATCCCGGTCAGGTGTTTAAACAACCTGCAAATTGCTTCTCTTGACACTAAATACGAGTTATAAAGAAGTATGTATTCATTCATGATGTGACTTTTCTGTCTTTATTCCCTTTTATTATCAGTCATATCATTCAGGCAGCCCTAAAACACAATTTAAAGTGCTTTCTATTTATATTTGCTGTTCAGAGTATGCACAAAAAAAGTGCTGAAAATAGAGCTGTAGGCGACTGCTTATTTCTGTACCACCTGGGACATCAAAATAATCAGCTGGCAACCTTAATCATAAAACTGGAAGTTTGTTTCAAGATCAGCCCAGTATTTTTTTCCTCCACCCTCGATCCCTGGTTAATGCCATGATTGCAATAGCAATAGTTTAACATATCTGAAAACCTGTGCTTCCGTCAATAGCATGCTGAGTTACTGCAAGTGTCTGGGAATGCACCCTGCATTCAGACAACTTGCTCCAAATTCTCGCCCTTCACATTTATGCTCACCCTGCACTCACAGCGATCACAATTCCCTCATACTGACCCTCATGCACTCACACCCTGCACTCAGTGATCACTCTGCTCTCACAATGCACTTGCTCGGTTTTCCCTGTACCTCAACCTGCAGCCACACAAGCACACTACCCACCCTGCACTCATGTGACACTTCACTCACCTGTCCCCCTCACTACTCAATCTGCAATCTCACTTAAACAAGCCCATCACTAACCATGCATTCATTAGTCCCACTCTGCACTAACATGCACACCCAAATTCATATGGTCACCTCACTCACCCTGCAGTCACTCCACTTACCCTAGTCTCACACTGTCGCATACCTCACTGTGCACTCACATGAGTACTCCTGCCACCCTCACAACACAGAGGGTTAAGGTGCCTGCTACAAAGAAGGTGTACCATGCACATCAAAGAACTGAGGGGCATATGTTCAAGGAAGTTGCGGAGTGAGGCGTTAGCAGTCATGGGTTAAGGCCTCTCTCTTGCCACTTCAGAAACGGAAGGCTGCACCATATTTACAATAATATGGTGCAGCCTTGCGTTTCCCCTGCGCTGGCGATACACTTAGCAGTGTAGCGCCAATGCAGACACCATTACACCATAGTGCAAGGGTGTCTGGGTGCAGGGAAAATACTGTTTATGTACAGGAGGGGGACCTTCCTTTACATAAACAATCTTTAAATGCCATTTATCTCACTTCCATGTGTGCTGCTTAATGCAGCACACACAGAAATCAAACAGTTGATTTTTTTAAAGATTACAAATACAAGGCATTTTGCTTTTTCCATGTGTGCTGCACAAGGCAGCACACATGGATGAAGCTAAAATGAGGAGAAATAATGCATTTCTCCTAGTTTCGCCAGCTTAAGACCAGGTTTTCCCTGTTCTTAATTTTAACGCTGCCTCACTTTTACGCTGCCCTTGTACATAGGGCGCAACATCAAAATCACAGCCTGTTGCAGTGGAACGCCCACCGCAACACCCACTGCCCACCCTTTCATGCTAAGCATAGCATGAAAGGGGGCCATATTTACAAGGCCGCGTTAAGCCAAGTTAAATGGCTTAACTCTGCCTTGTAAATACGGCAATGCCCCTATCGCCACCACAACGTCATAAAAAGTGACGGCGTGGTGTCTATAGGGGCTTGTACATATGACCCTGAGTATGATGAAACTGTGAGTAGCACTATAAAAAAAATTATATGTTTGCCAGAAAGGAGCTATAGAGAGATGAGGTGCATTGTTGATGAGTAATAGTGAGGGAAGTCATGGAGTAGGAGGAAACACTCATTGTTTTGAACATTATTTGCCGGATATGGCCCGGGATATGCGGGTAGCGGTCGATTATGTAGTGTACCAGATTCCAGAAATTTCTGTCAGATGGTGGGGGGGGCCGACGTTTAAAAAAAATTCAGCTGGGTGGGCTCAACCATCAAAAGTTTGAAGAACTCTGCCCTGGGGTATCAGACGGTGTCCTGCCATTAGCCACCCTTACGCCAAATTCCAAAGTGAGGGCATTTAGTTGGATAGCCACCTGGGTCCATCGCTTTATGGGGGTATGGTCAAAGGAGGTACGCCCCAACGATTGTCTTCCTCCTCTATCCCAACTAAATCCTCTGTACTAAGGGGCTCGAAAGTAGTATTAAAATTACCTACTACTAAATATCTGTCAGAAAGGTAATTTAAGCAGTTTCAGCTTATGAAGTTATATAAGAATATTTTAACTTCATGGCTACGAACACAAATCATGCAGCTATTGGCATGTATAAGTATTACACAATCTCAAGTTGTTCCAATAAACATTATGCTTGTTAGAGGAACATAATGCAACTGTATATATGAAGATATCTTATTTCATCCCATGATGTACATGAAAACAGTCCAATACAGTATTGTGCCATTTGAGGTTGTGTGAAGATTTCATGTACTCACAGTGTTGCAATTGCTGATGCGGAAAGTAGTTTGTCATGCTGAAAGTGCGGGATCAAAGGCATTTGCTGTGGTATCATGCCCTGAGTTTTCAGGATGTATCTCAAGCGGTGTGTCTTAGGAGGGGTATACACCCGTTACAACGCATCTTTTACTCCGCACTACCATTACAACGCGACTTTTACTCCGCATACCATTACAACGCATTGTGCTGGGGGGCGCTCTAGGATAGGGAATAAGTATAATTTACTATCCAACACCTTCCCTAGGGTCCATGGGGACTGGAGTTAGAATAGTAAATTATACTTACCACTATCCAGCACCCCAAAGCGCTATGCGTTGTAATGGTATGCGTTGTAAATACCGCGTTGTAACGGTATGCGGAGTAAAAGTATGCGGAGTAACATGGTACATCCCTTTGGAGGTGGACATGCTGAAGATGAAGAGGCTTAGAGGAGGGGGTAGGGCTCTTCTGTGGACACACCGTTCAGAGAGGGGACTGATCATCAGTGGATTTGTGGCATCTCTGTCAGTGGAAGAATGATAATGAGCGAGCTGTGGGACAGAGGATGAGGTCGCGTGAAATGGGCCTGTGACTAAACTTGTCAAATGACCAACAAAGATGAGTTTAGTGTAAGGACAGTGAACAACTGTTCCATCACTCAAGCAGTGCCATGTCTGTCTCTGTCGCTTGCCGAGAACCAGCCCAATCAGACGAGGACAGCGATGGGAAATGGAGCCAGAGAATGAAGACTCTTCCTGTGCCTAGAGGTAAGCAGGGATTCAGACTGTATTGTAGAGCTCTTGTGTACATTTTTCGAGGACCACTTTATGTTGGGGATGAACTCTATCTAAAAATGATAGCTCAGATTCACAAGGGGCAGGACTCTAAAAGTCTTCACTTATTTTATTTGGTCAGTAAACTAAATGCAACTGGAATAATGTTCTTACCTTTTCTTCTGCAGCGCTGCGGGAAGGCAGTTCCTGCTCACTGAAATGAAAAAAGAAAATTGAAATGAATGCACAATCATAACAGTTGATACACTAGGTGCCTCATCTTTCTCACGTAACAATCTTTCCCATCATGTATCTTTATTTATTTATGTAGAGTTCTATATAGCACTAGCTTTACAAGTTGTGAGCATAGGTTAATTCGAGATATTGTTTCCATCTTGCGCGTCTGGAGTGCCTCACCAAGCGGACATCATTAATGTTTACATGTGTGCTCTGGGTACAAACTGATTCAGGTCCACTCCAGTCTCACAGTCCTTAGAGTACAACATAACTATAACCTAACCTATATCATGTTGTATGCTTATTGCAGCCTTGAAAAAGCCCGGGCCTGAGCACCATTAGGGGGAGAAACTTGGGCTTGACCTCATAATTTGCTGTCAACATGAAACAATGACTGGAACAAGCAAAAGAAAGAAATTAAAAGAAACATCCTTCTACTGACAATAGTGGGCCTGATTTAGATGTTGGTGGATGGGTTACTCCATCACAACGGTGACGGATATCTTGTCCGCCGAAATATAAATCCCTTAATATCCTATGGGAGTTATATTTCGACGGACGGGATATCCATCACCATCGTGCCGGAGTAATCCGTCCACCGAAATCTAAATCCGGCCCAGTATCTTTATGTGCTTATACGAATGCAAACAACTAGCAGATTTCCTATGGACATACTGTATGTGATTATAGATGTGTTTAATTGTTACCATCCATGTGGGCAAGGGGACTTATCTACACTATGAAACGTAAGATCATAACCCTAATAACCAGTGTGAAGAGGCCTGTAGCTCCAGGGGTCCCTGCTCCTCTTCACATATTAAGCTACTCCCGGAGCTATTGTAAGGATCAGGCTCAACTCCTCATTTTACAATATTCTGCTGCAGGGGAGGGCTTGGGTTGGGATTACCGACTCCATACATGAAATAATGCAGCTGCAGAGGTTCAGCCATGTTGTCATGTCATGATGTCAGCCATGTCATGGAACATATAATTTGTGTATACATTTTACATGTTTCAGCACTGTTTGGCTTTCGGAACATTCCTTCAAGAAATTCTGGCCCTTGTCTGTCTGGGGTAGTGTCCCAGTTTGTTGACAGGTTGAGGGACACTTGGAAACACTTTAAGTCAATGTGCGGCAGCTGTTCTGGACTCACGGTTACCAGATTCCAAGGGGCTTCACGAGTCATTTGACAGCAATACATTGGCAGAAAGTAAGAAGGGAACAGAAAATGTTAATCCTTGCTCGATTCATCCTGGGTCACCTGCATCAGTGAATCAGCAATTATCTATCAGAAGACCTGCAAACATCCCTAGCCGTGAACAGGTTTACCAGCATCCTGGCCAACAGGATGGACGTAGCGAGTGGACAGGCTGGGCCCCTGAAGACAGCATAGGGCACAAGGAGGGGACAGGTTGGTTATCACAAGGGGAGAGGATGGTCATTGTGAAGATATGAGGGAAGACACTCCTCTAGATGCGAAGCCAAAGGCCACCAGAAAAGGCCCAAAACAGGGTTGTGATGTGGAAATGAGCGGTTCTTGGCTCAAGTTTATGGACATCACCGAAAATGTTGATTAGCCCTTTAAATGCCACACCAAGAAGAACAGACAGGCTGAAGAGAGAAACACATGCTTATGAAACAGTTAATGAAAGATGTTCATTCTTGACACCATGATTTAAAAACTTGAACTTACTGTAGAAAGCCATACCGGTCAGTGACCTTATACAAATTAAAGTCGGCGTCTTCCCATGGATCAATCTGAGCTCCTTCGTGCCTGCCCTGCAAAGAGAGAGAGACGTGAAAGGGTTAGAAGTACATATGGACTGTGCTCATACACCTGCACCGGCAAGGAAGAACCCCTCTTACTGCAGAATCTTGGGGTGATGGCCCTTCTTACCTTAGGATACATACAAAACGACATATTCCCTGCTAGAGTTCCTGCCTTTGGGTTATCTGTTAATATCTCAGCGGAGTCTCACCACAAACATGATGCACGACAAGGACCGGCCGAGGGCATGAAGTGAGATGCACCTGCTCCTCTGATCCGTTTTGTCTTATGTATTAACAACAACGACCGCAACACCAGCACCCTGCTCGACAACCTCACCAACCTGGGACTCAAGCAACTGGTGTCCACCCCCACCCACCTCGCCGGACACACACTCGACGCTGTCTTCTCATCCAGCAAGGACATCAACTTCAGCCACACCACAGAGCTTCAATGGACGGACCACAGCTGCGTCCACTTCACCTTCAAGAAAACAACGACCCACCACCACCAGCAACAGACCGCCCGCAGAAGCTGGAACAAGATCACAGCAGACCAGCTCGCCACCTCCCTGAGCCAGCACCCTCCTGCCAGCTCAGCGAACCCCAGCCAGGCCGCCGACAACCTCACGAAGTGGATCAGCAACTGCGCGGACGAACTCGCCCCACTGAGGACCCCGGCCAGCAGACCCGGCAGCAAGAAAGCCCCATGGTTCACCGACGAACTCAAGAGCTCCAAGAAGAACTGCCGAGCCCTCGAGAAAGTCTGGAGAAGGGAACCGACACCGGACAACAGGACCTCCTTCAAACTTGCCACCCGGAAACACCACCAGCTGATCCGCGCCGCCAAGAAAACAGCATTCAAGGACCGGTTGGACAACAACGCACACAACTGCAAGGAACTCTTCAACATCGTCAAAGAGCTTTCCAACCCCAGCGCAGGAAACAACGACATCACCCCATCGCAAGACCTCTGCAACTCCCTGGCTTCATACTTCCACAACAAGATCGCGGACATACACAACAGCTTCAACAACCAACCAACGCACACCATGACCGAACAACCACCCCCCACCACCACCCTCCACGCCTGGACCCCGATCAGCACCGAAGACACCATCCGCACGATGAACTCCATCCACTCCGGATCACCGACCGACCCCTGCCCTCACCACGTCTTCAACAAAGCCGACGCTGTCATCGCACCCCACCTGCGAGACATCATCAACACATCCCTCGACACCACCATCTTCCCCGAGAGCTGGAAACACGCCGAACTCAGCGCCCTACTCAAGAAACCAACAGCGGACCCCACCGACCTCAAGAATTACCGCCCCATCTCGCTCCTCCCGTTTCCAGCCAAAGTCATCGAGAAGACCGTCAACAAGCAGATGGCCGCTTTCCTCGAGACGAACGGATCCCTCGACCCCTCACAGTCCGGCTTCCGAGCCAACCACAGCACCGAGACCGCCCTCATCGCCGCCACCGACGACATCCGAGCCCTGATGGACAATGGAGAAACAGCGGCCCTCATCCTCCTAGACCTCTCCGCGGCATTCGACACGGTCTGCCACCGCACCCTAGTACGGCGTCTCAGCAACGTCGGAATCCAGGACAAGGCGCTGGAGTGGATCACCTCCTTCCTCGACGGGAGAACACAGAGAGTCCGCCTACCACCGTACAAGTCAGAGGCCACCGAAGTCATCTGCGGCGTCCCCCAAGGATCATCTCTGAGCCCCACCCTCTTCAACGTCTACATGAGCCCCCTCGCGGCCATCGTACGCAAACACAACCTCAGCATAATCTCCTACGCCGACGACACCCAGCTGATCCTCTCCCTGACCAACGACCCCGCCGCCGCCAGAGCCAACCTGCACGAAGGGATGAAAGAGGTAGCCGAGTGGATGACGACCAGCCGCCTGAAACTGAACTCGGACAAGACGGAGGTCCTCATCCTGGGCTCCTCTCCCTCCGCCTGGGACGACTCCTGGTGGCCTCCCGCCCTGGGCACCGCACCCAAACCGACAGACCATGCACGCAACCTGGGCTTCATCCTGGACTCCTCCCTCTCCATGACCAGGCAAGTCAACAACGTCTCCTCGGCATGCTTCAACATCCTACGCATGCTACGGAAGATCTTCTGGTGGATCCCCACCGAGACCAGGAAGACCGTCACCCAGGCCCTCGTCACCAGCCGACTGGACTACGGCAACGCCCTCTACGCCGGGACCACCGCCAAGCTCCAGAAGAGACTCCAGCGGATCCAGAACGCCTCAGCCAGACTCATCCTCGACATCCCACGAACCAGCCACATCTCCGGACATCTGCGAGACCTTCACTGGCTCCCCGTCAACAAAAGAATCACCTTCCGCCTCCTCACCCACGCACACAAAGCCCTACACGACCAAGGCCCGAGCTACCTCAACAGCCGAGTCAACTTCTACGCTCCCAAACGCCACCTCCGATCAGCCAACCACGCCCTCGCCGCCGTCCCCCGCATCCGAAGAGCGACTACAGGAGGAAGGTCCTTCTCCCACCTGGCCGCCAAGACCTGGAACTCCCTCCCGACCGACCTGCGCCTGACCCAAGACCACCTCTCCTTCAGGAAGAAGCTGAAGACCTGGCTGTTCGAGCAGTAGCGGCTCCCCCCCCCCCCAGCGCCTTGAGACCCCACGGGTATGTAGCGCGCTTTATAAGTGTCACTGATTGATTGATTGATTGATTTGTGTGAGATCTACCAGCAAGAAAGCAGCACTTAATTTGACTTCAAAGACTAGGCTTCCATCAGAAGATCGGTTTTCAGCAGAACCCTGACCTGAAGTAGTCAGACGCTGATGTGTCAGGGACATTTTTCACTTGGGTTTACTGGTGCTTAAATATCAACACCAGCCTTTATGTCCGTCTGCAAAATTGTACAGCTGTTCATCCAATTTAGAGATGAGCACACCAACAATTGTTTATTAATTCAATATACATTAAAAATGCCTAATACTTGCCACCCAAGCCATTATTATAGCTTTGGAGGCCATAAACATTCTGAATTGTCACACTTTTAGGAGTGTCAGGGTTAGTAGCTGTGTTTGTGGTGTTATCAGCCGCGGTGGAAGGGGCAATGGGTGATGCAATCTCCAGTGGCCTATTGACGAGAGCCTTGGCACTCTATAGAGAGTGCACCCCAGCTTTCAGCACAGCTACCGAGGGTTGATTGTATCACCCGGTTTTCCATCTGTGCATGCGGTGTTGTGCTGGTGGTGTAAAGTATGAATGGTTGAGTGTAAGAGATATGATTGGTGGCTTGTGAGAGGTGTGTATGTGTGTACGGGTTGTGTTGAATCAATTTATTATTTTTTTCTATGTGATCCTGAAATCATGTGCATTGAATTGTTTTAAATATTGACAGACTTTGTGCTGAAATTGAGAAATTATACATGTGTACGAAAAAAGGTATTTATGTATAAAATGTGAAATATGATAAATATAAAAAAAGGAAAAAAAGATAAAAATGAAATAAAATTGTAATAAATAGCAGCAACTTTGTATGGAGTACAATGTGTATGATGCCCCGTACCTGAGCTTAGATAAGCCGATGTCTTAAAAAATGTAGGTCTAGAGGAAACTCTACTGTTGTAGTGCTTTGTGTTTCCCCCCCCCCTTTTCCCAGACCTTTTGCAGTAATTTTCTAGGGGGGTGCCTTGATAATTCATAGCCCCATAGAAGGGTATGTCACTTACCAGTCATGAACAAGTACGAAGTCGAGGATTCAAAGACCACCTTAAATTTTGGCTTTGGCATAGCTTAATTGCACATGTTCATCAGGCCTGCCAACTCACATGGTGCCACACACGATAACGGCTCCTTTCACACTGCCACCTGGTGAGGAGCTGCTATCACAGTGTGGCAGGGAAAAAGAGCTACAAAGAGTGGATTTCCAGCTTTGCCGAGCCGATGTCCATTTAGGGGTGTGAAAACACCCTTTGACAAGGGGGGGTTTGATTGGTGGAGGGGGGAAAAGTACCTCTTAGGTGCTTCTCTGCTCGAGGCCTCGCCCCCTCCATGGCCCCACCACCTCCACATACAGTGAATTTAATATTTTAGTTGGCAGTTCTTGTACACAGAGCAGAATGCACGTCATTTGAAATTCCCCTTAGATCTCACTAATTGTGACAATTTATAACTGAAATTTAAAGGCATCATTTTGGCAGATGACAGACTCCATCCCATATCTACTATCATTTTAGGGTTCTTGGCCTGACCACTTATCCAGATAAGGTGAAAGTCTGGCCTTTTATCCAGAGTCTCACCCAAACGGGCACCTTTGCGATCTCAGCAGATGCAATACACCTCGCTTCCTGTTGAGTCAGGATGAATTAAAGCACCTAGGGTCCAAAGACACTATTTCTAACTATTCTAAGGCCGCAACATAAAATCCCGATCAAAGCACCACAATGAATTTGCAAACTATATCCTTGAAATCAAACATATATTTTTTCTAAACTGCGGCATCAAGATTTTAAGGACTGTCCATTTCTTTTGAAGGCATTATGCTCCCTTCAAAGAAAGATGTAGTAATTATATGTCTCACAGTAGTTGTGTGTCGCTTTTGAAGGAAGCCCTAACACTTGAAAGCAAATAATCAAGGCCACACTGCCCTGTTTGTCAAATCAGTAGTACTTGCATGGTACCAGAATCCCAGAACCAATTAGCTACAAAACATGACTGGAGCCAGGCAGCTTCAACCTCAGCACCAGCCATTAATCACTACACCTGACAAAAAAGTTTCTAAGGCACCTGCCCACTTTAATTTTACCAAAAATCCATACCGTAAATTCATCACAAATCCCAAGACAGCTGCAAACTCTAGTGCGAAGATAAGTCCTTTTCAATCACGATTTGACTCCCTATAACGGAGCTGTTCCATTATCTGCATCTGTACCCCGAACTTTATTATGTCTCTATTGTTGCTTATTTTACGTTGTATTGATCTATGATATTGGAAACAAATGCTTCTTTTATTTCCCTGCTCACTTTGTAAAGCGCTCTGTTACCCTATCTTGGGTCTGGTTCGGCTATAGAAAACTCTAAAAAATAAATGAATAATAAATTTGCTCTTGGAATATGGGAGACCTAGTGAGGGTCCTAGAAGAATGATCTTTCTAATTTCCTTGTTTTTTTTTGTTGCAGATTTATATAGCGCAAACTCGACCCATAGGTATTGGGACGCTTTACATTAGCACCAGTTACATTACACAAGTACATATTCTTTTTTTCTTTTTTGACACAGAGATATTGAGTGATTTGCCCAGGGTAACAGGAGTTTAGCTGACCCCGAAACTCGAACCTGGTTCCCCAGTTTTAAAGTCGGCATCTTTGGCCGTTAAGCTACATCCAGGTCCCTAACTGAATACCACATCCCTGCTTTTTGCAAACAGTCCTTAATATCCCCAAAGTCTGCAGCTAAGGGCAGACCACAAGGAGATCTCGCTACTTCTGTAGAATCCCACTTGTAGCTGTACATAACAAGGGTGTCAATAGAAGAGGTCCCTACTATCATTTTAATGTTCAATACTGAGTAATAGGGAAGTCTATAGAGTAATTCTAACAATTTTATACATTAATCTGTTTTACAAGTGCAAGCAACAACTATTAAAATAAGTTTGTAGAAACATATTATAAACAGACCAGAGAGTACAACAAATGTCATGGATTATTTTTGAAAATGTCAATCTTATCTTGGGTAGAGGCTTTCCAGGTGTATCACTGGCAATATAGGATTTGAGCACATTACACTAAATTCAGCCTCAGTGCAAAGAAAAGACCATCTTAGAAAAGACTGTCTTAGTTAGTTTCTTTTATACCATGGGGACCCTAGTTATTAGACCTGAGGCCGACTTCAGACTCTCGGATTCCCTTTACTCGCATTTATCTTCAGAGGAAAAAGGTATGAGATTACGTAGTCGCATCACCAGAGTTATTCCAGTTCATTCACAACTTTCTAACACTGTACCATACAAAAAAGCGAACATTTGACTCAACAACTCATACTTTAAAAAGCCATCATCTTCTGCCTTGAACACCAATCAGTGATTTGCTCTGGGGATGGATTTGAGCAGTTAAAATGTACCAGAAAGCCTACAAGAACATACTTAAGGCTTTCTGACTATTTGAACTCAAGAGAAACCTCAACATGTGTTTTGGGCTTGGATAGGCCATCCAATGTTAGAGGGCAGGACAATGGGAACTAGTAATTTCCTCATTATTATAGAAAGTGTTAGCAAAGGCAGTTTTCTATCAGCTTTCTGAATTCGTTGAAGCCAATCAACTTTTACATCCAGCTCAGATGGGATATCAGCCAGGACATAGCACAGACCTAAGGATTGTGTTAGTTCTTTTTTAATGAAACTTTTATTAGCATTTCCATTACATTAATATGATATATATTCAATCAGTAGCAACATAAAAAGATAAAAGCAAGAGTAAATCCAACATAAGTATTGTCCCCGGGGCACACAGGGCTGCAGTGAACCTCCAACGAAGCCCCTCTTACACAACACTCATTGTGACCCAGTAGTATTTGAACTGAGGTCTCTAACTGTCATTACACTGTGCCCACTTTGACCAAATACCGTGGTACTTTTCAGAACAACCGCTGACATTCTAAATGTCCTCCTCCACCAGGGCAGATCTGCCCATGCCTCCTTGCTATTCACTGACGGCCAAAGGGCAACGTTCCACCAATTCCGCTCAATGTCACGTTTGGAGATCAGGTAACCCAATCCAAGGAGTATGTGTGCACGACAGCCGCCCTCCAACCGACCATGATACCCAGCATGGCCACACTAGCTTCTCTTTTCGTATCCCAGTACTTCCTCCAAATATGTATGTATTCTAGTCCAGTAGGCAGCATTTATTGTGGAGCCCCATACAACATGCAAAGATATGCCCTCCTTACGACTGCGGTGAGTTTATAACGGGGTATACCCTAAGAACTCTCTGACCTGGGTCAGTTAAATAGGTACGTATACATTGGTCAGGGTCTATAGATCAATTGTAACATTAAATGTGTCAAAGAAATAATCACATTAGTTAATTATCACGATTCCATCCTTGTAGCACAAAAGTATTTTATTTTAACATTTCGTGGTATGGGTACTTAGTATCATTCAGAAAGTCCCCAAAGTTGTAAAAAACAAATTCAACATATGGAGAGTTCAATTAATTCATTGGATCAACCAACATGTTGAAGGACACAAGTCTCACTTAAATTCATATTTAGACTTTGTATGATGATTCACACATATTGTTGAATGCACGCGCCACGGAGCAACTTCCACGAAATCAAGTGATTTGTCCACGCACCAGGAAGTGTCTCACCCGTAAATATCAAACAGACTATTTGGAAAGCGATTGATGTCCCAGTTTTGTTCACCTACAGAGGAACCGAAATGTTAAAATAAAATACTTTTGTACTACTAAGGATGGAATCGTGATAATTAACTAATGTGATTATTTCTTTGGCACATTTAATGTTACAATTGATCTATAGACCCTGACCATTGTATACGTACCTCCTTATAGAATAGAATAGAAGCCATTTGTAGAGCGCCTGGTTACTCAAAACAGAGTGTCCCCGCGCTGAAAACTGCAAAGGAACCTGGAGGAGTGAGTACAGGGGAGGAAGAACAGGGCCAGGGGGGAGAGAGGGGGATCAGATGCGGGGGAAGAGGAGAGTTTTCAATTTTCCTCGGAATCTTGTTTCAGAAGGTTCCATCCGCATCTCGATGGAGAGTTCGTTCCAACCTTTGGCAGCCAAGTATCTGAACGAAGAGCCGCCCATCTTGGCTCTGGTTATTTTAGGAATTTTAAACATCATCGTACCCGAAGATCTAAGATTCCGGGTAGGGCGATGTATTGTAAGTAGACTGTGTAGATAGTCTGGGCCAGTTCCATGGGCGATGCGGTGGGCGAAGCACAGGGCCTTGAATTTAATTCGCTCCTTGATGGGGAGCCAATGGAGTCTAGTTAAGGCCATTTTCCCTGAGGCTCTACAAGGTAGCTTGAGCACAAGGCGCGCAGCGGCGTTTTGTGCACATTGGAGCTGGTGTATGTTCTTCTTGCTCAGACCCAATAACAAGGCGTTCCCATAGTCCAGATGGGGGGTGACTAGGGCATGTACAATTGTCTTTCTTGAGTCGAAGGGAAGAAGATCAAGGACCTTCCGAGGAGCCCTCAGTATGCTAAACCATCTTGCTGTGACTTTGTTCACATGAGATTTGTATGACAGGTTGGAATCCAACGTTATGCCCAAGTTCCGCATCGAGGCCACAGGGCAGGGTAGACTGCCTAGTTCCGTTGGCCACCACATGTGGGACCATGCGGAGGAGGATTTTCCCACCACCATCAGCTCAGTTTTGTCGCCATTGAGGCGAAGGCAGTTATTGTTCATCCAAACAGCCACGGAAGAGAGGCAGTTGGAGAAATTGGTGGCATCCTCCCTGTGGTCGGGTGTGAGCTTGAACATCAGCTGGGTGTCATCAGCATAGCTAACAATGCCCACCTCATAAGTCTCTACTATGCGAGCCAGGGGCTCCATATAGATATTAAATAGGGTAGGGCTCAAACTTGAGCCCTGAGGGACCTGCATTTCTCAGAGAAGACTTGAAGGGGCGGCAGTGCAGCTGAAAATTTCTGTTGGTCAGAAAAGACTCCAACCACGCAAGGGCTGGCCCCTTAACTCCCATTCCAGACAGCCGAGACAACAGCGTTGAGTGCAGCACGGTATCAAAGGCTGCACTTAGATCTAACAATATCAACGCTGCTGTCTCTCCCTCATCCGCTATGCGCCTAAGACTCTCTGTGGAGAAAAGTAGGGCTGACTCAGTAGAGTATCCGGCTCTAAACCCAGATTGAGTAGGGTGTAAGAGCGAGTGATCTTTAAGATAGCTCATGAGCTGTATGTTCACTACTTTCTCCACAATCTTGGCACAGAAAGGGAGGAGGGATATGGGGCGAAGATTCTGGAGTTGGGAGATATGGATGTTAGCCTTTTTTTTTTAAGGGGATAACTTGAGCGATTATCCAGGTATCTAATACCTTACATACCTCGAAGGACAGGGATACAATTTGGTGGATGTAGTTGATGATCGTAGACTCCATGACTCCTCTGCAGCGAGTCGGTGGGCATACGTCACTCGGGGAACCAGATTGTATGCTGTTAACAATGCTGAGTAGTTCTTGTTTCTCCGGGGTGATAAAACACATTAGATCACAGGTCCTCGTGTTGCAATTGTTAACTTCTGTCGATTCGATAGATCTGGACTCCTCTTTTGTAAAGGTGGCATGGATTTTGTCAATCTTGTTGACAAAAAAATCAGCAATGGAGTCACATATCTCCTTCGAATATGTATCCTGAGCTTCTAGTCTAGTAGGAATGGTAAATTCTCTATAGATTGAGAATAATTCTTTAGTAGGATTATCCGCTGAGGCAATTCTATTTTTGAGGTGGCAGCTTTTTTCCAATCTCACTAGTTTATGGTATTTGTGAAGTTCAGCCTTATAAAGTGTTTTGTCTTCAGGATTATAGTGCTTTCTCCAATTGCGCTCTAGCGTTTTACATCTGGTTTTGGCTAGTTTTAATTTTTCAGAGAACCATGGCGCAGTTTTTGACTGCCTGACAGGAGGCTTAGATGTCCAGGGGGCTATCTTATCTAGGGCATTGGACAGCCAGTTTTCATAGTTTTCATAGGCCTCTTGGAGGGAATTACTTCGCAGGGGAGGGTTTTCTAGGAAAGCAAGTCTAAAGGTTTCATGATCAAATTTCTTCCAGTTTCTATGTTTAAGAAAAGGGGGTTTAAAGGTATTGTTATTTATGAGAGTATTGTGTATTAGAAATGGAATAACAAAGTGATCGGACCAGATGATTTTTACCGGAGGAAAGGTAGTGATGCCTTCCCAGTTGGCGAAGATGGAGTCTAGGAGATGGCCATGTTGGTGGGATGGAGCAGTCGATTGAAGGCTCAGTCCCAACGATGCCAATGCCATGGCCATCTCTTGAGCATCTTTGCACTCCCTATCCTCAAAATGAAGATTTAATTCCCCTAGGATTATGAACTTTTTATAGCGTAGCGCTGGTTGCGTTATATACTCAAAAAGATTGTTTTCGAATTGTCCAGCAGCTCCAGGAGGGCGATATATTAACAGGCTGTTAATAATGTCTCTCGGTCCATAGTTGATGGTAAATTGGCCACTTTCACTGTGCAATATATTAGCTTTAGTAAGAGTGCATTGTAACTCAGTTTTATGAATTATGGCTATCCCTCCCCCTCTTTGTTTATATCTGTCCAGATGCAGTAGGCAGTAGCCAGGGGGGATGGCTTCTAGCGCATCTGGGGCAGACTCATCATCCAACCATGTTTCAGTTAAAAATAAGACATCGAGATTGTTATTCGTTATTAGGTCATATATTTCCAATGTATGTTTTTTCATTGATCTACAATTGAGTAGTATCATATTAGGTTTCGCTGAGAACAGAGTCTTAGTTTTGGGTGCAGAGAAGGTGTAGTTACAGTATTCACATGAAATAGGTAGACTATCAGCTGGGTAGTGATGATCGCCGCCTTTATTCGTTTCTGGACATAGAGCGAGAAGCTCCTGTTTCGAATAATGTACACGGTGTCTTACCGGGTCAGGAGCAGTAGATGGTGTTAATGGGCTAAGAGGAGTCGCCCGGCGCCCCGGACTGACGCGGACGGGCGCAGACGGGCTGGACTCTGGCTTGACTCCGGCGCAATGACGGTGCGCCCGCTGAACGCATCCGTTGCGCGGAGTCATAGCCGTTTATTTTTATAGTCTTTCCTCTCGCCCCAAGGGAGGAAGCCCTGCCCAAGATGGCTGCCGCACTAGCTCTGCCCTAACCCCAGGTCGAACAGCCCCAAGATCGGCCGGACCCTCTGAGGGAGGTAGCGCTGGGTGTGGTGAGTAAAGAGATGATCAGGATTACTTTTGCAATTTTAAAAGATGTCTTGACCCAAAATCGGAAAAGACAATCAGCGCCGCGTTAAATCCGCGCGCTAAGTGCAGGGGGGGACGCAGTGGGCGACTGCAACACTGCTCATCAGCCACAGTCTGATGGGATGAAAATATACGCAGTGTAAATGCTTACATTCTATGAGTCTGAGTCTAGCAGATCTTGCCAGGATTCTATGGGACATCTTTGCTTCTCTCCAGTCCCATTGTCGAAAATACCCAAGTGATTTTCCCATTTGTCTCTGAGGCGCTAGAAATGATCAGGGGAATTTGCGATTAGTGAACTGTAAATCTGTGATATTCTCTTCCACCCACATTTATATTAGTGATTTTCACCTTAAGGAACTGAAACTCAGGTAATCAGGTAATGCTCCTAGCTCAGCTTTGTGGGTTTCTAGGGCATGTTTGTTTTGTAACTACCAGAAGAACTGGCTTTTGTGACGTGCAAAGTCAGCTGCTAATTGGTCAAAGGACTCCATGTGATCAGTATTCCACACGTCTCCAATGGTGGAGATACTTACAAAGTCCCAGGATTGAAATCCCTGCAGCCTGGCAGCTTTTTCAATGATTGTGACCTGTCAAAGCGTTGTCATCGCTGTTACCCTACCCTGCCTTCCTATATGTCTGACTGTTGCTTTCCAGGGATTCTGTTAATCATGGGTAGTGTGTGTGGGGGACCTGTGCGCCTTACAGTAATGAATACAAGTTGTATGGTTTCAAAAAAAAGCTCCAAGTGCACCACCATACGCCCCTGTCACTGAAGATCCAGTCTTTCAATAGAAGTAGCTGAGATGCCATATAGTAAAAGTTGGAGGTTGGGTATCCCTAAATGGCCTGTGTACATTTAGTGCAAGAAACCCGCTAGGTAACGTTAACTTGTGTTAACTAGTGGTGCATTGACTGGGAAAATTGCTGATGAAACATGTGCGGGTAGTTTTGGATCGTTTATAAGATAAGTGGAAGCGCCACCATTTTGAAGAAGGCCCCGCAGCCCATAATGGTGGGTGGGCACTTGGCCCAATTGCTGAGGTCTCTTTGTATTTTGCCTTCTTGCTGGGCAATATTTAGGCTTCAGCTTAATCCCTGATCACTCATGATCATTGTGCCTATTAGGTGGGTGTGACCAATTTTGGTTTTAAAATGCACGTATATTGTGATGGGACTCCTATCAGTTGCATGTAAGTAGATTTTCTCAAGTTTACCTGGAGACCCAAAGTATCGCCATAAACTTGGAACATGGAAAAAATTCTTGAGATGGTGGTTTCGGGGCATGGTGTAAAGAGGTCATCCGAGTACAGAGGGACTATATCCTCAAGACCCCCATGCATCAGAATCCACAGAAATTGGCATCACTCTTGATCCAGATCAATAAAGCGAGGGGAAGTGGACTCCCCTGGCATGTGCCAAGGCTAATCTGGAAAGGATCCGAAAGAGCACCATTTAGGAGAACTTGGGCTCATGGGGAGGAGGATTATGTCTGCCCTTGATGACTTATGTCATTATACTGACTCAAATATACCAGCTGCCCTCAGTCCTTTGGATCATTAGGAGGCTTCCGACATAGAAAGTTGTAATATTATTTTGTGAAGTTCTCCGACTTAAGGATAAAAGACCTTGCCCTTTGCTGGTTAACAGATTTCCTATTTAACAGATCATGTGAAATCTCACTCACCTTTTTAAATGAAAGTGCAGACCGTGCACTGGTGGTGTTCCCGCAGGTTTGAGTTTGTCACCATTATTGTTCAGTCTTTATATGATCTCACTAGCCTATCTCAATCTTTGGGGTTTTGTCTTTTCTGTACGAGGACAATACCCAAATCATTGTCAACGAGTGGCCGCTCAAATACCTGACTGCCTGTCCACGGTTCAACTTTGGATGAGTACAAATCACTAAAAACGTAATGATGACAAGAAGGAAATCCTTTGTCCTACTAAACCGTCTGTGTTCTGGGCATTAACATTTTGGCCTTCTTTGGCCACCACGCCCACTCCAGAGAAGTGTGTGAAAGATCTATGTGTGAAAGATCTATGTGTAAAGTCTGATTATGCTTTAAGTCTGTCCAACCAGATTTCTTCATTTGGAAATCATGTTTTCTCCACCTGCATATTCTAAAACGTGTTCTCTAGCATTTTACAATTCTTTTCAAGGTTGGAATTTTTGATGCCTTTGTCTCTGCGTTCTGGGACTAATGCAACTAAGCGTTTCTTGATCTTCTCGCATTTTTTATTCAGAAGTTGCAATTAATACGAAAATACCTCACAAAACTGGCAATTTCTTATTGTCGAAGAAGCCACGTCACCAGCCGTAGCATCTTTGCATTGATTATCTGTTAAAGAGTGGATATATTTCAAACCTATGCACTTTGTGAACTAAGAGATTTTTACTCCTTTACGTATTTTTAAATTGCAGCAACCTTAAAATAAAACTTCATGACCTGTGCATGTGGCAAAAAGCTGATCCGCAGAAATTTTGAAAATTGCTGAAGAAGTGGTGGTTTCCTGCCCCTTGACTGGGGCTTCTCTCCTTGTAGCTACTTTTCTTAATCTTATCATTTGGCTATGTTGAGTAGTTTGGATTTCCAGCACCAAGGTACCCTAATTTAGGTGGTATGGTATGCTTCATAAATACCTAAATCAAAGCAGACTAATTGTAGAACAACCTATAAACTCTAGTCAACCTACAGTAAACAGGGGCCATTGTGGATCCCGTTTTAATGGTTAAAAATGAATGCTTCTCATAGGTACTGGAAAGACCAAACAAAAAGTGATAAAGATGGCAGTGATAAACCCCAGGAATGTAAGCTGCACTTCCTTTGGAGAATATTTAAAAAACTAGCAGGCTAGAAGCTCTGGAACCCTGAAAAATAATTGAAACAGGTGTTCACCATTTGCAATATAAATTATTAAACAAGCATTTGGTTCCCTGGGAATAAAATAGATAATGAGGTCCTGTAACCAAGAAAGAATGACGTCTGACCCAGCACTTGGTTTGACCCAGCACTTGGCGTAGTCACGTTTGATGTCTCTATGTTGACTGATTTTATACCATCTGTTGCTGCTGAGGCGTTGGCTCAAAAATTTATAATTAATTGTACAATGCAGGATATGAAAAAATAATAGTTTCAGTCTGGCAAGATGGAGCCCCGGGCTCACGCAGCCCAGTCAGAGCCCACTCACATTATAGTTGTTTTCAGCTTGCTTGATGCTTCCTGGGATATATAAATCATGGGGGGTCTGGGAGGTTCTATTTTACACCCACTACACACAAAAGTTGATCCATCTAAATCCCCCATGTTTCAGCTTCTGCCCTTCACTGACTTAGAGACTTAATACTAAGACAAAGTATTCCAGAGCACATTGAAAACTAGGGTCAAGGAGCTAACGCCATGGTGTCCACTTGGCTTGTAACCTCTCAGTTTTAGCACAGTGCTCATCCACTGCGACATTGCCTTGTTTACATGCTTTTGATTAAACACAGAAATAAATAAATTGGTTAGGGATCAGTACCTCTCCTTTATTCCCGAACACAATAAAAAGATAACTCTCTTAAGAAGAAGGAGAAATAGGATAAAGGCCAGATTAAAACGAGAGAAAGAAGATGCCCTATGGGTTAAACTCCGTGAGGCATCCAGAAGTGGGCAGGCTAAGACTTTGTGGTCATTAATCAGAGAAGGGTGCGGGCAAAGATCTACACCCTTACCGATATCTATTAATGAGCAGTCTTGGGTTGATTTCATTCAGCATTTGTATAGTGGCAATGATGTGATGTTTGACCCAGGTAAGCTACAGGAGGATTTGTTACCTTATGGTCCTCCGTCCGAATTGGAAATAGTTTCTGCCATTAAGGGTCTGCGCACATCTGGTGCAATGGGCCCCGATAAAGTCCCTATTTCTGTGTTAAAATCTCAAAGTAGTTTATGGGGAAAAATTCTATATCCAGTCTTTAGATTTTGCTTTACCAAAGGCATTATTCCGTATTCCTGGAAAGGGAGTTTATTGGTTCCTCTGTTTAACAAGCATTTGCAATGCAATAGGTCTCGCATTAGGAAAGTGTGAGCTATTGGTATTGTAAATGACAATTTTTTCTAATATGTGTTAGCTTTGAAAATATCAAAATTAATAGCATTGTTATTCACACAGCCAATAGCTTACACTTTCCTACTGCGAGTCCAATTGGCCATGGCAAAGCTTGTTGGTAGCAAGCAAGGACAGTGCTGTTTTGGTGCTGAGTGATGATGTGGTTGGGCTGAGTGATGTGGTGGTGTCCCCGAGTGATGTGGTGGTGTCCCAGAGTAATGTGGTGGTGACCCCGAGTGATGTCCCAGAGTGATGTGGTGGTGTCCCAGAGTGATGCGGTTGTGTCCCCGGGTGATGCAGTGGTGCCCCCGAGTGATGCAGTGGTGCCCCCGAGTGATGCGGTGGTGCCCCCGAGTGATGCAGTGGTGCCCCCGAGTGATGCGGTGGTGCCCCCGAGTGATGCGGTGGTGCCCCCGAGTGATGCGGTGGTGCCCCCGAGTGATGCGGTGGTGCCCCCGAGTGATGCGGTGGTGCCCCCGGGTGATGTGGTGGTGTCTCTGAGTGCTCACGTCAAGAGGCAGCTTGCACCAGCCCATTTCTCCTGTTAGCTCCACCTAAAACAGAACCTACTACTAACCATGAATAGGTGCGGAAGTGGCGTAATGGCCAGACCTGCCAACTTCGGCTCAACATTGTGTGGTTCTGGGGAAATCACTTAATCTCCAGTGCCTACAAAACTGAGTGTGTCCTTAACTGGTGCTGATGAAAAGTGCTCTAATTGGATTGAGTTCACGCTACAAGCACCAGTGTTGATGATTAAGTGTCGGTGCTGAGCATCGGAAACCACTGTCTCAAATTAAGAACTGTGAAGGACAGTGCAGTAAATAGAAGAGAAGGGACAGTGAAATGCTGCAGGAATGAGGCAGAAGGAGGGGAGATGAAGTAAAGAAAAATAATACAGTGGAATATAGGAAAGAAGTGAAAAAAGAGAGGGAGGACAGGTTAACAGAATGCAAATAATGAAGGACTGGTTGGGGAAGGAGAGGAAGAAGAAGCGGATGAAATGTGGTAGCAAGGAGGAAAAGAGGGGAATGCCAAAGTGAGGGGCAAAGGAGGGAGTGACAGTATAGAAATAAATGAATGAAGGAATGGGAGTAGTGAGTGAGGAATAGGGTGGAAGGGATGTAGAAATAAGAAAGGATGAATGCGAGGGAGGGATGGGATAAGGGGAAAGTGTAATTAGAGAAAGAAGATAAAAAAAGTGTGAGAAAGAAAAAGAAAGAGAGATGAAACTTGTCATTTTAACACATGCTAGTCTGTTGAATGGACCATTGAGTTATTATAAACAACAGAACCTCACTAGTGCACAATTTCAATCCTGGCACGTTGCGATTTGTGACACACTTATTGTGAAAAATAGTTTTATATCAAATCTTTTTAAAATGTATTTAGTACGATGATCTGTGTGAAGGAAACGTGCAGGGTGAGCCGGTATCCAGGACAGACCCATGTTTACCCCAACCATCCCAGCAAATGTCAGTAAATTAGAATTGAGCGGGAGCCGACTGAACTCAGATGGAGGCACATTTTCAAGTGTTCTAGTACAGGGTACATGACTAGTTTGAGGTCCCTTATTAGAAGGCAATTGAGTTAAAATACAATTAAAAGATGCTGATTAAGTTACTCAATGTGCAGCTTATTGTCAACGTCAGCATTTGCCATATAAACCTTCACCTAAAATCGACTTCCTAGTGTGAATGCAACTAACGAAAAGCATTGGCATAGCCAATAGGTCTCGCCTTTGGGACCTTATAAGTGTTTAGTTATTCAGCACAATATCCTTGGTGCAACAACACCAAGTGTTGCATGGCTAAACACTTATAAGGTACCAATGGCGAGACCTATTGGCTATGCCAATGCTTGTTTTATTTGGCGATTCAGGTTTGCAGAGGCCACTTGGATCAGTTCTTTAATAGAAAAACATGTTTACCTATGCTGAAGTGGTCTTTTTTAAAGTGACACGGCATGGCAGCATGAAGGACAGGGAAGCAACGGAGAGGGTCGGAGAGAAGCCTCAAAAAAGGGGCTTGGGTGTGGCAGGTGCAATGGGCAAGGACAGAAACCGACAGGGGTGAAGAATATATAAAGAAAGCTCTGAAGGAGGAAGCCATGGATCGGGTGTAGGGAGGAGAAAGCATCACAGTGCATGAGTGGAATAAAAAGCAGCTCACAAGAAGAAAGCAGGTGGGTAAGGCAGGAGCAACATGGAAGATGGATGGAAAAAAGTAGCTCACGGGGCAGAGAGCACGTGGGTGGGCAACACGGAGCGGGGCTGGCAATTTAGTGAGGAGGAAATTGCATATGGAGAGACAGCATATGGAGAGATGCTGAAAACATAGCACCCTGTGGTGTTTAAAGAATAAATGAGATCCCTTAATCTGAGCAGGGGAAGGATACAAGTTAGTCAATCAAAAAGAGCTCTTGCATATTCACTTGATGTAATTGCCACAATGCTGTTTACTTAGATTTGGCTCACGCCATGCAGGGATTTAAAAAACTGTTACGTGTCATGTATGAAAACAACCCCTTGTTCAGTTTTTTTCCATTCTGAAATTTGTAAAGAAGCTTCTTGTGTAAGGAAACAAAATAAAACAACGAGTACCAGAGTAACAACGTTATATGCCGCAACTTCGGAGCTTGGTGTGACATTATTTCTTGCAACTTCATCATTTGGTCATATACATTTTTTCCCCCGAGAGGTAATTATGCTAACAGTTTTAAATCTCGAGAAACTGCACCTCACTCCAGTAGTCACAGAATTCTGGCACGTAATTAGCTGTGATACAGCTGATTCAAGTGATCAACTTGCAATGTGCAGCAGTTATACATTCAACGGACATAAGGCCCTTTGTAAATAATTTGTCACAGGGTGAATCAGAAGAGCACTGACTCGGCGGAATCGCTTCTGGGACTCATGGATTATATAGTTTAGGGTCTACATTTCGCATGAGCGAACCTGCTGACACGCAGAGGCGCGCATGGAGAACACTCCATCCAGGCCATGAAACATACCCCCACCCTTGCTACAACTAATAGTGTTTAAATACTGTTCTGGAGGACCAGCAAGTGTTCATCCCCCAACTCGGGGAGTAAACAAATTGGTTTAACAGGATCACCCTCAAAACAATACATGCAAAGGGTGTGAGAAATATGTTTAATTGAAAGGTGATGAAAGAGTGGGGAGGCGACAAACTGGGTTTCGGCCTGGAATCTAGCTGAGCAAAGACAAGTCTTGATACATGCGACTCCGGAGGTGGTTTGCGGTTCACAGGAACGAGAGGGCAGGGCTCAAATACCTATGCGGAAAAGTCTCCGATGTGGAGGCAATTCGCAGGAAGCTACATTAACTTCATTTTAAAAGCGTACCCTTATCGTCCGTGGATACTGAAATCTTCTGTCATTACTATGCAATCTGTGACTTTGATGCAATCATTAAAGCTCTACAATTACTTCTAGTCTGGGTCGCCATGCATCCCCGGAATCCTTAGAACCACCTGTGTTCTCATCTACCCCCAGAGCCCCTTTCATTTCTTCTACCCCGCTCACCTCCCACTCCTCAAGCAACAGCGCCATGTCTGCATCATTGTAGTCTCGGATGTCCTTCGTTTTGCGGCGCTGAGTCTCTGAGCAACGGTCAGCAATAGGGCGACGGACACACAGAGTAGCAAAGGAAATGCTAGACGAGCAGACATCTCCCAAAGTGGAATAACGGGAACTACACGCACGAGAGCCTCGATAGGCTAGGAAGACCTCACGAAAGCGAAAGTATGCATTCATAGGCGGCAGGAAGACGAGGACTCTCATAGGCTGTATTAGAGCCCTCATCAAAGTGAGGAGTTTGGTAATAGGCTGAGAAGAAGGCGGGATTTGTAGTCCATTCTAAAATAAAAGTGGTGTGGCGACGTCATACTTCTGAATGATCTCTTTTTGGTGCCCCCGCGTGTATATGAGCTCGTTTCCGCTTCCTGACGAGTTATGGTGTCGAGACTAATACAAGGCTGTCAGTGTGTCTTTCTTCTATAATAGATACGTTGGAGATTGTGAAAGCTCTGGGCACACAAAAAAAGGGGCGGGAACAGGATACTGAATCCCGCCCCTCCAGGACTCCCTGACCTGCCTCATGGTTGCCAAGGCAATATTTCAAGAAATATTGTCGTGCTACCATAAGGCAGGTCATGGAGTCCTCGAGAGGAGGGATCCAGAGCAGACAAATCTGCTAAACAGGAGCTTTTTCCAATGGCAGGCCTCCGTTTTGAGAGGCCTGCCAATGGAAAAAGGGGGCGTGGTTTCACGCAGTACTGAAATTCTCCTGTTCACAATAGGTCTTTGCCTCCAGCAGGGCCATGCCCTGCAATGGAGGCTTCGACCTAAAAAGGGGGCAAGAGATTTACCACAAAACTACCGACAAATTGCCCTCCTAGATGCTATTGGTAAGGTTTTTTTCTAAATGTTTACTTAATTATCTAAATGACTGGGTATCTTCGACAGAAATATTACCGCTTGAGCAGACCGGCTTCAGGAAACAACATGGTACCCTAGACAATCTTACTGCTCTCCAGATTTTTTTTTTCAAAACCATTTTTATTAGGAGTTCAAGCAGGTGTAAGCACAGCCCTCCACAATCAGGAGGAGACTGTCGACAGTAAATACGAAAAGACACATCATTGTCATAGCATCGAACCCAGTGCATAGAGCGGATTTTGCCAAGCTACTCCCACCCACCTACCCCTAAACTCCCACCAACCCCGTCCACTACCCACCCCTTATCCCGCCCTAACCCTGTGCACGTGATCATAAGTCAACCATAAGAGAAGGTGTACAAAGGTGGAGCCGGCCAACGGCCTAGGGTGCAGGGTCAACATCCTGTGGCAGTGCATCGTCCATGTCCATAGGAGGGTCGAGAGTCAGGCCCCTATAGTCTGCCCACCGTTTCCATATTTTGAAATGTTTGCGGGGACATCCCCGAGCCTCAAAAACTGGCTGTTCCAAACCCATGATGAAGTCCAGGCCCGCTCTCCAGGCACTGAGGGGGGGGGCTCGCTCGCTCTTCCAGGCCTGTGCCAGGTCCCTCTTCGCTACCACCAGTCCCAGCAACAACAAATGGCGCTTGTAGATGTTGCCCCCAACATTTTCTAGGACATGAAGAAGGCCCAACCTAGGCGTACGGGGCAGGTCCCACCCCAACACCTCAGACAGACAGTCCCAGACCCCGGCCCAGAACCGAGTCAACCGCACACAAGACCACACAGTGTGAGAGAGGGTGCCTCTCTCCGAACCACATCTCAGGCATTCCGGGGCTGCAACTAGGCCCGCCCGCCACAAACGGTCCCTTGTGAAATATGCTCGATGTAGATATTTGAACTGAATGAAGCGGAGGCGGACTGCAATAGCAGCCCCGCGGGGGGATTCAAGGGCCTCGCGCCAGTCGTCTTCGCCCAAGGGACCGACATCGGCCTCCCACAGGGCCTTCAGTGTCGAGAGCGAGGGGGAGCAGTGTGTGACCAAGGAGCGGTAAATCTGGGAGACTTTTTTGTCACCCAAATCTCCCATAAACAGTTTCGCCTCTATGGGACTGAAGTCCGGGAGCTGTTCCAGCCCCACCAGGCTAGGAGCAAGAGCGTGGCGAAATTGAAGGTAACGAAAGAACTGAGACCTGGGCATTTTGAATTCAGCACTAAGATCCTGAAAGGATTTAAGAGTGGTGCCGGAGAGGACATGCCCTAGGGACGAGACTCCTATTGCGTCCCACCCGTCGAAGCCTCGCAGCGACGCCAGCACCGGCAGCAGGCCATTACGCCACAACGGAGTCTCCGCCGTCAGTTTACCCCACCAGCCCATGCGGTGCAGGGCCCTCCGCCAGACAGCAAAAACCACCTGAGTGACTAGAGGGAGCAGCCGCCTCCTCCTGGCCGAATACAACAGCGTATGAAGGGAGGCGTCGCCCATTAGAGAGTGTTCCAGGGCATAGGCCGGGTCACAGCGGTCCCCATACCACCACTCGTTGAGCACCAGGAGATGGGAGGCCTGATAGTAGGACAACATATCCGCGGTAGCCAAGCCGCCGCAGTAAGTAGAGAGGAAGCACGTACGGAGCGCCACCCTGGAGGCACCTCCAGCCCACAGGAACCTGCCCAACACGGAGTCAACACTGCGAAACCACTGCGGATCAATCGGGTAGGGATGATTCTGCAATTGGTAAAGGAGACGGGGCAAGGCCACCATCTTAAAGATGGCCGATCGACCGTAAATGTTAAGAGGCATACGCGTCCACGTCTTGATGTCCAGCTGGACCCGGTCCCAAACCGGTTGAATGTTCCGGCTCCACGCCTCCGTGGGCGAGGCAGAGAGGAAAACTCCCAGGTATTTCACTCCCTCCACCGCGATCCGAAGGGAGGCAGCCCATGGGAATTCCACCGCGCCACCACCTAGCACCCATAGGGTCGACTTGTGTGGGTTAAGAAAGAGCCCCGACGCCTGACCAAAGCCCTGCATCAAGTCCAGAACCCGCGGGCCCGTATGCTGCAGGTCGGTCATGAAGAACAGCACATCGTCCGCATACAAAGCAATGCGGTCCGCATGATCCGCGCTCCAGACAAAGCCGCGATAAAGCGCATCACTGCGGACCCTGGCAGCCAGCGGCTCCATGGCCAGCGCAAAGAGGTGGGGGAAAGCGGACACCCCTGACGCGTGCCCCGAGTCACTGGGAATCGAGCCGAGGCCGCCCCCGAGACCCGCACCGAGGCCGTAACCTCAGTGTAGAGCAGGCGGACGTAAGAAATGAAGACCGGGCCGAGGTTCAGCAGAGGCAGAAGGGTGAAGAGGAAAGTCCAGCTGACTGAATCAAAGGCGCTATCAATGTCAGCCAGTAACAACGCCGCCTGATCCTCCGAAGCTCCGATCGCATCAATCGCCGCCTGTGCCCGCCGTATATTGTGCCGTGTTGCCCGGCGTGGCATGAAGCCAGCCTGATCAGGATGAACAAGGGCAGAGATATGGGGAAGCAAGCGATTCGCGAGCGCCTTGGCCAGAAGCTTGGCCTCGAAGTTAATAAGGGAGATGGGGCGATAAGAGTCATGGCGGTCCAGTGGCCTTCCCGGCTTCTTGAACACAACGATTTCGGCATGACGCCAGTCCGGTGGGAGGCGGCCGTGCTCTCGCGCCAGCTCCAGGGCACGCAGGTAGTGCGGCCCGAGCTGCAGATGGAACTTCTTATAGAATTCACTGGGAAAGCCGCTCGGTCCCGGTGCCTTGCCCACATTCAGTTGACCCAGCGCTTCCCCGAGTTCTTCAGCCGTCAGGGGGAGATCCAGGGCGTCACGCACCTCATCAGACACAGCAGCTGGGGGAACCAATGTGAGATAATCCGCAATAGGTGGCCGGGTCTGTAATTGCCACACCTGCGGCATCGACGAGACCCGGGAGCGTAAGAGGCTGCAATGTCTGCAATGTCTGCAATGTCTGTTGACAGAGCCGATGGAGCATTGTGCATGACTTGTCGCCCCACTGGTAAACCCGGCTACGGGTGGCCAGCCACGCCTGGCGAGCCTCGTTCAATAAGACCGAAGAGTATGTTTGCTGCGCCTGCAGGAGCCGCCGTAGGGCAACTTCATCTGCCGCATCTCTGTGGCGAGCCTCTAGTTCATCCACCCACCCCGCCGCAGCGGCAATGCCCTCCAGCCGAGTCCGAAGAGCAGCCGCACACCAGGCAAGATCAACACCCCGCAAAGTGGGCTTCATGGCCTCCCAGACAGTCACCGCGTCCACACCCACGGCAAGATTGTCCTGCCAGTATTGGGCGATTGCACCACGAAGATGCTGGGAATAGTCAGGTCGCTGCAGATGCCACGTGGACATCCGCCATCTGAAGGGCTGGCGCGTTCTATGTAGGTCTATCTGGACTGCTACCGGGGAATGGTCGGAGAGCCCGCGAGGCCGAATCGCCGCCCCTTTTACTCTAGCAAGGAAGGCCCTCGGGACAAACACATAGTCCAGGCGCGAAAGGCAGCCATGGACCGCTGAGACGTAGGTGTACTCGCGGCGCTCCGCATGTAAATGCCTCCAGACATCCGCCCATCCTAGTACATCCATCATAGCCCCCAACCGCGTAGGGGAGGGAACAGGCGCCACCCCAGGCCTCCGCTGCCGGTCCACAGCCACATCCACAACATCGTTCCAGTCGCCACCAATCACCGCCAAGGAGTCGGGGAGTTCAGTCCACAAGGCAAATAACGGCTCAGCCAAGGCCCATTGCAGGGGGGGGGAGCATATACACATCCAAACACCACAGGTTCCGCACCAACCTTCCCTTGGACAAACACAAAACGCCCCTGAGGGTCGAGCCACTGACGCTCGTGAGTGTATGCCAGCCGCCTATGAATAAGAATGGCCACCCCCCTGGAACCCCTGGCAAAACCAGCATGGAACACCTGGTGGAAGCCAAAGCGCTGGAGACTCAGGGCCTTCGTGCCCAGCATGTGTGTTTCTTGGAGCATGAGCACATCTGCTAGATCCCTCTTGGCCCAGCGAAGTACCGCCCCCCGTTTAATCTTGTCCAAGAGACCCCGGACATTCCAGCTAAGAACATGCATGGAGGCGCCAGAAGGCGCCAAACGAGGGACATCAACCATCGTCACGACTCACCCAGCCCCACAATCCCCGGCCCCCGGCCCAGGCCCCACACCCCACAGTAGCATAGGTCAGAAAGATCACGTGTACCCCAGAGAACAGTACCCCAATACCCACAACCCCCACAATGCCAACCCCCCCAACTCGCCACCAAACAGCCCCAAACCCCCCACCCCCACCCCAATACCTCAAGAAACAATGAAGTATCTGTCGCGGCATACGGTACTTCAGGCACAAAACAGAGCGCCAAAAGTCAGGCATGCCAATGGATCCCACACAACCCCCTAGCACCAACCAAGCACACACCCAAAAACCTCCCCCAACCCCAACAGGAGGAAGCAGCCCTCAAAACATGCCCCATCCTCCCCCCCATCAATAAGCACAATCAATAGCATTGCAAAATATAGTGCATTTGTTCATAGAAGTCCCAGCTAGGCACATAGGAGCCAGGTAATACTGCACCAGATGAGGTCCGAACCGTCGTGCAGCAGGTCGCTGCCGCAGCAGGCGGCCACAATAGAGATGCAAGAGTCAAGGGTCGGTGAACAGAAGTCACGACCCCCCGCCAGAGTGATCCGTCTCCGGCTGCGTGTCCCCCAAAAGGGGGTCTCGAGACAGGGACCTCCGCCTCGAACGGGACTTGCGGTGCCGCTTCCCTTTGGCCTGTTGATCGCTCCGCTCCTGAGATGAACTGCGGGAGGAGCCGGAGTGCAGCCCCGGCTGGACGTGTGGCCGAAGCCGGACCGCCTCATCCGTCCAGGCAAAGACAGCCTCCGGAGAATCAAAGAAGTGGGTCCTCGAATTGTAGATGACACGGAGGCGGGCCGGGTATAGCAATGAGTATTGAAGTTTCAGGCCCCGGAGCTTGGCCTTGGCCGCCAGAAAGGAATGCCGCTGCTGTTGAACCAACTTGGTATAGTCTGGGAAGATCATAATTTTGCAATTATCAAACAGCAGGGTGTCCTTGAGTCTCGCCTCCCGGAGGATGGCATCCCTGTCGTGGTA
This sequence comes from Lissotriton vulgaris, assembly GCF_964263255.1. NCBI lineage: Eukaryota > Metazoa > Chordata > Amphibia > Caudata > Salamandridae > Lissotriton > Lissotriton vulgaris. The sequence goes on from NC_141687.1 coordinate 1,758,900,020, forward strand.
ATTCAGGATCCGAGCAATGATCGGGCGAGGCCGCTCCCCAGCCGGCGGCTTCTGTGTCAGGGCGCGGTGGGCGCGTTCGACCACAAAACAGCTTGACAGGGTGTCCGGGGGTAACCAGCTCTCCAGCCACCGGGAAAGGAACACATCCATAGGCCCCTTCTCGCATCCCTCCGGAAAGCCCACAAAGCGCAGATTGTTCCACCGCGCCCGCCCTTCGGCGTCCTCCACACGGAGCGCCAGGCCCTGCTGCGTCTGCTCCAGGTCGGCAACTCTCTTCTTCAGGGCATCGACATCGCCCTCCACCGTCGTGACCCTGGTTTCGGCCTCCGTGATGCAAGCAACTGCGTTGCGGAGGTCCTGGCGCAGCAGCATCACATCGGCGCCCACCGCGCCGATCTTCGCACCAACATATCACGGGATTGCGTGATGGCCGTTAACAGCACTGCATTGTCCGGGCCCGCCGCCTGACTCCTTCCGGCAGCCCCGGCACCATTCCCAGGGCCGGTGAACTTGTCGAAGGGTCCCGTAGTGGCTGTATTGAGACCGCCTTTGCCTCTCGTCATGGCCGCCGGCAGTGTTGTCCGGCGATAGACACTCGCTATGGGTCACCCCACGGAAGCAGGCAGCAGATGGGACGTCCACGGCACCGCCGTCCCTCGGGTACAGCTCACCCCAGTTCGTCAAGAGATAGGCCAGACCCAAGGGGGGGGCACACCCCACCGAGGCGCAGGGGCCACCAGGCAAGGGCCCAAGGCTGAATCGCCGGATTGGCGCCACCAGATCGTCCGCCCCAGGTAGCGCTGCTGCCCCACGAGAGCGTCCGGGCAGGCTGATCAGGATACACCGCTGGTCCACACCACCAACGCGTCGGGACCCAACTCCACTGGGTATGGTCACGAGCCCCCAGTCTCTCGGCTCCAGTGACTCCGCTCCGGTGGTGCGGACTGAGATGGATGACTCCCTGCCGGCGTCAGGGCTTCCCGGCGGGCAGGAGAAAAATCGAGGCCCCGGCTCACCACGAGGCAGGTAGGCCCAGTATGGACGGCCCCCGATGGTCGCGCCAGCGGGGTTCTGGGGCTCCAACAACTACACCACCGGGATCCACCGGACTCCAGCAAATTCCTGCACTAGTAGAGACGGGGGAAGAGGGTGTAGGGCAAGGATAAATTAGCGGATAAGGATCGGGCCGGCAGGAGCTCTACAGAGCCGCGTCCGCCATCTTCGCCCTCGAAGCCACACCCCCCACTGCTCTCCAGATTTTGACAGAAAAATACATCAAAGTCCGTGGAGGAGGTGTATATGGTGCTTTTATTGACTTCTCTACGGCCTTTTTATTAAGGTGGACAAATCTCTGTTGTGGAGTAAGTTATTTGATCTAGGGATGCCTTCTAGTTTACTAAGGTTAGTTGTTGCCCTACATACAGACACTTGGTGCAGAGTATTAATGGGAGGAGAGAGAGGACTATCTAGGGTTATCCCTACGATTAATGGACTCAAACAAGGTTGCTTGTTGGCTCCCCTGCTGTTTTCTTTATACATAGCGGATCTCCCCCGGGCTTTATTAATATCCAGAAATGGCATTGCTCCGGTTTTAGGGGGAACGCCAATAGTATGCTTAATGTACGCGGACGATATTTTAATTTTGGACTTTACCCCAAAAGGTTTGAATGGTCGCCTATACGCCCTGAATACCTACACTGAGGCCCATTTTCTAAAAATAAATATTTCAAAAAGTAAAATAATGTGTTTCAGGGGAAGGAAAAAAATCCAAATATGACAATTTCCTCTGGTCTGTTGGGGGTGAAAGACTAGAAGTAGTCAACTCCTATACTTTCCTTGGAAAGGTTGTCACGAGTAGTTTAAGTGACACAGCCCATATCGAGAACAATAGCAGGAAAGCTCTTGCCCAAGGGAAGAGCCTTGTTTCTCTTTACAAGGCAACAGGTAGAAGGCACTTCTCTATATTGCTCGAGGTATTCCGAGCAAAAATCCCCGCATCCCTTATGTATGGACTAGAAACAGTGGATATAACAAATTGGAATTTTTTGGATTCCACTGAAGGAAAAATATTACGCAACCTCACCTCAGTAAATACCGCAAATTCTACGTCCTCTCTGAGACAGGAATTTGGTTTGCGTAGTTCCTGGGCCCAAGCAGTTGCGAGTGTGGTGCGTTGGGTTTTCAATCTAGCTAAAGGAATGACGGGTACGCTGAGACATCTCATAAAAAATGAGCTGTTGGGTACCTTTAATACTTATTCTTTAATTGTAAGGAACTTTCAACAGGCAGTTGCATTATTACAGTTAGATGAATTAGATCTTTTTTCACTATCTGCGGACCAACTAAAGTCGATATTAAAATCGGCTTCCTGGGAGCTAGGTTATAGAGTTTAAAGTGGGGCGAGTAAATTGAAGAGAGGAATGTTTTTTACCAGTAGTTTTTGTCAAATGAAAAAACCTCAGTTATATATATCCTGGAATCTCCCCCATGGAGTCCGGCGATTTATCCTTCTGCTAAGGCAAAATCGACTCCCTTTGAATTGTCTTCTGTCTAAATGGTATGGCCGTTCCGATATTTGTGATTTTTGTAATTCCAATACCCAGGACGTGTATCATGTCATTTTTGTCTGTCCGGCACTTATGGTATCTAGACGCAAATGGTTAAGACCCATGTGTCTCCAAATGGGTATCCTTACAGCCTCTGATTTTATTGAAGTAATGTTTAACCCTCCAAATGAAATGTTTTGCTTTAAATTGTTTCATTATTTTAAAAGTTTCCTGCCGTTATATTGACAAATTGATATCATGTACTTTGCTATGGTATTTTATTGCTTTTAATCTGTATGTTGGAATTATTATGTGGACCTCAATTGAGTTCCATTATCATAAATAAATAAAACTTGAAAACTTGATTAAGTAGACAGTGGCTTGCTTTGGTACAAGTGGGACCAGAGGGATATTCCTGGTTCTCATCTGGGGCTATCCAGTAAAGCACGAGTCAGGGTTAAATTGGAAGATAAAACATTTCTATCTCTCACAAATATACACTAGCTGACCATTAAAGTAAAGAAGAGCACTCACAGCCTTAATATTCATTATATACATGGCAGATGCCAAGGAAGCAACCTTTACTCCAAAATTGGGCAGTGAATTCTTGCAATGTTTACAACATGCAGATCATACTGTTTTGTTAGATAAACATGTATTGGTCTATAGTGCTTACTTTTGCAAAATAAATTGCTTGACCCTAACTATTTTTACAACAAAAATCTTAGTCTTTGGATGCTACCTAAAGCAGGTCGGAGTCTGTCCAGTTGAAAACAAACCCACTGAACAGGTACAGCATGACAAATGTCTAAGTATGGTTCAGCGTCAGGGAGATATCGCCTGGTCTTGAGGAAAAACAAATTCAACTCTTTTATTAATACCTTATGCCGTCGACGTAAGAAGATCTGTGACCTACACTTGGGGCCACTATTACAGATGATTAGGTCCAAAGTGAACTTGCTATAGAGTAAAGTTTTTCCAAATAAATATATAATTTGCCTTGACTTAGCTAAATGCGATATCTACGGAGCAATATTCACCTTGCAAGAAGTCTCATACGCCCAGCTGGGATTACAGGGCTTCATGAAGATAAACCTGATTTTTTAAAGCAAAGGCCTTCTCAGTATGCTCCTGACACCTAGGGTTTTCACTATCAACAAGGCAGTGAGGTCAACTAAGTGGACTCTAAAGGGAGTCTTATCTACTTTGGAAGCACAAGGTGAACAGAGATTCGAGATTGTGGGAGTATAGGCTTGAAGTGCAATGCATATTGTTTGTGTATGCACCTACATATTGGAAATTTGTAGAAAGTGGTTATGTTCGTTGTTTTCAGGCTTGGAGCTAGTTCCTGTGCCAATGCAATTAACTTAACAATGAATGGAGGTAATGCCCAGTTGCATATTCATTACATTTATGTAGCAATTTGAAACTATGGTGTTCTAAGAATGATTTAATAAGAGGTATTGGGATTTGTGGATCTAGTTGCTTGGGCTTTTAGCATAAAGCACTCTTGTCAATCTTGCAAACTAACGCTACATCATTATTCATTAACCTTTGAAGTGCAGAAATATTTACCTTCTCATACTTGGAAATGATCTCGGCTCTTTCTTGTGCTATTAAAGCTTCTAAATCCTTCCTCATGTCAAAAACTGGAAAAGAAAAGAAAAGAAAACAGTCAAGTAAACAATCTCCAGAAATGGGGAGAAAATATTTGATTAAATTTGGTCAAGAATTCATTTCACATTTTTAAATATTAATACAATTATGCCAATGAAAAACATCAACAAAGAAGGTTTACACAGTAAATACCAAAGTAGTAGATTTTCTCAAAAAAATATTCCAAATAAAAAATTTCCATTATCAGACTCATAACAAATAAAGAAACATTTGTTTGGGCGCCAGACTGTAAGAATTGCAAATGATGTTAAAACATAGATCGCTATCAAATTCTACCAAGTAAGTCTACCAATTTAGGGGCTGATTTAGAGTTTGGCCGAGAGGGTACTGCAATGACGACGGTATACCTTCTCTGCCAAAATCAGTGTTCACTTGCCTGATTTATAGGTGGGCAGACCTTAAGGATGTCGATGATGAAGCCTACTCCAACTCCATCTGTAACATACTCATCTCACGATCCAACAGAGTATTGGCCGTAGGAGGTTAGCCATGTGACAACCTGCCCAATTTAGAGTGGGTGAACGGATGACTTTTGTTTGTCGACCCTCACTCCCAGCCTGGGTCAGCCTGGCTGTGAGGGATAGTAACAAAAAAACAATAACCTCCCCACACCACGGGACGGAGACCTGGAGCCAGATAGACCCTGGCACCCCCAATCGGACCCTAGGGCATCTGACGGCTATAGACCCACACCAGGTCCAAATACAGACATGCATGACTCAGATAATCTCCTACATCCCTGCTCATCTGACTGGGTCCCTGCGGACAATGTAGCCATGTTTGTGGTTGAGAGACTACAGGAGTCTCTGGTATTAATATTAATATAAACTGATTGACAGGTCACAGGTGGGGTAGCATCTATCCAGCGGACAAACGTGTGAACAGGAAATTCAGTTCAATTCCTCAGATAAGAGTAGCAACACCACAACAGTCTAGGGAGACTGGCCTCAATAAGACACACATGGCCAGGTGAGTGCACGCATTTCCAAAACACCATAAAGTCAGATGCCACATGAAGTTAAGAACACACAGGCAATCAGGACACATCACACACAGGACATGCAGTAATCATTTACTCCTCATGCCGAACATCTGGACATGTTACCCTCTGGGCCCCATAGTGTCCACGCAAGGTCGAGGCCCACCTGCATTTGTTATCAGGAGCCTTCTTTATGACCCCACAGACAAGACCCGCATTCTTTTACCAAAAAAGGATCGACAGAAGTAATTTATGATAACTAAAGCAATAGGGAGGGGGTCACATTGGGGAGGGGGGTAGCGCAGAGAGGTGGGTCATGGGGGAAGAGAGGGTCACGGGGAAGGGAGGGTTGCGGGGGAAGGTGGGGTTGTTCTGGAGGTCACAAGGGGGTTAATAAAAAAATGAATAAATAAACTGACCTTGAGGCCGGTCCTGCATGTTGTTGGCTTTGGCTCCTGCTCTTCTGCCTCTGACAGGTGCAGGAGCAGAAAGCAGGCAGCCAGGCTCTCTCCCCTAAGCCAATCACAATGCTGTATCGCAGCCTGGATGGAGAAGGGCAGAGTGTGCATGACTGGTTTGGGCGGCTTGAGAGGGCCGGCCAAATAGTCATTGCGCACTCAGGAGTGGGCACACCACTCATCCCCTGCCCTGCTCAAAGAGCGGAGCAAAACCACCCACCTGCCTGCAAAACAAACATAAAATCATAAATATTAAAAGTTATTACCATTTTATTTTTCTGCTTCTCGCACTGTGAGAAAGCAGTGGGCCGATGCTGTTCCTCCATAGCTGAGGAGCTGGCCCTGGATGGTGTTTCTCTTGCAGTCCCTAGGCTTTCTCATTAATGAGAAAAAGTTGGCTTTATCTCCAACACAATCCATGGTGTTCCTGGGCTACGTAGTCAACTCCATTCAAGCCAACCTGAGTCTTCCCTCCAGGAAGGTATCCAAGATCAGCCACAAATTAATTTGCACCCTAGCAAGACCAGTCACATCCCTTTGACAGATTGCGAGGGTGGTCGGGCTTCTCTCCTGCTCAATCTGAGCCATATTTTCCATCCCCCTACATTACAGGGCCCTTCAATGGCTCAAGATTTCACACCTAAGGAAGGGTCTGATGTAATCAGAGTGTATTTCCCTGTAGGACGACGTAAGGGTGGAGATTTAATGATGGCTAGCCCACATGGAGGCTTGGAACGGCCAAGCCATCTTCGGTACCCAACCAGACTTGGTGATGGAAATTTGATGCCGGCGGAGTGGGTTGGTGGGCATGATGTGGAGAATTCTCCACAGGATGAAACTGGTCAGAACAAGAGAGCTCTCTGCACAGCAAGAGTTTAGAGCTAATGGCTGGCTCGTTCACAGTCAAATGTTGGACAAAGGAACAGATATAATGCAATGTCCTCCTCAAGATGGACAACCTAGCAGCAGTCAGGAAGATCAACCATCTTGAGGGGACATGCTCCAAAATTCTATCAGATCTGGCCAAGTGTTTCTGGGAATACTGCCTGGAGAACCAGATGTCAGTCACAACGGAAAATCTTCCGGGCTCAGACAATCAGGTTGCAGACTGGCAGTCCCCATACCTGAGGGACCTCAGTCTTTGGAAATTGGCATTGAACTCCTGATAGGGTCCCTTCTCAGTGGACCTCTTTGCGTCCAGGCTAGACCATCAGGTGGCAAAATACTTCAACTGGAGGCTGGACCCCTCAGCTCAGGTGACAGATGCATTCCAGCAAAGGTGGGAGACTGAAAGGGGTTATGTGTTTCCCACTTCTCGATGATAATGAAACCGTCCACCGAAGTTCGGTGACAGCAGGCAGAGGTGGTAGTGTGGTTTACAGTTCTGATGGAACTTCTTGGGATTCTCCAATCTGTCTACCCCTGTTCTCAGCTCTCCTCTGGGTTCCCTCTGAGAATACCCATCACTTCCTCCTGGAGGGTTCACTGTGGCTCATGGCATGGCAGGTTACCAGGGACAATGGCATGTTACAGGATTTTTTCTCCAAGCTGTAGACTTTCTCGAAAAGGCATGAAAGGTAACATGATTAAAAGATATCGATGGATGAGTTGGTGTTAGCAACGACACTTGGATCCCATGGGGACCACCATTGTCCATGTCCTGAATTTCCTAACCTCTTTAGCTTGGGATGGCATACCTTACAGGACGATCAATTCCTTCCGGTCAGCGGTATACCGGGGCACCCCCGATCGATGGACATTCTGTGGGCGATCACCCATTGATCAAGAAACTCCTGAGAAGGGTACGGCTCTCCATCCCCCAGAGCTGCAATACCCGGTCCTTTCAGACGTGAATGTACTTCTTACTCTTGGCCAAGTAATAAATACCTCTCTTGAAAGCAATTGTCAGCTAAGTTAGTGTCTCTCCTATGCCTGGCTGTAAAGTTTCTTAGCTTTCATAATGGAAAGTTTCAATTCTATTAAGGAAAGTGTGGCAAGAATTATCCTCTCTCAGGTCACGGTTCAACTATGCCCCCCCGTCCCCCTACTGTGAGCTGATGATTCGTAAGAAACAGAAGTAATCTCTTTACAATTTCATGTGATTTTGCCAATGGCAGAATAGATTTCGTCTCTTTGCTATATCATATTTGTGAATCATGATGATCAGTTTCCGCTGGTATTCATGATCTTTAGATCATTCAGGATGCGTTCTTAACACTGTTCTCTTTCTACAGGAAATGTTTCAGACAAACAGACCTGATGGTTCGCTTCCGGCTAATCGTCACATGAAGAACAAGCATTGGCAAAGCCAATAGGTCTCGCCTTTGGGAACTTATAAGTGTTTAGCCATGCAACAGTTAATGTTGTTGCAGTAAGGATATTGTGCTGCATAACTAAATACTTATAAGGTCCCAAAGGCGAGACCTATTGGCTATGCCAATGCTTGGTTTTATTTGAACTGAGCTTGTGATCTAATATCAAGTCATGGTAGCTTGAAGTCCAATGACTGGGCATTAAAAAACAGTATTTATTTCCTGCTCAAGTAGTGTTTAACACTATATCAAGAAGCTTGTTATTAAACATGATCCCAGAATTCTGAAGAACCCCTAATTTTTTTAGCTGAAATCACTTTGGGGTCCAACTGTAAGGAAATGTGGCAGCTTATTTGCAATAAAGACTAATTGTTACCACTCAAGCGGACAATACAAGAATGGAAGAGTTTAATGAAGGCCATCTGGAGTGTGGGTAGAAACTAAAACCATTGGGAGCTACAGAGTACAAGCTGGCACTACACAATGATATGGGGTAAAAGTAAACATTTAATGTTTCACGTTATCCCAGGAAGATGACGCGGTTCTGCCAGCATTGAAACCTGTGATCTGCAGGTTAGACTTCGATTTCAAAAGTAATGGTGACTTAACTCCCTGACCTAACAGGAAGGACTCACAAAACAAGGATGCCGGGTTAGAATGGAGAACTGAGGAAAGAATACAAGAAAATGGGATGGGTGGACTGAGGACAAAAAGAAAGAACACAGGAGGAAGCATACTTAGAAAGCACTGGGGTCATAGGAAATAAAAGAAGGACGGGCGGAGTTGGAAGGAGGTAATAGAAATGGGTGACCGTCTGCAAATCGAGATGGAATGAGAGACAACACCTCTGAAGGGAGACACACAAAAAGGAAAGGACAGAAGGGCTGAGGAGCGGAAGGAATGCACGTGTGTCTGCAGTGATAATGAAAGAATGGCTGCAATGTACACACAGGCGAGAGAGAAATGAACTTCAACAAACAGGATGGCGCACAAATTAGAGACCAGAAAGAAGGCTGCCGGGACTCACTCCCTCAAGATCCCACTTCAAAGTGGTCTAGGCTCTACTGCCCATCCCTGACTCACCCGGCAGCGGGGTGTGGTGCACTGCAGAGCGGCCCGGGGGATGTCCAAGCCCTGCCAAATGTGGTCTGCTCTGACTGGAACCTGTGCAATCCCGTGGAAGGAATTTGGTGTTCAGAGGCAGCCGGGCCTATTGTGAATTTCAAGATCAGTGGCCCCCTTTGAAAAGCCAGTGGGGTCAGGGTTGAATCAGCCAAGTCAGGTGTGCCGCCGATAGCCTGATAACACTGAAGTATAAGTGATTCTGCCCCGACCAGAGCGGCCTACCACCACATTTGGGATCCCCCTTGAGTCACAGGAGAGTGCATTGCAGGTTCCAGCCGAAGATCTCAAGAGCGCGCGCCTCGCGTTCACAAGGGGGGGGAGTGCGGCTGAGAGTTAAAAGTAAAGCGCGGGTGCTGCGATTATAGCAAAATAGATTTTTTTCTATTTCTTTACTTTTGCTATAATGGCGGCATCCGCGCTTTACTTTTAGTATTAAAAGTAAAGTGCCTGTGCTGGGATTATAGCAAAAGTAAAGAAATAGAAAAAAATACTATTTATTTTCTTTTTCTATAATCGTGGCACACGCCTTTATGGTGCCGCGAAAGTGAAAGGAAATGTGGCGCACGTGCTTGTGCGCATGAGAGTGAGCTGGTAGCTGCTTGGAAGCACTTCCAAAAGCGGCTTACTAAATGTCTCGCAAGACCAGCGCATGCGCTGGACTCTAGCGAGACCTAAAAAGGAGGAGAAGATACTGACATGGGACTATAATGGGGTCAAGAGCACCCTGATAGGTTGGACTTTGACTAACTTTATCCCAAGTGTTCATGGGATTTGTAGTTTTACTGCTGTTTAGGTCTCGTCCTATTAATCCCGCAAGGGATAATTGGACGAGAGTATAGTAGGCCAAATAAGCTTTGAAACCAATGGCGGATTTGCCACAGTGCATGTGCTCGTGAATGCGCTTCTCCCTGAGCCGCCTGCCTCCGAGAGCTTCACTTCAAAGGGAACTTCACACCTCCCACTTCACACCGCCCACAATGCAGAGAGCCAGCGCTTCCAGCGTGGCAGTAAAGTACCAGTCCTTCGATTGTGCCTCATCGTTGCGTCTCTCATGCTCCTTCCCATGTTTTCTTTCTCACCATTGTTTATTTATTTAAAGAACTGCAGGCATTACGAAACATGCATGAGGCTATTATTTCTAAAAAGAACATGGCTGCAATTGTCTCCGCTTATGCTTTTGTCAGATTAGGATGTAATATACGTCCCTTTTGTCAGCTTTACCACTTTCCGGTTCTCTCTGAGTCTGTATGATCTGTGTGTTATGTAACTATTTTCATTTAACTTACTCACAAAAGACGTACTTGCACCGGTAGCACTGTTACAGCATCTCGCTCTGTTTGCAGATCATTCACACATCAACTTAATTTGCCCCTTTAATCTCAGTGAGCCTCGCGGCCAACTCTCCCCCCTCCCCCTTGCAGTCCGTGCCTTCTCACCAGCCGCCCCCCAACCCCCTTCTTGGGAACCGTCTGACCCAGAGCACGCTGGAAAATAGAGGTATTTCGCCCTAATTCCTCCAACCTTCCCTCCTCCCAGTGCTCACACTTGTTTAAAAAAGTTACCCATCTGATACTGTTTGCAGATCATTCACACATCAACTTAATTTAAAAAACTGTCTCCAGCCGGACTCTGTGATTTTTTTTAACTTACTCACAAAAGACGTACTTGCGCCGGTAGCACTGTAACAGCATCTCGCTCTGTTTGCAGATCATTCACACATCAACTTAATTTGCCCCTTTAATCTCAGTGAGCCGCGCGGCCAACTCTCCCCCCTCCCCCCTTGCACTCCGTGCCTTCTCGCCTGCCGCCTCCCCACCCCCCTTCTTGGGAACTGGCTGACCCAGGGTACGTGACGGGCACATCTATCCTGGTACACACGGGCATCTCAGCTGGTCAGATGTGGTCTTCAGTGCTTCAAAATTCATGTTTACAACTATACTTTCAATAAATGTCACCCGGTGTCAGTGATATCACATCACTTCATGCATTAAACTACCAGAGACCTTGTTTAAAAATACAGTTTCTCTCAGTTTTAAGGGCCTGTCGTGTCTCACTTGACTTTCATAGCCTGTTTCACGCTCTAGGTCCTCGGAGTGCTTAGTTCTGCTCTGGGTCCTATTACAGACTCATGCTCACTCTTTGAATCCACAGCTGCGTCCATCTGTGTAAAAATAACGTACTTAATATGATGCACTAGTATGATGTTGTTCTTGTGTGTCATTTGTAAAGCGCCCAGTGCGCCACTATTCGCTGCACACTGCACAGCTTAGATGGCTTTACAAATGCTCATAAGTTCTGTTACGTTTTCACGCTTACAGAGGCGTAGGGAGTGTTTCTACAGCTGCTTATATGTACATTGTGCATCATATACTTGCTACATGTGCACCTATCACTTGCTCTCTGCAGTAATAGTGCCACTATACGCAGAGCTCGGCTTCTGTGCGCAAGCGCTCCCCTCCTCGCACTCCTCTGCTCCTTTTTATTACGTAAGATCTAAAGTTGTCTCTTTAGCACCTTTATTGTAATAACAGGCATCCATAATAAAAACATCAGTGGAGCTGAATGAGCGTTCGTGGCCTACTAACCTGGCTCAAACCATAGAAACCAGTATGTGAGGAGCTCCAACCCTCCTGCCGGATCTATTGGAGGCGCCATTACCTTCCTGCCATGCTCTCTGCGTCTGGGACTTAAGCCATGTGTGCTGTGTTTTTTTCCGAACTGCCCCCTATTACTAGCACTTTTGTGTGCACTTTGCCTCTCCTCCAGTGGTGCTCCATGTCTGGCACTGCTGTGTGCACCGTGTCTCTTCTCAAGGGCCCCCTGTATCTGGGACTGTAGCCATATGCGTTATGTCTCTTGGGCAGTATACTCTGTCTAGGACTGGTGTGTTCACCTTTTGTGAACCAAATCACATAAAGGACACAAAGGTTTTTACAGCTTCAACAAGTGGACCTATCTGACATAGGTGAAGATTTGCGGAGTTCCAGATTTTCTCCTTAGCACATCACATCCTCGCTTTTACCAGTCAACGTGTGTCGGGTGCCAAGAACCACTGCTTACTTCTAAGCACTCCCTCTCTCTCCTCCTGTTGTCTTCCTAGGGGCCTGTTATTCTAGCGAGCCCAGCATCTCTCTTCAGCTGTGCCCTGCGGGTGTTTTACCTCCATTTGAGAACTGTCCAATGGTACATTACGGCCTGAGAAGCATGCAGTAGCATGCTCTATGCCAGAGGTAAGAGAGCGGTGTCAACACAGCAGGCTCTGCATACGTTCATTTAGATTGTTGTAGCCTTGGTATTTAGTGTTTTACATATTACAGCCTCAGTGTGCAATGTTTCCCTTATTGCATAGTATTTAAATGTAGTTTTTACTAGCATAATTGTTGCAGAGCAGTTAATCAAGGATAGCATATGGGTTTGTGTGAAAAAAAACAACATACTTTGCTTTTTTTGGGGGGGGGCAAACTAACAGCGAAAAAAACAGATGTTGCCTTGCTCAAGCGATAAACATTCTTTTAGATTCACAGACAGGGTTTGGTTGTTTTTCTAAGTCTTTTTTAGCGCTGGGTTATATGGCTAGTAACTGGCAACACACTGTGAATTAGTAAGTCATGTGGAGGCAATATCGATAAGTATCTTGTGTGGCCTCTGTTTACACTGTTGTCAATATTCAGTTCACACTTACATGCAAAGCAAGCGCCCGTCACAAACAGGCTGTCTAGTCTCTCTTTAGTTTGCTGGCGCCATTCAATTCACACTATTTGTTTTTCTGCTGTCTCCTTCTACTTACATGCAAAGCGAGCGCATACTTCAAACACTTTTATGGCCTCTGTTTAGTCTGCTGTCTACATTAAAATCACACTTGAATTTTAGGTTACCTTCATTTGCTAGTATACACATCGGGCGTGTATTACAAACAGTTGTATATTATATTTAGCTTTTGCGAGCACAAGTGATGTTGTTTACCTATATCTTAATGTCGATTAGAACTGCTTATCATTAAAATATATAAAAACATTGATAGTATAAGGCATTTATTTTTTATATTTTTCTATGAATCGTCATGTGTAATATAAAAAAAAATGATGTGTATCCGGGCCCGGCGGTGATGGGTAGGCACAAACTGTACTGACACAGGCAGTTGAACCTTACTTACAATGGCTTCTCCCCTGATGTCAGACCCGCTGGGCACTGTTGACACCTATTAACTCTAACTATTAGGCAAGAGCAGGTGTTAAACAGGTGGTACAATTTGTGTGCTTTTTGTAAACTGACACTTATGTAGGTCATGTTTTTGTAGATAGTAGTTCTGATATATATTAGGTCCTGAAGAATCGCATGTCAATGAACTTTAAGCGAGAAACATGTTGGCCACACCTCTTACACCTTAGTACTGTCTCGTAGTGGAAACTGAAGTTCCAGCGAGTACAGACTAATCGTTATTTTATTTGTGGCAGAGAACCACCAGAATAAAATTGTTTTCTGGTACCTCGTGCCTTGTGCCTCATTTTATCCTCACCTACACCGTCTACTCTGTTCTGGCCCCTCACCCACACTTCACCCATAGGCAGTTGGATAAAAAGATCTCCGATAAAGAGCCCCTCTTAGAGGTGTGCCCGGTGGGTATTGCACCGCCTACCCAACGAGGAGCACTGCCTATGAAGAAGCATGACACTCGCAAGGGTGTGTGAGGCCATTATATCCAACACAATGGATACCCTGGGTTAGTTCTCCAACGAGCACTGCCCCCCGCACCTTAGTGACCTTCTTTTCCTTCCCTTAGGAACAGCCCAGTCTCCTTTTTGTTGTCCTCATTATAAACACATGCGCTCAGTGTTACAGTAGCGGACCATATTAATGCGATCTTCCTTGGTCTCATTTTTGCTGAGGCGGTTAAATAGGGTACTCTGTGGCAAAGGACCTTTGTTTTATATGTCGTCCGCTTTTATTGTATCAGCATGGGGTCTGGCTTGTTTAAAGAACCGTAACAAGAGCTGAGCCATACAAAGATGTTGCGCGTAAATCAGGGAACAGTTGTCATGTAAACATATGAGAAAGATCATTCAAAATGTAAAAAGTTTTTTTTTTTTTTTAGCATTAGTGTTTTATTTTGAGGGACATTTATTGAAAGAAATTGTTTCAAATATGAAGCCTTCAAGAAAACCCCTGTACTTTAAAAACATTGCCAAGAGTGAACCGAGAAACTGGTTTCCCTTATGTAACCAGTTGCATAAATCCCACCACCTAGCCCACACGCTGCTCACATCCAATCACAGGCTTCCGCCTCCACTGCTGAGATCCCCTTTCCCCGCCGACTTCCTTCCCTGCAAAAGCCCTCCCTGAAAAAGCCCACACTTAGCTGTCGCGATTCACGCTCTCTACCTGCTTCCCCCACCCCTCTAAACGATTTTCCGCACTTGCAGACATGCACACGCAACCCTAGCTCCTTACACCTTCTCCCCGCGACCATCATCTAACCCAATACAATCTGGTGCTAGCGCTGCCACTGCACGCGTTCCCATGAACTACGCATCCTCCCCAGCACATGCTCCCGCGCTCCTACCTCTCTACCTACCTCTCCCTCTCTACATCTCTCTACCTCTCTCTCTACCTCCCTCTCTACCTCTACATCTCTCTACCTCTCTCTACCTCTCTCTCAACCTTTGTCTCTACCTCTCTCTCTATCTACCTCTCTCTCTCTCTCTCTCTCTCTCTCTCTCTCTACCTCTCTCTGTACCTCACTCTACCACTCTACCTCTCTCTCTCTACCTCTCTACACCTCTCTACACCTCTCTCCCTCTACACCTCTCTCTCCCTACCTCTCTACCTGCACCTCTCTACCTCCACCTCGCTACCTCTCTACACCTCTCTATCTCTCTACCTCTCTCCGCCTCTCTAACTCTCTCTATCTCTTTCTCTCTACCCCTCTCTCTCTACCTCTCTCTCTCTACCTATCTCTCTACCTCTCTCTCTCTACCTCTCTCTCTAACTCTCTCTAACTCGCTCTCTCTAACTTGCTCTCTCTAACTCTCTCTACCTCTCTCTCTCTCTACCTCTCTCTCTCTCTCTACCTCTCTCAATGTCAGAGCATCCCTCCGCACCACTGAATGCCACAGCATCACTCAACGCCACAGCATCACTCATCACCACTGAACGTCACAGCATCACAATGCCACAGCATCCCTCAACGCCACAGCATCCCTCAATGCCACAGCATCCCTCAACACCACAGCATCCCTCAATGCCACAGCATCCCTGAACGCCACAGCATCCCTCAATGCAACAGCATCACTCAATGCCACAGCATCACTCAATGCCACAGCATCACTCAACACCACAGCATCACTCAACGCCACAGCATCACTCAGCACCACTCAATGCCACAGCACCACTCAATGCGACAGCATCACTCAATGCCACAGCATCACTCAGCACCACTCAACGGCACAGCATCACTCAACGGCACAGCATCACTCAACGGCACAGTATCACTCAACGCTACAGCATCACTCAACACCATCGCATCACTCAATGCCACAGCATCACTCAGCACCACTGAACGCCACAGCACCAGTCAACACCACAGCATCACTCAGCACCACTGAGCACCGCAGCATCACTCAACGTCACAACATCACTCAACGCCACAGCATCACTCAGCACCACTGAACGCCACAGCATCACTCAAGCCACAGCACCACTCAATGCCACAGCATCCCTCAACACCACAGCATCACTCAACACCATAGCATTACTCAACGCCACAGCATCACTCAATGCCACAGCATCACTCAGCACCACTGAATGCCAAAGCACCACTCAATGCCACAGCATCACTCAACGCCACAGCATCACTCAATGCCACAGCATCACTCAATGCCACAGCATCACTCAACGCCACAGCACCACTCAATGCCACAGCACCACTCAACGCGACAGCACCACTCAACGCGACAGCACCACTCAACACCACAGCACCACTCAATGCCACAGCATCACTCAATTCCACAGCATCACTCCATGCCACAGCATCACTCCATGCCACAGCATCACTCAACGCCACAGCATCACTCAGCACCACTCAATGCCACAGCACCACTGAACGCCAGAGCATCACTCTGCACCACTGAATGCCACAGCATCACTCAGCACCACTGAACGCAACAGCATCACTTGGCATCACTCGGCACCACTGAACGCCACCGCATCACTCAGCACCACTGAACGCCACAGCATCACTCAGCACCACTGAACGCCACAGCATCACTCTGTGCAACCATTCAACAACAACTGGTTCAAATATGTTCTCTCAGTGTTTCAAGCTTTATTACAAATGTCACAAAATAATTTCATATTTCACTTCGGTTTTTGGATTTTCATCACAATAAAATACACTGAACATAATCTTCACAAAAGTTATTTACAAAAGTTTAAGCTATTGCCATTATAAATTACAATACATTTTATTTAAGTATTACTTATTAAAATTTTTTTTAACTATTTTTATTTGTAATATCAATACATCTAAGTCACGTAAATGCAACATATATTGCATTAAAAATGCTATAGGTGTCACAATTGCAAAAGTTAAAACTTTTGGCATTGTAAATGACAAAGCTATTAATTTAGCTATTTTCAAAACCCACACATAAATAAAAAATTTGTCATTTACAATACCAATAGCTCAAACTTTCCTAATGCGAGACCTATTGCATTGCAAATGCTTGTTTTACATGGCTGCTGTTAATAAAGCTCAGGAAAGATAAGCACAATCCTCGCCTATGCATCCTTAATAGAACTGAACAAATTCAGCTACGAAAGCTAGTAAATGTTATATTCTTCCTGCATTTCTCTCTGCCTTACAGGGAACACGTTGAGAATTTCAGAGCACAAAGCAGGTAAAGCTGTGTATAATAACTGTAAAAACTAGAACATTTTGCAAGTCATAAAAGATGCAGAATATTTTGCTGGGTAGGGAGTTGATTCTAGTAGAGTTGTGGAAGAGTAGGTGGCTGTGCCCATGAGAATTATCTAGTGAACCAATTTTTGCAGGGATCATAGGGTAGGGGTAAGGTACAGCTAATATTATAGATTGATACCATTTCATACTGCTGTGAATTGATATTTGATGTATATTCTTAGAAGTTGTGCTCACCAAGTGTGAAGGACATTCATTCTTTGGTATTTTACTGGGCACTCAGGAGTGAATGCTAGAATATGAAAATATAAGTAGGTGACTTTGGCATCTTGGAAGGGGTGGATAAGAAATAAGAAGTGTTCACCAATGATAGACTTTGTTTTTTTCAAGTTCTGTGACAATTTGGTTTCGGAATTTGGTTTTAGGTTTGAGAATGGGACAGAGACCATGGGTGCTGGAAAGGAAGTTGATTAAGACGACGATGAGCCCATGGTCACTCGATGGCAGGCAAAGTAAGACCCAGGTTAAAGTACCAGCATATCTAAAGTATGTCTATTTGAGTGAGTACATGGAAGCTGTGCTCCAGAGAGGAGAGTCCAACATGGTGGTGAGCTGGTACTTACCAAGGATTGTTGAAAGTGAGATGCAAGTCATCTAGTATGAGCATCTTGGATGCCTGCGGGAATCTAGACAGGTGGTAGAGCAACCCAGTTGACAATATCTCTGGGCAAAGAATGTATTCATGGAAAAGGTATATTTGATGAGTATGTTTGTTCAAAAGATGTGTTCAGGTTGTTTAAATGAGAATACAGATTAATGAGCGGTGAAAATGAGACGAAAACTAATGCCAATTTAGACCATGCGGAATATGCATATGTCCGGTAGGGTGAAGAAACCCATCTGAACTGCGCATGTCAGGGTGACTGCTATTTTGCTTATGGCCTGCCCGACATGTGCAGTTCAGGCTTCCCCAGTCATCGCTGTCAGAGAGGGGGGGAAGCAAATACATAGCTCCATTGTTCTCAGATGGAGCGCTGTGGTCGCCTGTCCCAGCCAATCCTTGCACTGCTCTTATGCTGTTTAGTATTATACACACCATGAGAGCAGTGCTTTCATTGGCTGAGATGCATGGTGTTTAGTTTCACTTTGCCCGCCCGGCATGCATTGCTAAGCTCTTCAATTCAGCGCGTGGTGCGGGTGGATTTCAGAGTCGGCCCTCGTGTGTGCAAAGAAGATCAACAGCTGAGGTAAGTTAATTGTTTATTTATTACGTTTATTTATTATTATTATTATGTCACTTCTTGTCGTGTGTCTTATGTAATGGAATGTTACTCATGCAAAGCGCTTCAATACTGTTGGGCGAGTTTGCATTATGTAAAAACGGCAAAAATAAATAAATAAAGAATGGTAAGGTAGCAGCAGTAGAAAGTACCCCACAAACGCCCCACTATTTTCGTGGGTCACTTGCTGCCACTGCCTTGGGGGCAATAGCCACTGAATGCTTGTTTTTGAAGATCGGTCACCACTAGCTCAGTCTTCAGCTCCACTGGCTTTATGGTAGCAGTCAACACAGATAACATATATTGGCCCAGTAGGATGTATACTTTGGGATGATAAGTAGAGTGGGGCCGAGGCTGCGTGTTTGCCATAAGGACATAACTTTCTGTGGATGGAAAGGTTAGGGCGGATGGAATGTAAGGTTTGAGCACGGAATGGGTGATAACTGAGATGACTGTAAATCATGCTCGAAGAATGGGGTGGCTTTGGATCGGCGTAAAGCGTTGTAAACATAAAAAAAATCACCTTGGAACAGGACAGGATTGATGAAAAGAACTGGACAGTTTGATAAGAGAAGGATACACGCAGAGGGTTCATCCATGAACTTACGGGTTGACGTGGAGGGCAGGGAAAGTGTGTCAGCACATTCCGCGCTGCTACCCTGCGTTGACCCTTTCATTTTAATTAGTATAGATTTAATCGCGTGCCGAACCTACGCACTCAGTTTCCGAGCGTCTCGGCCCCCTGCTGTCCTGTTCTCCCATCAGACAGAACTTCCCCCCGCACAGAGAGGCGCGTGCCCGGCCCTGGCGCAATTAACCGCAGGCCCTTGATTACCATATCCAATTAGAGCAAAATTACATACAGAGCAAAGAGCACTTGCCAGGCATTATATGGCGACAGCCCCAATTAACCAAACCTGCTCCCGGGGGACAGTGGCACACTTGAAGATAGTGCACCGAGAGAGTGTTTGAAGCCCACTATACCATCGTCACTTTAAAGATTTTCACTTAAAAACTACGGTAAACTTCAAGAAAAAGTAAAGCACTATTTGTAATAAAGTACATGTACCTGGGATTACTATTTTCATGAAACTTGTTGCCAGTTTTTTTTTTTTTTTTTTACCTTAGCTGCACTGCAGCCGCACAAGTTAAGGTGCCAAGTTGCACCGTTGGTCCCTTCTGGGTGCTCAGATGCAGCGCTGCACAGACAGCGGCAGATCAAGGCGCTATAACAGGGTATCCTACTCTAACAGGATTAGACCTCACTTAAGCAGAGATCAGCACCCCTCATCCTGCCCCTGCCTCCTCACGCTCTAATGCCAACCTTCAGGGTACTTTTACATACTTTTGATAAATGAAGCAAACCTGAGATGTTTATGGTCGTTTTTTCACTGTGAGTGAAATAAAATTATTGATTTTAAATGTTCCCTGCCTTACCCCTTTTGTCCCTGGTGCATTATGGAATTGAGGGCAAGCTGGGCATATGTAAGACAAGCATTGGCAAGGGCATTCGATCTGCTCTCCACAAAAAAAAAATTAAAGCCTTCTGCAGTGAAATAAATCAAAACAAAAATGATTGCTTTATGTATGCAATGCATCTACGTGATAACATTATGGATTGAATATGCAATGGTTTAGTGTACTTTTGAGATGTAAAAGAGTCCCTCATGCATTGCAGTGCAAGCACTCCATGGAGGCCGAATGACAAACTAAGCAGCCAAAAGCAGAAAAATAGTCCTCTGAGCAGAGTGAGGGCTCCCTTTGTGCACATTTGAAAGTATTGCTAACAGTAGGTCTGAGCGAGCAAGCCAGAGCTAAAAATAGGACATGCCAAAATGGACTCTAGAAAAGGTTTAGTCAGATTTGGCCTTTGCAGGGCATGTATAGAGGGGACGCCAAACAAGTATTGTACTTAGCCACAGTTCTGCTGTTCTTCTTACCAGGCCTTGTCCTCGGTCAGGAAACACAACTGCACGCCTTGTTCGGCCACCCAAGCTTGTGAGAACTATGGAAGGACCCACATGCACAGGACAAGGTGACCAATCATAGTACCTCAGAGATTATTGGGTGTTGAGACAAGTGGCAAGAGTATGCCTAGTTTCCACCCAGGCGAATGTGGGTGTCTAAATACAAGGCAAGCAGACCCCAAACTGCCCCTTCAATTCACAATATAAACACAAGAAGAGCATGATGGACGTGCTTGCATAGCGAACAGAAGAAGGGGTTCCTCAGCACTAGGTAGGATTTACAGGGTGTCGTCAATGAATATACCGGTGGTGATTCACAAGATGCTGAGAGTGAACACAGGGCTTCCAGAAGAGTAAAAAAACTGAGATGGACAGAGACACACAAGTACATAGAACTATGTAGAAAAGTAAGTACCTTGTGTAGGTCGGCAAGCAGAGGCAGACAGAAACATATGTACATGTAAAGACACAAAAATGAATACAAAGTATGATCAGGGATGTATCTTGCTGGGCAAGATTGGGGGTGTGTGAGCTTCATAACTCCCAACAATCACTCTGGTTAAATACATTATATGAGCGGCACAGGAGGAGGGGGCTTACGCACCTCCCCATACCCGACTTAAAGCATCTCTGCCCAACTATTTACTACAGAATACATTTATTAGGGGGTGTAACACCCCAAACACCCCCTTGCAGCTACTCCCCTTAGTACAATATGCAGGCACATGTATACACATGTAAGTAGCCAGATACATACATTGATACTGACGCACATGCATTCACAGACAGATAGATTCATACATACAAAGACAGGTAAGTACAAACAGAGACACAGACATATTTGCAGAGAAACAGACAGAAAAATAGACAGACATACAAAAACAAACTGACATGCGTACATAGCCATAATATACATACACCCAAACAAAAACACAAATAAATACATAAGATACATACATATACAGGAAGCAAGGCAGAGTAATTGAAAGAAACAAAACAGACACATACAAGATATACAAACGGGATGGAAACATTGGTATATATTTATATATTTCATAAATGCATGTATATATTTCAATGTGTGTGGTGGCTTTGGTTATGTGTATGTTGTAGGCTTGCATGGGTATAATGTATGTAACATTTGTAGGCATGGTTTGTGTTGTGTTGTATGAGTAGTGCACGCCCCTACATTCATAGGCAGTTCCAGATTTGGTTAGATCACCAATCTCCAATCTCATTAGAAGGAGCTTTCTGTCTCTACTCCTCAACCTTTTCTGTCTGGCCTTCTTCCCTACTCCCTGAAATCGTGGCCATCCATTGCTAAGCCTCCCCTCTGCATCCAAAATTGGTAACTCTGTAAAGAAAACAGTACTGTCGTTCCTACAGGCCAGGAGCATCATACACGTTCGCTTCAACTGCAGTTGCATTTCATAATGCTTTTTGAGCTGAACGGCTCTTCAGTCTATACAGCGGCGGCTCCTCCGCTATGGCAGAGGAGTGTCGCCCCACCTGCCAACAGCCAAAAAAAAGAATATAAAAAAAGATAATTAACCAGTGTTTATTATCGTTCTATTTTTGCTCTGGGAGCCGAGGCTTGGGGATCATGGGGATGACAGGCTTGTGTAGGAGTGGTTGTGCTGCTATTCAGTGTGCATGACGGTCTGACTGGCCGTCTCAGGATGGCCAAATCATTATGTGCACTGAAGCTCTCTCCAACCTGAACTGCGTTGCTGGGTTGGAGAGAGTAGGCAAAGGCTAAATGGGAGTGCAAACCATCAGCTCTCAGGCCAATCCTAACGCTGGGTTTTCATGCTGCTTACAGCAGCATGAAAGCAGCGTCAGTATGGCTGCAGTGGTCTCTAGGAGCCTGTATCTGTAGTCAAGAGGAGCACGATGTGACGATGTGGTGATGTAGCGGGTGTTTTTTATTTTTTTATTTATCTTTTTCTCTGTCTGTCTCCCTCTACCATGCCTCACGCCCTCACCACTCTATCGACACACTGCGCGCTACTAAGTCTATACACATCTAACAAAACACTACAGCCATTAGCAGTCTAACAAAACATTACAGCCATTTGCAATATGATTCTGCCAACGCCCTCTTAACATTGCTAGTTTGGCTTATAGAATCTCTTGTTAAGTAAGAGACTCCAGCTCGCCAGGCAGGTTTGTGAATGATGCACCATGCAGAACAGGGATGTTTCCCAAAGAAGGGTCTGAGTGAGTTAGAGAATTGTGAGCTGCCACAAATAATTGGAACACTGCAGTAAAAATTACTTCTTGTGGGTGGTGGGCAGACCGCGCTTCGACTGTAATCACTAGTTGGCAGCAGAAGGCGAAGGAAGGGGGGACTCTGGGGAACCATACATGATATTTACCATTTTCTTTGTAGTCCTCAGCCACGCTTATTCTATAGTCTTTCCCAAAAAATCAAATCAGATGTTTTGATTCCTGGCTCATCGGTATTCTGGAACTCATGCTCTTCTCATTATTCCCATTTCCACTATGTGGAGTGTTGCTGCTCCTCGCTCACATTCACGGCTTAATTTATAAAATGATCAGTGCTGTCAAAAGTTGATTCCATCTCATGTTTCTTTTATCCAAAACCAGCCACTCCCTGGCCCTTTATCGCTCTCTCAGAGTCGGACTTGGATAAAAAATACGCCAAGGCACCCGAAAAAAGTGGCCCACGTTCACAGACTTTCACGAAATATTGTTAGGTTAGTACCAAGGCTAATTTTGGGATAAATATGTGGTATGTGAATGAATTTACAGCTTGTAAGATCAGTCACATTGGCCAAGTTTGCAAACACTACTACTCCACTGCAGTTCAATCATATGTCTCTGATGTTCATCTTCAGGTCTATACATCTCTTATAAGCCTTGCTCGCGCTCAGATCACGGAGTTCCCTCCCTGCCAGTAGTCCCTAAAGTGCCTTCTAATTCATGGGGATTGTTAGACCTGACAGCCTTAGGGTGCTCTTCCCCAGACTTTTTGCCTTCTTGCCTCATGTGTTTTGAGGATCCCTTTTTGTTGGCCTTTTTACTCTGGGAACTTTACCCCTAATAATCAGTAATAAAATGCATGTGCTCTCTCCCCTAAACATGGTTTGATTGATGTATCCACAATTAGCACATTTTATTTACTTATAAGCCCCTAGTAAAGTGCACTACATGTGCCCAGGGCCTGTAACTTAAATGCTACTAGTGGAACTGCAAGAAAAAGGAAAAGGGAGGTCTCCTTATGAATCCAATTGGGGACAAGGAGAATAGAGAAAAAGAACTTAACAAGTTCCAAAATTCAACTCTTGAAGAAACCCTTTAGTGTATAGCCCTAACAGCTCGAAATGCCAAATTCGTAGAAGAATATACAATCTTTAACAATATTAAACATGTAGTGAAAACACAGGAATAACAAAAATCAAAAATTAAAAAAACTTGGTGTGATGTTTAAAAATTGAGCAATTTATTACAAATCATTAAAATCGATGTTCGATAACATCAGTACAGTGCCATGCATAAAATTAACATCATAATAAATTTTAAAAAATCTCAATACATATATTTAGCAATGCGGGGCGCACCATAAGATAAAAAAGGATTAAAAAACTACAATTGTAGTCCCAAAAGACTAGCGACCCATATGAGTGACGCAAACGCGGTTTTAATGGGTCTCGCGTTATTACACTACCAAAAAGACCGCGATAATTTATTTAAATAACAGAGTAACAAACGTGAGGTAAACCAGCCATTGGACGGAGACCGCAAGGAGCCGAGAGGGGTGCAGGGAGGCCGATTCTAGAAAACAAGGTAAGACCGACTACCCCCAGGCGGCCCTATATTCATGACATACTCACTGGATATCCCACCAGTTAAGCCCTGGAGTAATTAACAAGGGATCACCAAATCAGTATAGCAGTTACAGGATAAGTAAGGCACAACAAGTACATTGAAAATAAGATTGCGTACTAAAAGAATTTACACTTTATAAGAATAGGAAGGTACGATAAGTTTATTTAAATCATTATACTTAATTTAGAAGGGAAGAGACGATGTCCGATTTAATGAACATTTTGCATTGATATCGCAGTGTGAACGAGGATTTCACCGCTTATGCTTTTCCGGCAGGCATGGGTGGCTGGGCACTCGCCAACATCAGTGATATTAACCAACACAAATGCCACATCGTAATAAGAGTACTGAATATGAGGAAGGGGACACAAGGTTGCTCCCCCTTATTGAAAATTGAAATTAATGTTATCATTGTGTGACTACACCCCCACTGGATGATGGGAATGTAGCAATACAGTACCCTCCGAGAGTAGCCCGAAGATGATGTATATTAAATAAGGAAATAACAGCCATTATTGTGAGATGTAAAATACTTAAGCAACAAGTAAATGCTATCTCTCGTAGGCCGAATTAAAAGAGACTGTCCTAAAGGAAATTCAGCGCTGGTAGAAATGAAAAGAATCCAGTCACGCTGTGTCAAGTGCCCCATAACCCTGATTCAAGGGTGAGTATTTTGTCCTACTATGCAGACTACATTAGTCTTTTCACATGCATTTCTCCCTGTTCTCTATGTGCTGGCAACACATTTTAATAGTATCAGACTTATCAGCTGTTATGCGAAAAGTCACGCATAACTACGTTTTATTCAGTATAAATAATCCTCTACTATACTCTCATATTACCATATGCTTCCTTATAGTGATATTCTCATTAAAATACGGTGGCCCCATCCGACTATTTCCTCACTACTGAGTTCCTGAAAATTACAGGTAACAACATATAATAATGCCATTGACAAACTGTGGGCCTTTCTCAAAAAATAAAAAATTGAAATGGGCAAATTGATGAATAGTCTTTCTGTGTCACTTTATGCCCTTCACAGAAAGGAATGTTATATATGATGTATGAAGGAGGAGCCTCTATCCTATGAGCTACCAACAACATACAACCTCCAATTAAAACAAGACGGATAATTAATTAATCTTCGCAGGTATGCACAATGGTCTATTTACCTATAGCTACCTAAGAGTGACCCTTGGTCACATGCTTAAGGATCCAAATGTATAGCTCGTTGTAACTCGAATTCCATATTACTGCACCAATACGAATGTATATTCGCGTAGATAATATAATATAATAACATGTGAGAACATGACTGTGCCACTGAAAATTAAAAAGAATTGTTTAAACTATTAAGTCCTAGGATGTTATCTAATTGTATGTTTTCTCTGTATAGAATTGTTTTGTCCTGATGAAGGTGATATTGAAATACACAGAAACGCTGCGCCGACAACTGTGACAACTCTGATCTTTGTGATTTTTATTGTTAAATATATGTATTGACATTTTTTAAATTTATTATGATGTTAATGTTATGCATGGCACTGTACTGATGTTATCGAACATCGATTTTAATGATTTGTAATAAATTGCTCAATTTTTAAACATCACACCAAGTTTTTTTAATTTTTAATTTTTGTTATTCCTGTGATTTCACTACATGTTTAATATTGTTAAAGATTGTATATTCTTCTACGAATTTGGCATTTCGAGCTGTCAGGACTATACACTAAAGGGTTTCTTCAAGAGTTGAATTTTGGGACTAGAGGAACTGCAGCACTGAGTGTGCAACACACTCAATTAGCTCTTAAACATGTCTCAGGTCTGCCACTGCAGAGCCTGTGTGTGCAGTTTACACTGCCATGTCAACTTGGGATTTCAGATTCCGATTCATTTTATTTCCAAGAAATACATTCTTACAGAAATATTGCATATTACCCAGTTCATTGACATAAAATAATTACATATTTCATAAAACCACCTGTAATTAGCATGTAATTAAACCAATAGAGCCAACACATAACATAAACCTTAAAATAGTATATAAAGGGAAATATCTCCTACTCACTGGGCAGTCTGAATTCCACTTAACCCACATGTGTCAAATATTCCAAGGTGCATCAGTTTAACCAACAACACATAAAATTGTTTTAAAAAAAATCTCATTTGTCAAGGCTTCATACGACAATTTGCAATGCTGGCGCATAGACATCAAATCTCAGTTATAAGAAATAAAGTGCATTGTGGAGGCGCATAATTATAATAATTTGCAAGATCTTAGTCAGTCTGATCTCGTTCACAAACCCAGTTACCCAAGTTCGGGCCCAATCTCATAACCAGTGCATCTTCCTAATTTGATCTACATCTATGTAATGGTTCAAAGAACATCCCTGCAACCGTAAATGGTACCGTAAAGGGAACACTGACACCAGTGTAGGACAGCTAAGAAGAAGAAATCCTGGCATAGGATGATACAATTTTACGCAAATATTGGCTGATGGCCATGGCTACATCCTGGTATCTCAAACCACATATCACATATAAGGTTTAGATCCATTTCGCTCAACTGTATCCCATATTTCTTAAAAACAGGAAGAAGAATCTTCTTCCTTTCCTCTAGGAAGAATACACAATCCACCAACAGGTGGCTCGCTGAGTATTTTTACCCCACTTGCATGGACAATGACCATGGTTCCCAACTATTTTTACTATCGGCTCTGGCATCCACCATACCGGGTTGATTCCTACCCTCAAAAGCAGGATGTAATTTTGCAGCGTCCTATCTGGGATTCTGCATAGATGATTAGGTCCACGTCCTCTTGAGAAAGAAGGGAGGGCACAACAGATATCTTGTTCCCCTAATACTGTAGATCCTGGCTAGTTTCATGAGCACAATACTTAAGAGTGCTTTTTAGTTGACTGATTTGTTTAACTTCGTCCCCTTCAAAGCGCATATCAGGAAATCCTAGGAGTTCCAACATGACCGTAACTGGGTTCCTCTTACCAGGGAAAGTAGGCGTTACTTCAGGGAGAACTAATCCCTTGCGAAGCCTTAAATGCCCCTTTTCTTACATATGTCACCCCTAAGGTAGGCCCTTGGCACCTCCTAGGGCAGGGTGTCATGTAACTAAAAGTAGAACATGTGTTTTTAAGTTTTACATCACCTGGTAGTGAAAATTTGCCAAATTGTTTTTTCATTACTCTCACAGGCTAACACTGGTGATTCCTTGTTACATCTAATAAGCTGTAATTCCTAATTTAGAGAAGGTAGCTATATCGGGCCCGATTCACAGAGCTAACCTAAGACTAAATCCTAAACTTACTACTTTTGGTATTCACAGAAGGCATTTAGTAGTAGTAAAGTTAGGATTTTGTTTTAAGTTTGACTTAAGACAGACTTAAGACAGACTTAAGACAGACTTAAGACAGACTGCAGACTACACAACTCACAAACACAAACCAGCAACCAGCAGAAGGAAATGATCCTATGTGGCAAGTACCATTCACTTGATGTTGAGTAGCCGACAAATTAAGTAGTGCATGGGGAAACAAGTTGGACACAGAGCCAGGGCCGGACTGGGAACCACAACCGGCCCAGGCAAAGTGCTCAGCAGCTCCCCTCCCCCCCGGCACTCGGAGGGGTTTGAGTTGCCGCGGAGCTCTTTGCCGTGGGCCGGTTGTCAGCCGATTTTGGTACAGGGCCGATTTTGCGTCTATGCTGCAAAAACAGCCCTGTAACAAAAACGGCCCGCAGGGGCCCAAAACCGGCTCCCACCCATGCAGCGCACCAGGGGATTGCCCGGTGCTCGCTATGGCTAGTCCGGCCCTGCACAGAGCCAATCGTATTTTTGGTCATAAATCCTACAGTTTAGACGTTCTTGTTTTCCTTGGTGGGAAAGCGGTGAGTGAAACATTTACCACAGGAGTATTTTTACCATCAGTTACACTGTGGCGTACTCGGGCAGAAGGGTTTTTAAATAGGGGGATACTTTTGGCTTTCAGGAATGGGTGGGAGTATTTACTTTGCATCTAAACAAGCTGGTAAGAAAAAAACGACCAGCTCTTCTGTAATTTTTGGTGGTTCCTCAAGATGTAAGTACTTAACGGAGCGCATTAGGATCAAAAGTTAATGTTCAGTTGTTTGTAGGTGAGCAGCAGGTGTAGTGTGACACAGCATGTGTGCATAAATGTACTGATGGGGAGACAAGCATGGGCATGCTTCATTTCTGGTAATATAGGCACTTCCTACCATTTCCAACAACTTACACTGCATAAAGACATGTGAAGCAAATGTCTTCTATATTTCTTGGGACTAAACAGAAGTTCAGAAAATGTAAGCTCGAATCGCAATAGTCCAGCAAATTGTGTGGTTTCTGTGTGAGGGTTAGGCACTTCCTGAATGCTGGTTGC
Source organism: Lissotriton vulgaris (assembly GCF_964263255.1). Taxonomy (NCBI): domain Eukaryota; kingdom Metazoa; phylum Chordata; class Amphibia; order Caudata; family Salamandridae; genus Lissotriton; species Lissotriton vulgaris. The sequence continues at coordinate 1,758,928,541 of NC_141687.1, forward strand.
GCACTCCGTGAATGCTCGTTGCACAGGATTCAGCGTTCACTGAGTGCGCAGCTTAGCCCCATCCTTTTTGGTGCAGCGGGGTATACGTTGACATTAAATTAGTGAATGATGCCCCTCCCACCCCGTTTCCAGTTGCGCATATGTGATGGGTCCCAGGTTTGAAATGGCCTGCCAGGAATGAACCGCTGGTGTCCCTGCTTCACACATGGGTTGTAACAGCAAGTTAGGCACAAACTGGAGTTAGTGCCTGACTTGGTCTTTACTTAGATTTGGGGATTGGCGTTTTAAATTTGATTAAATGCCCCATCCTTAAGTTAGGCTTGTTTCCCTAGTTATGCAAGTTTAAGACTGTGCAGCAAAGAAAGCTTTTGTTTCTCAATAGCTTTCTAAGTGGGTGTGATAAGCATCTGTTTGTGTCTGTGTGCTTATGTGTTACTGAGTGGGTGTCTTCAACATCTATTTGTGTCTGTGATTTTGATTTGTTTCTGAACACTTTCTCTTTCTGAATAAACACCGCAGTTTTTAACAGATGCACCAGAGAAGTAAAAAGAGACGTTCAATAATAAGATGCAATATAAAACGTTAAAAAGAGTAGTTGTCTCTTTTAGGTGCATTTCATGATCTGTCCCTTGCAGGGTATACGAACAACAATATCTCAACTGGTATTATTTACGAGACTAGTAGGTAAGGATGCACAAATCATTGCATGAAAGGAAGATAGGGAGACTCAAGGTTTAGTTAAATGTGCCAAAGGGATCATATATTGAATAAATGCACGAGAGTACAAGAACTTAAAAGGGTACGGACAAAGTGGGAACAGTTATTACAGCACTGTAAGCAATAAATACATAGGTAACCCGATGAACTATGTGCACCCAAGTTCTCGTTACACTCTAAGCGGAGCGCGCAGGTGACAAGTGAACAGTGGTAGACGGCGCAAAGTGAAAATGTGATGATGAATTCAGAATACTTGAGGTTCACATGTAAGTATTTACATAAATGTATACAGAGTTAGGCATGTTAGTGAACCAGAGTATATTGCGCCACAAATTGTGCTGGGATGTTGACGACGTTTCGATCCATGTAGATTAGGACCATCATCAGGACCAGGTTACCGAATGAAGGGTGCTGGACGCGGTGAAAAGAAGGTATCGAGGATGATGAGGAGAGTGTTGGTGGGTCAGCAAGGCTTGTGCCCAACGGAGAGACCACCAAGAGGCAAAGGTCTGTGAGGAGTAGGTGAGTGTTATTCATGCAGGCTAAAGGAGTCCAAAAGTTTGCTGGAGCGCCGTGGGGTCTCGCTGGGGGTGGATTGATTCCGCTCAGAGGAAACCCCTAGATAAGGATGAGTCGAGTCAGTGGTGAAAAGCAAGCGTGACAAAACAGAGCACAAAGGAGGGTATGTATGTATGTATAGCGTACTTATATAGGGCATACTGTAACCCAGAGGGTATCCTGGCGCTTTGACTCAAATCACGGCTTCACATACAGAGGAGGATTACACAGCCCAAGGAAAGAGGTGGGACTTCAGACCCTTTTTAAAAAGGGTCAACTCGTTCAGCTTCCTTTAAAGAAGGCGGAAGAGCATTCCATAATTTGGCGGCAGTGAAGCCAAAAGAGCGACCACCCATTTGTGTCCTCAGAATTCGGGGGACCGCCAACAAAAAAGCAGAGGAGGAGCGTAAGGGCCTAGCTGCCGAATACCAGTTGAATCTATTCTGGTAGCAGCTTACCAGGTAGTTGGTGTAGTCCGGGTGGGGCGGGAGCATAGGGGTTGATACTCGGAGGGGACCAGGGCGTAGGTGAAGTCCTAGCGGGAGATCTGGGTCGGAGCCCCAATCCACATGTAGCCATCAGGTGCGATCAGCTGAAATCTGGTCAGCCAGGAGCATAGTGAAAAAAAATGGTGCCTAACACAGCACTTGCTTTTCTTTTGTTTCTCCCTTTTTGTCTTCATCTAAAGTGATTTTCTAGACGTGCTTAAATATTAAAAACATGTGTTTTATATATATACATACATACACACACACACATATACATATATATATATATATATATATACATATATATATATATATATATATATATATATATATATATATATATATATATATATATATATATATATATATATATATATATATATATATATATATATATATATATATATCCAACACAAACCCCCTGAATCTTTGAGAGGACACTCTGCAACATCCCGCCCTCCGGCTCTGTTTTAGCAGTCCGCTTTGCCAGCCTCACTCATTCTCCATGCCGACGCGTTTCGAAGCATTACAGCTTCTTCTTCCTGGGCTGCCATCAAAACCACACTTGAAACGCATTGATCAATTTTGAAGCATTTTATTTAAACAGTGCCTCCCTCAGGGGCGTGTCCTTTGTTACACGCACGTGATGATTTGTGGGGCATGTAGTCTTCCAAATGCGTCAATGTTCATAACTTTAAGTAAGTTCAAGAGGTAAGATTCTGTTGTGGCAAAATTAATGGTATTTGATTGACCTTTAGTAGGCGGTGGGGATATGGTTGCGGACTCACGTGCTATCTGGATGTTGCGCTGTGAACGTTCCATTTTCCTTAGTAGTTGGAACTACAGCCCCTTTTAGCCAGCGATGTGTTTTTCTCCAGCCAAAGGTGGTGCCGCTCTCCGCGGCCGGGGCGACCGCGTGCAAAAATCGAACACAAACCCCCTGAATCTTTGAGAGGACACTCTGCAACATCCCACCCTCCGGCTCTGTTTTAGCAGTCCGCTTTGCCAGCCTCACTCATTCTCCATGCCGACGCGTTTCGAAGCATTACAGCTTCTTCTTTCTGGGCTGCCATCAAAACCACACTTGAAACGCATTGATCAATTTTGAAGCATTTTATTTAAACAGTGCCTCCCTCAGGGGCGTGTCCTTTGTTACACGCACGTGATGATTTGTGGGGCATGTAGTCTTCCAAATGCGTCAATGTTCATAACTTTAAGTAAGTTCAAGAGGTAAGATTCTGTTGTGGCAAAATTAATGGTATTTGATTGACCTTTAGTAGGCGGTGGGGATATGGTTGCGGACTCACGTGTTATCTGGATGTTGCGCTGTGAACGTTCCATTTTCCTTAGTAGTTGGAACTACAGCCCCTTTTAGCCAGCGATGTGTTTTTCTCCAGCCAAAGGTGGTGCCGCTCTCCGCGGCCAGGGCGACCGCGTGCAAAAATCCAACACAAACCCCCTGAATCTTTGAGAGGACACTCTGCAACATCCCGCCCTCCGGCTCTGTTTTAGCAGTCCGCTTTGCCAGCCTCACTCACTCTCCATGCCGACGCGTTTCGAAGCATTACAGCTTCTTCTTCCTGGGCTGCCATCAAAACCACACTTGAAACGCATTGATCAATTTTGAAGCATTTTATTTAAACAGTGCCTCCCTCAGGGGCGTGTCCTTTGTTACACGCACGTGATGATTTGTGGGGCATGTAGTCTTCCAAATGCGTCAATGTTCATAACTTTAAGTAAGTTCAAGAGGTAAGATTCTGTTGTGGCAAAATTAATGGTATTTGATTGACCTTTAGTAGGCGGTGGGGATATGGTTGCGGACTCACGTGCTATCTGGATGTTGCGCTGTGAACGTTCCATTTTCCTTAGTAGTTGGAACTACAGCCCCTTTTAGCCAGCGATGTGTTTTTCTCCAGCCAAAGGTGGTGCCGCTCTCCGCGGCCGGGGCGACCGCGTGCAAAAATCCAAAACAAACCCCCTGAATCTTTGAGAGGACACTCTGCAACATCCCACCCTCCGGCTCGGTTTTAGCAGTCCGCTTTGCCAGCCTCACTCATTCTCCATGCCGACGCGTTTCGAAGCATTACAGCTTCTTCTTTCTGGGCTGCCATCAAAACCACACTTGAAACGCATTGATCAATTTTGAAGCATTTTATTTAAACAGTGCCTCCCTCAGGGGCGTGTCCTTTGTTACACGCACGTGATGATTTGTGGGGCATGTAGTCTTCCAAATGCGTCAATGTTCATAACTTTAAGTAAGTTCAAGAGGTAAGATTCTGTTGTGGCAAAATTAATGGTATTTGATTGACCTTTAGTAGGCGGTGGGGATATGGTTGCGGACTCACGTGCTATCTGGATGTTGCGCTGTGAACGTTCCATTTTCCTTAGTAGTTGGAACTACAGCCCCTTTTAGCCAGCGATGTGTTTTTCTCCAGCCAAAGGTGGTGCCGCTCTCCGCGGCCAGGGCGACCGTGTGCAAAAATCCAACACAAACCCCCTGAATCTTTGAGAGGACACTCTGCAACATCCCGCCCTCCGGCTCTGTTTTAGCAGTCCGCTTTGCCAGCCTCACTCACTCTCCATGCCGACGCGTTTCGAAGCATTACAGCTTCTTCTTCCTGGGCTGCCATCAAAACCACGCTTGAAACGCATTGATCAAGTGTGGTTTTGATGGCAGCCCAAGAAGAAGAAGCTGTAATGCTTCGAAACGCGTCGGCATGGAGAATGAGGGAGGCTGGCAAAGCGGACTGCTAAAACAGAGCCGGAGGGCGGGATGTTGCAGAGTGTCCTCTCAAAGATTCAGGGGGTTTGTGTTGGATTTTTGTATGCGGTCGCCCCGGCGCGGAGAGCGGCACCACCTTTGGCTGGAGAAAAACACATCGCTGGCTAAAAGGGGCTGTAGTTCCAACTACTAAGGAAAATGGAACGTTCACAGCGCAACATCCAGATAGCACGTGAGTCCGCAACCATATCCCCACCGCCTACTAAAGGTCAATCAAATACCATTAATATTGCCACAACAGAATCTTACCTCTTGAACTTACTTAAAGTTATGAACATTGACGCATTTGGAAGACTACATGCCCCACAAATCATCACGTGCGTGTAACAAAGGACACGCCCCTGAGGGAGGCACTGTTTAAATAAAATGCTTCAAAATTGATCAATGCGTTTCAAGTGTGGTTTTGATGGCAGCCCAAGAAGAAGAAGCTGTAATGCTTCGAAACGCGTCGGCATGGAGAATGAGTGAGGCTGGCAAAGCGGACTGCTAAAACAGAGCCGGAGGGCGGGATGTTGCAGAGTGCCCTCTCAAAGATTCAGGGGGTTTGTGTTGGATATATATATATATATATATATGCTGCATGGCAAAACACTTATAAGGTCTCAAAGGCAAGACCTATTGACTTTGTCGCTGATCTCTGTGTTTCTCTTCCTCCTTTTCCTCTTTTGTGTTTTTTTTCTCTTGATCTGGATCAGTCTGTTGACATAAACTAAGAGCAGGCTCCCTAACAGGAGTGCTGATGTGCCTCACCTGCAACCATAGGCTCAAATTTAGCACTGCTCACATTACAGAATAAGGGAAAGTACACCCTATGCTCATCAGCTGGTGTCAGAGAATGTGAGTTCCCTCTACTCTGCCAGCCATGCATGTAGGTGGTTCAGTCTATTTAAAGCAAAAGTGTGACAGGATAAGAAGGGGCTGCAGGAGCTGACGTAGCAGGCACGTGTCTCATCCATGTCACCTCTGGAATTAAACATCAGGGCTTGGAGGGATGTAAGCTTCTTCCCAGTGAAGACCACCTTGGAGCTGTCAACATGTCCCCCCTGGATAAGTGGGTTCTAACCAAGATTCGCTTGCATAAGACCTGGTTGGTGCACTCCCTCTCTGAAGCACAATATTCTGTCCAAAGGCGAAACTGACACAGCTTGGGAGACAGTGAGACGAGTGATGCCACCTGATTAGCAAAGGAGAACAGTAAGGCCCTCCAAGGCTCTCCGGATTCAGGGCTTTGGTGGTTAATAGAAGTGGGATGTAATCCTATAACATCAAAGTAAATCTAGAGAGCCCTGCTTCCGTGGCCACTAAGGGCTCACTCTGGGGACTCTGCCCACTAGCTCTCCGCAGGCTTGAAGAAGGAATCCAAGAGACGAGTAATGACTGGTCATGGAGTATGCAAAAACAACAGTTGATGTACAGAATGCATACCAATGTCATACATTCACCCCAGTACAGAGATCTGGGCCTAGGTCCATCGTTTTTTTGCTCACCATGCTATTCCAGTTTGAACCTAGCCATATGCAAATCAGTCTTGACCCTGTGCCCCAAGGGAACAGTCCAGCCCGAACTGCCAAGCCAGGTCCTCCCTGGACTGGAAACAAGCATCCTAGGACCGGTTTCGGGCTTTCAGCCCTCATCAGCCAGGATAGCTTGATTCCAGTGGCATGGAGAGCACGGGACTCACGTCTGAGCATAACCATCCCACTCGGGGTGACCTATGCTAAAGCAACAGTTGATGGATAGAATGCAGAAAAATGTCATACATTCACCGCAGTACAGAGATCTGGGCCTAAGTCCTTCGTTTTTTTGCTCACCTTGCCATTCCAGTTTGAACCTAGCCATATGCAAATCAGTCTTGACCAGCAACGGCCCGTGGAGGGAGTTTCGGTGGGGCGGGGGAGGGACAGGGTGGGGGGTGCTAAAAACTGGAGTATGGATAATTGAAGGTAAGTAAACAATTTAATAAATAAAACGAATTTCGTAGCGCACCCTGTATCACATTTTGCGATGAAGGGCGCGCTACGAAATTCGTTATATTTATTAAATTGTTTTCTTACCTTCAATTATCCATACTCCAGTTTTTAGCACCCCCCACCCTGTCCTTCTCCCGCCCGCCTCTCCGCCCCACAGAAACTCCCTCCACGGGCCGTGGCTGGTCTTGACGCTGTGCCCCATGGGAACAGTCCAGCCCGAACTGTTTTGCCAAAGTGCAACATTCTGTCCATCACCTTGTGTGCTTTGCTGTTCACCCTATGAGGGAAGGGTATGCCCAGACGTGGGTCCCGTGCTCACTGCGCCACTGGAGTCAAGTTATCCTGGCTGAAGACGGCTGATAGAAAATGGTCCTAGGATGCTTGATTTCGGTCTAGGGAAGACATTGCTTGGCAGTTCGGTCTGGACTGTCCCCATGAGGCACAGGGTCAAGACTGATTTGCATATGGCCATGTCTGAACTGGGGTGGTGTGGTGAGCAAACAAACGATGGATTAAACCCAGATCTGTGACTGGGGGTGAATGTTTTGCCAATGTGCAACATTCCGTCCATCACCTTGTGTGTTTTGTTGGACATGAAGTAGGCAACAAATGATGAAGGAAAACTGACAACTAGATAGGTCAGTTGGTTCTATAATTGGTAGAGACACTGGGAGCTTGATGGACATTAATGTACTTTTAGACCTCTCATTCCATATACATATTCTAGCTATGAAGTTTTTTTAAATATATTTTTTTCATTTTATACAGAAACGAAAAAGAAAATACTCAGTTATGATAACACATCAACTCGACACATTGAATAGATGTCATACAAGCCCCTGTGTCTACAGTACACATGCCCTCCAAAATGCTCTAAAATGAATCCAAGAACATTCTACTCGGCCCCTCTACCCTGAAACGTCATTCATCACCTTAGGTAAAACGTGTTAATGAATGTTGCATAACTAGAAACAATTGTGAATGTAACCAACTAATCAACCCACTAATGCTACACAATGCTAAATGGTAAAGGCTGAATCCGCCATAAACGTACCATGTTGCTCATAAACTCATTATAGATAGTATCCTTGATCTGCTTGACCTTCTGCTATCAAAAGACCTGAGCCCTGATGTATTCTATGGAGGTCTTTACTATGTCCGTCAGGGTGGTCGAGGACATTATGTCTACCACCCTGACAGACAGAGGACAGCCATATTTAGAGATCAACGCCCACCCAGCACTGATCTCTGTACCTTCAGAGGAACCATACCTCAGAGGCACCACTTTCACAGCAGTTCCCCAGAATGTATCAAATGGATGGATGTCTGTTGTCACTTTCGATGGACATCTCCCAAAATGTTTGTTTTTCTCTCCAAAGTGTTTTCATAAACAATTAATTTGATCCTCACACCTAGGGAGTTTTTCCCTAGGTGTTTGTTGTATTGTTTATATTTTTCTGCCAAATGAAGACGTTGTCAAATCTCAAGGATGCAGAATCTTGGTTTCACCTCATGCCTCTTTCTTCCACCAGCCTACACTTCCTGCCTCTTTATCCCAGTCTTGCAGGTTCTTTTCCATCTTTCCTGTCTTGCTTTATTACTCTTTTGCTAGCTTTCTCTTCCTCTTTCTGTCTTTTCTGCCTTTCTTTCTCTCACCCTGGGCCAAAGTCTGTAGTAGAAAAATAAGTCCCTGTCCCTAAAAAAGAGTGTTGGGGCCCACCACTAGCAGCCACACACATTAAGCACTGCACATTAAGCATGGGCGGAAAATCCGTTCCGCTCGCGGATTTTCGGTAAATTCGCAATCCGCGAGATTCACGAATTTCCCGCAAAATCCGCGAGCAGAACGGATTGGGTCAAAAGTTCAAGCTGACTTTTTGTAACTATTTAAGAATGGCGCCGGCAAGGTGCCAGAGCCACTAAAATAGTTACAAAAGTCAGCTTCAACAGGAAGCACTAATAGATAAAGTAAAGCAGGTGCTAGAGTTGAAGCTCAAATTCAGTTACACAATCATTAATCACCCCAAACTTGGGGTGATTAATGACTTATGGCTGAGGGCAGAAGGGCACAAAGTGGGACAGAGGGCATGAGTTAGGCAGAGGGCAGAAAGGCACAGAAACCAGTGGGGCAGAGGGCAAAAGGGCACAAACAAGAGTGGGGCAGAGGGCAGAAAGGCACAAAAACAAGTGGTACAGAGGGCAGAAGGGCATAAAAAACGAGAGAGTGGCAGTGATGAACCAGGCAAAAAAAAAACGCGAACACGTAAAGTGCCCCGCGAACACGCAAAGCTCCCCGCGAACACCCGCGAACATGCGAAAATAAAAAATCCGCAAATTTGCACGAATTCGCAAATTTTGCGGATTGCGAATTTGCAAATCTGCAAATTCGCGCATCGCGAATTCACAAAATTCACCCACAATCACACCACCAACCAAACTATTTCAGTGCATCTCCTGAATATATACTTCTGCTGACAAGACTCAGGCTATCAATGGACTCAGGAGCACTATGCTCGGAAGCCATTACACAGCACAAACAGAGACCCTACCCATTCCAGTAATAATGTTTATCAGTAGATCCTTACAAATGAGCAAGGGTCATGTTGCCTGGAGTGCTCACTGATCATCATATTCTCAAAAAAGAGCAATTGGTCTTAGTGTGGCCGTACAACTAATTCCTCCAAACCCAAGTAAATGCCTATAATGTCCTCAATACAAACAAACCAAGCTTCTTCCTAGGCAGAGATCAATGTCGAGGGTGAGCTGCTAGGATTTGCAGCATGAACATCCTCAGTATACTCCATTCCTCCTCTTCGACCTCTCTGTCTACATTTAATATGATGCACAACAATGGACTTCTCAATCACCTTCAATCGGTATATATCTCAGACGACTCTCGCAAATGGTACAAACCCATACTTACAGATTACAGCAAAAAGTTAGACTTGGAGACCTGTACTCCCCATTTCACGTGGTCACATGTGGCGCCTCTTAAGAAGCTCTCCTCTTTTTCGCCTTTCACTCTTCTGAGGTCCAATATCTTGGCTTCCACTCATAGGACGAATACCTAAAACATTCCCGGGTATCACACGACGCGGGGACCAATCTCAAATGCCTATAAGACATCAAGGATGGGCAAAACTAGCGAATACCGCCCCAAAAAAATCAACAATTGCAAAACGGGTGTGCAAATCCTAGGCCCAACACACCTACTAAAAGTACATATCAGCACTGAAATAAGAGCAATAATGCAAATTAAACTGATTGACCATTCCTTCCTCCAGAAAACAATCCCAGCGCACTGGGTGCATCCGCAAATTGTGCCTGCACTAGGGCGATGCTGTTTACGATGGCCCCCCACAAATCCAATACCAATTAGTCATGTCTCATTATTAGGCACAGGAAAAACAGCTGTCTCACCCCATCTGAGAAGGCACTAATGGCTGCCCATGCTATCCAGGATTTATTTTAAGTCTATGTGCCTCCCTTACAAATGCATAAAAGGCTCAGTACCCATGTAACTGTAAGAAAAGATTTGATCTACCAAATCTTGTGCCCAAGTCACTCCAATTAGGAAAACCTCCTTGAGATCCCAGAGAAAAATACATAACCTGAAAAGACTGCCACTTCACTATCACTCACATATGCCTCTGGAACACCTTCTGCTGGGCATCAGCATCAACCAAGAAAGTCTGTTCTTCAGAGCGGAACTAAAACACTCCTCTCTGAAACCCACCAAGGTTGGTGTCTTGTACGCTGCCACCATCGAATGGCTATCAAATGTTATGATATGCCACACACTATATCATGATTACACTCTTATGTCACAGCTACAGCATTCTTCTACAAGCAACATATATAAAAGAAAGAAACAGGTTTCAAGAAAGGTCCTGTCTTGATCCGCCCTTGGCTTGATTGACAGTGCCGAGAAAGGATTGTTATTAGTATGTTGTGTGGCACTGCTGGTTCACCTTCGAAAGCACCTGGAATCCCTCAATGTCATTTTGTTTAGAATCTCACTTTATTTCCCATTTCTTGCAAATTTCATTTGCACTTTGAATGTCTATACACCTATATTTAGTTTACACTTTGTAGTTATGCTTCCAATGCACATTTCAATGAAAAGGGAGAGGATGTAACCCTACCGCTAGAGCGGTCGACCTCTGACCTGGAGAACCGGGTTAGATTCTCAGCAACGACGCTCAACACCTTGTGATTCTGGGCAAATCACTTAATCTTCAAGGGCCTAACAAAAATGAATGTGTTAATCTGTAACTGGTGCTCATGTAAAGCGCTCTGACACCCTTCGGTCTAGTTCGCGCTATATAAAGCTCTAAAAAAAAAAAAGTATTTTATGATTTGACTACAACTGTGGCCCGTGTGAATGAATCCGCACAAAATGTGGCACTCGCTCAGTATGGTCAGCTAAGGTCTGCAATGTCAAATTTTATGTATGTCCCATGAAGGAGAAGAGAAGTTAAGTAGGCGCTCTAAAAGAAGTGTTTTCCCATTATATTTCCCGTAAGAATTTTTTTCTCGCAGCTACAGCAAAATCTGATTTACAGTTGGGACACTCATAGGTGTGGAAATTGGGGACATAAAAAATGGGGGACAAAACACAAGTTTGACAAGATAAAATAGTGATTTCATAAAAATCATGATCACATAGCCATCATTTTGCTACAAAAAAAGCCTATGGTTGAGAAAAGACTCTGGTAGGATGCACAGAAGGTGCTAGAGGTCTCTGCTGGAGGACGGGCCCTGCCGCCAATCCCCATGCACTTCGGGGGTTGTCATGCCCACGCACGTTGGGCAAAACGCTGTTAGGGAGGCGCTACAAACGTATGCAGTGCTGAATGCATATATATGGCAGGTGAATGGAGTGCATCATAAAAAAGCATCGAAATTTGCTTAAAAACAGCACAGTTAACGGTTGGTCATAGTTCCGCTACTGCAAGCCAGGAAATCCCTGGAATTTGCCGAATTTTTTATCATTAGACTGAGGTAAAGCTGGTATTGTTGCTCTTGTAATGTTACAACTTGAGAGATACAATCTATTAAAATGTCTGCGTCCTCCCTGCTCCAACACAACGAATTCCGGGTCAGGATATCCAGATATAAAACCCGGAAGTCGTTTGTGTTGGAGCAGGGAGACCGCAGAAATGTTAATAGATTTTATCTCTCGAGTTGCAATATCACAAGAGCAACAATACCAGCTTTACCTCCTTCTAATGATAAAAAAATTCGGCAGCACATAAAGTAGTGGCACAATCACGGTGCACCTGTTTTGTTGACGCAAAGCAACTTTTAATTGATGCTTGTTCTCAACGGTGGCTCCACACAACGCATCTATTAAATAATAGTACCATACAAAAAGATACTTCCCGTTTCATCTACATTCTGAAGAAAGTTCCGTTCCCGTAAGTACATCAAGGAACCGCTTAATATTTTTTGAAAACTGTCATGAAGAAGGTGTTTTTATCAAGTTATACCGAAACGCCGCGTCTACTGTTTTTGTGTAGTTTTCTTCATGTTTATGATCTTCAACGCTGTGTGTTGCAATTCATGTATTTTTTTTATTTGGTATGCTTAATTTATGTTTAGTTTTTCAACAACACTTTTTAATCAATAATTTTGAATAAACTTGAAATTTGAAATTCACTTGTATGAATATTTGTTTTAACTTATTTCCTGTTATATTTATTTGGCTCAACACATGACCCTAATATTTTTGCAAGGGACCTTTCTGTTTCATGTTACCCCGTCCTGATTATCTGAAACACAGGGTTTCTCCTTAATTTTTCCTGATTTATTACAATAACAGCTTTACTGTAATGCAGATTGCACGTTTAGCAATAGTCACCGGCCTTTGCCACTCAGAGCATCTCTTGTGTCTACTAGGAGAGGATGTGACAAACACAACTGCTCTGAGGAGACCAATATGCCAACAGGTTGTGCAAGTGAGTAGAGGATTTGGCACCATGAGACGGCCCTGGGACTGGCCGTTTCGGGCACCGGGCAATCCCCTGGTGCGCCGCAAGGGTGGGGGCTGGTTCTGGGCCTCTGGGGGCCGATTTTGTTTCAGGACCGTTTTTGCAGCATAGCTGCAAAATCGGCCCTGTAACAAAATCCGTCGAAAACCGGCCCCGGCAAAGAGTGTGGTGGCACACCCAACTCCCCCGGGGGAGAGGGGCCGGCCGAGCACTTTGCCAGGGCTGGTTTTCGTTCCCAGTCCGGCCCTGTGAGACGGTGCCTGGAAAGGAGACCTGTCAGACGTTTTGAGGGGCTCTGGTCCAAACTTTCATGTGGGACCCCACTTAGAGGTTCCTCCAAATGGCAGGAACACTAGTCCCCAACTTTAAAAGAGAAGTAGCCCTCAGGGAAAATAAGAATCTGGCAGCTTCAGCATCGGGCGCCATCTTATGGTATGGCTGTGTTCTGATACTTCATCATTTATAAACACACCTGTCTGCTTTAAAATCTGTAAATCATCCGGCCGTGAAAAAGTGTGAGGCGTGTGGCATCATGTCCTCTCTGCACTTGAATGTATTGGCCCTGCTGGTAAGAGACATCTGTCTGATGATCAGAGGCATTGACACCAGGTCACACAAAAAAAATCAGAGGCTCAGAAAAGATGTGTGTGTGAGTGTGAGAGGACCTTATATTTACCAATTAATGGCTTTTTAAACATCCGCTCAGAAATGTTGTCAGTAATTACAATGAATGCTGCTTACTTGCTTTCGTTAGTGTTGGGTTTAGAGGGACGATCACGAATATACATTTTCAGCAATCAGTACTGATTTCAGATTTTTTTCCAGTTATTTGGTCGGCCTCCATCGATTAACAAAGCTATAGGATCCTAAGAAGAACTATATGGAAACAACTGGACACCATCTCTAATCCATTAGAATAAATTAATTGCCTCTTTAAAAACGTATATTCCGAAGATTACATTTGCAATAGAAAAGCCATTTTTAAATGTACTAACCAAACATGTCTCTCCTTTGTTTTAAAATGATGTGAATTATAAACCGCAGGCCTCCTTTATATGTGGAAAAGATGCATTGTGGTGTACAAAAATTACTATCACCTTTTAACATTAATTTCTATGTGTAATACTATCGATTTGTTTTGTTATTGTACAACACTCTCAATCAGAGGGCATCGGTGATATAAACAGAACATGATCAGAAACCTCTACGAGGTCTTTAGGGCAATCTTTCCATTCGTCAATTAATGTATTATTTGTGCATGACAGGCATTATTAAATGTTTATAAATGCATGCAATTAATAGTGCCATGAATTCATTGCTTAGCGTGACAAACAAGTAAATAGGAAAAGGTGTGGACTACTGTACCTAAGATGGACGTCAGCACGCTTTACATAATTATCAATGGGTGGCGGTCTAGATCTCCAGTATGGTGGTGAATCAGGCCTCTATTGCAATACCTTGGGAGACAATGAACAATATGTTAAGGTTTATATTTATTTCTGCATCACACGAAGTGTAGCAACAACTGAGTGGAGTACGGGGTTGAGTAGGAGGGAAGAGAAGGCAGCTAGGGAGATGGGGAGAAAACGAGAGAGAGCAAGAGGCAGCAGGTTGGAACGAGTTAGGGAAAGGGGATGACAGTGGGGATCAGGAGAGAATGAGGATACGGAAAGTCAATTATAGGTCAAGATAATATTTAAATAGGTAGCTTTATTGTGTGAAAATTAAAGAGATCTTCAGGTAGTGAATTCAGGAAAGATGGAATTGTGACAGATAAGGACTGGGTGGTGGCTGAGTGGGAATTGAGCTTTAAAACATGCATGTGAATGCCTATGATGTTTACACAGCAAATCTGGTACACTGGTTATACCCAGAAAACAAACCCATTCCTATTAATGTCAAAAGCATCACTTCCCATTTGATATAGGGATGCCATTGTACATTTCTATGCCAATTATGCACTGTTGGGACTGGAATATCCCCTGCATAATGTAGTCATGCCCCCTGCCCTGTGTGCCTGGACTACATACCTGTGATCCTGTTTTTTGATTATTTTGGTTATGCCACACACTAATTCCAAGTGCATACATGGACCTAGGCCCGGTCTTTTGACAATGTTATGTTTTGTATCTAGTCCTGAACAGGGTTGGGCGCACCAAGAACACTCTCCTAGTGATAGTGGATTACAGTCCCTGTTGCAAATTTAATGTGTGGAGCATGGTTGTGGTAGGGTACTACGGTTGGTGAATTATAGTGACAGGCTTTTACCTGTGAGACATGAATGTGTGCTTTCAGGTCAATTTATATAAAGTTCTGCTGTTCATGATGAACCCAGATTCCCGTAAGTGACATTCTGTGTTTTGTACTTGTGCGTGTGTAAAAGACGTGATGGTGCGCCATGCACAAGTGATACAGGCCTGCGGGTTTCATTTTGGAAACCCCACAGCCAGGATCAGAGAACAAGATGGAGGAGAGATGTGCTTCTTCAGACAGTTTATTTCTTTTGCTGGCATCTCCTAGATGGGAGAGGGGAGCACAGGCACTATGGCGGGGAAAGAGGAGAAAGGCTATTGTTAGACCTGTGATCCCTGGTTGGCTGAGGTAGGTACCTTAGGCCCAGAGCCGGACTGGCTACCGGGCGTTTTGGCATGCTGCCGAGCTGGGGGCTGATGTCACTGCGGTGGGGCTAATTTTGTTGATGGAGACCTATGTGTGCTTCGAAATAAACAAAGCAAAACGAATTTTGTTCAGCCACGCATGTCCCCATCAACAAAATCAGCCCCCAGCTCGGCAGCATGCCAAAACGCCCGATAGCCAGTCCGGCCCTGCTTAGGCCAAGTAGGGACCCGTGTTCCAATGCCAGGGAAAGGAAGGTCACCTTCTTAGAAAGCCCCGCTCACCCCCTTGGTTGCTTGGCACAAGCAGTCAGGCTTATCTTCAAGGCAAATGTGTAACGTATTTGCAACCACTCTCACAACAACCCAATGATGACACCACAAATAGACTCCACATGAGTTTTAAAAAACGAGTATAAACTTTATATACAAAGATGTACGATAAGACCACATGATATAAATCCAACATATGCGGTTGTGTACTATTTCTCCTGGCCGGTTGTTAGGCCAGCCGCCGCTTGTAATATCTGGCGGTATTAATGAGCACTTCTAAACATTCTCCTGTACTCCTAATATCATGTCATACAGTTTGTAATGCTAGATTCAGGCACTTTTGCAATGTAAAAATACTGTAAGGTGTAACGCAGAAATCAGACACTCTGCAATGAAAAGGATGCAAAGCATAACGCAACAATCAGGCACATTGCAAGGTTAAATAATGCAATGCGTAATACAACCACCAGGTATGTTGTTATGCAGAAATAATGCAATGCGTAATACACTAATCAGGTAATCCGTTATGCAGGAACAATTCAATGCGCAATACGCTAATCAGGTAGTTCGTTATGCAGAAACAAGGCCATGCGTCATACGACAATCAGGTAGTTTGCTATGCAGATAAAATGCCATGCATCATACACTAATCAGGTAATTCATTATGCAGGAATATGCAATGCGTAATACTCTAATTAGGTACTCCGTACTGTAGAAATGATGCAATGGTAATACGACAGTCAGGTACTCCGTGCTGCAGAAAAGGATTAATGCGTAATACACTCAGGCCCGATCACCAGGCCTTAGGCGGTTTCTCCGCCTCTCCTTCTGACTTGCAGTCAGCCTCTCCACAGTTTCCCCCAACACAGTACGATGTAATCAAACATGCAGCTCCGCACTCCAGCCCCCTGTACTGCCACTCCCTTTGCAATAAGGGCCGCTATACGAGCCGATGCAGAGACTCATGCTGCCGACACGAGAAAGAGGCAGAGAGCGTCTCCCTCCGAGCCCGCCCAAGGAGTCGACACACATTACCTGGGGGGCGTGAACTCATTCTCCTCTCCTCATCCAGCGGCTGGGCCTCCAATGCAGCTTTGTGAATTAGCAACAGCGGTTCGGGCCGGCAACTCAGCTCCTCCGGGACTGCCAGCCTGGGCCACTACAGTTACGTAGATCTTAGGCTGCCACAAAGCACACACAGCATCTCTGAGTCTTCCTTAAGCTTCGGGTGCACGATCACTGGGAACTCCACAAACAGGTCTCAGGTTGCACGAAGAACACGTGTACAGCATCACTGAGACTCACTTTAACTCCGGTGCACACAATAAAAAGGCAAATCCTCGCAAAGGTCTAACGGTGCACAACGCACACAGCATCGATGAGACTCACTTGGATTCCGGTGCGCACAATAACAAGGCAACTCTTCATGATGGTCTCACAGTACACAACACACGTGCACACATCGTCGATGAGACTCACTTGGATTCCGGTGCACAAGATCACTGGACAATACTCAAAATGGGGTTCAGGCTGCACAAAGCACACGCCACAGCGTCGCTGATCCTTGCTTGGACTCCGGGTGTCCATGATCACAGGGCACGCCTTACGAGGGTCTCAGGCTGCAAAAAGCATGCACACACAGCCGCTGAGACTCTCATGGAAACTTTTGTGTTCCTGTGTTTCCGAAACAGGGAGCCAGCTCACCTCGGGCCCTTGGGGATGAGTTACTTCAGGACACAGCAAAGTCCCTTTAGCTTTTCCTTGGTTAAAACAGGAAACTGCAGGCCAGCCATAGAACACACAGCAAGGGTCAGTCCTATCCTTCAGTCTCTTCAGTTGTTTCTTCCTTGGCAAAGGTCCTCTTGACCACGAAGTAGCTCCAGTCTTGTTCACATTTGATCAAGCCAGTCTCCAAAGTTCAGGGGCTTCAGCTCTCATAGTTAAACCCTTAAATAGCTTTGAAGTATTTGTGCTTCAAGGGGCACTGGCCCCTGTTCAAACCAGTTTGGGTGCCTCTCTGCCAGTGACACCTTTCTTTCTTTGATTAGTGGGGGTCTGGATTCTCAATCACTCAGCAGGAGATAGGACAATTGTTTTATAGCAGCAACCCAGGCCTCTTCACCTCTAGGGGCTTCTCCTTCCCCTACACTCCAGATGCAGGTCAACCTGTTGCTGTCTCACCTCATCTCCTGGGTCAAGGCATTCCCCAGATCCTATAGCTTTCAAATCCAGAGAGTCAATCCACATTGAGGCAGAGACACACTAATGTTAGAGCACAAAAACTCAGCCACTTCTAAAAGAGTGGCTTCTAAACACACAGTGCAAAAACCACCTTCATAAAAAGATTTGTTATTACACGGTGAGTTCAGGCATACTAAACTTCACCTTTCCATCTTAAGCTTTTAGGAAGATAGGCTGGAAAACATATTACACAGCTTCTCCATTCTGTCCTATGGGCAAGATGGCCTTTCAACATTGAAAAACGAAGTGGAGATTATTTCACTGTCAGTACATGGCACACACCTTAGTACATGTCCTACCTTTCACATGCACTGCACCCTGCCCAAGAGGGTACCCTAGACCTACCATAGGGGTGTCTGATGTGCATAGAAAGGAAAGGGTAAGGTCTGGCAAGTGAGTGCACCTGTCAGAACAACTTTGCAGTTTAACAAACTGTGCAGAAGCCCTGCAAAGGCAGGCATGAGTTCCCTTTTTGAGGCTTCTTGTGTGGGTGGCACAAATAGTGCTCCAGGCCCAATAGTAGCAGTTGCATTAACATTCCAATACCAATAATCAACAACCAATTACCATTACACTTTATACAGGGAGCACTTGCACTTTGACACTGTTTAGCAGTGGCAAAGTGTCCAAAGCATCTAAGTTAGCAACACAAAATCTATCACAGCACCAAAAATAGAGGCCGTAAAGGCAAAAAGTCAGGGTAATCATGCCAAGAAAGGCCAGGTCTAACACGTGTCCCCCCCAGCCGAAAAGTGAGGAGAACTACCCACTCTCATCGGAGTTCTCATCACTAAGGTGGAAAAAGCTGGACAGACCATCAGCATTGGCGTGTTCTGTTCCAGGGCGGTGTTCTACCGTGAAGTAAATTCCCTGTAGGGAGATGGAGCACCTCAACAGTTTTGGGTTCTCACCCCTCATCTGCATCAACCATCTGAGGGGCCTGTGGTCTGTCTGAGCCAGGAACTGAGACCTAAACAAGTAGGCCTCAGCTTCTTCAGTGCCCAGACCACAGCAAAAGCTTCCCTTTCAATTGCACTCCACCTCTGTTCCCTGGGAAGTAGCCTCGGCTAACGAAAGCTACTGGTGGGTCAAAGCCCTCGTCATTCAATTGGGAAAGTACAGCTCCCACACAATGCTCTGAAGCATCTGTCTGCACTACAAATTCCTTGGAGAAATCAGGTGCCTTGAGAACGGGCGCTGTCCACATGCCAGTTTTCAGGGTATCAAAAGCGGTCTGGCAGGCATGAGTCCAGATCACCTTCTTGGGCTGTTTCTTTGACATTAGTTCTGTCAAGGGGGCAACAATGGTGCCATACCCCTTCACGAACTCTCAGTTATACCCAGTGAGTCCTAGAAAGGCCCTCACTCCTGCCTGGGTCTAGGGGGGTTACCAAGCCAGAATGGTATCGATCTTTGCCTGTAGGGGCGCCACCCGGCCGCTCCCTACCTGGTGTCCTAAGTACACCACCTAACCCTGCCCTATCTGGCACTTACTTGCCTTGATACTCAGGCCTGCCCTCTGCATGACCTTCAGCACTTCACAGAGGTGTTGCAAATGTTCCTCCCAACTGGAGCTGAACGTCGCAATGTCGTCCAGGTAGGCGGCGCTGAATTCCTCCAGCCTACTCAACACCTAGTTAACCAGTCTCTTGAAGGTGGCAGGGGCATTCTTCAACCCAGAGGGCATAACCCTGAACTGGTAGTGCCCCTTTGGCGTTGAGAACGCTGACCTCTCCTTGGCCTCCTCGGTCAAGGCAATCTGCCAGTTCTCAGAGGTAAAGTCAAATGTACTGAGGTACCGGGCAGCTCCCAGCTGATCCACCAGCTCATCAGCTCTGGTGATGGGATGGGATGCGCATCAGTCTTAGTGATGGCATTGAGCCCACGGTAGTCCACACAGAACCGTAATTCTGGGGTGGCACAAGGCGCAGTAGCTTTTGGCACCAGGACCACTGGGCTAGCCCAGGGGCTGCTGGATGGCTCATTCACCCCCATGCATGTGTGTATGTTAGCGAATTGAGTTGAGTACCCAATATCAGGTGGCCTTCTTAAAAATTAATTGTTTACGATAATTTTGTATTAATTTTTTCTATCACTGGTGCGTTATTAATTATGTGTGTTCTTAAAAAACAAAAAATATGAGTCCGAAAAATGTATTTATGATGAATCATGTCTTTTTTATATGAAAAACTGAAATGAAAAAACTGCCTTAAATAAAAATAAAAACTATGATAAAGTAAAACACTGTTATACAATTCTGTCACCTTTCTTAATTATTTGATGTATATTGCTTATTGATACGTATGACCACTGAAGGAACATTTTTCTAGAACATCATTCACCCCTAGAGCCAGCATCTTGGAAACCTCCTCCTTAATGCTGGCCCTGACCTTATCAGCCACTCTGTAAAATGTTTGTTTTACAGGTAGACTGTCTCCAGTGTCCACATCATGGATACACCAATGGGTGACTCCTGGAGACAGGGAGAACAGGGAGGCGAACTGACACAATACCTGGCGACAGTCCCTCTGCTGTTCCGGGGTCAGGGTAGGCGAGGGGTTCACCCCATCCACTGACCCATCCATCTCCTTGGATGACAGGAGGTCAGGAAGCGGTTCACTCTCCTCTTCTGCCCCATCATCGGTAGCCAAGAGCATGGTCACCTCTGACCTGTCGAAGTGTGGTTTGAGGTGGTTCACATGGAAGACCCTCAAAGGGTTCCTAGGTGACTGGAAGTCAACCAGGTAGCGCACTCCACTCCTGCGCTCCACCACCTCATAAGGCCCAGTCCACTTGTCCTGGAGCGCGCAAGGCTCCACTGGTGCCATCACCCTCACTTTCTGCCCAGGTTTAAACTCGACCAGAGTGGCATTCTGGTCGTACCACAGTTTCATCTCTTCCTGGCTGGCTTCCAGATTCGCCTGAGCGAGTTGCCTGAAACACCTCATTTGGTTCCTGAAGGCCAGCATGTATCATCCTTGGGGGGACGGAGAGCGGGTTACTGGGAGCCTTCTCCCAGCCCTCCTTCACCCAACTCAGGGGTCCTCTTACAGGGTGTCCATACTGGAGCACAATGGGACTGAACCCTAAGGATTTTTGTGGCACCTCCCTGTAAGCAAACAGCAGGCATGCTAAGAGGACGTCCCACTTATGCCTCATGGGTTCCTCAAGACCCATAAACATGCCTTTCAGGGTCTGGGTAAATATCTCAATCAGACCATTACTCTGGGGGTGGTAAGGGTTGGTGAACTTGTAGGTTACACCGCACTCCTTCCACAGAGATTTCATATACCTAGATATGAAATTAGTACCCCTGTCGGACACCACCTCTCTGGGGAACCACATGCGGGAAAAAATCCCTATCAGTGCACGGCCCACCACAGGGGCTTTCACCGTCAGGAGAGGGATGGCTTTGGGGTACCGGGTGGTATGGTCCACCAAGAGCAGGATGAACCTGTTGCCCATGGCTGTCTTGGGATCCAGCGGCCCCACAATGTCAGTGCCCACCCTCTCAAAGGGGATGCTGACCACCGGGAAAGGTTGGAAGGGAGCCTTGCACTTCCTTCTAATTCTTCCCACTTGCCTGGCAAGTCTGACAGGTCCTGCAATAAGTATCCGAACTGTTGCGCATTTGAGGCCAGTAAAGGCGAGTGACAAGCCTCTCAAAGGTCTTGTCCTGCCCCAAATGTCCTGCTAAAGGTACATCATGAGCCAACCCCAGTAGAAAGGTTCTGAAGCACTGGGTACCACAAGCACATGGGCCTACTCAGGCTCAGCATCCATAGGCTCACAGTACAGGAGATCATTCTCCCAGTAAATCAAGTGAGATCCAGACTGATCACCTGCTGCCTGGTTTTCTGCCTGTTGCTGCAAACCCACAAGAGAAGGGCACTTCTTCTGCTCCTCATAGAATTCCTCCCTGGAGGGCCCGCCTTCCTGCTGCCATTCAGTCAGCTCAGGTAGGTCACCCAGTTCAGCCACTTATTCCCCCGTAGGTGCCACGGCATCCTTCTCAAAGGGTGCTTCCTTTTGGACTGTGGAAACTGTGGGGGCTGGTTTCCCGCACCCCCTGCCTCTTCTCTTTAGGGCAGGCACCTGGGCCACTGTTTCAGGCTCCAGGTCCTCTTGAATACCTTTACTGGCTGCCGTAGACCGAGTAGTTACACAAGCACACTCAGACAGACCCAACATCTCCAAATGCACCTGGTGCTCAACCTCCTTCTAGGAGGGAACTCTCCAGGTCATTTCCCAGCAGACAGTCTACAGTCATGGACGGACTTACAACAACCCTCAAAGAACTTGAGCCCCCCCACCCAAAGGGAGCCAGCGCCACCTTGCAGAGGTGCACTGAGTTGTCTGCTGCAACTAGAGGGTGAAACACATCAGGAATTACCTTCTCTTCAGACACCCAATGACACTGGACAGATGCCAAACTAGCTCCGGTGTCCCTCAGAGCCTCTACCCTCTTTCCATTGATGGTCACCCACTGCCTGTATCTTTTATTATTCTCAGGCAGAGAGATTTCTTGGACCATCTCTCGATCTCCCAATGAGACCAGAGTCATAATTGCTTGCTCCTCCCCATTCCAAGGACTCAACTCCTCCCCCAACGCTACACTCACTAATCCTGGTGTTAGCACACCAGTGGATGCAGATGACTTCTTGGGGCATCTAGGGGAAATATGACCCACTTCTTTACAGAAATAATAAGTAGGATGACCTTGGTTGTCCCGCTTGCCCTTATGGAGCCAGGCCCTCTTAGCTTTTGGGGACTGGGACCCTTTCACCTGAGAACTACTTTGGGGCCTTTTAGAGAACCCCTTGTGGTTACCCTTGTCCTCCCACACCTTCAGCGGGGAACCCTGTACACTCTTGGCAGTGGTACCTCTAATCCCCTTGTGAAGCCGGGTACTGGTTCAGCGGTCGCCTCATCAGCAAGCTTACTGTGCTCAGTCATCTTACTGTCCAAAAGATGCTGGCACAGCTCTGGAACACACAGACTACTCAAGTGCTCCCAACTAATTAAATCGCAAAAGCTCTTAAAATCAGTTGCCTTGCTGCCCTTCATCCAGCCATCCAGCGCACGCATGTACGCATTCGCACACTCAACCCAAGATTCCAGTTTTTTGAAGTTCCTGAATTTCTGCTAGTACTGTTCAGGAGTGAGCCCATACCTGAGGCATAAAGCCTCCTTCATATTGGCGTAGGTCAGGGTTCCCGCCTTCTCTAAAGGGGGTAAGACATCCCTCCCAGAAGCCTCAAAGTGTTTCCATAGGCCCGCCCCCAATGCTTCTCAGGCCCCTCATTCATCCTCAGAGAAATCTCATATGCCGTGAACCACACATAAATATCATCACCCCTCTGGTAATCTCGCACAAAGTCTTTGGGAATGTACACCTTCCCTGATGGCACTGGTTGTCTGCTGCCACCATTTGAACTGGGCTCAGCTTGTTTAACCTTCATTTCCAGTTCCCTCAAGCTTAACTCATGAGCTAGGAGAATATTTTTCTCTTCCAAAGTGAGAGCATTCCTGCTCTCCTCTGCTCGCTTTTCACTTTTAATGAGTAGCTTCTTCTACTCCGCCTGAGTTTTAAGTCTTAAAACCTCGAACTAATGCTCTCTGACCCTTGGGTTTTTCTCCATCTCCTCTGGTGAAAACCTTCTCGCTGAATGGCTATTACCAGCCCCTGAAGCTGGTCCCTCCACTGGCAAATCCTGTGGACCAAATCAATTCCCTGGGCCATCCTCATCCACCTCCACATCGCCCGCCTACTGAGCCCCTTTGGCTTCCGGCCAGGCCCTAAAGGCCACTTGCAGCTCCTCCTTCTCCTACTTTTCATGGGACATCCCAAAGCTCTGCAGAATTCCCTCAACTGATCAACTTTGTAGGTAAGAAATGCCTCAATGTTGAACACTAATTCTGCAGCCTCACTGACTCCTTGACTCCTCTGAGACATGATGTGTGGCTTAAAGGTTGCTAAATAACAAAACCAAATAGAACCAACAAATCAAGAACACAATATGTGGTTGTGCCGTGGTCTGCGCTATTTATGATGTACACGAATCACTGTGAGTGAATTTGCAAATACACATTCAAATCCCACACCACTGACCACCAAATGTTAGACCCGGGACCCACGTTCCAACGTCAGGAAAAGGAAGGTCACCTTTTTAGATAGCCCCGCTCACCCCCTTGGTAGCTTGGCACGAGCAGCCAGGCTTTTCTTCAAGGCAAATGTGTAAAGTATTTGCAACCACGCTCACAACCCAATGATGACACCACAAATGATGGGAGCTCAAGACCCATTGTTTTACATTGTTGTGGTCTCTTCTACCAAGGAGGGGATACTCCGCACATTACTCAGGGACTACTACACAGCCCAGGGTTGGTGTCACACTGAAAACCAACTCCCCATTGGCAAAGGCACATCGCCTGGAGTTCGATCTGAAGGAGAAATTACTGGTCTGTTATTCGTGTAAAAAATACCATATCTGTGAGTGAGGGAAGCAAGCTCCAACCCAGCAGGAGGAGCAGATTGTGGACGAAATAGTTGAAACTGACCCTGGTGTAGCGTCCATCCGGCAGAAACTCACTAAGCAAGTGTGCCACAGGACTTGTATTATTCCATTGTAGCCACCAGGCACCTAAAGTGGTGTGCATGTGTGGTAGGACCAACTGACACCATGATAGGTGTCTGATAGTGGCCTGTCTGTCCCACACGTGGACTGCATGTCTGCTGAACTGACAAGTGTGCCATTGGATCAAAGCCAGTCCGAAAGATTAGGTGACCCAAGAGGTGTCTCTGTGTGTTGAAGATAGCGCCTGGCATCCCACAGGCCAGAGAATCATCATCTGCAGGTGCGTGGCCTTCGTGCTCAAGAAGTGCCAAGTACTCACTGAGCGTTGGAGTAAGCAACACTATGAATCAAGTATCTACCTGATTATCGGAATGAGCGGCGCTCTGCAGCTGCCATTGGAAAAAGGACTCCTGTCAGAAGCCTCTTCCCCTGGAGTGATCCTCCACATGACATGCTGCTTGGCTAGGTGCCATGCAGCTCCTGAGATCGCTGCTGTGTGCCGCTTGGAGGCTCCTGTTGCTGGTGAGATTCTACAACCACAGAAGGGGCCAAATGCAGCCCATGCTGCTATTATGAACTTGATGAAAGTCTGAACAGGCCTAGGCCAGTTGAAATCTAGTATTTTTCTCTTGATTTTCTCTTACGGTGTTGCCTCGTCTTGTCATTCTGTTTGCACGTGTCGATTAAGAGAGAACAAGAGATAAGGTACCTACAGAGAGTGGAAATAATGAAGGTGTTATATAGAGTGATGAGTGAAAATAATGATAGATGGCGAAAAAGAAGTGAGGCAGGGAAAGTGAGATAGCAACAAAGAAGTTAAATAATAAAAGAGGTGCAGTCAAGAGAACATAGGTAGAAAGGGAGACAGTGGAGGTAAAAAGGTGAGGTAGTAAATGAATGGTGAAGCAAATATGGAGGTTAGGAAGTGAGAGAGAGGTAGATAAGAAAGTGAGGAGCTAGTGAGATGTTAGGCAGACACAGGAATGAGGTAGAAATGTGAGAGAATTGTGAAGCAGAGAGGGTTAAGAAAGAGGTAAAGCAATGTGAGCTATATATGGAGAGACATGGTGAGGTAGGGTACAGATAGATGATATAAAGAGAGAGATTGACTAGACGGACGAGAAACACAAGTAGGTGAAATGGAAACAGAGCAGCAAGGTGTGGAGAGAGGGATGTGGTAGAGAGAGGGCACAAAAAGGTAGACATCTAGAGGTAGGCACAGAGTGGTGGAGAGATGAGGTCATGAGAGAGAATAGAATGCTGTGGGGTACAGAGACAGACATACTGTGAGATATCAATAGTGAAGCTAGAGAGGCCTCTAGGTACCTAGAGTAGTAGAAAAAGAGCTGTAAAAATAGAGAAGTGTGGGCACAGAGACACAGGACAGAATGGTAGATTGGTCAGAGGGAGAGAAAAGGAGGGTTGTTAAGAGAGCTCATATATAGATGGAGACAGAGAATGGTATCTAGAGACGTGAGTTAAGGAAAAGGGTACATATATGGTGATTGGCGAGGTAGAGAGAGATGATGTACAACAAGATAAACAGAGAGCGAGGCGAAGAAGAGAAAGGTGAGGTAGAGAGCAGAGAGTCCAGAGGCAAGGCAGATAGGATGGTAAGGGTTAATTAATGGGAGGTAGTCAGAGAACAAGAGCGAGAGGTAAAGAACAGTGAACACGACAGGGAAAGAGAGAACAAAACAAGAGGCAGCATAGGTAGAGCAAGAGAGGTAGAGAAGTAAAGAGAGGGAAAATAATGATAGGGAGAGAAAGGCAGAGTGCCAAGTAGATATAAGCACAGGGAGGGAGAACGAAATAGATTGATTGTGTCTTCTGACATGTTCACTTTATTCGAGGAGGACGGAACAATTGGTCACTTTGTCCACGCCTTAAAACGGAGCTGAAAGGTGTTTGATACTCTTTTCTTTTCAAAGCCAAGAAAGGCTTTCCGTGGTCAACATGTATTGGTATTATTGATATAATCAGTAATTACGGAAAATAGCCACCAGGTGGCACTACTACATCAAAGATTTACCACATCGTAGAAACCACCAGGCTTCGAAACATCCACCCACATCAGTAAAGGCAGATATCACTTTAGCATGTTCAACTCTGGCATACAGAGGACTATGCCACGTCGATAACGACCACAAACTCGAACTGGGTCACAACCATGGTTTTGATTCTCAAAAATAAGTTACATTGTAAGGTTTGGTTTTGCCAAGAATTATCCCAGTGCGGCACAGAGTGAACCAGGCAGCAGCCGAGCTGGGAACAGCAACGCTCCTCAACGCTTTCCACGTGGGGTGTTATGAGCTGCTTACCCTTCAGCCACACAACTCGAATGCAAACCGCTCACCTGCATGAGTCCGTGGAGGGCACTGCCACTCTGATAGCCGGACGTGATTTATTCCGGAGTGCTTTCGGCCTCCATGTCTGGGTCCTTCTGCAGTCCCAGCACATAGCACAAACTATCCTAAATTCTACGAGGCACATTGAAGAGGCGCCATTTTACCTTTGGGGCATCATCATCCCATGTGAGCCATTCTGTAAGCGTTGGAGAAAAAGAGTCATGATTCGTTGCCTTGTTTCTCATCTGCTTTTGACTGTAAACAAAACGGAGACGGCGGAGGCCAGAATCACTTCCTTTGCACAGACAAGCTGCTGTAACCGCAGCCGCCTGCACTGGGACAACGCACCTAGTGATGACGAGCTCATCTGCCCGAGTTCTGCCTTTACTCTCTGTAGCATGAGACGCCTTGGTGTCAAGGAGAGCCATCTTACACTCCATTGAATGCTGAATCAAGGAAGCCTCTTTCATCTTTATTTCCAAGAATTTTTATTAAAATATAGGTATGCATATCAGCAGATACAGACAGTACAGAGTATGCAAAAAAAAAAGACAAAGAGGGGGGGTATGTACGGGAAGGGCAGACTTGCCACCAGGTTATGTATCATATATTCCCTGGTTTAACATTCCTTTGTAAGCGGTGTCCCCCGACCGAAAGAAGAAAGGAGAGAGGGGTGGGGGGGTTCAGGCTTGTTCGAGATATGCATCGAGGGCTTCCCACATGCCGTTTTTGGCGTTGTGCTCTTTTGAGTATTTCCCTGTGATGTTGTCCGCTCCTCTGAGGAAGGTGACCCAGTTAATCCAGTTTTTGAAGGTGGCTTTGGCAGTGTTTTTCCAGTTTGTTAATATGATTTTAACTGCCGCTGTTAGTAGGATGTCAACTAGGTCTCTTTCCTCTTTGTTTTCCAGGCTGTGTGTCATGAACCCTGTGGCCAGATCAGCGAAGGTTATTGGTATGTTTTTGCCTAACACGTCGTTGATGAAGTTGTTTACCTTCTTCCAGAAGTTCCTGACTTTTTGGCATTCGAAGATGAGGTGTTCCAGGTTACCGTTCTCCTTTTCGCAGTTCCAGCATGTTCCTGTGTCTCTTATGCCTGTTTTGTGGAGCCTCGTGGGGGTCCAGTAGGCTCTGTGGAGGAGCCAAAAATTCGTTGGCGCCAGTTGTGGTGTGACTTTGTTGGTGGTGGCTGATTTCCATAGTATGCTTTTTTCTTCGTCATTCAGGTGTCTTTTCGCTAGATCCTCCCAGGTGTTCATCACTTTTTTATTCAGCGTGGATTTTTGGGGGCTTAGTAGTTTGTATATTTTTGCTGTGTGGTGGCCTGTGGCATTGAGGTTGTCCATGTATTTGATTATCCTTGGTGGTGTTTTGCTTAGGTTCGTCCTTGTTATGGCCGTCTTTATTTTTAGGAATGTGTACAGCTCTATATCTGGGAGGCTGTGGAGCTGTTGGAGGTTCTGAAAGGTGAGTGGGGTGTTCTTCGTTTCTAGCTGGTTTGGGGTTGTGATTCCACTCTTTATCCATAGTTCGTTGTCGAGGACTTTGGTCTGGTAGAGTATCTTCGAGTTGTGCCAGATTGACTCCCAGTTTGTTCCTCTGATGCGTTGACCCATACGTTTGTCTACCTTCATGAGGGCCTCTTTGGTGTGTCTGATGATAGGTTTTAGTCTGAGGGGTGTTTGTTTGCAGTGAGTAGTGCTATCGGGTTTAGTCCTCCCAAGATGTTCCTCTCTACCTTCAGCCACTCTGGTTCGTAGTCTTGGGTGTTTGTGATCCAGAAGAGACCTTGTTTGGCCAGGCAGGCTGTTAGGAAGTGTTTGAAGTTCATTAAGTTCAATTCACCCAGGTTTTTTGTCAGTCTCAGTTTCTGTAGGCTTATTCTTGGTCTTTGTCTCTCCATAGGAATTTGTTCAATAATTAGTCGAGCTTTTTGTGGAAGTTTTCCGTCATGGCTAGGGGGAGCATGCTGAGTGTATAGTTTACCACCGGCGTTACCATCATCTTAATTGTTTCCACCCTGCCCACCAGCTGATGTACTTGGGCGACCAGAGGTCTAGTCTCTCTTTTATTTTCTTCAAGGTTGCATCCTCGTTGTGCTCTATGGTGTCTTTTAGGTCCCTCCCAAACAGTAGCCCTAGGTATTTGAGTGGTTTTGTTTGCCATGCTAGGCCTGACTGCCCCAGTACAGTTCTTTTGGTGGTGTGTACGTTCATTGGCTTGCACTCAGACTTGTCCTTGTTGAGCTTGTATCCTGAGGCGGCTGCATATTCTCCTATGGTGTCCATTAGGGCTGAGATTGATGTCTTGGGTTTTGTGGTGGTGATGAGGATGTCGTCTGCGCATGCAGCCAGTTTCACCGTCTTGCCTTTGATTGTGACGCCAGATATGTTCTTGTTGTCCCTAATCATGGCTAGCAGTGGTTCGAGTGCTAGCAGGAAAAGTCCAGGTGATAGGAGGCAGCCTTGCCTCGTGCCTCTTTCTAGTGTCAAAGCTTCTGATGTGCCCCCATTCACCACGACTCTGGCTCTCGGTTTGTTATACAGGGCCATGACCATTGTCCTGTACTTAGTACCCAGGCCAAATTTCTGCATGCATGCATCTAGGAAGGGCCAGGATATTCTGTTGAAGGTCTTCTCCGCGTCCAGTGCTATCATGACCGCCTGTTCTGTACTGTGTGTTGTTTGGTTGATGAGGTGGCTGAGCAGTCGTGTGTTGTCCTGTGAAAGTCTGTTTTTGATGTAGCTAACCTGTGCGTTGTGGATGAGTGTTGGTAACACCCTGTTCAGTCTATTTGCCAGTATGTTTGCATATATTTTGCAGTCTACGTTGATGAGTGATATAGGTCTGTAGCTTTGTGGAAATTGTAGGTCTTTGCCTTCCTTGGGGATTACAATGATATTGGCTTCTACCATAGATTCCGTCATTCTGCCTCCCTGGATGCAGTATGTGTACGTTCCTGCCACGGTCGGTCTCAGTTGGCAGAGGAATCTCTTGTAGAAGGCTGCTGTGTATCCATCTGGGCATGGGGCTTTGTTTGGCTTCAGCTGGTTGACTGCTGCATCTATCTCACCGTCTGTAATGGTCTCTTCGAGTGTCTCTCTTAGCTCATCTGAGAGTGTGGGCAGGTTGATTCTGCGGAGCAGGCTCTCCCCCCCATCGTCTTCTAGGCTCTTATCCGCACTGTATAGTCCTTGGTAGAACTGTCTGAAGACCTCTAGGATACCTTTGTTCGTTGTTTCTGATTTGTTGTTTTTGTCCGTTATGGCTGCGATTGCATGTTGTCTCTGCTTTGCTTTCAGGTACGAGGCCAGTTGATTCCCCGCTTTGTTGGCTGAGCATAGGTTTATGGCCTTGAATTTGTTTATCCAGGTGCCTGCTCTTTTGCTAAGTATTTTGTTCAGCTCGTATTTTTTCTTTGTTAGGTCTGTTAAGGGGTTTTTGTCTGATAAGTTCACGCAGTGACCTTCCTTTAGGCTTCCTATCTGATCTTCCAGTTCTTTTATTTTCTTGTTCCTGCCCCTGTTCATTCTGGACTTGAAGTTGAAGAGCTTCCCCCTGATGGTTGCCTTTAGTGCGTCCCAGATGGTGTCCTTTTCCACCTCGCCGTTGTCGTTGATGTCTAGGTCTTCCTTTATGGCCTCCTCAATTTCTTTAATGTTGCTCGGGTTTTGCAGGATGTCGTCGTTTAGTCTCCATCTGCTGGCTGCATGTTCATTGTGTCTTCCGCTCATTGAGAGTGTGATGTGTGCATGGTCTGAGATGGTTATGGGTGCTATTTCGGTGTGATCGATCAGGTGGGAGTATATTTTGGACATTAGGATGTAGTCAATTCTGCTGTAGGAGTTGTGTGGGTGGGAGTAGAAGCTGTATTCACGTGCGTCAGGATGCTGCAGTCTCCACTGGTCCGTGAGGTGGAGCTTGGTGCATAAGTTCTTCAGAATGTTTGGATTGTGGGTGTCGTGGCTTATCCTGTGTGGGTGTCTGTCCGTTGCTTGGTCCATGACTTGGTTCATGTCTCCCGTCACGAGGAGAAGGTCGTCTTGTGGGATTTCCGATAGTCTAGTGGCGGTCTTCTCACAGAATTCTTTGTCGTCTGAGTTTGGCCCTTATTTGTTAGCTACGTGTAATGTCTCCTCTCCTCTTTCCAGACTTGTCACTAGTAGTCTGCCTTCCTCATCTGCGTACGTGGCTTTCGAGGTCATGTTGGCTTTCTTGCTTATTATTGTTACTACTCCCCGTTTCTTGAGTTTGGCGAGAGAGCAGTGGACTTCCCCTATCCACCTCGCTTTCAGGTGTGAAGCCTCTTCTTGTGAAAGTCTAGTTTCTTGTAGTACGTAGATGTCTCCTTTCAGTTTTGCCAGGTAGTCAAGTGTTTTCCTGCGTTTTACTGGGTGATTAAGGCCTTTGACGTTTAGGGACACCACCTTCAGATTTGGTGTTTGCTTGGTTTGTGATGGTTGGGGTTGTGTCGACGCTGTCATGGTGGTTTCTTTGTGTCGCTCCTCATGCGTAGTTTGTCAGGTGGCATGCTTAAGCCTACTGTGGGTCTCGTCGAGCTGCTTCGTTCGTTGGGCAGACCCTCCCTTGTGCTATGGGTAGATGAGGTGGGTAGAGGTAGGAAAATAGAGATAGTAAAGACATATATAGAAAGTAAAACATGCTTCTGTACTGTAGTGATCATTCGTGCTCTCCCATTCTCCCCTTCGCCCCCCCTCCTCTCTCCTCCCGCCCCACCCCCCTCTTTCATCAACACT